>NW_027256883.1:100087488-100687488 GCF_029215685.1 Pituophis catenifer annectens | reverse complement strand
CTCCACTCGCCACACTGGCTTTAACCAATGATCCACAACCTCAACCAGAGTATGACAGACGACTCCTGTGCACTTTGGACAGTGGTGCAGCATTGCATGTTACCTACAGAAAGGAACTTTTCACAGAAATGCATGAGCCTGAACCGGAACTACTTGAACTTTATTCTTTTTCAAATCATCCTTGTCAGGTCAAAGGAAAAGGAACTGTTTATGTTGAAGAGCTCGATGCATTCATTCCTGATGTTTATTACATACCAACAGCAACCAGTAACTTGCTTAGTCAGAGTCACCTGTCTAGAATGTTAAAATTCCAGGTTCACCACCTTGAAAATGCAAGTTACATAGTTAAAGATGGAGATATTGTTGCTGGAACCGTATTAATTGGTGGTGTTTATTATTTAAAGCCAAAGCCTAAACCGCAAACACAGGCAAGTATACAAACTCCAAAAAAGGAGAGCACAGGCCCAGAGAGAGATCCTGTTGCTATTCCTAAGGCTCCTAAAGCCAACAAAAATAGAATTGGTAAACAGGTTGCTCAGAGCAAGCCTGGGGTTCTGCATAAAAATGTTAATGTTGAGAATTCACTAACTGGTAAACCTTTGCATTCCACGTGTATCCACAAATGGCATAGAAGATTGGGGCATGCCAGAGACTCACTGCGCATGCTCGAAGATGGCGGTGTTGGGTTAGCTCCCGGTCTGACGATGGGGGCTATTTGGTCTTTTCGGGGGGTATAGGGTCGCTAAATCCACCTGCGACCCCGAGCCCCAGCGAGGAGAGCCCCTGCCCAACCTGGGGAGGATTTTTACTCCCTCTGTGACATCATGGTTGGAGCGAGGGGCTAGCGGTTTGGGAGAGGCCCTGGAGAGTGCTGAGGACGCCGAGGACGCCGCGGAAAGCCGCAAAATTGATAGCGGCGGCGGCGACGCTGTGGAACCACCCTGGGCTCTGCGGAACTGCCTGGAGCTCCACAAGGTTATGGCGGCGATGATGGCGCCGTAAAACAGCAGAGGGTGCCGAGAAGGCAATGGCAGTGATGGCGGCGGCAGCAGCGGTAACGGCGGTAGCAGCGATGGTGGGAGCAGCTTGGTGTGGCCGCAGAGAGTCATCTGGCTGCGGTCTTTATCTTCCATCAAAGAAGAGGGGTTGGAGGGGGATGGCTGCTCCGGTGGTAGTGCGAACGGCCGTGGGGCGATGCCTCCCTCCTCCCCTCCCCCCCACACTCAAAGCAACAGAGCCAAGGCGGTGCTGGCGGTGGAGGCCAGTTGGCGGCGCTGGTTGCCCCCCCCTCAGATGCATCTGTTTATGGTGCTGGGGTGCGGGGGTTACACTGGTGCCGGTGATGGCGTCTGCCGCAGAATGCTGCAATGGTAGTCTGCTGAGAGTGAAGAGGAGAAGCTGAGGTGAGGAGGCCTGGACTTATAGATCGGCAGAGGAAGAGATGTTACCCTCCTCTGGGGATACTGTTTCCCCCTCCCTCTCCCCGCCTCCCTCTTTTATGGGGGAGGGGTTTACGAACTGCTACATTCTGGACACTTTGGACCCCCCCCATGTTCCACTCACGCCCTCGCTGGTAGGAGAGACTGAGCACCATTTGAAAGAACTGAGGGATTTTCTGTATCCCAATGGGGAGGATAGAACACTGTTCCCGTTAACTTCTTGTAACAGGACCAGCCGTCGTGAGAGGATGGTTGGCTATTAGCCTCCGTTGGAGAAAAAGAACATTGGACCTTCTCCCTGTCGTGAGAGGACAGTGGAGTCCAGCTCTAAATGGATATTTTGTGACCTCTATGCTCAGTTATCCCTTTGGACTATGATAGATTCCCGGACTGGCTTTTCTTTCCCATCTTTGGTTCGGTTGATGCTCCAAAAAGCCGACCTTCTCGCGCTGCGAAACTCCCCCCTCTCGCAGCCCTGGCCCTCCACATTATCGAGGGCCTATCTTGATGACGGGCTTTGGAACCCCGAGAGATGGCATGTAGCGAAGAGGGGATTGAGGGGTTTTTTAGCCAAACTTTTAAAGAAAATTTTAAGGGGACCCGGGAGGGAGGGAGGGGGTTGTAAAAGCGGACCTGGGGGGGTCCAGATAGCGACTGAGCGGGATGATGGGTCGATTAGTTGTGGCAGGGGGGTCGCGAAAGGAAATTTAACCGGGGAGCAGGGGGACGACAAGAAGGGCTGTGAAATTGAAATGAGTGGGAGGGGCAGGTATGACGGACTCAGGGGGTCATATCAAGTGTCGGGGGTGCGCATACGCTGTTTACGAGTGATTGCGCACTCTGGCCCCCAATGCGTGACTCGTGTCCTGGGTTGTGTAGAGTCTCAGGGTCAGGGTCCGCGGCTGATGTTGTGTAATGCCAGGTCGGTGGTTAATAAAGCCCCCCTCATTTGTGATCTTATTTTGGAGGGGGGTGCGGACCTGGCAGGTATTACGGAGACCTGGTTGGGCCAGGAGGGGGGGGTCCCCCTCGTCGAGATGTGCCCACCAGGTTTCCGTGCATTTCATCAGCCAAGGGCCCAGGGGAGGGGTGGGGGAGTGGCGGTGATTATTAGGGAAAGTCTTTTTCCGAGGGAGACCACTGTTCCTCAGATAGCCGGATGTGAGTCCCTTTGTGTGAAGTGGGGCCGTGGGGTGCAGATGGGTTTGCTGACTACGTACCTGGCTCCCTGCCACGTGGCAGCGACCCTGCCCGAGCTACTTGACGTCATTGCCGGGGTGGCGGTTGATACCCCCAGACTTATTGTCATGGGGGATTTCAACCTTCCATCTGCGGGTGAGGCGTCAGAGGCGGCTCGGGAGTTCATGGCTTCCATGACGACCATGGACCTGACCCAGTTAGTTCAAGGCCCCACTCACATAGGGGGACACACTCTGGACTTGATTTTTGTCTCTGGTCAGTGGTTGAATGATCTTGGTAGAGGGGACCTAGATATTAAACCCTTGTCATGGACAGATCATTCGCTCCTCCAATTAGACTTTCCTACCGCCTTCCCCCGCCGCAGGGAGACGGAACCGACCAGATGGTTCCGTCCCAGGCGACTGATGGACCCCGAAAGGTTCCTGACGGAGCTTGGGCCGTTCCCTGAGACTCTAACACACGACTCGACTGAAGAGCTGATGGCCGCCTGGGAAAGGGTGGCTGCTGGAGCTTTGGACCGCGTCGTGCCTTTGCGGCCTCTGACCCGATTCTGACCCGATTCTGACCTGTTCAACATTTATGTGAAGCCGCTGGGTGAGATCATCCGTGGTTTTGGGGTGAAGTGTCATCTGTATGCTGATGATACTCAGCTGTACATCTCCACCCCAGACCACCCCAACGATGCCCTTGATGTGATGTCCCGCTGCCTGGAGGCCGTGCGGGCCTGGATGGGGAGGAACAGGCTCAGACTCAATCCCTCCAAGACCGAGTGGCTGTGGCTTCTGGCGCCCCGATATAGTCAAGTGCCATCGCTGACTATTGGGGGTGAATCTTTGCCCCCCACAGAGAGGGCTCGGAATCTGGGTGTCCTCCTGGACGCACGGCTGTCTTTAGAAGAGCATATGACGGCCGTGGCCAGGGGGGCCTTTTATCAGGTTCGCCTGATTCGCCAGCTGCAGCCCTTTCTGGATCGGGACGCCCTGTGCACGGTCACTCACGCCCTTGTCACCTCCTGGCTGGACTATTGTAATGCTCTCTACATGGGGCTCCCCTTGAAGAGCAATTGGAAGGCTCCAACTGGTCCAGAATGTGGCCCCGCGGGTGGTTATGGGTGCAACTCGTTGCACCCACGTGACACCCCTCCTGCACGAGCTGCACTGGCTCCCAGTGGTCTTCCGGGTGCGATTCAAGGTGTTGGTTACCACCTTTAAAGCGCTCCATGGCATAGGACCCGGGTACCTTCGAGACCGACTTTTGCCACCAATAGCCTCCCACCGACCAGTCCGCTCCCACAGAGAGGGTCTCCTCAGGGTGCCATCGGCCAAGTTATGTTGGCTGGCGACACCCAAGGGAGGGCCTTCTCTGTGGGAGCCCCAGCCCTGTGGAATGAACTGCCCCCGGAAATACGTAAGATCTCCGACCTCCGGGTGTTTCGCTGCGCACTGAAGACCCTGTTGTTCCGCCAGGCCGGGCTATCAACATAATGATTTTAAATTGGGGTATTTTAAATTTTTGAGATTTTAATTGGAGCCTAATTATTTAATGATTTTAAATTTTAATCGTTTTGTTCTGTGTTTTTAAATAGGCCGTACACCGCCCTGAGTCCTTCGGGAGAAGGGCGGTATAGAAATAAAATTATTATTATTATTATTATTATTATTATTATTATTATTATTATTATTATTATTATTATTATTATCATTATATTATTATTATTATTATTATTACTATTATTCCATGTTCTTAGGAAGATGCAGGAGTTCGCAAAAGGTTTGGATCTAAAGGGGTGTAAGGTGTTTTTGGATTGTGCTGTCTGCAAAAAGGCCAAATCCAAAGCAGCAGCCATTCCCAAACACGCTACACGCCTGTCAACACTTTTTTGGTATTTTTGATTTGGTTCACATTGACATAGTTGGTCCCTTCCCGCCATCATTTGGTGGTAGAAAATATTTTCTAACAATTGTTGATAATTACTCTAGATATGGATATGTATATCCTATGAAAGAAAAATCTGAGACTTTTCAGATCTTTAAAGACTTTGCAACCCTTGTTTCTACCCAACACCAAGTTCGCATCGCCAGAATCCAGAGTGATCGTGGTGCCGAGTTCATGTCTCAGCGTTTCCAGGACTGGATGCGTAAGAATGGAATTATTCATCAGACTTCGGCCCCTTACACACCGGCTCACAATGGAGTCGCAGAACGAAGACAAGGAGTCCTGCAAACCATGATGCGTTGTCTCCTAGAAGACGCCAACCTTGGTAAGATATACTGGGGTGAAGCTATAAAATATGCAAATTACATTGTCAACCGTACTTGGAGCAGTGTAACAAATCAGACTCCTTTCTTCGTGTTGTATGGCTACAAGCCCGATCTTAAAAAATTCATATTTTTGGTTCATACGCTATGGTGAACATTCCCTTAGCTCAAAGAAGAAAAGGAAGTCCAGCAGCAAAGAGACTCAGATTTATGGGTATTGATGATAACTCAAAATGGAGCAGATTTATTGACTCTAATCATGCAATTGTGATTTCCCAATCTGCTAATTTTGAAGAAGATATTGACTGGTTCAGGATTCATTCCAATGATCCTGGAGTTTATTTTCCTAGAGATGATACTGCTGATGCCACGCAGATTGATGATCAAGATCCCACCAGTTCTTCTCAACCCGATGTTCCGTCTTCGCAAGCCGCGGATGCTGACGCTAGTGACGAAAGTGAGGACGAGGACGAACCAGAAGAAGATTGGACAGTTGTTCCGAGACGTTCCAAGAGGGCCACAAAAGGGATCCCTCCACAACGATATT
This sequence comes from Pituophis catenifer annectens, assembly GCF_029215685.1. Taxonomy (NCBI): domain Eukaryota; kingdom Metazoa; phylum Chordata; class Lepidosauria; order Squamata; family Colubridae; genus Pituophis; species Pituophis catenifer. The sequence goes on along the minus strand of NW_027256883.1, from coordinate 100,682,044 downwards.
CTTGGCAACTGACAAAAGCATCCTTGCCTTTGATTTGCAATGTTACACTTCCACCTGATAATTTCACACAAATCAAGCAGCTCCCTGATTCAGAGCAAGACAAATGGTATGAAGCAATGCAGGTTGAAATGGACAGTCTAAAGAAACTTAGTGTTTACACCTGCAAAACCTCCAGCAAACAAAAAGGTCATTGGCACTCGATGGGTCTACAGAATCAAAAAGAAACCAAATGGTGAGTCATTGTACAAAGCCAGACTTGTAGCTCAGGGTTTCGCTCAACGTTATCCTGAGGACTACACAAATACCTACTCACCGACAGTCAGAACTGAGAGTGTAAAAATTGCTTTAGCAACTGCAACTATCCTTGGTTTAGAGGTTTTCCAGTTGATGTTGACACGGCTTATCTGCATGCAGACCTAGACGAAGAGATCTACGTGAGAAGTCCTCCAGAATTCCGACAGCAAGAAGGGGATACCTGGTTCCTAAACAAAAGTCTTTATGGTCTGAAACAATCTGGTTTAATGTGGTATTTATGTCTTACTGACAAACTAAATTCAATGGGCTTTATTAAGTCCGAAACTGATGAGTGCGTGTTCACAAAAAGATCTAACAATGCATATGAGATAGTTCTTGTTTATGTTGATGATATTGTTTATATTGGTCCAAATAAGCAAATGAGTGAAATTTTTGCCAAAGCTTTGCAGAGATTCTTCACATTGAAATCATTAGGTCACATTAGCACTTACTTAGGTGTTCAGATTGAAAAAACACAGAAGGGGTTTAGTCTTTCACAAGAAGATAAAATTGAACAAATTTTGCATCATTGCAACATGAAAGATGCTAACACAACAAAGACACCCATGCAAACAGATTTTCACAACTTGACACAAGAAGCAAGTCCTGCTTCTTGATAAAGGATCAAACACTTTATCGTTCAGTCATCGGGTCATTATTGTACATTAGTAGTTGGACCAGACCCGACATTGCACTTAGTGTTAATCTCTTATCTCGACACGTAGGTAAGGCAAAACAGTTTCATTGGACTTGCATTAAGAAATTATTGAGATACCTAAAATACACTAAACACATGAAGTTATTGTTAGAACCAACACATACTAATTATGCAGAATTATGTTGTTATGCAGATTCTGATTGGGCAAGTGATAAGAAATCACGTAAAAGTACTTCAGGTTATATGATGTTCTTAAATGGATGTCCTGTTTATTGGCAAGTGCGTAAACAGAATTTTGTTTCTTGTTCATCTACTGAAGCTGAATATGCTTGTGTTTCAGATGCATGTAATTCTCTAACTTGGTTTCATGCTTTAGTCACAGATATCTGGACACACCCGATCCGACCGATCACCGTGATGGAAGACAATGAATCGGTGGTTTATATTTCTGAATCATATTTCACAGGTTCTAGGTCCAGACACATTGACATCCGTTATCAAAACATAAAACATTTAGTGAAAAAAGGTTTTGTTAAAATGCAATATGTATCTATACATGATCAAATTGCTGATATGCTCAACAAACCACTTCCAGCAGCTCAACACGAGTATCTGCGTAAGATGATGTGCCTTATTTGATGATGTACCTGATTTTCGCTCAACTGGCAAAGAAGGGGAATGTCACTGCGTTATTTTATTTACCAGCTGAGCTCATTATTTTTGGACTAATAGACTTACTGTAGTTTGCCAAGTTCCTTATCAGTATTTTACTACGCATGTCCGCATTCTTTCACTTGCTTCACACACTCCTTCCTTTGTTCTCTTGCCAGAGGTCCGGCTGGACCGGCAGGAGACCTCGCTTGCCAAAATGTAGCAATTATCTTTCTTAGTTAGTGAGGCGTTTTATTTTCTTTATAACAAATAAATGAGTTTTATTAGAGAACTTTTCTTCAGGATTTTTTTTCAGAATATTGCAACAAGGAATAAGACACGATCCATCCTCTAACCAGGGTGATTTGTCCCAGAGCCAAACATGGGATTAATCAATGCCCTGACAAAGTTCATTTACAGAATTTTCACAAGAACAAATTTATTCTGAAAGGATACTTAAGTTAGAAATTCAAAACTGTGATCAAAAAGAGGCCCCTGTAACCATGTGACTTGGAGTCAGCCACTGCTGTAGCAGCAGCCATTTTTATTTGTGACTTGCCTGTGCCATTTGGGATTACAACATGCACTTTCCTGAAGCCGATAGGGTTTTAGGTTTTTTTTTTGTCCCTGGTCACATGGCCAAACAATATCCAATGATTTTTGCAGCTGGTGCGGCACCGAGTTTGTTTTTTGAGTTTTTTGGTGGTGTGGGGGCTTGAGGACTAGTGCTAGAATTGAGTGCTAAAATTGCTTCTATTTTAAAATATTCTTTTTTGTTATTCTATACTACTGTACTGTTTGTTTGTAAGCACTCTGGGAGCTGCTCTGCTTTTTAAGTACTATACTTTGCAAACTATTCTGTTTGTAAGTACAGTACTTTGCAAAGATTTTTTTTTGCATTTGTCTTGAAACTGCTTGTAGAAATGCTAGCCATTATCTAAATAAAGCATTCTATAACATTGTGTCACCTTACTTTTATTTGGAGATTAATATATATTACTGTAGTTTGTAGGTTTTAAATTTAAATTGTCTCCAGAAGTTGTGGGTGCTCCATCACTGGAAATTTTTAAGAAGTTGTTAAGTGAATCACACTGTAGCTAAGCAAATCTAGCTTCCCCTATTGACTTTGTCAGAAGCCGGCTGGGAAGATTACAAACGGTGATCACATGACTCCAGGACAATGCAACTGTCATAAATACATGCCAGTTGCTAAGTACCCGAACTTAGATCCCATGACCATGGGGATACTGCAACGGTTGTAAGTCACATTTTTCAGTTGTTGTATCTTAGAACAGTCACTAAATGAATGGTTGTAAGTCGAGGACTACCTGTATTCTAGGTGCAATATACAGCGGTGTAATGATTTCTCATGGTTTTAATACTATCTTTCTGTTGATGCAGCCTAGGACTGGATTGGCTTTTTTGGCAGTTGCAGCACACCTTGGTGTCCACTAGGACACCAAGATCTTTCTCAGAGTTAATGTAGTTGAGCCAGGTACTGTCTCTACTATGGCTATGCATTGTTTTTTCCTGTCTTGCTGAATAAGGTTCAACTGTGTCTTGCTGAATAAGGCTCAATGCGCAGGTCTATCATGATCCTTCTGAATCTTGAGCCTATCTTCCAAAGTGTTAATAATTCACCCCAGCTTGGTGTTCTGAACATTTCATGAGCTCCCCTATACCCTCATCTAGATCGTTTATGAAGAAGTTGAAGAACACTGCCCCTAAAACAGAAGCTTGTGGTACCCAATGAATGCCTCCCTCCATGTAGATGTAGTTCCAGGACTACTCAGTCAGCCAGTTGTGAATCCATCTGGTGGCAGTACTGTCCATCCCACATTGTTCTATCTTATCAATAAATAGACTGTCTACTTTGTCAAATGCCTTACTGAGATCTAAGTATACTATCTCCACAGCATTTCCTTGATCCACTAATTGTCAGTCCTGAAGCCATTTTGGGAACATCTTCAGGGCTGCCACAGCAAAACTAAGTAGAGCTGTGGGAATGTGAGGGGGTAGATAGAGATATCTGGGGGATGTGTAGCTAAAATAACATTCTTTCCAGTGGGAAAAAGGCCGCTCTACAGGTGTTGGAGGCGTGGACAAAAGCCAGCCAGAGTTGGGACTGCAACCTGATTGGACCATGTGATGGACTTGTGACCTGAGGGGAAGAACTTTGGGTTTTGATTTGGGTGGGGAAAACCCTGGGTCCTTCAGAGTTGGGTTTTCACCAGCTATGCCAATATGACATTCCTAATAAAATTATGCTTTGAGGAAACTCTAGCCTCAGAGTTTTGATTGCTTTGGGTTTTTACTTGGAACCCTGACACTCTCCTAATAAAAACAACCGAAAAGCTCCCTGCACCTACGGGGCTGTTGTCCAGGGTCCTGAGTTCCGGCCGCTTACCTGGAAGACCGGGCAGCAGGAAGACTCAGAGAAGATGGAGAAGACGATGGAAGAGAAATCTTCCAACACAAGCAGATCCACGGGAACTGGAGCAACCTGTGGGGACAGCTTTGGGAGCTTGTTTCCTCTTGGCAGCTGAGCAGGTGGAAGCAGCAGTGGTGGAGATTGAGCACCAGTTTGGTGCCCGGTCCAAGGAGCAGGTGGCCTGGCCATCAGCTCAGGAGCTCTACCAGTGGGGCGACAGCTCGGGAGGCAGCATCGGATTCCTGGTGCACCAGGAATTGTACCGGGTGGAGGACGACCTAACCAGCCGGCCGGTGTTCCAGGAACCCCAGATCGCTTCGGCTTGAGGCGGCAGAGCGCACCATGGTCTTCGAGTAGAGAACTACGAGGCCCCTGGCTATCAGCGAGTCCAGAGAATGGGGAATCCAACCCTCATCAAGACGCCAGTCCCTGGCAGGCCTGCCAGAGAGTTTTGACCATCTGAGTGTCAGCAGCCTGGGCCAGCTCCCTCAGGGGGTCAGCCTGGCCATGGCCCAACTGACATTCACTTTCCCTGGCCAGGGAATGTGACTGCTCAGAACAGAATTTCCCCCTTGTTTCACTCAGCACAAAGCAGATTGTGCCTAAGCCTCCCTCGCCGGGCCTGATCTACTGGGATGACAGCTCAAACCACGACCGCTGCCAGCCAGTCGCCCGGGCCCCTAGGCCAGTCCAGACCAGGACTTTGGCAAGGGGCCATGGGTCTACCGAGGCCAGGCAGTCTGCCTCACCAGCCGCCCCTAAGGCTGCCACCGGTGGACTAGATGCCTCCTGGCTGGGCATAGTACCCCGGCCAGGGTGGATGCAGTGCCAATGGATGCCTGCGCCTGCTTCTCAGCCGGCTCCAGTTCTACAGCCACCAGTGCTGCTGGCCACCCCAGAGCTATTTTTGATGGGAGTCCAGGGAAGCTAGCGTACTTCTTGAATCGGATCTGGTCCTACCTCAAGTGCTACGGAGGCCAGTACCAGTCCAACCAAGAGATGATTTTGAACATCGTCGACAACATGGAGGATGAAGCGGTGGAGTGGGTGGCCCAACTGCATGACGAAGGAGCTCCCGAACTGGAGGATGCTGACAAGTTCCTGCAGCTACTGAAAACCCGGTTCGAAAACACAGCCCGGGGGCAAGAGGCAGAGGCAGAGATCAAAGACCTCAAGCAAAAGGGCCACCCCATGAAAAACCAGTCTGGGAATTCCAGAGAGTGGCGGGAAAATTGTGAGACTGGCCAGAGCACCTCCTTGTCCACCACTTCAAGGAGGCCCTAGACCAGGACCTCCGGCAGACTTACGCCTTCTGAGGGGTCCTCGAGCACATACAGGAGTGGTACCAGATGGTGGTGGCCAAGGACCTCGAGAGTCACCCGCACCGAAAAGCTGCATCAGACAAAAAGCCTAAGTGAACCTTGGATTGCCAAACCAGAGAGAGGCAGTCAGAGGAGCAAAAGCCGACCCCAACGGCAGCCATTAGATGTTTCAAGTTTGGCCAACAAGGCCACCGAGCGTCAGTGAGCCTGACCCCGGTGCCAGTTCCCCAAGCCTGAACTCCAGTGGGGCCCAAGGAGAAGAGGACCCAGCGCAAGCCAGCGGACAAGGGAAGACTCTCTCGGCAAGCCATTGAGGTTCCTCCCACCTCTGCCCAAGGAGGGGAAACTCCGGCTTCAGAAGCCCCACTGGCTGCCACAAGTGACAGCAGTGAAAGTAGCAAAGATGACCCGATTGTAAGTGAAGCTATCTGCTTCTTCACCATAAAATCGCAGATAGTGGTGCCCAGGATTGGAGCCCAAGGGGACATAGAGGCCATTATAGACACCAGGTGTACCAGATGCCCAATAAGCCTCTCCACTGTCCAGGAACTACGGATAAGCACAACGCCCCCAGTGTGCCCATTTGCTTCGAACAAGTCGGTGGAACATTAATAGGCGGAGCCCCAGCCACCCTAGTCATTGAGGCAGTAAGACTTGAAATGGGCGGCCACTGGGAGCTCATCTGCTTTGTGGTGGCACCAAAAATGACAATCAGTCATCCCGGGCTTCGCCTGGCTAGACAAGTGGGGCTCAGCCATCATGTGGGAGGATGGCTATAGAAAGCTAAAGATAGGAGTGGGACCGTTGCCACCCCCCTTAGCGACAAGGCCCCATTGGAGCCACCATAGGGCCCTGGCAAGAAAGCTGCCACAATCACTGACTCGCAACCAGGCTGCCCCCAAGTTCCCAAAGAGTACTGAGACCTGGCTGATGCATTCAGCGAGCAAGAAAGCAACATCCTACCCTTCCCAACTTACCCATCGACTATGCAATAAGTGTTTGTGCTGGGACCCAAGCTACTAAGCCAAAAATGTATTCTATGACCCCTAGGGAAATGAACGAGCTAAGGAACTACATTGACATCAATTTAGCTATTGGATTCATTCAGCCCACCAAATCTAGGGTGGCCATCCCAGTGCTCTTTAAAGAGAAAAAAAACCGTCAATGTGGCTTTGTGTTGATTTTAGAGATATTAATGCAGTGTGCATGGAGAACACCTACCCCGCCATTGATGAAGGACATGCTAAGCCACTTGGCGAGGGGGAAAGTGTTTACCAAGCTAGACCTAAGAGAGGCTTACTACTGGGTGCAAATCAAAAGAGGGAGATGAATGGAAGACACCCTTCAACTGCCTGTTAGGAAGCTTCCAGTTTAAAGTGATGCTGTTTGGACTATAGGGCACCCCCGCAGTCTTCATGCAACTGATAAACCAGGTGCTGCATGAGCACCTCTACAAAGGCGTTCTAATCTATCTGGACAACATTCTCATATTCAGTGAGATGTTAGAAGATCACACTAAACTAGTGTGTCACGTCTTGAAAAAACTCCTAGCAGCTAAACTATACACGAAGTTGTCAAAATGTGAGTTCCACAAGACCACCCTAGCTTACTTGGGCTACTGAGTGTCAAATGAGGGAATTGAAATGGACCCGGGAAAAGTTAAATGGTCTGGCAACCCCCATGCACCTGCATGCATCCACAAACAACTCCAAAGCTTCCTCAGATTTGCCAACTTTTACAGGTAGTTCATCCTTGCCTTTGCTGAAATGGCACTACCCCTGACAGGGCTATTAAAGACAGGAGGGGTGGGGCTAAACAATGACCTAGCCAGCCACTGGCTTGGGACCTGGATTGCCAGTGGACATTTGAAAAACTAAAAAGGCTGTTCGCAGAGGAGCCCATTCTCAAACACCCCGACCTTGAACAGCCATTTGTGGTCCAGGCAGATGCCAGCAACGTAGCCATAGCAGCAGTGCTGCTGCAAGCCAACACCCAGGGCCAACTATAACCTTGTGCTTACACTTCCAAAAAACTCACCAACACTGAAAGGCAGTGGGCAGTGTGAGAGAAGGAAGCCTATGCCATCTGATGAGTCCTCCTCACCTGGAGACACTTCCTAGAGGGAAGCGGAGTACCCTTCAAAGTATGGACTGATCACAAAAACCTAGAAGCCCTAAACACCCCTTGAAAACTCTACCCCAAACAAGTCCTTTGGGTGCAGTACTTTAAACGGTTCAACTCTGAATTAATATACATCCCAGGGGAGAAGAACCTGCTCACAGATGCCTTTTCCAGAAAACCACAATTCAATAGCCAGCGTGAAGACGTAATCCACACATTCATTCCCCCTCTCAACCAGCAGTTCAAGCCACCACCAGAGGCCAAGCCAGGTGCCGAGACACCACCAGAGGGGGCTCAATGACAGGGACCCTGAGAACAGCACTCCCAGCACACCAATGGTTCAACGACAACAAGGACACTTTGACCTTAAAGATGGGCTAGCCTTGAAGGGGCCAAGCTGTACGTCCCTACCAGCTTGAGACTTGAAGTCCTGCAGCGCAGCCACAACTCCAAACTTGCTGGACACTTTGGTTACTTAAAAACCCTGCACCTAACCAGGAGACAGTTTTGGTGGCCAAAGATGAAAGCAGACGTGGAGGACTATGTAAAGAGCTGCACCATCTGTGCTGCCATGAAGAAACAGCCAGGGAAGCCCCCCGGCCTTCTCCAGCAAGTGACAGACCCAAGCCAACCCTGGGAAGAGATTGCTATGGATTTTATAGTTGAGCTCCCAGAGAGTGGCAGAAATACGGTCATTTGGACCGTGACTGACTTATTTTCAAAGCAAGCCCACTTTACAGCCTGCTCTGGGCTACCTTCGACCAAGAAACTAGCTAGGATGTTCATAAGACAGATATACAAGTTACATGGGTTATTTGCAGGATTATCTCTGACGGGGGTCCAATTCAGCACAAATTTCTGGAGAGAATTCCTAAGGTCTACTCAGGGGCTCAGCTCGGCTTTTCATCCAATCAGAAATGGGGCGGTGGAACGAGAGAATGCCATGGTAGAGCAATACCTGAGATGTTATGTAGACTACCAGCAATCCACCTGGGCAGATCTGCTGCCTTTCACAGAGGTAGCCTACAATGCAGTGCATAGCAGCACTGCACTGACCCCTTTCCAGGTCACTAGTAGCATGGAGTTTCTCCCCATGCCTGAATTACCCAGGGTGTCGCCCTCTTCTATGTCCTTGGAAAATACAAAACAGGATTTAGGGTTGGGAAAATACAAAACAAGATTTAGTAGAAGCAGCGAAGAGCTATAAAGAGCAAGCCACAAATGCCGCTCCCCCCACCCTCCTTTCCATGTTGGAGACGAAGTATACTTGTCAACAAAATATCTAGAACTGAAGTTACCAAGTAAAAATCTGGGTCCAAAGTTCATAGGGCTGTTCCCAATAGTGAAAGTGACAAACCCTGTAATTGTTCAGCTTAGACTCCCATGATTGCTAGGGAAAGTGCATCCAGTGTTCCATAGCAGCCTGTTAAAGCCAGCCATCAGCTCTCAGCTAAGGCAAAAATGATCTTAGATTCGCACTTGCATCAGGGCTGCTTGCAATACCTAGTCCACTGGAAGTGATACCCCCTTCTTGAAGCTACATGGGTCAAGAGTTGGGATGTGAAAGCTGACAGGTTGATTAAGCAAACACCAGTGGGAAAAAGGCCGCTCTACAGGTGTTGGAGGCATGGACAAAAGCCAGCCAGAGTTGGGACTGCAACCTGATTGGACCATGTGATGGACTTGTGACCTGAGGGGAAGAACTTTGGGTTTTGATTTGGGTGGGGAAAACCCTGGGTCCTTCAGAGTTGGGTTTTTACCAGGTGTGCCAATATGACATTCCTAATAAAATTATGCTTTGAGGAAACTCTAGCCTCAGAGTTTTGATTGTTTTGGGTTTTACTTGGAACCCTGACACTAATTTAGTCACTCTATCTAAGAAGGCAATAAGGTTTGCTTGGCACAAACTGTTTTTAATAACAAACCCATGCTGGCTTCTAGTAAGCGTTCCGTTTCCAGGTGTTCACAAATCTGCTGCTTAATTACTCACAATAGAATTCCCTATGCCTTCAGGCTTGAAATTTTGGGTTTGGACAATCTGGAACTGCAACGCCTGTGGTCCGATCTAAGCACAGTACACAAAATTGTCTGCTACAACGTCTTACCTATCAACAATTTCTTCAGGTTTTTTTCTTTTCCTCATTTCGGTAACATATCTTTCCCTCTTGATCAAATAATTGAGTTATCAGTTTCCTTTCTTTTTCCTTCTTCATCTTGTATGCCAGCCACTTTCCTGGTTTATTTGCATTTTCAAAAAAGTTTTGCTTTGATGCTTTTATTTTCCATGCCAGGTCTTCTTTTTTTATTAAATTCAATTTATGTTTCCCCAATTCCATTAGGTTTTTTATTTTTTTGTCTTGTGGATTTTTTGCAATTCTTTCTCTCTTATATTCCTGCTCCAACTTCTTTTGAGTTTGTCTGTCCTGTTTATTTCTTTTTCCTGCATATGTCATTGCCAAACCCCTTATATATGCTTTGGTGGTGTCCCATACATTTTGCAATGATGTTTCTTCTTTTCTATTTTCTTTGAAGAAAAAAGTCAATTCTTTTTTCATATATTGTATAAAATCTTTCTCATTTAATAGGCTTTGATTTAATGTCCATCTCATTCTTTTTCTTGTCCTTTCCATGTTATCATTATTGGATTGTGATCTACCCATATATTTGCTTCTATATCAATCTTGGATATTAAGTCTATGGACATCCACATCATATCTATTCTTGACCATGCCTGTTTGAATAAAATGTGTATTGTTTTTCCTTTAAATTTCTTTTCCTCCAAGCATCCTGTAAATTTAATTCGTCTACCATTGTATAAAATGTTTTCAGGAGTGTTTTTCTTGGTTTTTTATTCACTTTTATAGATTTATAATCTAACTCATTATCAACAATCGCATTAAAATCTCCAATTATGCAAATATCTTCATATTCATATTCTAATGTTTTTCGGTGTAATTTTGTATAAAATTCTTTTTTTCATTTGGAGCATATATACCCACAAGTAATATTTTTAATAGTTTTATTACAATTTCTACCATTAATATTCTTCCTTTCTCATCCTCATATATGTTTGGATTGTATTGTCTGTTTGATGTAAAATGCTACTCCTCTTTTGCTTTGACCAGCCAAAGTTGTATACAATGTCCCTAATTTTATTTGCTCCAAAAGTTTTTTATGTTGCTTTCTAATATGCACTTCTTGTAAGCATATAATTTCTAATTTTAGCTTCTCTAATTTATTGAATATTTTCCTTCTCTTTATTGCCAAGTTTAATCCATTTATATTCAAAGATATTTTTTTTCTTCCATTTCTTATTTGTTTTGTCGATCTAGTCGTTCTTATCTCCCTTTGTTCTTTAACTTCTTTCGCCCTTGCTCCTTTTCTTAACGCTCTCTCTTCTTGTTCTTTCGTTGTCTCTCTTGGCTGTTCTTTCTTCTCCGCCTGTTGTTCATCCCCTTTTTCTTCCCTCAACCTTCCTTCCTCTTGGACATCTGTGTTGTTTATAAAATAACTCTGCTTTTTCTACTGAGTCTAATCTGTATCTTTGTTATTGCCAGTTGACCAATATTTCTTCTGGAATCAACCATCTAAAATTTATTCTTTATCAAACATTTCATGAGGAATTGATATTCTTTTCTCAGATCGCTCACTCTTCTTGGAATTTGTTTCAGTCCCACTACTTCTCTCCCTTTGTGCTTTATCGTTGTTTCTCATCAATTGCAATATCTCTATTCTCAGTGTCTTCTTGGTGAATCTGACATGAATTTCTCTAGGTAGATTATGTCTCTCTCTTTTTTTTTTATTTTTATTATAACATAGTGATACATTCAATACATTTTTGGTTCATTGGTGCAATTATATACATATATACATCTACATGCATTATTACTTGTCTTTTATTTGATATTGTTTCTTAAAGATAAATTTAATTTCAAAACACTTAAAGATAATAGTGCTCAAATCTCTAAGACTAAATGTAATACTGTTCATATGGATTTTGTTGATTAATTAATACTTAATCTCTGTACTCTATTTCCTTCTTTACCGTTTTACCCATTTCTAATACATTTGGATATATTATAGCCTCCACGGTGGAAAGCCATCTCGGAATTTTCCTATAGTGCTTCTGTCTCATCTCTCCCCATATTTGTATCAAGATCTCCCTTATTTTATGCCTATGGAAATAAGTTTTCATCTTCTTCCCAGTATCCCAGAGATATGCATGCCAACCCTTCTGGAGATCATGCCCTTCTAAAGTTAACAGTTTTTTATTTCTCAGGGTTGCCCAATCTTTCAGCCAACTAGGTTTGCAGCTTTTTGATATAACTCCCATTTAGGTAATCCGAAACCCCCTCTTTCCTTCTTGTCCTGTAAATTCCTAATTGCTATTCTTGGTTTCTTTCCCTCCCAAATAAATTTTCTGATGATGCTATTGAGCTCCAAAAAATTTTTTTTATCTAATTTAACAGGGACTGTTTGGAATAGATACAATAACTTGGGTAATATGCTCGTTTTTATTGCCACAATTCTACCTAATAATGATATCTGTAGTCTTCCCCACTTTTCTAGATCCTGTTTAATATTTCTAATCAATGGTAAATAATTATCCTCTCTGAGGGCCAAGCACCTTGATGAAATCCACACCCCCAGGTATTTTGCCTTCTTGGCGGTTTGGATCTCCATTGATTCTTCCAGTGCTTTTTTTCTTACCTCCGTCATATTTTTTTGTTAATAATTTAGTTTTGGATTTATTTAATTTAAGGCCTGCTACCTCTCCGTAATTGCTCAATTCTTCCAAAATTTTAGTGCCTGATTCTAATGGTTCTTCCATAATTAATACCACATCATCTGCGAATGCCTGTGTCTTATATATCTCTTTTCTGATTGTTAAACCCTTTATTTCATTATTATTCCTAATCTTTCTCAAAAGTATTTCTAGTGCTAAAATAAATAAAAGTGGGGATAGAGGGCACCCTTGTCGGACCCCTTTTCTAATTTGAAAAGCCTTAGTTAATTATCCATTCAGTAATATGTTAGCCTTTTGTTTTTGATAGATTGTGGATATCGTATTGACAAAAGTTGATCCGAATTCCATTTGGATAATTTGTTGTTTCATAAATTGCCAATTAAGATTGTCGAATGCCTTTTGGGCGTCGACAAAGACCAATGCCATTTATTTGTTCGGGTGTTCCTCACAGTATTCCAATATGTCTATTATCATCCTTGTATTATTCCTGATTTGCCTCCCAGGGAGGAATCCATTTTGATCACTGTGTATTAATTTATTCAAAATTATTTTTAGCCTTCCTGCTAAGATGCCCATATAAATTTTGTAGTGCGTATTCAGGAAGGAGATTGGTCTATAATTTTTAATTAATTTTGGATCTTCTCCTTCTTTTTGGAGTAGAGTAATATACGCCTCTCTCCATGATGCTGGAATTTTGGATTCTGTTAGGGCCTCATTATAAATTTCTAACAGCTTTGGTAATAAAATTTCCTCCAAATCCGAATTTTTATAGAATTCCCCTGGAAGTCCATCTGGGCCTGGGGATTTGTTCTTTTTAAGTTTTGATATTACCGTCCTTAATTCTGTCATTGTTATTTCTTTATTAAGTATTTCTTTATCCTCTTCCCCAATCTTCGGGAGACTTTCTTTTGACAAGTATTGGACCACCTTTTCATTGGGAATTTGTTCTTCCGCATACAGAGCCGCATAATACTCTCGGGCAATCTCCAATTTATCTTCCTGTTTATTTTTAAGATGGCCTTCCAGATCTTCCAATTGATGAATTATGCCTTTCTCTTTTTCTTTTTTTAACCTGTAGGACAGCCACCTGCCCGGTTTGTTTGCATTTTCAAAATATTGTTTGGTTTGTTTCATTTTGTACGCCAATTCCTCTTGATCGATAATATTTAATTTGTGCCGTATAACCATCCAATTTTCTTTAACAACCTTATTATCTGGTTTTTGTTGTAGTTCCCTCTCAGCTTTCCCTAATTCTTTTTTTTTATTGCAAAAGTTTTACAATTACATTTTCACCCCTTTCCCCCCCCACCACCCACCCCAAACTTCCCAACCTCCCTAACCCTCCCTAACCCTCCCCTCCCCCCAGACTTCCACACAATATACTCATATCAAGTAAAAAAAACCCCTTAGTATAAAACTTGTATAAAACTTGAACCCCTCCCTCCCCCTTATAATTTTTCTTTTTATCTTCATTACATTAAAATATTTCTAATACATTTTCAAATAAAAGCTATTTGATACTTCCTAGTTTGATATTTGTTCTGAACATATTCTATCCACTTTTTCCATTCCCATTCATAAGTCTCTTGTGAACAATCTTTTAAGTATGCTGAAATCTTCGCCATCTCTGCAAAACTGGCCATCTTCAAAGTCCATTCCTCAATAGTGGGCAAAGCTTCGTTTTTCCAGTATTTACCTATCAACAATCTTGCTGCTGTTATCATATACAATATCAATTTTGTTTCACCCAATGTAAAACCTTTAACTATACCCAATAAAAACAATTGTGGAGAGAATTGAATTTTTTTCTTCAAAACATTCTGCATGACCCACCAAATTTTTATCCAAAAAGCCTTAACTTTCCTACAGGTCCACCAAACATGATAATATGTAGCATCCAAGCATTCACATCTCCAACATTTTGGCTGAACATTAGGGTACATACATGACAACTTTTTGGGGTCTAAATGCCATCTATAAAACATTTTATAGAAATTTTCCCTCAAATTCTGCGACTGTGTAAATTTAACGTTCTGAACCCAAATTTTTTCCCATGTTTCCAACATCACTGGTTCTTCAAAATTTTGTGCCCACTTAATCATACAATCTTTAACTAATTCGGTTTCTGAATCCCTTTCTAACAAAACATTATAGAGCCTTTTAATATGCATTGGACCTTTCTCTTTTATATGTCTAACCAATTCTTCCTCATGCAACATAATACCAGTCGACTTTGTTGTCATAAAATAAGTAGGCATGCCATCCAAATTCAAGATCAAAACTTTCTACATTCAATATTCCAGTCTTTTTCCTTCCAAACCAATCACTTGTTAGAGTCAAAGCTGCTACATCATAATATAGCTGTAGGTTTGGAAGTTTAAGACCTCCCCTTTCTGGAACATCTTGCATAATTTTCAATTTCACTCTCGGCTTTTTCTCGTTCCAGACAAACTTATTCACTCCAGTTTGCCACACTTTCAATTGTTTATCACTTTTAAGCACCGGAATCATTTGAAACAAAAAAAGAAATCTTGGCAAAATGTTCATCTTAACTGCTGCTATTCTTCCAAGTAGAGACAGTTGCAGTTTTTTCCAAGTCTCCATATCTTTCTGCACCTCTTGCCACAACACCTCATAATTATTTTGAAAAATTTCGTATTTGATTCTGCAACCTGGACTCCTAGATATTTTACCCTTGGTACAACCTCAAAACCTGCCCTCCTTTCAAGCTCGTGTTTACGATCTTGTATCATGTTTTTAACTATCATCTTAGTCTTTTTATGATTCAGTCTAAAACCTGAAACTTTACCATAGTCTTGTATAATGTCCTTCATCAGGATTATTGATTCCATTGGCTGTGTTAGGGTAACGACTAGATCGTCTGCAAATGCCTTTATTCTGTAATCCTCTTGCCTTATCATTATACCTTTCAAGATATTAGAGTCCCGTATTGTATTTAACAAGACTTCTAATGTTAAAATAAATAAAAGTGGGGACAGCGGACATCCCTGTCTTGTTCCTTTTTCAATTTTAAACCCTGTTGTCAAACTTCCGTTAATAATAATCTGTGCCTTTTGCTCTTGATAAATTGCTGAAATCGCCTGTATAAATTGATCCCCAAAATTCATCTTTTTTAAAGTCTTTAGTAGAAAATTCCAATCCACTCTCTCAAAGGCCTTCTCTGCATCCAAGAAAACCAGCACTGCAGGGATCTGCTTATTCTTCTCAAGATATTCCAATAGATCTATTACTTGCCTTACATTGTCCTTCATGTATCTACCCTCGATAAATCCCGCTTGATCATCATGAATCACCTTTTGAATTACTGGCATCAACCTGTTGGCTAATACTTTCGCATAAATTTTATAGTCAGTATTCAGAAGAGATATTGGTCTATAATTCTCCAGTTTTTTAGGACCGGCTTGCTCTTTTGGTATCAAAGATATGTAAGCTGTTGTCCATGATGGGGGTATTTTACCCCCTTGTTGAATATTACAAAATAGATCTCTAAGTTGTTCCACCATTTCGACTTGCAAAGTTTTATAATAGACTGCAGTCAAGCCATCCGTACCAGGAGCTTTAGCTGTTTTTAATTGTTTAATTGCTACTATTATCTCCTCCTCTGTTATAGGATAATTCATTCTTTCCTTTTGTTGGTCAGTAATTTTTTGTAACTCTTTTATCATCTAGGTATTTTTCTATAAGTCCATTCTGCACATCCTCTTTAGCATATAATTTAGTGTAATAATCCACAAAAGCTTCTTTAATTAATTTTTGTTGAAAAATTTCTTTCCCTCCAATATCAATACTATCAATAGTCCGTATACTCTGTTTTTTCCTCAATGTATAGGCCAACCATCTGCCCGGTTTATTAGCGTTACAAAATGTATTATGCTTCGCATATTGTAAGTTTGTTGCAATTTGTTCCGCCATAAGCATTTGAAATTGGTCTTTCAGAAGCTTTATAGCACCACATATTCTTTCATCTGTTGGATTTTTAATAAGTAACTGTTCTTTATTCTTTATTTCTGCTTCCAATTCAGATCTTTTCTTTTGTCGAATCAGTCTATGTTTAGAGTTCATATAGATAAGCACCCCTCTCATATAAGCTTTGCTTGCATCCCACACAATTTCTATTGGGGTGCCTTTATTCAAGTTTATTTCAAAAAATTCTTTCAAGTGCTTTTTAAGTTCTGTTATATTTTTTTCATATCTGAACAAGTTCTCATTTAATCTCCAAGAGCGTCTCTCAGTCTTGCCTATCTCAATTTCTATCCATACTGGGCTATGGTCAGTCAAAGTTCTTGGAAAAATCTTTGTTCTTTTTGTCTTAATGAGTAAATCATCTGACAACAAAATGAAATCAATCCTAGAGAAGGATCTATGTCTGTCTGAAAAGAAAGTATAGTCCAATTCTTTTGGATTGTGTATTCTCCAAATATCTTTTAATTCCAAATCTTCTTTCATATCAAAAAAGGTCTGTGGTAACCTGATCCTAGACTTCGCCAAGCTCTTTTTATCTAATTTGGAGTCAATTACTCCATTCCATTCTCCCATGATTAAAATAGATCTATAGTCCCATTGCAGTATTTTAGTATGTAACTTTTTGTAGAAGTGATCCTGTTGCTGATTGGGAGCATAAATTCCAATCAGAAGAATTTGGCCGTTAGTTGTAAATAATTCAATTGCTACAAACCTACCATCTTCATCTGCTTCTATAACTTTAGCCGAAAATTTTTTATTTACATAAATAACCACACCATTCTTTTTTTGCAAAGTTGAAGATATAAAATGCATTCCTAATTTGGAGTTTATCAAATATTTTTGATCTTGAACTGTAATATGCGTTTCTTGTAGACAAATTATATCATTATTAAATTGTTTCAAGTATGCAAATAATTTCTTCCTTTTCTGTGCTGAATTCAACCCATTCACATTCCAAGATAAACACTTAATCGTCATCTTTATCTTTCTGGAGCAAAGAGCAGAATAACCGAATGTCTTCCGGAATCTTCAGTCTTGCTCCCCCCATGTCTCCAGTCTCTTGTGTAGTACTCTTAACTCCCTTTTTATCTTGTCATTCCTGTTGTTGCTTTTCTTTAAGTTGCTTAGATTTTGCTCGAGTTATACGCTGATCCTTAACTTCAATCATCCGAGCCGGGTCCAAAATTGGAGAAGATTCCAGCAAAGGCTCATCCAAAAAACCTCCTTCAGCGCCCTGCATTTCCTCTGGTTCCTGCTTAGACTGTTCTTGCAGATCTTGTTGAAGTTGCTTCTTATCACTCTCCTTAATCTCCAAAACTGTGGATGTACGTGGAGATGGTGTTCTTTCTTTAAGAATAGTAGTGTAAAAATGCTCCGCCTTCTCCACAGTGTTCAAGCGATGTCTTTCTCCCTTGTATCTCAAAATTATACCAGTTGGGGCATCCCACCGAAATGGTATCTGTTGGTTTTGCAATTCTTTAACAAGAAAACCAAAGTCCTTTCTGGTTTTCAACATTTTAGGTGGTAACTCTTTATAGACTCCAATTTGTGAGCCCCCCACTTGTACAGAAGTATGAAAGGATTTTTGCAGGATGTCATTCCTTATTGCTCTATCTGTAAAATATATGACCACATCTCTAGGCAATTGTCTTTGTCTGGCCACCCAAGAATTCACTCTGTAAATTTTATCTATTTTGTAAAAAACCACATCAGGATTAATTTTTAAAATCACAGCCAAAGCCTCAGAGCAGACCTGTCTCAAATCCTGTCTGTCATCTTCTCGAATTCCTCGAAGCCGTATAGCGAATTCCATTGCCCTGAATGGCATCATAACAATTTCGTTCTCGACTCTCTGCATTTTATCATCAACATCAGAAATTTTATAATCATTATCTTTCATCTTAACATTGACTTCTGATTTAAGTTCTTCCACTTTAGAATCAACTTTGATAATAAATTCTGCCAGGCCAGACGCAACTTCTGATATTTTTTTGGTCACCTTATTTTGATTCTGTTTCACCATATCTTTAACTTCATTAATTTCCTGCATAATTTCCTGTTGAGACTTTTGAAGTTTGTCATCTATTTCCTGTTGGGATTTTTGAAATTTATCATCCAAAATTTTAGAAGTAAATTCTTTTAAATCTCCCACATCAAAATCTTTTTTCTGAGTCTGTAGCTGTTGAGCAGGGGGAAGCTGCATTTCATGTTTATGTGTGGGGGATCCCCCCCCGTTGTCTTCCCTTCCTGCTTCTTTGAAGCCATCCTGCCACGTAGGCTAGTTTTTCTGAAGAGGGAAGTTCCTTTTCCTTTCCCACCTCCACAGAGACTTCTAAAAAAGTCCCCCAGATTTAGTCAAATAAGAACTGAAGTAAAGCAAAGTCAAGTATTTAAGTATTAAAAAGGGAGAAATTTTTCACTTGTTTCTCTTATTACAAACGAGGCAACTTTGTAGCAACTTGGAGACTTTGTAACAAAGCAAGATGACTTCACCAATCCACACTCGCTGGCTCGTTAACTCTAAGGCTGAGCGCCATATTTTTTCAAATCACTTTCACTCATTCGCATTTTTCTCAGGTTAAAGAGTCAACAAAGCGCTAATTCTTGCGTTTCCGAGTTTCAGGGTTCAAGTAGATTTTCGCTGCTTATTAAGGTTGGTTCCTTTCGCTTTAATGTTTCCTGCAGCCGGCTTGTTCTGCAAGAGCAGAATCGTCCCACGCCGCCCGGAGTTTCAGCAGGTTGAGAGGGAGCCGCGCCTGTTCCCTCCCCAGAAACAATTCCCTGGGGGGTTACAGGGGCTCGACCTGTGCCCTGCGATCTCTTCTTCAGCAATCCTGAGGATTTTGAAGTTTTCGAGCCGCTTCTGGGTCGCGAAGCGGCTCTACAGGCGGCGGGGCTGGCGGAGCTTCAAAAGGCACCGCCGTCGCCGAAAACAAGGAAACCGGAAGTCCCTAATTCTTCTATCAGTGCCTTCTGCCTCTCTCTTCTTTTCTTATTCCTATGTGCACTATACGATATTGCTAGTCCTCTTATGTACGTTTTCATTGTATCCCATATGATACCTCGAGATGTTACTTCCTTTTCATTTACTTCAAAAAATAGATTTAATTCTTTTTTTACTTTCTCAACATTTTGCTTGTCCTTTAGAAATTGATTATTTAATCTCCATCTTGTATTTCTTTTCTTGTGCATACCTTCCCATTTAACCTCTAATGTATTATGATCTGCCCAAATGTTGGGCATAATTTCTGTTGACTTAATAGCTAACCCTATATCTCTGCTTACCCACATCATATCAATCCTGGACCAAGATTTTTTAGGATTAGAATAATATGTATACTCCTCTTATGTGGGTGCAGAACCCGCCAAATATCCACTAGATTGAGTTCTTCTACCATATCAAAAAATGGTTTTGGTAAATTTTTCCTCTTTTTCTTTTTACCTTTGGTCCCCTTATAGTCTCTATTCGAATCTATTACCCCATTAAAATCCCCAATTATGCAAATCTTGCTCTTATCCATCATGCTTAATCTCTCTCCTAATTTTTTATAAAAGTCTCCTAAGTTTTCATTCGGAGCATAAATTGCTGTTAATAAAATTAGATAATTGCCTCTTTTAACTTCCACCATTAATATCCTTCCCTTTGGGTCTGCATATTTTAGTTCGGCTTTCATTTCCTTCTTGATGTACAATGCTACTCCCCTCTTCTTTTTGTCAGCTAGAGATGCATAAAGATTCCCCAATTTCTTATATTCCAAATATTTTTGATTTTCCTTTTTAATATGAACCTCTTGAAGACACACTATATCCATATTTTGTTTAGGTAATTTTGTTAAAAAAAAAATTTCTCTTTTTGTTATCATTCAGGCCATTTACGTTAATCAATATCAATTTCCAATCATCCATCTCTTAATTCTTGTATACTATCCTAATACTTCTTGACGCGTGTAACTCTTTGTGGTCTTCAGTCTTTCTTTGTCTCTTTACTATCCTTATCTTCCTCCTCCTTTTCCTTCGATGTCTCTTCTTTCTCTCTTTTCTACTGGGTTGCTTCTTCTTCAGATGTTATCGCCTCTAACTCTTCTTTACTCCTTTGATCCTCTTCAGACGCTCATAATTGATCCAAGAACTCTTGAGCTGCTACTAAGCTATCTATCTTAACTTTATTCCCTTGCCACGTGATCCACATGCTTTCTGGTAAAATCCACCTAAAGAGGATATTCCTTTTGTTTAATTGAGTAGCCAAAAACCTATAATCTCTCATCTCCCTTACCCTCATTGGAATTTGTTTCAATATAATCACCTCCTTTCCCTTGTACATGACTGGTTCATCTCTTGCCATACTATAGAAGATATCCTTTACCTTCTTCCTTGCGAATCTTATATGCACCTCCCTTGGCAATTTATTTCTTTGTGCATAATTTGTCTGGACCCTATATGCCTCATCAATTTCCTTTATAATATCCAATTTATCTTGTTGCAACATCTCAGCATCACGTATCTTGTGTGCATTCTGTATATCTTGTTGATTCCACTTAATATCCCTTCCTTACTTTCTTCCATTGCTTCTGCTAGTATCTCTGCAATTTTCTCTGCTAGATTTTCTCCCTTTTCTTCTTCAATGTTTTGAAATCTTAAATAAAAATCAGCTTTATCCATTTCCAGGGTTATATTGTTTTTTCCTGATTTTTATCAGTAATTGTAAGTCTATAGTCCATCTCTTCAACTTTTTTCTCTGTTGCTTCTGCTTTTTCTTCCATTTGCTGCAATTGTTGTTCATTTTTCCCTATCATTTCTTTAACTTCTATCAATTCTCCTTCCATTTTTTCCATATTTCCTTCCATTTTTTCCATTCTCCCATCTATCTTGTCTTAAGATATATAGTCTGTAGCATAGTTTTAAATTCTGTGTTGACTTTCTGTTGCTGTGATGCAATTTCTGTTGTCTTTTGCCCTGTAGTACCAAGTGTTGTTGATATTAATGGTGATGATAGATGTTGTGTTGTTTTCTTCATCTTTTTTTTTCAAATCTTACTACCCAATTTTATAATCCAAATACTCGATTTCTTTAAACTCAAAATGCCCAATCAGACTCTTCAGATTCTTGATACCCTAATTCACATAGATTTGATCCATAAACCATATAAAAAGCCAAGAACAATCAAACAGCCCAAAAGGGCAAAAAATAGAAAGAAAAAAGAAAGAAAAAGGAAAGAAAGAAAGAAAGAGAAAAGATAAAACCAGATCAGCACAAAAATAAAAACTCACTAGTCCAAAACCCAGGTGTTTGCCCAAAATATCCAACCAAGAAATAAAAAGATGAAAAAAAGTATATCTCCCCCCCAAATTAAAAAATTGAAAAAACAAAAACCCTGCCAATGAACTCTTTTTAAGTCCAGAAAAAGGAAATTTCTACAAAAAAAAAAAAAAAAAAAAAGGAAAAGGAAAAGGCACAAAAAGAGAAAAACCAGAAAGAAAAAACAATATTCCAAAATACCACTATTCCAAAATCTTCCAAAATTTATAACTCCATCAAACGAAAGGAAAAAACAAACGACTTTCTTTTTTTCTTCTATATCTTCCCCCTTCTGTTACGAAGTCACAAGACTACTTCTTATCAAAATCTTCTTGCCAATTTCCAAAACATCCCAAGGCCACTCCACTCTCATCTTTTTCTTTGTCCAATATATCTCTTTAATTTCCTCTGCAATCCAAAATAGTCTTAAAAAAGAAAAAAAAATAACAATTTCCTTTCTTCTTTCAGCTTTAAACCCCCACCTTCAAAACTCCAAACTCAAATTTTCAAATTACAGTTCTTCAGCCAAAAATGCTTCTTCTGCTTTCAATTTGTTAAATTACTTCTTCAGCTTTTGTTAATTAGCTTTTATTAATGGCTTCCACTTCTTCACCGCTATTCCGGAGGTGGGGAGGTAGCCTTTTTCCACTCCCTCCCCACTTCTCTTTGCCAATTTTCTCAAGTAAAATAGTTTTAAAAGTTCAGGAGTTAAATATATAAAGGAATCTTGTTTCCAAGACCACAGTTTCTCACCCAGATGATCACCTTGTTCTTTTTTCCTTCTCTTCTTGCATATGGCCGCCCAGCTTTTGACAGCTCCTAATGATTGTCTTCCCTTGCTACTGGGTCAGAGGTTGATGCAGACACTTCAAGGAACTTGCAACTTCTCTGTTCGTGCCTGCCTATGCCTCCATTCTTCACTGTCCCTACAGGACAGCTATGATCCCTGGGGATCCCCTAAAGCAGCTGAGATATCGGCATTTCCCAGGAGCCCCAGAATTTGCCGTACTGCTGCTGCCGCTGGCCACACCCCCTTGAGAAATATTATAAGAAATTATATCAACAAGAACATATACTGGAAGAAAAGACAGAACAATATTTGATAAAAGCAATGACCCCTAAAATACCAGAACAATTTAAAAAAGCGTTAGAAGAAAGAATATCAGTGATGGAATTGATGGAGGGAATTAAAAGCAGAAGAATGGAAAACCCCCGGGACCAGATGGGCTACCAGAAGAAGTATATAAAAAGTTGCAAGATGTACTAAGTAATATATTGTTACAAGTATTTAATGATTTATTAATAGAAGCCAAGGCATTGAACTCATGGATGGAGGCATATATAACTCTTATACCAAAAGAAGAAACAGATTTACAAGAAATAAAGAATTATAGACCAATTTCACTATTAAATGCAGATTATAAAATATTTGCATCAATTATGGTGGAAAGATTGAAGAGGCTGTTAAATGAATTTATACACCCAGACCAAAATTGTTTTTTGCCTAAAAGACAAATTAGAGATAATATAAGAATTATTTTGGATACATTGGAATATTATGAGGCACATCCAGAGAAACAAATGGCATTGTTATTTTTAGACGCGCACAAAGTATTTGATAACGTGAATTGGCAATTTATGATTTTACAATTACAAAAGATGGACTTTGGGGACAGATTTATCAATATAAATAAGTAATTCAAGGCCCCATCCACTTGGGGAATCACACTCTGGACTTGATTTTTGTCTCTGATCAGTGGCTGAATGATCTAAGAATAGGGGATATAGACATCAAGCCCTTGTCATGGTCTGATCATTCTCTCCTTCACATGGACTTTCAAGTCACTTCCACCCACCGCAGGGAGACGGAACCAACCAAATGGTTCCGTCCCAGGTGCCTGATGGACCCCGAAAGGTTCTTGATGGAGCTTGGGCCATTTCCTGAGACTCTGGCTCACGACTCGACTGAGGACCTGGTGGTCGCCTGGGAGAGGGCGGCTACTGGGGCCTTGGACCGCGTCGTGCCTTTGCGGCCTCTGACCCGATGCCGATCTCGTCTAGCTCCTTGGTTTTCCGAGGAGCTGAGAGAGATGAAGCGTCGGAAAAGACGCCTGGAGAGCGATTGGAGGACAAGCCGATCTGAATCTGACCGAACACAGGTGAGATCTTATATTAAGACCTACCTAGTGGCGATAAGAGTGGCGAAGTCTAGCTACTTCTCCGCTCTTATTGCATCTGCAGAGAACCGCCCAGCTGTGCTGTTTAGGGTGACCTGCTCCCTACTTCAGGTGGGGGTACGGGAAGATCCCTTAAGGGGTCGAGCTGAGGATTTTGTACAATTCCTGCATGATAAAGTCGCTCAGATTCGGGAAGGCCTGGACTCCGATTGGGTAGATCCAGGGGAGGAGACGGGGGCAGGTCTTGAGAGCGTTATCTGGGAAGAGTTTGACTCTGTGGCTCCTGAGGACGTGGACAGGATTCTGGGCAAGCTTAATGCTGCCACATGTTTATTGGACCCCTGTCCCTCCTGGTTGGTACTGGCCTCCCGGGAGGTTACACAAGGCTGGCTCCAGGGGATTATAAATGCTTCTCTGAGTGAGGGTGTCTTTCCCGCCGCCTTGAAAGAGGCGGTTGTGAAGCCCCTCCTCAAGAAGCCTTCCCTGGACCCGGCTATATTATCAAATTATTGTCCAGTCTCCAATCTTCGCTTTGTTGCGAAGGTTGTTGAGAGTGTGGTGGCGCGACAACTACCCCGATACCTGGATGAAGTTGTCTATCTGGATCCGTTCCAGTCGGGCTTCAGTTCACGATACAGCACAGAAATGGCATTGGTCGCATTGGTGGATGATCTCTGGAGGGCTTGGGACAGAGGTTGCTCCTCTATCCTGGTCCTTTTAGATCTCTCAGCGGCTTTTGATACCATCGACCATGGTATCTTACTGTACCGGCTGGAGGGGTTAGGAATAGGGGGCACTGTGCTTCGGTGGTTTTCCTCCTTCCTCTCTGACCGTTCGCAGTTTGTGTTGGCAGGGGGGCAGAGGTCGACCTCGAGGCACCTTATTTGTGGGGTGCCGCAAGGGTCAGTCCTCTCACCCCTTCTGTTCAACATTTATGTAAAACCGCTAGGCGAGATCATCCGTGGTTTTGGGGTGAGTGTTCACCAGTATGCTGATGACACACAGCTATACATCTCTACCCCAGACCACCCCAATGATGCCCTTGCCGTGATGTCCCGTTGCCTGGAGGCCGTGCGGATCTGGATGGGGAGAAACAAGCTCAGACTCAACCCCTCCAAGACCGAGTGGCTGTGGCTTCCGGCGTCCCGGTGTAGTCAGCTGGTACCATCACTGACAATAGGGGATGAGATCTTGCTCCCCACAGAGAGGGCCCGCAACTTGGGTGTCCTCCTGGATTCACAGTTATCTTTAGAAGATCATTTGACGGCCGTGGCCAGGGGTGCCTTTTATCAGGTTCGCCTGATCCACCAGTTGCGTCCCTTTCTGGATCGGGACGCCTTGCACACGGTCACTCATGCCCTAGTTACTTCCCGTATGGACTACTGTAATGCTCTCTACATGGGGCTCCCCTTGAAAAGCACCCGGAGGCTCCAACTGGTCCAGAACGTAGCCGCACGGGTGATTATGTGCGCAGCTCGTTATGCCCATGTAACACCTCTCCTACGCGAGCTGCATTGGCTCCTGGTGGTCTTCCGGGTGCGATTCAAGGTGTTAGTTATCACCTTTAAAGCGCTCCATGGCTTAGGACCTGGGTACCTACGAGACCGTCTTTTGCCACCAATAGCCTCCCACCGACCAGTTCGTTCTCACAGGGAGGGACTACTCAGGGTACCGTCAGTCAAATTATGTCGACTGGCGACTCCCAGGGGGAGGGCCTTCTCTGTGGGGGCTCCAACCCTTTGGAATGAACTGCCCCCGGAGATACGGAATATCCCTGATCTCCGTGCTTTCCGCCGTGCCCTCAAGACCCTGATGTTCCAACAGGCAGGGCTAAACATACAAACATGTGAATGATTTTTTAAATGTTATCTAATTCTGGGTTTTATTTAATTGACCAAACTAAGTAATAATTTTAATTAGCAATTTTATGATGTTTGTGTGTCTATATTTTTCTTGACTGTACACCGCCTTGAGTCCTACGGGAAAAAGGCGGTATAGAAATATAATAAATAAATAAATAAAATAAATAAATAAATATGGTTAAGACTATATATAAAGATCAATCAGCTAAAATAATAATAAATGGTGAAATGACAGAGAAAGTAGATATAAGAAAAGGAACTAGACAAGGATGTCCATTATCTCCTCTATTATTTATTCTGACCCTAGAAATTTTAAACAGGAAAATAAGACAAGATAGAGAAATAAAAGGGATGAGAATTAAAAAAGACAAGTATAAGCTACAAGCATTTGCGGATGATTTAATATTCATTATGGAAGAACCAATAGAAACAGGTCCAAAGTTAATTGAGCAAATAGAGGAATATGGAAAAGTAACTGAATTAAAAATAAATAAAGATAAAACAAAAATTATAGTTAAAAATATGAGAGAAGAACAAAAGAAGCAACTAATGGAGAAATTAGATATTCAAATAGTGAAATATTTGGGTATCCAATTAACCTCAAGATGTATTACAGTGAAGGAAGATAACTATTATAAACTAAGAAACCAAATTGAAACAGATTTGGAAAAATGGAAAAATTTACAATTATCTTTAATGGGGAGAATAGCATTAATCAAAATGAATGTATTGCCAAGATTGTTGTTTTTCTTTCAAACAATTCTGATAAAATCGGAGAAAAAATACTTTGAAAATTTGAATAAAATGATGTGGAAGTATATGGCAAGGGAAAAAAGCGAGAATTAACCTTAAATTGCTTCAAGATTCCAGAATTAGAGGAGGATTTGGTCTACCAAATTGGGAATTGAATCACCAAGCAGCGATGTTAACTTGGATTAAAGAATGGATTTTATTGAGGAATACAAGACTATTGACTTTGGAAGGACATGATTTACAACTAGGTTGGCATACTTTCTTATGGTATGGAAAAAATAGGATACATGGATACTTCCAAATATTGTTTAAGGAATGGTTTGTTGGTAGTATGGGAAAGAATAAAAGAAAAACATTATATGGAAATATCAATGTGTCTTTCAACAATAGAAGCGTTGACACATCCAAATATGATTAACACGGACAAGATTGTAAGATATAAAGACATTTTAACAGAGAAGGGAGAATTAAAACAGAAACAAGACTTAGAAAAACAAGGGATTGAGATTGACTGGTATATACGGCTGCAGATACAATCAAGATATCATAAAGACTAGAAACAATATGGTTTTAATCAGAGTTGGATCAGAATTGGATCAGAGTGGGAATCAGAGTTGGATCAGATAATGACTGGAAAGGATGAAAAAATGATTAAAAGACTATAATTATTTGTTGCAAATTAAATTGGAAGAGGTAAAAGAGACAATGGTAACATGGGCAAAATTTTTTGGATATGCAATAGAATTAGAGAAATGACAACAACTATGGGAAAGGAATTATAAATTGACAATGGCAACTGCATATAAAGAAAATCTATATAAAATGTTTTACTTTCTTTCTGCCACCAGATTAGCAAAGATGTTTAAGGATAAATCAGCCAAATGTTGGAAATGTTTGCATTTGCCAGGATCATAGTATCATATGTGGTGGTCATGTTTAGAAGCAAAAAATTATTGGTCTAGAACAGTGGTCCCCAACCTTTTTATCGCCGCGGCCCGCTGAGCGCGCGCAGGGGTGGGGCCGCGGCCCGCTGAGCGCGCGCAGGGGTGGGGCCGCGGCCCGCTGAGCGCGCGCAGGGGTGGGGCCGCGGCCCGCTGAGCGCGCGCAGGGGTGGGGCCACGGCCCAGGAGCCTTTGCGCAGGCCCATTGCGCACGGCCCAGGAGCCTGAGCCTTTGCGCAGGCCCATTGCGCACGGCCCAGGAGCCTTTGTGCTGAAGCGTTCCTGTCCCCCGGCCGCTGCGCGGCCCGGTGCCAGGTACTTCACGGCCCGGCACCGGTCCGCGGACCGGGGGTTGGGGACCACTGGTCTAGAATACAGAAATGGTTGGAAGAAATATTACATAAATCTATAGAATTAAAACCAGAGTTTATATATGGTTAGAAAAGAAATATGAAGATAAGAGGATAGATAAATGATTTAGATAATAGAAAGTTAAACGAGGGAGAGGATAAAAAAGAAATAGAAACCCAGATGACACCAGAGTAAATGAAAAGGGGGGATGGGAGGAAGGAAAAGAAAGATTATAAGAATAAATGTACAATTATGATGACAATACTGATAGAATAAATCTGAAAAGAAACTGAAATAAAGTATATATGATTAGAATACAGGAGTTCCTCGGATATCAAACAAGGAAAATATTCCACAGCAAAGAAGATAGAAAGGAGAGAGGAGTAGAGGGTAGGAAGAGGAGAGGGAGTGAAAGAAATGGAAGAAAGGGAAAAGGAGAGGAAGGAAGGGTAGGAAACAGGAGTAAGAGAGAAGGGGAAAAAGAGGAGAGGAGTGGGGAAAAGGAAGAGGAAGTAGGATGAGGTAGGAGAGGAGAAAGTAGGAGAGGAGGGAGGGAAGGGAGAGAAAGGAGACGAAGGAGGTTTGTTGCGAAAGGAGGGAAGAAAGAGTAGAAGAGCAACTCTTCAATGTAATTAAAATGCCTTATTTTAATGCTTTCTTTAAGGAAAATATGTATATGTATGATTAATTATGTATAAGAAAATGTACATTTATATTATGGGTATAAGAAATAAAACTGAAAAAACTTTAAAAAAAAAAACAACTTCTTCAGTTTCAACCACAATAATACATGGGCAAACAATTGATACAAACTCAAGGTAAACTGCTTCAAAGTCGATTGCAGAAAATATGACTTCAGCAACAGAGTGGTCAACGCCTGGAATGCTCTACCCAACTCTGTTGTTACAGCCTCAAACCCTTACAGCTTCAATCTCAGTCTACTGTGGACCTCACCCCATTCTTAAGAGATCCGTAAAGGGGGCGTGCATAAGCACACCAGTGTGCCTACCGTCCCTGTCTTCCTTTGTTCATGTTTATACCTATACTTTTTATGTTATACATGTTTGACAAACAAATAAAATAAAATAAATAATTATCAAGATTTTCCCAGGTATTGATGTCAAACTGATTGGTCTATAATTTCCTGGTTCCATTTTTTTCTCTCTTCTGAAAATTGGAACCACATCAGCTCTTTTCCAGTTTTCTGGTTGTTCCTCCATGTTCCAGAAGCTCTGAAAAATTTTGATCAGTAGTTCTGAGATTACATCTGCCAGTGACTTCAAAACCCTGAGATGTAAACCATCTGGTCCTGATGCTTTGAACTAATCTAAAGTGGATAGGTATTCTCTTACTAATTTTTTGCTATTTTTACCTGCATTCCTGTTCTGTCTCCCATGGTTTTGCTTTTGATAGGCTGGACCATTTTTTCCTTTTGCATAAAAAGAAGGAATTAAGCAGTTCCATTTTCTCTATGCTGCCTGTCACCATCTTACAATCTTACCCCATTAATGGACTGATCATTTCCTTGACTTTCTTATTATATCAAAAGAAGTGTAGGTGACCCTCTGGTTGTCTCTTCTAGATAACAAAGATGGCAGCTGGGCACATCAGGAACCTGTCTAATCTCCTTCTTGCTGCAGGGTTTGTCTCCCAGTTGATATCAGTGTAGTTAAAGTCTCCCATTACTACAACGCTGTGCTCCTATATACCTTCATTAACTGATCAGCAAAAAGTTCATCTATTTCTTCTGCTTAGTTGGGCAGATTATAATATAAACCTAAGCAATATCATTTATTTTTCCTCTAATATTCATCCAAATGCATTCAAGAAGGCTTTCATCCTTGGTACTTATGTATTTCTGTAGAGGTATAGTGATTACTTACATATAGTGCAACTCCTCTTCCTCTTTCACTTTCTTTTGAACAATTTATATCCTTCTAGCAGTATGTTCCAATCATGGGTTCCATCCACCAAGTTTCAGTAATAGCAACAATATCGTACCTATCCTTATCTACTGGGACTTCAAGTTCTCCCTGTTTGTTCCTAGTACTTTGAGCATTAGTGTATAGGCACCTGAGCCCTTTATGGCTGACCCTGCATTTGCTTCCTATGTCTTCTGTTTTATATGTAATTTTCCTGTCCTTCCTCATTGTCTTATTTGTTGTCTTGGGATTTATGTTTGTGGTCTAGTCTTAAAGATTGGTCACACTTCCCTTCCATCTTTACTTTAATGCCCTTTGGATAAGACGGGCCAATTATTTTCCAAACACATTCTTCCAGGCCTTGTGAAGTGTACTCTATCTCCTACCAGAAGTCCTTTTTGTAGGCAATGTACACCATGGTCCAGAAATCCAAAGTTCTTTCAACAGCACCATCCCTTTTAAAATCCTCTGTTCTCTCATTGGATTTAATAGGTATTATAGAAAATAAGATTACCTATGCCCCAATTGTTTTGCTTTCCTGCCTAGTTGCTTGAAATCTTTAGATATTTTTTTTCTAGGCTCTTGGTTTTATCATTCATCCCAAACTGAAAGAGTAGAAATGGATAGTATTCAGTGGGCTTGATTACTTTGGTGAGCCTCTCTGACATATCTTTTTTCCCCCCAATTTTTTTTTAATTTTTATAAACAAACCAAGATTCAAAACATAATCAATCCATCAGTGTATCATCTGAGTACATCTTTTGTGTCTTCTCCCTACTCCTCAATCATTTCTCATAACTTGATATTTGTCATTTCCTTTGTTATAACATTTCTCCCACCTTTATTTACACTATTTATATCTTTTGTCCAGCCAATAGTAAAATTGTTCCCAAATCTGATAATATTCCGGTTCTTCTCTTTCTTTAAGTATCAAAGTCAGTCTATTCATTTCTGCACAATCCAATATTTTCTTAATTATTTCTTCCTCCATAGGAATTTTCTCTGCTTTCCATCTTTGCACAAATGCTATCCTTGCTGCAGTTAACACATGTACAATCAAGTATATATTTTCCTTACTAAATTTCTCTGGTAAGATACCCAATAGGAACAGTTCAGGTTTTAAATCTATATGTTGTTGTATCATTTATTCTAACCATGTTTTAATTTTCATCCAATACTTTCTTGCTTCTGGACATGTCCAACACATATGATAATACGATTCAGGAATCTGATGGCATTCCCAACATTTTGCAAATTTGTCTTTAAATATTTTTGCCAATTTTTCGGGTGGCATGTGCCATCTATAAAATATTTTAGATTAATTCTCCTTATATGCTGTGGAAATTGTTAGTTTATAATTCCTTTCCTATAGCTGTTGCCATTTATCTAACTCAACTGAATAACCAATTTTTTTTGCCCATTCTATCATTGTTTCTTTTACCTGTTTCTTCTGCTAATTCCATACTAAGTAAATAATTATATATATTTTAATTATGTGTTCATCTGTTCCTGAGTATCTTATCCAGTTCTGTCATTTCTACATAAAAACCATATAATTTAGCATCTTTTTCATATCTTGTTTGAATTTGCATATGTGTATACCAATCCAACTCAATCCCTTGTTCTTCTATTTCTTGTTTCCCTTTCAATTCCTCCTTGTCTGTTAAGATACCTTTATATCTAAGAATATTTCTAATATTATTAATATTTGGATGTATTAATGCTTCCTTTGATGATAATCATGCTGGTATTTTCAAATAATATTTATCTCTAATCTTCTCCCACACTAATAATAATGCATTTCTTACATAATGTCTTTGAAAATAAGTGTGCATCTTGCTTCTACCATACCACAAAAAGGCATGCCATTCCAGTTTTATTTATTTATTTATTTATTTATTTATTTATTTATTTATTTATTATTTATTTATTTATTTATTTATTTATTTATTTATTTATTTATTGGTTCGATTTATATGCCGCCCTTCTCCAGAGACTCAGGGCGGCTTACAATGCGTTAAACAATAGCCTTCATACTTTTTTGTATATACCTGCTTAGTAGGGCTTTCGCCCCCCCCCCCGGTGTTCTTTTTTATATAAAGTCATTTTATTGCCCCCACAATCCGGGTCCTCATTTTACCTACCTCGAAAGGATGGAAGGCTGAGTCAACCTTGAGCCTGGTGAGATTCGAACTTGCAGTAATTGCAGGCAGCTGGTGTTACTTAACAGTACTTTAATCTGCTGCACCACCAAGGCGCAGTTGTAAATCATGTCCTTCCAAAGTTAATAATCTTGTATTTCTTAATCCAATCCATTCTCTCATCCATGTCAACACTGCTGCCTCGTAATATAGCTCCCAATTCGGTAATCCAAATCCTCCTCGTAATCTCACATCTTGTAAAAGTTTTATGTTTATTCTCGCTTTTTTCTCTTGCCATATAAATTTCTTTACTATTTTATTGAGATGTTCAAAATATGTCTTTTCCACTTTTATCGGTATTGTCTGAAATAGAAACAATAGTCTCGGTAATATATTCATCTTTATTGTCGCAATCTTTCCCATCAATGATAGCTGTAAATTTTTCCATTTTTCCAAATCTTCCTCAATTTGTTTTTTCAATTTATAATAGTTATCTTGATTGTTACACATCTTGAGGTTAAATATATTCCTAAATATTTTACTTTGATCACAATTTGAATATTTAATTCCTCTTTTCTGTTTTTCAGTGATATTCTTAACCAATATCTTTGTTTTTTTTTATTTTTATTTTTAAACCTGCTACATCTCCATACTCTTCTATTTGTTCTAGTAATTTGGGACCTGTTGTTTGAGGCTCCTCCAGAATAAAAACTAAATCATCTGCAAAGGCTTGTAATTTATATTCTTCTTTCTTGATTTTCATTCCTTTTATTTCTTCATTTCTTCTTGTATTTCTATTCAACACTTCTAATGTTAATACAAATAACAATGGAGATAATGGACATCCTTGCCTTGTTCCTTTCATTATATTAACTTTTTCTGTCATCTCTCTGTTCATAATTATTTTTGCTAATTGCTTGTTATAAATTGTTTTTATCATATTTAAAAATCTCTCTCCAAAGTCCATATCATAAATTGCCAATTCACATTATCAAATGCTTTCTGTGCATCTAAAAACATCATCGCCATTTGTTTTTTTGAATGTACCTCATAATATTCCAGAGTATTCAAGATTATCCTCATATTGTCTCTAATTTGTCACTTAAGTAAAAATCCATTTTGGTCCATATGAATAAATTCATTTTACAACCATTTTAATCTACTCGCCATAATTGAAGCAAAAAATTTATAATCCACATTCAACAATGAGATCGGTCTATAATTTTTGACTTGCTGTAAATCTGTATCTTCTTTAGGTATAAGTGTAACATATACCTCCATCCATGAGTCTGGTATCTTTGCCTTCACTAAAAGTTCATTAAATAATTCCAACATTATATTGCTTAACACATCTTGAAATACTTTATATAGTTCTGCTGGTAACCCATCCGGACTCGGTGTTTTTCCCATTTCTTTGCTTTTTAATCGCTTCTATCAATTCCATTATTGATATTCTTTCTTCTAGAGCTTCCTTATATTGTTCAGGTATTTTAGGTAAGTCAGAATTCTCTAAAAATTGTTTTATTTTTCCATCCAGTATCATCTCTTGCTTATATAAACTTTCATAATAATTTTGCATTATTTTTTTATTTTCTTCATTTCTATAACATATATTTCCTTTTTCATCTTGTAATTGATTAATTTCTTCTCTTTTTCTTTTTTCATTTAGTATGCCAACCATCTACCTGGCTTATTTGCATTCTCAAAAAAGTTCTGTTTGGCTGACCTTAATTTGTATGCCAAAAATTCTTGTTCAATTAGATTTATTTCATTTTTTTTAAAATTCCATTTGCTTTTTAGCTTTATCATTTTGTGGATTTTTTTGTAATTCTTTCTCAAATCTTTTGTATTCCTCTTCCAATTTTTTCTGTTTGTCTTTTCTTTTTATTCTTTTTCCCCAAATATGTAATTGCCAAGCCTCTAATATATGCTTTCATTGTATCCCATACATTCTGAAGTGAAGTATCTTCCTTTTTATTTATTTTAAAGAAAAGCTCGAGTTCTTTTTCCATAAATTGTTGAAATTGTTTTTCATTTAAGATTGCTTGATTCAAAGTCCATCTATACTTTTTCTTTTGACCTTTCCATGTTATTGTAATTGGATTATGGTCCACCCAAAGATTTGAGTCAATATTTATTTCTTGTAAATTGTCTAATAAATCTGTTGACATCCATATCATACCTATCCTGAACCATGACAAATGTCTATTTGAATAAAAAGTGTACTGTTTTTCTTTCAAGTGTCTGTTTCTCCATAGATCTTGAATACTTAATTCCTCTATCATTGTGAAGAAAGTCTTCTGGTTTTTCTGGGTTTCTTATTCATTTTTGTTGTTTTATAGTCCAAATCAACATCAATTACTGCATTAAAGTCACCCATTATGCATATATTTTCATATTCCAATTCTGATATTTTTCTGTGTAATTGACCATAAAATTCCTCCTGTTTCTCATTTGGTGAGTATAACACTATACTAAAAGTATTTGTTTAAAGTTCATTCTTACTTCCACAATTAGGATCCTCCCTTCTTCATCTACAAATATTGACTTAGGCTCTAATTTTTCTTTTATATGTAATGCTACTCCTCTTTTACTTTGTTGTAACAATGAAGTGAATAAAACTCCTAATTTTGGATATTCTAATAATTTTATATGTTGTTTTCTAATATGTACTTCTTGCAAACATATAATATCCATCTTTAGTTTGTTCAATTTGTTTAAAGTTCTATTCCTTTTTAGCGCTGAATTCAATCTATTTATGTTTATTGATATTGCTTTTATTTCTTCTTCCATATTTTACTTATTACTAACTTTTGATCTTGTCGCTCTTGTCTCTCTTTGATCTTTTGCTTCTTTTGCTCTTGTTCCTTCTCTCATTGCTCTTTCTTCCTGATCTTTTGTCCTTTTTTCTTTCTCTTTTACACTTCCCTCTTGGTCTCTGGTTTCTCTTGCTTCTCCTGCTTTTCCTTCTTCTAATGATCCCCAAAATTGTTCATAAAATGCTGTTGCTTTTTCAATGGAATCTAATCTGTGTTTTTGCTCTTGCCATGTCACCAATATTCCTTCTGGTATTAACCACCTAAAACTCACTCCTTTTGTGATTAGAAGTCTTGTGAAATGATATTCTTTCCTCAGATATCTAACTCTTCTAGGTATTTGTCTCAGCACCACTATTTCTTTGTCTTTATATTTCAAAGCAGTGTTTCTGGTTATTTGTAATATCTCTGTTTTTATCGCTTTCTTTGTAAATCTTACAAAACTCTCGGTAGTTTATTTCTCATTGCATATCTTGTGTGTACTCTAAAAACCTTATCCATCTCATTTAATATCTTTTCCTTGGATTGTTCCATCACTTCTGCCAACATCTCTGCCATCACCTCTGGCAGATTTTCCCTTTTCTCTTCCTCTATATTTTGAAATCGTAAATAAAAATCAGATCGATCCATTTTGAGAGAAATGATTGTTCGCTCTTGATTTTTGTCTACTGATGTTAATTTTTCCTCTAATTCTTCCACTTTCTTTTCTGTCAAGTCTGCTTTTTCCTCTACTTTTTGAATTCTTTCTTTGTTTTTCCCAATCATCTCTTTTACTTCTTTTAAATCTTCTTTTAAGTCATCATGGAGCGATTGTATAAGGTTTCTTAAATCCATCGTTTCTGATGATTTTAGTTTCTGTCATAGAAGGATTTGCTGCTGAGTGCAGATGTGCTGTAAATTTCTTCACCCTTTAGCTTTGTAGACCCCCAATTTGTAATCCACTTATGGTATTAATTTGTAATCCAAATATCCAATTTAATCCGATGAGTAAATTAGAAAAATAAAAATAAAATAGAAAAAGTATTGAAAGCCAAATTACTAAAAAAAGAACAAATCCAATTAGTCTCCAAAAGATACAAAAATATCCAATAATACTATCCAGCCAAAAAAACAAAAAACAGAACAAAACAAAACCAAAACAAAAGGAAAAGCCAGGAACAATTTTTTTTTTTCGAAAGATACAGAAGAAAAAATTGTTTTTTTAAACTCCTATCCTCCTCCAGGCTCTTCTTGCCTTAATCCAAATTTTAAACGAACCACAAGTATCCTTTTTCACTCCTTAAAAAAAGGGGGGAAAAACCATACAAAGATGAAGGAAGAATCTCCAAAACAGCAACTCCAAAACAAAGTACTTCAAAAAGCTCACACAGGCAAATAAAAAAAAAAAGATAAAAAAGTAAAAACAAATTCAGCACTCCCATCTCTTCACTCCTTTCTCATACGAGTTTCTCTCTTCAACAGCTGTTTTCTTATCAGCACAGCCAGCATTGTCAAGGTAAAAATAGGCTTGTAACTAATTCAAAGTTGGTTTTTTTTATAGTTTTTTCTTTCTTGCCACTAGATGGCATTGCAGTATAACAAAACTATACGGTTCCACGCTTCAATTCTTTCAATCCATTTCCATTTAAATTAAAATCATTTGTAATAATTCTCTCTGTCTCAAACTAATCAGTCAATTTTCTCACTCTTCTTAATTTCAAATCCAGTCTTCCAAATCAATTCTCAGCCAAATTTTCAGTTCATGTAATCCATACAAAAAAAGAAAGAAAAACTTTTCCCCTTTTAAGCTTTCACTTTCTTTGCCGCTTCAATACCGGAAATGGAGAGCTGATACACAACCGCTCTCCCTCCTCACTTTAGCCACTTCCACTCTATATATATTGATTTCAAGTGGGTATGAAAAGGAAACTTTTATCGATAAAGCCAGGTTCTCACCTAGATGATGCACTTTCTCTTTAAAAAAAAAAGTTTTATTGGTTCCCCCCTCCCACACACACATTTACCCACATCTTTTTTGAACAGAGCATTGTCCATATCTTATTTTATACAATTAATCAAATTCAAATACATTTTACTTCAATTACAGTTTTTGCCAAAATCTTTTTTCCCTTTTTTTTTATCATGTCTCAATATTTCTATGCTTGCTTACATAAACAACATCTTCATTTGCCCTTAAATTCTAATTATGGCTATTTATTCATATTTGTTCTCTTTTATTCTTTAAACAATTCATTCTTTATCTTAATATCTTTATACTTGTTCAGGATTGCCTTTCTTTCATCTTTTTTATTGTACAGCAACTTTTCTCCTCAAACCTCTCTCTTTTCTTTCCTTACTTTCTCTTCCCCTCCTCTTCTTCTCCTCCCTACTTCCCCTTCCTTTCTCCTTCACCTCCTCTCTTCCTCCCTCTCTTACCCTCACTCCTACGCTAATTTCCCTTCCCTTCCTTCCTCCCTTCTCTTCCTTCCCTCTCTCTTCTCTTTCCTTCATCCCTCTCTGTTGCTGTATTCATTTTCAATTTTATATTTTCCACTATGGAGTTCAGACAACCCCGATCTTTCTTTCATTTATCAAGTATATTTCTCGAAATTTCCCCTCATCTTTTTAATTATCAGCAGTATATTTCATCTTATTCCATTTTTTCTTTTAAACCTTTACTCAAACAATCTTCCAACATACAATTTCTACAACTAGCGTCCTTCTCTTTATTGACAAATTAACATTTTCACTGACTCTTAACCATTTTCTCTTAGTCTTTCCACAGTTCTCTTTCTTGATGTTTTCGTCTTTCTCCCATTTCTTTACCTTCTTCTTTTTCCTTTTCTTATCTCTCCCCTTCAGCCTTTTTCCTTTAATTTTAACTCTATTGCTTTTCATTCTCAATCTTTCCCCATTTATTTCTCTTCTCTTCATATTTGAGATGTATTTTCCCTTATCCATTTTTATTCTATCACTGTTGAACCCAGTGTAATCATCTTTATCTTTTTTTCAATTATTTCCTTTTCAATATTATCTCGTCTCTCTTGCTTCTCATTCATCTTTTCTGTTCTTTTTTTTTGCCATCTAACCAATCTTCTGCTTCTTTATTTCCCTTAAATACCTCCCTTATTTTTTGAAACATCTCCCTTAGTGTCTCATATTCATCCTCCCAATTCTCCATATTTTCAATTTTAAAAGGCTAGGATTTTTAAGCTTGTTCTTTTCATTTACATATACTTCAGGTTTCAAAGTCCATAGTCTCTTTAAAAAAAAAAGTCCACTTCAAATATTTACTTGAGCCAGCACAGTTTAGTCTTTGTCTCTTTAACCTTGCTTCAGCTGCACAAATATGCACTCCCACGCCTCTCTCTCACGTTCTTTCTGCCGACAAATGTCTTTCTCCAAATCACTAGTCTTCTGGCAACAAAATCTCCATTTTATAATCCACAAGAACGCTTACTTTCTGTTTTCCAAATTAAATCCTTTATTGTTTAAAAAAATGTTTTTCTGTCTCCTTTTTCCTAGTCTTATTCTTATTTTTTCCAAATCCAATTATAAATCCAGGTGGAAGATTCCTTTTAGGGCTTTAGGTTTGATTTTAAATTTCCTTTTTTCTCTCTCTTCGCTTAAATTCCCCCTCCAGCAGTTGTTTCTCCAATTCACAATTTCCATAACAAAATAGCCATCTTGCAGTACGCAAAAGCAGTCACTCTTTAAATTAAATTCTTCTGCTGTTTAAAACGTTTTTCTGTCTCCTTTTTCCTTGTCTTTTTATTTATTTATTTATTTTTATTTTATTTCAAATTTATTTCAAAACCACTGGGAGCCAGTGCAGCTCGCGCAGGAGCGGTGTTATGTGGGAGCGCCATGCAGCTCCCGTAATTACCCGCGCGGCCGCATTCTGGACCAGTTGGAGCCTCCGGGTGCTCTTCATGGGGAGCCCCATGTAGAGAGCGTTGCAGTAGTCCAGGCGAGAGGTGACGAGGGCATGAGTGACTGTGCACATGGAATCCCGATCAAGAAAGGGTCGCAACTGGCGAATCAGGCGAACCTGACAAAAGGTCCCCCTGACAGCTGTCAGATGTTCCTCCAAGGACAGCTGCGTATCCAGGAAGACTCCCAGATTGCGCGCCCTCTCTGAGGAGGCCAAAGACTCGCCCCCAATAGTCAGCAATGGAGTCAGCTGACTATATCGGGATGCCGGGAACCACAGCCACTCAGTCTTGGAAGGGTTGAGCTTGAGCTTATTCTTATTCTTATTTTTTCCAAATCCAATTATAAATCCAGGTGGAAGATTCCTTTTAGGGATTTAGATTTGATTTTAAAGTTCCTTTTTTCTCTCTCTCCGCTTAAGTTCCCCAGTGCTAATTAGCTGTCAATTTCCGCTGGGATTTCTTTCAAGCTGTTAAAAGTTTTTTCCTTTTTACCTGTGAGTTGGCTAATTACTCACCCAGCAACAATACTCCATTCAATTACTGCTCCAACATTCCCTCTTTCTGATCGTGGCCACTCTGGTTTATGACAGCTCCTTAATAGCTGCCTTCCTTTGCTGACGGGTCAAAGACTAATGCCAGCACTTCAAGGAACTTGCTCATTCCCTATCCATGCCAGCGAGTGTCTTCTTTCTTCGCTGTCTCCACAAGACAGCTATGATCCTTGGGGATCCCCAAAATTGGTTAGGGTATCGGTGTTCTCCTGGAGACCCAGAATCCACACCGTATCGCCTGATGCCAGCCATTTCCCCCCTCCATGATGCACTTTCTCTTGATATCACTGCTCCGTTGTGAGCCCCCAGCTTCTTAGTGGCTCTTATGGCAGCTTTCTCAGATGTCTGGTTTGAGAAGCTACCTTTGATTAATCCAGGAATTTGTGGATTCCCTGAGTTAATCAATCCGTGCTTCTCTTGTTTGCCCTCCCTACAAGATGGCTTAGGTCAATTAAGACTCTCGATCAGCTAAGATATCAGCGGCTATTCTGGAGCCCCCAAAAAAACAGCTGTCATGCCGCGACGCTGGCTACGCCTCCCTCTCACATATCTTTAATCTTATGTGGTCTACAGATTGCTGATTCTGTTCCTCTGAGAAATGAGTCACCCATCACAAACAGCTGTGCTTTTTTTCTTTGGGGAAGTCTGAGCTACTGGAACACTTGAGTGAAATCCTTCTCCCAATGTTTGCAAGTTTTCCTCCAGGGGCAGGTTATGAAATTGTTCAGTTCCAGTGGTTGTGAGGTCAGTCTTCTTGGGTTTTTCTGTCCTGTAAATAACATGCTACCAACTAACTTCCTCTTGGTGTTCATTTTTTCTAGTAATTGCTTCTTCCTTGCTGTGTTCAATTTGGATACAGACCTCTGCCTTTACTAGGAGTTCTACATGTTTAAGTATGAGTATACACATGTATTAGAATATCATTCTTGTCATCCTTTGCAACACTATGCCAAGCATACCACTGTGTAAAGCCTTTGCATAAATTATCAAGATACAATTTAAAAAATATTTAAAGGGATTTAAAAAGTATTCTTAAGTGTACATTGATTAAAGAAATAATCATAAACAGTATACATACCGTATATACATATACTGTATATATTTGCTTACATACAATTACATTCTATTCTGCTTTCTTATATCTTATTTTTACAAGATGGTAGATCTTGTAACTGACATCTGTCTGAAAGTGCAAAAGCTAAAAAAAGCAGTAATTTGAGTCAAGGAAGCAGGTTAGGACAAGGAAGATAAATCTAAATGCAAATTAAAGGGCTGGAGAGGGGAACAGAAGTGATCACAATCTATTCTGAGGTTCTAAGTAATAGATCAAAACCCAATCAAAACAGCAGGCCACAGAAATCTGATGATAGTTTGACAAAAGTTATCAAAAATATGCTCCCAAATTTCCACAATTAATTAAAATGTAACTAGTCCATATTCCTATAGTTTCACAAGTACTATCATTCCATTTTTTAATCAAAATTAATCTAAAAATCTGACTAAATCATTGTTTTATATAATATGGACTTTCTAAAAATGAAATCTGTATGTGCATCGTTCTGAGTACTGAAATACATAAATTCCAGTTTAAAATGCATTTTTACTAAGGATGATTACAGAATCTTGTGGATTAATTTAAATAATTAATCTTCCTAACTAATGATTAAAATCATAATTTAAATGAAAACCAATCCAAAGTGAACTGGGAACTTTCCAACTGGGAACTTTCTAATTTAGGCTCATGCGTTTATTCAACTTTAGTTATGATCATACTTCAATAAAATTCAATAAAAAGTTATGAATGTCATTTTACTGCATAGTTGAAAACAGCATTAGAAGAATGCTCTAGTCCAGTGATGGCTAACCTTTTCCGGACCGAGTGCCCAAAGCATGTATGCGTGCCTGCGAATGCACACATGCATTCCCGAACCCCCAAAATGCAATGCATGTGCAGCCCTCATGTATGCGCCCCAAGATGCATGCATGCACGCTCCACGCATGCACCCCATGCATGCGCACGAGCCCCCTACACACGCCTCACCTCCCACGCATGCGCGGCAGAGACCCGACGACCAGCTGGCTGACGGGAGGTGCGTGCGCATATCCAGTGGAGTTGAACTGGGGTGACAGTTCACGTGCCCACAGAGAGGGCACTGCGTGCCACCTGTGGCATGCATGCCATAAGTTCATCATCACAGCTCTAGTCAATATATCTTAAGTTATGAAACAGTAGAAGGCTGTACCTTATTATTCAGCTGTGTTGCTCCTTGCAAGGAAGCTCCAGTATATCGAGAACAAAATTCAAATAGTCCTGGAAAAACAGGGCTGAAGGAGAAAAAGAATCAGACAATTATATGGAATTAAAGGTAACATAGCAGATCCATATCATTTTACTTTCTTGTAATATTATATTTCAAGTTAAAATTATATTTCAAGTTAAGAAAAATGAATAGGGAAGCGAATTTGGGGGGAGGGGAAGTAATAATGCATAAGATTTCATAGAAATATAGTAAACTAATGGCAGAAAAAGGACTAGTGGTCCATCAAGTCTGCCTTTTGAGTTTTTTATTTATTTGTTTATGTCACATGTAAATGCCTTATTCTCTAATATGTAAATAGTATATGAACGGGATATCAGGGGTTAATTTATTCTTCACTTCTTAATGTATTCATACTTTACCACTCCCATACCTAGCTCCACCCATTGTATATATAAGGAGCTGCAAACACCCATTCCTTGCTTCTATCTGTGAATATTCAGTGAATATAGAATGCCTAGTGTAAATAAAGAGAGATATATTTGAACTTTCAACTCTTACTAGTTTTATTGAGTCTGATCCTGAAAATATTGCAACAAGCTGGTAGCAGAGGATGGTTAATTGACTCAATAAAAAAAATTTAAATATGTCTAAGAGAGATAGGCCCAACACCAGGGCATACAGCAAAGAAATGGAAACGGATCAAGAAATAATCGATGAATCCACAAACGCGATTTCGAGAGAA
This sequence comes from Pituophis catenifer annectens, assembly GCF_029215685.1. NCBI lineage: Eukaryota > Metazoa > Chordata > Lepidosauria > Squamata > Colubridae > Pituophis > Pituophis catenifer. The sequence goes on along the minus strand of NW_027256883.1, from coordinate 100,640,110 downwards.
TCTGAAGAATACACCACTGAAGACGAAGAAATAATAAATGAAAACGATGACCGAGAGGAAATCAAAATAGAAAACAACGAACTCAGGTCAGAGATATTAAAATTATTAAAAAGCCAGAAGAACGATGAAAGCCTCATCGTGAACCTCCAAGATATGCTGAAAAACAGCGGAGCAGCGAGAGAGAAGCACGTCGCTACTGAAAAGCCAAAAGATTCAAAAATAGTGAGTGATACGATTACAGAAAAAAACACTATGAAGAAGAAAAACGGTGATCCCGCGCAAAATTTTGAATGGCAGCCATCTTGGTTTCAACAGACCTCCAGAATGAGCGAAGCAGAGCCAATCAGAAAACTCGATTCAAAATTTCTGGCGCGAAAGACATTACTAGATAATGAAAACGAAAAAGAAAAGTCAAACACCTCAGAAGAATCAGAATCGGAAAGTGAAGGTGATTCAACAGATACTCAGATAAAATCAGCAATGAAAACGCTTTTTGCTGCATTTGGACCGAAACTAAAAATTACCAAAAAGTCAACTAGAAAGCAAGCGAGCAAGCCAACGCCTCAAAATCTACCCGCTCCCATCCTGACGACGAGAGCACCGACGCCTGAACCCAGAGAGCCCTGCAGATACCGCCCCACGCCGCAGACCGATGCAAGCACCAACGCTCTCAAGAGAAGAAAAAGAACAACCGCCATCGTCAGGACTCCCAAGATCGAGCCAGAGACCGATTCATCTGAGGAGGAGCAGAACGAGCGAGCCGCAACGACGAGAACCTCTCACGACGACTCCAGGGACGAAATAAACAACGCGCATGCGCAAGACCACGCAGACGGCCCAGGAAGACATGAGTTGCTGAAAGGATCGTGCAGGCTCGTTGCGAGCATTCCCACGCCATTTTGTAATTTCCAGCATTTACGAGACCACGGACTACCTCCGGTTGTAAGTAATGGACCCAATAATGTCGGAAACTTGCCCAGTGACTTCCCAAAGCTGAGGATAGATGGCATTAATTTACAAGAATGGTATCAGCAGCTCCAGGTTGTCTTTATGAAAGAAAACTTACTGTTTTTTATCACTAATCCCCCAAAAAGACCTTGGACTCTAAAATTAGACTGCTTACACCATAGAGCATTTTTCTTATTAATTTCTAGTGTATCTCCTGCTATGTATCACAGCATTAAGCAAAATCTGACTGTTTCAGAAATTATTCAATGCATGTTCAATTTATTTCACAGTGACAGTGTAGCTACTACCACAAGAATGTCTAAAGATTTCTTTTCCTCTAGGATAAAACCAGGGGTTTCCATAAGTGAACATTTAATATCTTTAAACAAAATAAGAGCTGAACTGCATTTAAGGGGGGAGGTGATTTCAGATCAAACGATGAAAAGTGTTATCATCAACTCACTTGACCCATCATGGGATAATTATATGTCACATTTAGACACAATCAATCTAGGATACTTATCCATAGAAAGTCTATCCAATAAGTTAATAGCTGAAGACAATTCAAGGAGGAGTCGCTCTAACAACCACATAGAACACAAACCATATAGAAAAGTAGCTTTTCAAGAAAGATATAATGAAACATTTAGATGCCACAACTGTGGATCCAGGGAACACAATAGAAGAGATTGCCCCAAAATCTCAAAAGAAAGACATAGGTCAGAACACAGAAATAAATACAATTATAGACAGTCTTCCATTGATAGACATAGATATAGAAGCCCACCAAATTACAAAGAGCATAGAGGGGGCAGAGATAATTCAAAGGATAGAAAATCTGGTTCACTGAATGGACTAAACAAACAAGACAACACTAACATACAGCAAACTGAGAACAATAATTGGCTTATTGATTCTGGAGCAACTAATCACACCACTAATAACAAAAGTATATTATCTTCATTTGTAGAAGATAAATTTGTAATAAAAGTAGCTAACCAAGAAAAGGTTCAAGTATTAGGTAGAGGGAATGTAACCTTACCTGGCCTAGGAAAAATAGAGGGGGTATTACTAATACCTGAAATACCTCATAACATACTAAGTGTCATAAAACTAAGCAGAGATTCTGATATTAATATTGTTTTTTCAAAAGGAAAAGCGACCTTGGAGAAAAATAAAATAGATATAGGTACAGTAATGATTAAAGGAGGCCTACCTTATTTAATAACAAAGGAGAAATGGTTACACAACATTGATTCAAATATGGAAGATTGTATTGAACTAGATGATGGAAACATTAGCAACAGTGACAATGATGAATGTAAAGTAGCTCATGATCACAAGGATGCACATAATGAAAAAAAACCAAAAATAGGAAAGCCAATTCATGATGAGTGTGCTCATGTTTTGCATAGGAAGTTAGGACATGCCAGTTTTCCTGTAGTACAAAAAATGACTGAACACGCAGAAGGTGTTAAAATAAAAAATTGTGAAAACTATTTGGAATGCTCAGTATGTAAATCTACAAAACTAAAAACTAGTCCCAGGCCTAGAAAATCAACAAGGTCAACCAACAAAATTTTTGATTTAGTACACATGGACCTGGTTGGTCCACTAACTCCATCAATCACTTATAGAAAACGTTACTTCTTAACCATAGTGGACGATTATAGTCGCTATGGATTTGTATATACATTAAAACACAAAGATGAAACTTTTCAGAAATTTAAAGAATTTTATAAACGCGTAGAAACACAACACAATTTCAAAATAAAACAAATCATGACAGATAGGGGATGTGAATTCATGTCTAAGGAATTCTCCCAATGGCTGAAGGACAAAGGAATGTTACATTACACATCTAGCCCATTTTCTGCGTTCCAGAACGGAATTGCAGAGAGGAAGAACTCAACATTACAAACCATGATTAGATGCACATTGGAAGATGCTGGCTTAAGCAAACAATTCTGGTCAGAAGCCCTACATTATTCCAATTACACACAGAATAGAACCTGGTCCAGCATTGTAAATAAGACACCATATGAAGTGATGTATAATAGGAAACCAAAATTAGCACACATGCACATATTTGGAGTCACTGCAGACGTACACATACCTAAACAATTAAGAAGAAAGGGAGAAAATGTGTCTAGAAGACTCAGATTTATGGGATATGAGACAGGCACAAAAGGATACAGATTCATTGATAATAATAACAAATTTATAGTTTCCAGAACAGCTGTGTTCCATGAACAGGCCAACTGGTCTAAAATACATCTTAATGAAATATTCCCAAGTAACAACAAAGATACAAAACCCCAAGAGAAAGGGACTATAGAAAAGCAAAATGACAACAAACATAGAAACAAAACCAAAACATGGACAAATAGTCAACACAAAATAAAGACAGATACACTAACAAAAAAGGAAACAAGATATTTGCATGATAATAATAGTAAACCTGAAAAAACAATTAGAAACACCAGAAACCAAATGCCAAATAAATACAAAGATTATATAATGCATATGGATGGAGAATCAACAACACCTAATACGTATGAGGAAGTGTTAAAACTTCCTCGTAAAGAAAAAGAAAAATGGGAATTAGCAATGAAGAAAGAAATGGAAAGTTTACAAGGATTAAATGTATTTACACCTGCAGTTGCACCAAAGGACAAAACCATTATTGGCACTAGGTGGATATATAAAATTAAAAATTTAGAGGGAGGCAATACTCTATACAAGGTTAGATTAGTTGCACAGGGTTATGCACAGAAATATCCGGAGGACTATACTGACACATACTCCCCCACAGTAAGAACTGAGAGTGTCAAAACAGCTCTAGTTGTAGCATCAGCACTCAATCTCGATGTATTCCAATATGACATACAGACTGCGTATTTACACGCAAAACTAGATAAGGAAATATATGTAAGAGCACCTCACAGTCAATACACAAACAAGAATGAGACTTGGTTATTAAACAAGAGTTTATACGGGTTAAAACAATCTGGTAAACGATGGTATGATTGTTTAGTAAAAGTACTTAAAACTATGGATTTCAATGCTACTACTGCTGATAACTGTTTCTTTGTTAAAAAGGGTGATGATTACATAGAATTTGTATTGATCTATGTGGATGACATTTTGTACATAGGTAAACATAAAGAAAGAAGAGAAACATTTGTAACTAAGCTAAATGAACATTTCTCATTGAAATCTTTAGGCAAAGTAAATAAGTATCTTGGTGTTCAAATTAATAAAACTAAAAGAGGATTCAAACTTACTCAGAGAGATAAGATCATAGAACTCTTGAACAAATGCAATCTAAGCGATGCCAAACCCTGTGACACTCCTATGCAGACAGACTTCCTAAGAAATGCAGATGAATCATCCCCTGAATTCAAAGATAATACATTCTATAGGTCTATCATAGGTTCCCTTCTTTACATTTCCAATTGGACTAGACCCGATATCGCTTTACCTCTCAATTTATTGTCCAGACATGTCAGCAAACCAACAATGTACCATTGGGAAGCTGTTAAAAGGATATTAAGATATTTGAAGAATACCTTAGATTTTTGTTTGATATTAGAGCCTAATAATGTTAAGGAGCCAAACCTCACATGTTACGCAGATGCAGATTGGGCTGGAGACACTTCATGCAGAAAAAGTACATCTGGATATGTATTCCTCCTAAATGATTGTCCAGTTTACTGGTACACTGGCAAACAAGATTTAGTGGCCACTTCAACGACAGAAGCAGAATATGTTTGTTTATCTAAAGCAGCAAATAACCTTGTATGGTTTAATGATTTAATTTCTGATGTTTGGAAAAAACCTGCCTTACCTTTTGTCATGCATGAAGATAATAAAGCGGCTATCGAAATATCTAGATCTGACGCCATTGGACAAAGGTCCAGACATATAGACATAAAATTTAAACATGTGAGACAATTATCTCAGGATGGATTTATTAAAGCGGTGCATTGTGAGACATCAGAACAATTAGCTGACATATTGACAAAGCCTTTGCCATTTAAGCAGCATAAATACTTGACTTCCAAGTTATATGTTTTGTATTGTCCTGAATCTGAATGTAATTGGAGTAGCATATCGAATCGGCATTTAGAGGGGGATTTGTCACATGTAAATGCCTTATTCTCTAATATGTAAATAGTATATGAACGGGATATCAGGGGTTAATTTATTCTTCACTTCTTAATGTATTCATACTTTACCACTCCCATACCTAGCTCCACCCATTGTATATATAAGGAGCTGCAAACACCCATTCCTTGCTTCTATCTGTGAATATTCAGTGAATATAGAATGCCTAGTGTAAATAAAGAGAGATATATTTGAACTTTCAACTCTTACTAGTTTTATTGAGTCTGATCCTGAAAATATTGCAACAGTTTATTTATTTGTTCATTTATTTTAATTATTATTTTTTATTGTTATTATTTTAATTTTTAATTTTTTTGGATAATGGACATGAATTTAGCCGGATTAGGGCCTCATTTTTCCTGCTGGTGATCCCTTTAGTGATGCATTCCAGAATTTTGTCCCAAAGATGCTTTTTCAAAAGGCAACTTTTTTTTCCCTTGAAGACATTTCACTTCTCATCCAAGACGCTTCTTCAGTTCTGACTGAATGGTAGTGATTGGGAGGATTTAAATTCCCTGTAGTCATCTGGTTGTTAACACTCTGAAGATTGGTCATTAGCTCTCTAATACTCCAATACTGTACACTGACAGAGGATTCTTTTTTCCCCAACTGCATGCTCTTACCTTAAAAACATTGAACTGCAGTTTCCACATTTTTTATCAATTTTCCAGCAAAACCAAATTATTTTCCATGTTACAAATACCCCCAAGAATATCAACTCTATTACACACCTTTGTGTCATCTGAAAAAAGACAAATCTTACCTAGAAATCCTTATATTATCACTTACAAATATATTGAACAGAATTCGAACTAAGCCTTGTCAAATTACTTTCAAATTGCTCGTGGAAAGGCTTTTCTCAATATGGCAAATATTATAAGTCTTCTTACAGTCCTGGAGGGAATGGGGTGCGGGTAACCCTCAATTTACAACAGTTCATTTAAAAATTGGCTTATCACCATTTTTCAGAGTTATGACTGTTGCTGCATCCCCATAGTCATGTGATCAAAATTCAGACACTTGGCAATTGACTCATATTTATGATGGTTGCAGTTTCCTGAGGTTATGTGATCCCCTTCTGTGAACTGACAAGTAAAGTCAATGGGGAAACCAGATTCACTTAGGAACCACGTTATTAACTTACTAACTGCAGTGATTCACCTAACAACTGTGGCAAGAAAGGTTGTAAAATGGGGCAAAGTTCACTTAACAACTGTCTCACTTAGTAACAGAAATTTTGGGCTTAATTGTGGTTACAAGTCAAGGACTACCTATATTATTCTTTTCTCCGAAATGCCCATATGGTATACAACAAATATTATTTTACTTGCCAAGGAAAATAATAAGTAATCATTTCAGTTCTGCTATATTTCAAAGATGTTCCAAAATACAATTGTCTACCCAATTCAACTTTCAGAAATTTGCACACAATTTGTAATGAACTTCTCAAGTGCTTGATGCAATCCAAAAATGAATAGTTACATAATTACCTCCCATAAATGTGTTTCCACATCAAAATTTTGCAAGGTTTAATTTAAAAATATTTTGTAAGGTTAACTGTTTATTCCTTTCTGCCTGAGTTTGCTCAACTGCTTTGAAAGTCTCCCCAGGCAGTTTTCTGCTTTGACGAAAAGAAAAGAAAAGAAAAGAAAAGAAAAGAAAAGAAAAGAGAAAAGAAAAGAAAAGAGAAAAGAAATAACATGGTTGCACAAAGAATTCTCTGATCAATTGAAAGAAATAAAGTACAAAAACATGGAAAGAGGGACACATAACTATGGCAAAGTATCAACAAATAACCCGAACCTGCAAAGCTGAAGTTAGGAAAGCTAAGGCTCAGAACAAAAAAAGACTTACAACAAATATCAAAAACTTCTCCATATTCTTCTATTTTTTCTATTCGTTTAGGCCCTATTTCCTCTGGGTCTTCCAAAAGAAAAGCTAAGTCATCTGCAGATGCCTGTAATTTGTACTGTTCCTTTTTAATTTCCATGCCTTTTATCTCTATATTTTGTCTAATGTTTCTATTTAATACTTCCAACATCAATATAAATAATAGTGGTGACAAGGGACATCCTTGTTCTGTACCTTTCTTAATGCTAACCTTCTCAGTCATGTCTCCATTTACCATCACTTTTGCAGTTTGTTTGTGATGTATTGCCTTAACCATATTAACAAATCTTCCCCAAAGCCCATCTCTTTTAGCTGTGCTAGCATAAATTGCCAATTCACGTTCCCAAATACTTTCTGTACATCCAGGAAGACCAGCGCCATTTGCAATGGTGAAATCTAAAACTTTTCCCTACCGGTTCTGTGGGTGTGGCTTGGTCGTCATGTGACTGAGTGGGCATGGCCAGCTCAATGTCACTCACTTCAAGAGGTGCCTTGTCTGGCCTCTCCTCTCCCAGCCATTTCTTGTCACACCCAGCATCAACATATCTATAGTTCTGTAAAAATGTTGTTTACCTTTTTTCACCTTTATCTACATACTATAGATGTACTTTTATGGACCACTGAAAGGAGGAAATGGCTCACATGCTTTGCCCAAGAGTGTGATAGGCAACAGGCTTTTAAGGGGCTGCCAGAAAGAAGGGGGGGGCAATGTATTTTCCAAAGCACCAGAAGGCAAAACAAGAAGCAATGGATGGAAACTGAAGAAACAGAGAAGCAACCTAAAAATAAGAAGAAACTTCCTGACAGTGAGAACAATTAACCAGTGGAACTACTTCACTAGAAAGGGTTTTCTTTTGCTCCAGGAGAAAATCAGAATAAAGAACTGGAAAAGCCTTCACAGGAAGAGGCTTTTTTGTTCTGCTGTGGAAGAAAAATAGAAGACAGAGAAAAATCTACCCTGGAAGAGGAGCTCTGCTTTTGCTCCAGAGGAAGTAAAAGGCAGTTTCTTTTGAGGCAGTTTCTCAATTCAGGCAAGATTCGCAGTTGCGAAACTGTTTGCAGTTTCGCAACATTTTAAGGAGGTGATAATTGCTCTTGGCTGAACGCCCAGACATCTCATTAAAGCTAGTATTCCTTTCCCTGTTTGGGGGGGGGGGCAGAAAGTGTCCCTTTATTATTCTAGCTGAGGGCAAATGAGACTAAGACTCATTTGCTGTTTCTTAGCTCATCTGAGGCAGCAATCGCTCTGCCGCATGAATCAGCTGAGCTAATAAACAACAGAATATAGGAGAGGTGAGAGGAGGGGGAGGGCAGGTGGGCAGAGCCAATCAAAATTATCCCTACCGGTTCTCCGAACCATTCAAAATTTTCCATACCTGGACAGCAGAACCGGTCCGAACCGGTAGCATTTCACCCCTGGCCATTTATTTCTCTGGGTGTGCTTCATAATACTCCAATGTATTTAAGATTGTTGTCATATTGTCTTTAATTTGTCTCTTAGGTAGAAAACCATTTTGATCTGAATGTATAAATTGATTTAAAAATCATTTTAGTCTTTCTGCAATTATTGAAGCAAATATTTTGTAATCTGCATTCAACAAAGATATCGGTCTATAGTTTTTTATCTGTTGTAAGTCTGCATCTTCTTTCGGTAAGAGGGTAATATATGCTTCCATCCATGAATCTGGTACCTTTGCCTCTAAGAGAAGTTCATTGAATACTTCCAACATTGGAATACTTAAAATATCTTGCAGGTTTTTGTATAGTTCTACTGGTAGTCCATCTGGACTTAGTGTCTTCCCATTCTTTTGTCTCTTGATTGCTTCTGTTAATTCCATCATTGATAATATGTTCATCTAACATTAATTTCACTGTTTCAAGTATTTTAGGTAGTTCCGCTTTTTCTAGGTAGTTTTATTTTTTCTTCTGCAATTAATATGGAGAAGTGGCAGGTCTGAAAATAAATAAGGAGAATGGGCGTTGGTCTTACCTGATATGCCCTTTCTTGGGACTGAGGGAACAACAGTCAGGAATGGGTTAACTCTGTCTGTTAGCTGCTAGGACTGAATCTGCAAAACTCTTAAGCCACGCCTCTTCCTGTTGTTTCCCAGTTTTTTGACGAAGGCGTCGACACAGACTGACGTGTTGAGCTGTGAAGACAAAAAACAGTGCACATCCCTCCTGAAAACCCCAGGGCCAGATGGAAAAACCAGGCAGGGCTGACTGCTGTTCCCTCTGTCCCAAGAAAGGGTGTGTCAGGTAAGACCAACGTCCCTTCTCCATAAAGGAGGGAACAGCAGTCAGGAATGGGACATACCAAAGCTGGAAGTCCTATTGGGAGGGATGAGTCTGGGCCTGGGTCCCTGCTCTGAAAAAACCCTCTGGAGCACCTGCCTGCCAAATGCAGCTTCCAAGGAAGCGAAACAATCCAGTTTATAATGGCGGATAAAAGGTGACGGGGACGACCAAGTAGCAGCCCGGCAGACTTCCTCCAGTGAAGCCTGGGTAGCCCAAGCCCCCGAAGTCGCTGCGCTCCTAGTAGAGTGGGCAGTGATGCGTCTTGGTACCGGCAAGGCCTGCACCTCATAGGCTGTAGCAATACAAGCCCGAATCCATCTCCCCAACGTGGATGATGTAACCCTGCAACCGAGCATTGCTGGTTGGAAGGAGACAAAAAGGGCTTCCATCCTCCTGAAGGAGGAGGTCCTTTTAAGATAAATACGGAGAGCCCTCCGCACATCTAGTGTATGCCAAATACATTCCAAATGGTGGGATGGGGCAGGACAAAAATTGGGCAATACCAGCTCCTGAGCCCTATGAAACAACGTGTTGACCTTAGGAAGAAAGGTTGGGTCAGGGCATAAAATAACCCTGTTGGCATGGAAGACACATAAATCCTCACTGGTTGACAGAGCCACCAGCTCAGATATTCTACTAGCGGAAATAATAGCCACTAGGAACGCCACCTTATATAACAGGAAGCGCAAGCTGACTTCCCGAAGGGGCTCGAAAGGACTCCGGTAAGGGCAGTCAAGACCTTGTTTAAGTTCCACGTGGGAAATTGGTGTACCACGGGAGGTGTCAGGTTAGAAGCCACTCTAAGGAATTGACGGACAACTGGATGGTGAGAAAGGGATTCTCTGGATCCACATGTCTGAACGGATGACAGGGCTGCTACCTGTCGTTGAAGAGTATTAGGGGCTAGATTGTCATCTAAACCATCTTGCAGGAAGTCCAAAATGTGCACCACAGAGGCATCAGTGGGAGCCAGACCCCCCTTTCTGCACCAACTGCAAAACACCCTCCAAGTGGCGTTGTATATACGATTGGTGGAGTCCATGCGAGAAGTGTCCTGAAACTACCCCTTCCAAACTCCTGAGAGCCAGGTGAACAGCCCCGGAGCTCCAAACAATTGATGTTGTGAGTCAGCTCCTCCAGAGACCCATGGCCCTGAACCATACATTGACCGGGATGAGCTCCCCAGCTGAAGAGACTGGCATCGGTTGTCAGGATTATGTCGTGACCTAGGGCCAAGTAGTTATCATCAAACACAATCAGTCCTAAACAAACATATTTTATTAGAACAGCTGAGAATTACTTCATTCTCAGCTTAGTCCAAATCAAGTCCAAAAAAAATTCTTCATAAACAGTCCTTCGGTCTTATCACCAACTTCTGTCTACTTTGGCACCCTGCCAAAGGCTTTTCTTGGCAAAAGTTCAGAAGCAAGAGACAAATGTAGCAAGACAAGAAACAATTATAATAACGTTGTTTTCCTACAACGATCCCAAGAGCCATTGCTGCTCTTTTAAGGCTTCTGGGAGAGGCCAATCATCTCCTGGCCTTACTCCTGAGTCGTCCTTTTTGCTTTAGCTGCTCTTGCCTTCTGGCAGCTCTTTGCATGTGTGCACTAGGAACAGGCTCCTCCTGTTCCTCTGCCTCTCTGCTATCCGCCTCTGGAGGCTCCAGAGTCGGCGCATCGCTCTCAGATGGCCCCAGCCCCATCTCTGCCTCTGACGCAGAGCCCTCGTATGGGCCTTCCCCTGACTCCAGGCCTGGCCCATTGTCCTCCCCAACCTCCTCAATGTCCAACTTCGCTGCCAGCTCCACAGGCTGCTGGCGGACCACAGCAGATTAGCCTGTGAGGCTCCCAGAACCGGCAATCCTTGTAAATGGCATCTGACGTCCACCATTTGAGGGAAGAAAGAACCTCCGGAGGAATCTGCACTCTTGCTGGCGATGTGCTCTGGTGAGGCCTTTGGAATGGCAGAAGAAACCACTGCAGAGCCCTGCTGTGGAGACGTGCCCAAGGAGTGATGCCGAAGCAGGACACCATCTTTCCTAGAATCTCTGAGAGAAGCAGAAGAGGAGAGGAATGTTCCATCCAGACATGTCCTGACAAGTCCCGTAGACTTGCTTGGTGTACTGGAGAGAGATACACCTTTGACTCTATGATTGCCCCCAGATGGAGCAAACGAGTGGATGGGACCAGATGGTTTTTGGCCAGGTTTATGGAAAACCCTTTATGTTGAAGAACTTGTATGGTGGTATTCAAATCCCATGTTGCCAGATTTTGTGAACTGGACTGGATGAGAATGTCATCCAGATAGAATTGTATTCTTATGGGTAGACATATTGGATGGTAATTGATCAAAAGAGCCTTGGTCAGACCTAAGACCTGCAGCCGTGGGTGTGAATGTTGCCTCAGCGGAGGACCTCCTACGTTCCACCACTTGTCCCCAAGAAGGGTCAATCAGCTCTAATGTTGGCATAGTGCCAAAAAAGCAACTTACTGTTGCTGGGCAGAACAGGGCCCTGTTCCATGACTTCATCAGGAGACCATGCAGCTGGAGGCAACTCCTCCGGAATAACAGGCAGCTCAGGCTGTCTATGTGGGGTAAGCTGTGAGCCAGAAGGCTCTTGGCTTTGGAGGCTCATGTTACTCTTTGCAGCCTCCTTTTGTGCTTTCTGAATGGTTTATTCAATGGCTTTGTGCCTTTGAGTAGCCACACTCTGTGAAGCCTTGGAGGCCTTCTTAGGGCTCGTAGAAGCACTAGAATGGGCTTTGCCGCAGCTGGAAGCTCTGGAGCCAGACAGCCCTGCCATGTGCTCACTATCTTGCTCAGTGAGTCCAGATTTGGACCTGGAATAGGTGTGGCTTGAACATGAGAAAGACATCCTGGAATCCCTTGAGGGGAATTCTAGGCCTGTGAAGCTTAGTAAAAATTTACTACTCAGGCTGCACAGCGCTAAGCTCAGAGAGCCCACCGTGCTCAAAATAAGAAGGGGGGGGTTGGCTGTGATCTAGCTCCTCCCGCACTACTATCACCCCTGCGGCCAAAATACTTCAGTGGTCTCTGGGCTCAGGTTCGCAGAGAAATGCTTGTGAAAGACTGGTCCGAGGAGGAGTATCCAACAATCTTTCCAAGGGCTAGCCTCCGTAGGGAGCCGATCGGAGCGGTCTTACCCTGATCCAAAATAGCCACTGGCTGCCTCGCCACTCCTCCGATGCAAGCGCCACAGAGCGAGGCTCGTGGGCATCGCCTGGCCGTCTCTGTCGATGCTCCTTCCTCTGATAGCCCAGCAAGTGCTCCGGAGTTGTGGGCATTGCCTCTGTGGGGTAAAAAGGAGCCAAATCCTCAGATCTCCTGTGATCAGCGGTTCATGCGGCCTTCAACAGGTTCGGGCTAAATTGCCCTTGATGGTGGAATGATAAGGGAGGCTCCCCCAATCAAATAGGAGCCTCCCTGTCAATGTTCTGGAGAAAGAAATTATTCCCTTTAAAACAATAGTCAGGAATGGTCAGCTCAATCAAAACATGTCTCTCCAGCTAGACTGAACCTAAAAAGCTGAGACGCAACAGGAAGAGGTGTGGGTTAATAGTTTTGCAGACTCAGTCCTAGCAGCTAACAGACAGAGTTAACTCATTCCTGACTGCTGTTCCCTAGTTTTATGGAGAAAACTAAGATACTAGTTAAAAATCTAATAGATAAGCGGAAAAAAGAGTTAATGAAGAGAATAGATATTTAGATTGTAAAAAAAGTTAAATATCTAGGGATTCAGTTGACAGCAAGATGTATAACAATCAAGGAAGATAATTACTATAAACTGCTGAAACAAATCCAAATGGATCTGGAAAAATGGAAAAACCTGCAACTATTGTTGGTAGGAAGAATAGCTACAATTAAAATGAATATATTGCCAAGATACTTATTCCAAACAATTCCGATAAAATTGGGGAAAAAATACTTTGAGGAACTTAACAAAACTATACATAAGTACATTTGGCAAGGGAAAAAAACAAGAATTAGTTTTAAAATGTTGCAAGACATAAGAAGCAGAGGAGGTTTTGGTTTACTAAATTGGGAACTGTATTACCAGCAGGGTGGATAAAAATCAATAATTTTTTTTAAAAAAATAAAAAAAAATCAGATTTTTTTCATTTAAATCGGATTTTTTTTATTTAAATCGGATTTTTTTGATTTTTATTGAATTTATTTTAATAAAAAACTTTTGGGGTAAAAATCTATCGTAAGATAGTTTTCTATTTAAGATACATAAATAATTTAGTTTATTCAGCATGAAATGGAGCTTAGTTATGTAGCATGAGGCTGTATATTCCGCAACACTGGGACTATCGGTGAGTCAAAAGTGGGTCAAAGGAGTAGAAGAGATGACAGTTGCTCTTTAAAAAATATGATTTAAATCGAGTTGATTTAAATCAAGCCTTTTTACTAGTGATTTAAATCATGATTTAAATTGTGATTTAAATCAACTCGATTTAAATCAAATCCACCCTGATTACCAGGCAGCGGTATTAACGTGGATGCAAGAATGGATTGTATTGAGGAATACAAGACTATTGATGTTGGAAGGGCATGATCTACAACTGGGTTGGCATGCTTTCTTGTGATATGGGAAAAATAAGATACATGGATATTTTCAAAGACATTATGTAAGGAATGCATTAATGCTAGTTTGGCAGAAAATTGAAGAACAACATTATTTGAAGATACCAATTTGGCTTTCAACAATGGAAGCATTGATTCACCCAAATGTTATTAATATGGGAAATATCATTAGATATAAAGATATTTTGAATGAAAAGGGAGAACTCAAAACTAAACAAGAAATGAGTGAGCAAGGGATCGATATATCATGGCATTCACAAGTACAGATACATTCTAGATATGAGAAAGATGCTAAATTACATGGTTTTTATAAAGAACAAACAGATTTAGATAAAATATTAACAGGAACAGAAGAAACATTGATAAAGAAATTGTATATTTATTATTTATTTATTACATGTATTTATATGCCGCCATTCTCCCGAAGGACTCAGGGCGGCGAACACAAGTTAAGAAACAAGTACAATAAAATCATAATTTAATCCAAATAATTAATTAATAGTAAATAATAAAACCCGGAATCAGAGTCAGCTTATTTGTTTCAAAAGCCAAGTCTTCAAGTCCCGGCGGAAGGAACGGAGATCAGGAGCCATCCGGAGCTCAGTAGGTAATTCATTCCAGATGGTGGGAGCACCCACAGAGAACGCCCTACCCCTGGGCACAGCAAGGCGACATTGGCTCACCGTCGGAACCCTGAGGAGAGCGGCCCTATGTGAGCGAACAGGACGGTGAGAGGCAGGCAGGAGAAGGTCATGCAAATATCCCGGACCTAAGTCATGCAGGGCCTTATAGGTGAGGACTAGCACCTTGAAGCAGACCAGGAGAACCATTGGTAACCAGTGCAGCTCACGCAGGAGGGGTGTTATATGGGAGTAACGAGGGGCTCCTGTAACAACCCGTGCAGCTGCATTCTGGATCAACTGGAGTCTCCGGGTGCATCTCAGGGGCAGGCCCATGTAGAGGGAATTGCAATAATCCAAGCGGGAAGTAACCAGGGCATGAGTGACTGTGCGAAGGTCATCTCGGTCCAGGAAAGGGCGCAACTGGCGCACCAGGCGAACCTGTGCGAAGGCCCCCTTGGTCACAGCCGTTAGATGGTCTTCTAGGGACAGCCGAGCATCCAGGAGGACACCCAAGTTGCGAGCCCTATCAACGGGTGCAAGTTTTTCCCCATCTATCAAAAGTGATGGTGCCTCTGAAACTCGAGATGCCAGCATCCACAGCCACTCAGTCTTAGAGGGATTGAGTTTGAGTCTGTTTCTGCCCATCCAGGCCCGTACCTCCTCCAGGCAACGGGACATCACGGAAAGGGCATCTCTGGGGTGGTCTGGGGTGGAGATGTATAATTGGGTATCATCAGCATATTGATGATATCTCACCCCAAAGCCATGAATGATCTCACCCAGTGGCTTCATATAGATGTTAAAGAGCAGGGGGGAGAGAACCGACCCCTGAGGCACCCCACAATTAAGGGGCCTCGGGGTGGATCTCTGCCCTCCCGCCCATACAAACTGAAAGCGATCCGAGAGGTAGGAGGAAAACCACCGTAAGACAGTGCCTCCCACCCCTAACCCCACAAGTCGTTGCAGTAGGATACCATGGTCGATGGTATCAAAAGCCGCTGAGAGGTCAAGTAGGACCAGGATGGAGGAACAACCCCCATACCGAGCCCGCCAGAGATCATTCACCAGAGCGACCAATGCCGTTTCCATGCTGTGACCGTGTCGGAAGCCTGATTGGTACAGGTCAAGGTATTCCGTTTCCTCCAGGAATTGTGGGAGCTGTTGCGCCACTACAGTCTCAACAACCTTCGTGATGAAGCGAAGGTTGGAGACGGGACGATAGTTAAGTGAGTCTGGATCCAGGGAAGGCTTCTTGAGGAGAGGTCGAACCAAGTATAGCTACTTACTGGGTATAAAACTTGAAGAAGAACAAGTAAAGGAGACAATGATAACATGGGCGAAAATTTTTGGCTACACGATAGAATTAGATAAGTGACAGAAACTGTGGGATAGGAACTACAAACTAACAATGTTGACTGCATATAAAGAGAACTTGTATAAGATGTTCTATAGATGGCACCTTGCACCGGCGAGGTTGGCAAAGATGTTTAAATATAAGTCACCTAAATGTTGGAAATGCCATCAGATACCTGGATCTTACTACCATATGTGGTGGATATGTGTAAAAGCACAAAAATATTGGACAAAAATAAGGGAAAAGATGACAAAACAACATATTGAGCTAAAATCTGAAATATTTTTGCTGGGGAATTTACCAGAAAGCTATAATAAAGAGAATACTTATTTAATTATCCATGTTCTAACGGCAGCTAGAATTGTATTTGCGCAACATTGGAAAAGTGAAGAGATTACTATTGAGAAGATGATTAGAAAAATATTAGAATGTGCAGAAATGAACAGATTAACACCAGTGATTAAGGAGAAAGAACAAACTGAATATTATATGATATGGGAAGTATTCTATCAATGGTTAGAGAGTGAAAAGGGGAACTGGAAATAAAAGAAGATTAAAGAAGAATAGAAAATATGTTAAGATAGAGGTATAAATAAAATAATTGTTAGCATTAGGATGAGGAGGATAATTACGTGTAATGCTATTATTATTGTATATTTACTAGAAGACATGTTAAGAGGAAAAATGAATAGGCTTATAATGTTTAATTTTTTTACTACACTATAATTTTAAGATTAGAGAATTATATTAAAATGAATGATGTAAATGTTGAAGGTTGGCACACAGAGATATTTGAACCCAGATGATACACTGTGTAAGGAGATAGAATGTATTTTGAAAAATAAAAAATAAAAAACTTTTATTAAAAAAAATATCAAAAACAATAAAAAGTTTCTTTCAACACATAAAAAACAAGAAAAAAGTAAAAAAAACAAAAACCAGCAATTCTCCCACTAATGGGATAAAATGGCAAGGAAATAAGGGGCAGTAGAAAGAAAGCAGAACTGCTTAATTAATTCTTTGCATCTGTCTTTATGCACAAAGAAAAAAAAAATACAATCCAACTCACCAAAACCAGAAAAGACAGGCTAGGAATGCAAATTAAAATAAGCAGAAATAAGGTAAGAGAAGACCTGTCAGCTCTACATGGGATTCAAATCACCGGGTCCTGACAGATTATATCCCAGAGTTCTGAGGGAATTGGCAGATGTAATTTCAGAACCATTGAACCATACAGTATATTTCAAAGTTCTTGGAGCAATGGGAATACCTGAGGACTAGAAAAGAGCTGATGTGGATCCCATCTTCAAAAAAAGAGGAAAAAACAGATCCAGGAAAATACAGACCAATCAGCCTGACATCAATACCTGGGAAGATCTTGGAAAAGATAATCAAGCAACAAATCTGCAAACACCTAGAAGCAAACAAAATTATAACCAAAAACCAATATGGGTTCATCAAAAACCGATCATGCTAAACAAATCTTATTTCATTCTTTGACAAAGTGACTAAAATAGTAGATCAGTAAAATGCTGTGGACATAACGCGTTTTCCCGAAAATAAGACCCGGTCTTATTTTCTTTAGGGCGTTTTAATTTTTTTGAGTGCCACTGCCATAAGGTGGGGGTGGTGGAGCTGCCCGACATGCACACCGGCTTACCTTGGCTCCATACCCTGACAACTGCCTGGCAGTGGCAGCATCAGCACCCAGGTGCAGAAGGAGCCTATGTGGCCATCGACTCACTTCTGCAACGGAGCAGGAGTACAAATACTTTTCGCCCGGATGGAGAAATGAGGAAGAAATGGGATGCTTTGAAATGGAGTGTTCCATTTGCAAGCAGACAAAGCTTTGTCTCTCTCAGGGCGAAAAGTGCGAGGTGGAGCCAGGCAGAGGCAGAAACACAGATGATCCCAACATACCGCCAACTCCATCCCAATGTCTGTCGGCTTGTCTATGGCTGTGCTGGGCAGGCACATCACCTGTCTCCCCCCTCCCCCATGCCTCTGCCTGTTGCCTGTAGTGCTGCACAAGCCTCCCATGAGTCTCCCATGAGCCAGACAGCAGCACAGCATGTCAGCTCGCCTCTCCCCCCCATGCTGTGCTGGGTAGGCGCATCACCTGTCTCCCCCCTCCCCCATGTCTCCACCTGCTGCCAGTGGAATACTGCATCCAGTTTTTGGTCACCACAATAAAATAAAATAAAAAAGATGTTGAGACTCTGGAAAGAGTGCAGAGAAGAGCAACAAGGATGATTAGGGGGATGGAGGCTAAAACATATAAAGGGCAGTTGCAGGAATTAATATGTCTAGTCTTGTGAAAAGAAGGATTAGAAGATACATGATAGCAGTGTTCCAATATTTGAGGGGCTGCCACAAAGATGAGAATGTCAACCTGTTTTCCAAATCACCAGACGGCAAGACAAGAAACTAATCAAATAGAGAAGCAACCTAGAACTCAGGAGAAATTTCCTAACAGTGAGAGCAAACAAGCAGTGGAACAGCTTGCCTTTAGAAGTTGTGGGTTCTCCATCACTGGAGGCTTTTAAGACATGGTCAGCCATTTGTCTGAATTGATATAGGGTTACTTATCTGCAAGCACTTGGAGAGACTGGTCTTAATTTTATCTTGCAACTTTCATCTCTTGATAGGAACCAATAGTTACTAGGAAGGAAAGACTTGAAATAAAGCTTCACACATATTTCTGGTCATTGATTTCCACAAGAATATTGCAAAGAAGCTCAATGAAAATGAATAAGGTGACTTCCAGGGTATCGTCATGCTGGTGCGGTGCAGGGAATTGGAATCTCTACTTCTCCTGCCCGATTTTCCATGTCTGGAAGCCGATAACGGCAATGCAGAACCTTTAAGAGGACAGCGAACGAAAGGTGATAGCCCAGAGGTGGTGGAGTGAAAGACAATCCTCCACCAAGGAGGGTTGAACCCCTGAATCCAGTGAGGGAGAGACCGGCTGTCAGAGCCAGATCCGAAGACATGGCAACTCAAATGGAAAATGAGGAAGCAGGAAAGTGAGAAGCAACAAGAAGCATCGGCGAGAAGAGTTTTACAAGAGGCAAAATATCCGAAGTGTCTCAGTGAAACTGTAGAGATGGCAGACGAGGGAAAAAGTAGGTCTCCAAAGCAGTAAAAAGCGGCTCCTTAGTGGTGGGAGCGAAAGGAAGATTGGTGGAGAGTGATCAAGTGATTTGTGAGTGGTGCTGAGAGAGATAGGATTGTGGATAGTGGATTGGATTGATGAGAAAATCACAAAGAAAAGCTGGAACTGGGATTGCGGCTGTGAGGAGGTACTGAAGGTGTGTGTAGGTAGTGAACAGGTCGGGAAAAAAAGAAAGTAAAGAATAGCCTTTGGAGATAGAGATGGAGGAAGTGACAGTGACTAGGCAAATTGAAAGCTGCCATCTTTAAGTTTGGAGAACAGGAGGAGAAAAAAAAAAGGAACTGTGAAAGTGATTGAAGAAGAAAGAATGTTGATTTACAGGAGGAAGACTTATTGACTGGAGATATTAAATCAACCAATATACTGACTGGTAAAGGATTACCATATATTTGTATGAGATTGGAAATTTATAGTTAATCCAATTTTTTCTTTATGTAACTCTGGAACTTGTTAACTAAGATTTAATATAGATAATACTAAATATTGTTATATAATTTTTACTATATGTGATTCCCCTTCCTTCTTCAACATTTGATGATCCACCCTATTGTCTTAACTTTTCCTTCCTTTTCTTCTAGATACTGTTTAATAATTTAATTAATTTAATAATAGGAAATACATCTACTTTCTCATTGTATAGACCTGAAATTAATTGTGAACTGGTATTATTGATAATTGCTATTGCTATTGCTATTGCAATTCCTGTATTCTATACTGATTTAAGATTAAGAAGAAAGATTAGAAATAGAAAGATCTATAGATCTTTCTAAGGTAAAAACTTAGATATATATGGTGTTGTGGAATACCCTTCTACAAAAAATTAAAATGGACGTTGTCTTACCTGAACGTCCTTTTTATGCTCGTTGCGAAGACAATCCTATAGTAAGGGATCTAGCAGCGTGATTGGATGTACTGAGTGCCTATCATTTTTCCTCTGCAGTCCTAGTCCCGCCCTCTGGTTCCTCCTGTCAGTCTTTTTCACGAATGTTGTATCAATGTAGTCATACTGGAACTGGTTTCATCACATAAGGCGAGAACCTGCAGAGGAATGAAATAGAAAAACACCCCCTATGGTAGGGGATGGCTAGCGCACGGGTGAGCCGGATTGTCTTCGCAACGAGCATAAAAAGGACGTTCAGGTAAGACAACGTCCATTTTCCTGACTCGTTGCTCAGACAATCCTATAGTATGGGACATGCCCAAGCTACAAATCCTGGGAGGGAGTCGCAGCCATCTCCTGCACCGTCGGGGTAATTATTGATTGTAATACATGTCTGCCGAAGGAGGCTTCAGCAGAAGCAAATGAGTCTAATCGATAATGACGTACAAATGATGAAAGGGATGACCAGGTGGCCGCCCTGCAAATTTCATCAATTGAAGCTCGTGTAGCCCATGCAGCAGATGTAGCTGCACTCCTAGTGGAGTGAGGCAAAATGCCCTCAGGAATAGGTGCCCCTTGTACCTCATATGCTATGTATATACAGGCCTTGAGCCATCTGCCCACAGTGGAAGAAGAAACTTTCTGACCCATAGAAGGCGGCAAAAATGACACCAAGAGGGCTTCAATTTTTCGAAACGATGATGTACGTTGAATGTAACGTCGCAGAGCCCTGCATACGTCCAAAGTATGCCATGTCCGTTCAAGAGGGTGACGTGGATCCGGCCAGAAATTCGGCAGTACGATCTCTTGAGACTGATGAAAAATGGAATTTATTTTAGGCATAAAAGCAGGGTCCAATCTAAGAACTACGCGGTCAGGAAAGAAGACACCGAGATCAGGTCTTATTGAAAAAGCTGCTATCTCTGACACTCTACGAGCCGATGTCCCTGCTAAGAGGAAGGCCACTTTCAACGACAAATAACGTTATGAAGTTGAACCCAGAGGCTCAAACGGTGGTAATGTGAGAGCTTGTAACACCCGATGTAAATCCCAGGTAGGATATCTGTGGATGACGGGTGGTCGAAGATTCGCAGCTCCTTGGAGAAAAGATCGAATTCTCCGATCATGGGACAATTGTTGGTGACTCTCCCCGGACAACACAGTGGCTAAAGCTGCCACCTGTCTGCGTAAAGTAGACGGGGCCAATCCTTTGTCAAAGCCTGACTGAAGGAAACGCAGAATGTCTGATACAGAAGCAGATGTAGGGTCCACCAAGTTAGAAGCAGCCCATTGAGCAAAAATCTTCCAGGACGCGTTGTAAATGCGGACTGTAGATGGCCGCCTGGCAGCTTGGATAGTAGCGATGACTTCAGAAGGAACATTGTCCTTACGCAACATTATCCTTTCAAGCGCCAGACGGTCAATCAGAGCCAACCTGGATCCGGGTGTTGGATGGCGCCTTGACTCATTGACAGTTGGTTGAGTGGAATCCGCCATGGCTTTCTACTGAAAGATCTTGAAGATCTGCGAACCACGCCCTCCGAGGCCAATAGGGTGCCACCAATAGAAGGTCTGCGTGTTCCAGAAGTAGTTTCCTGATCACCCCCGGAATGATTGGAATTGGAGCAAATACATATAGTAGACCTACTGGCCACTTGGTCCTGAGGGCGTTGTGTCCTTCCGCTCCTGGAGACGGAAACCGAGTGAAATACCAAGGCAGATGAGCGTTTTGAGACGTTGCAAAAAGGTCGACTGCTGGCATACCGAACCTGTCCGCTATGTCCTGGAACAATTGAGGGCTCAGACGCCACTCTGATGGATCTAGGCGACTCCTGCTCAGATAGTCTGCCTGGATATTTGACTTGCCTGAAATATGCTCTGCCTGTATGGAATGGAGATGTTGTTCTGCCCATGACATCAGTAGGTCTGTCTCCACCATCAAATCTTTGGACCTCGTCCCCCCCTGTCGATTGAGATGAGCCTTCGTAGTCACATTGTCTGTCAATATGAGTACATGTTTGTTTGTTATCATTGATGAAAAGTGTATTAACGCTAGGTGCACCGCCCGGAGCTCTAACCAGTTTATGCT
Organism: Pituophis catenifer annectens; assembly: GCF_029215685.1. NCBI lineage: Eukaryota > Metazoa > Chordata > Lepidosauria > Squamata > Colubridae > Pituophis > Pituophis catenifer. The sequence continues at coordinate 100,618,072 of NW_027256883.1, read as the reverse complement.
GTGTCGTTCTAGAGGGGACCAAGTCCCCTGAGCGAAGATTGAGTCCAAGTGAGCGCCCCAGCCATAAAGGCTGGCGTCTGTAGTTATCGTGACTCTGTGAGGCTCGAAAAACAGAGCCCCGGATGACAGGGCTGGAGAGATCCACCAACGAAGAGACTGCTTTACTCGATGTGGAACCCGAACTTTGGTGGATGACTCTGACTGACCAGTTCGCTGGAAGGGAAGAAGTAACCACTGAAGGTGACGCGAGTGATGACGAGCCCATGGTACTATGTGTATACATGAGATTAACTTCCCCAACAGTTGAGACAGCAGAAGAAGTGGTACAGAAGGTTGTGACAGCACCTGGTTCACCACGTCCTTGATACTTGACTGACGGTCCGGGGATAGAAAGACCTGGCCGAGCAATGAGTCTATAGTCGCTCCAAGATGCAGAATGGACGTTGTTGGAACAAGATGGCTCTTGTCCAGATTGAGGACAAAGCCGTGACTTTGTAGGGTCTGAATAACAGACTCTCTGTCGTGTTGAGCTTGAGCAAGAGAGGTCGATAACAGCAGGATGTCGTCCAAGTAGCAGACAATGCGGATGGAACGTTCCCTCAACAAAGCTGCCAATGCCGCTAGAATTTTTGTAAAAGTCCTCGGCGCCGACAACAGTCCAAACGGCATGGCCTTGTATTGATAGTACCGTTCGTTGTAAGCGAACCTGAGGAAGCGTGTGTGATTGATATGTATCGGTACATGAAGATAGACCTCCTTGATATCGATGGATTGTAGGAGGTCCCCTCGTCGGATACATCCCAGAATGGACCGGAGGGAATGCATCTTGAAGCGCCGGTACAACACAAACTGGTTTAGCTGTTTTAAATTGAGAACCCCCCTCCATCCCCCCGAGCTCTTCGGAACCAGGACCAATATTGAGTAAAATCCGGTCCGTACCTGATCTTCCGGAACCGGCTCAATGGCCTGTATCTCCAACAGATGTTGGATCTCTAGTTCCATAAGTTGCCTCATTTGAGGTGAAGCCGACATGGGGCACTGAAGAAAACGACTCGGGGGAGGGGAGATGAATTCTATAGTCAAGCCAGTTGTGATGGTTCAGAGAAGCCAGGCGTCTGTAAAAGCGGTGTCCCATCGATGGTAGAACTGCTGAAGACGACCGCCTATGGGAGAAAAAGCCGGTGAGTCACTTACCACGCCTAAAGGAGCGAAATCCGGAGCCCCGGAATGGTCGCTTAAATGCTGTCTGGCGTCTGCCTCTGTCACGAAAGGACATCCGGTCAAAAGAGATGTACTGCCTTGTGTGGAAGGTCTGTGAAAGTGATACCCGCTGGGTCCTGGCTCAGCACGAAAGGACTGCCTCGCATAAGGCGTAAAGCGACGGTCCTGGCGCCTGTAATTGGAAGAAAGAACCTTCTTTTTATCGCGCCCTTCCACCAAGGCCGGCTCCAAGGCTTGACCAAAAAGAGCAGATCCTTTATAAGGAGCAGTGGTGAGTTTCCATTTCGACTTTAAGTTGGCTCTCCAATGCCTGAGCCATAAAAGACAGCGAGAAACTACTGTGGAAGTCATGGCCCTGGATGCGAATTTAGCCACATCCAACGAGGCGTCTGCAGAATACTCAGCTGCAGCAATCAATTTGGTGACATCTTGGTGAATACGGGCCTCTTCAGGGGGCAATCTATCTCTGAGCTGGCGAAGCCAGATAAGCGATGCCCTGTTAAAAAATGAAGCAGAAGTAGCAGCTCTGATGGCCCAGGCTGCTGCTTGATGTGTTTTCCTATAGGAAAGTTCAGTTCTTTTATCTTCTGCCTTCAGGCCATCACCTACATCGCCAGCCAAAACAGATGGAGAGACTAGATTGGCAACAGGCTCATCTACTGTAGGTAGGTTTAATAAGGCATCTAGCTCTGGGGCAGCACAGTAGACCGTCTTGTCATGACCCGAGGGGCCTGAAATAGAACCTGGTCTCTCCCAGGGTTTCTGAATGACTTGAGAGAACAAATCAGGGCATGGAACAAAGTCAATGTCAGTTTGTGGCATTTTAAATAAGGAGTCATTAGGATTTTCTTGATCTTGAGAAGAAGCAGTAGCAGAATCAAGAACTTTGCCCATTTTGGTTGCCACCTTTGCCTTATGTAAAGAGATTTAAATAAAGCAGTCCTAAAGAGACCCGGAATCGAAGGCTTTTCCTGAAACTCCTCCTCATCATCGGAAAGTTCAAATTCATCAAGGTATTCATCATCCTGAGCCAAATACTCAGGTTGTTTGAAGGAATAGCTGGTGGATGGTTGGACCTTGGGTGCAACTGGAATAGACCCAGAGGTGCTTGGAAGTGTGCCCAAGAGAGATTGCTGATGCAACCCAGCTTGAAAAACACTAGCAAATGCCTGGGACAACATAGACTGAAAGTCCATGGGAGGAGTGGAATTACCAACCCCCACATTAGCCAAACCAGCAACCATTGAAGTCTGAGAAGCCTGAGGTGCCTGAATAGGTACAGAAGAGAATACGGGTCTAGAACCCTGCAACACATGTTCGCCTTGAATAGAGGACAAATCTTGTCCTTGAGGTACAAGAATAATATCACCCTTGACCAATTGACCAAATTAGGTTCCTGGGGTTGAGAAACTAGAGGAGCATTAGAAATAACTACATTGTCCTCTGTAAGTGGAATAGATGGGCCCTCTGGTTGAATAGCAGCCCTTGCCTTATTGAATTGTTTTTCTAAGGCATTATGGCGCCTCAAGGCATCTTTATCCATTGATTCAGGTTGGAGGTTCGTAGCTTTAGAGCCTGTCTTAGAACCTTTGTTAGACTTTTGTTTCCTTTTCCAAGCAGGTTTGGGAGAAGGGGCCCTTATGGATGAACATTCCATCTCCATATCCGATGAGAGAGGAGAATCAGCCATAATTAACAATTAGTAAGAATTAATTAATATTTTTAATATTATGAATAATTAATTAATTAATTAATAATTAATTATTTTTTTTACATATTAATTATTTTCTTCATAAATAAGGAATAACTGTAAATATGAACTATTAATAATTCACTTCCCTTGAGAAGGTAAATCTGCCCACTGGAGACTCAGGGAATTGCAGGAATCGAAGGCAACAATTTCCTCTGCACCTCCCTGTTAAACTGTAAATAAATTTTTTTACATTAAATAAGCATACTGTATAAGCAATTGATAAATTCAAGAGTGAAAAAACCATGAATGGTAACGCTCTCATAAATAACGAGGCTATTAAAAGAAACTGACAGCCAAGCAAACTTCAGTGTAATTTTGCTGCCTCAGCCATTAAAATGGTGGGCGAAGCAAAATGGCGGGAACTTCAACCGTCGCCAACTGTCACCAACGGAATCCACACATCAAGGTATGCCACTGACGGGCAGGGACCCTGGAGCCGCAATAATAAAGGAGAGACTGCGATGGTGGTGGTATTTGTCCCGGCTGAAAAAGGACCCCAATTACACCACCCTGTGGCACAAGCAAATAAGAAAAAATGCGCCTCTCAGCTGGGCAACCAAAGGCGCCTCTCAGCTGTCAAAATGAAGCGATCTTGCGGCTCGGTGGTTCACTCGAGTCAAACCCCGAAGCAGCTGCTTGTAATTAGCTTCCTTCAAAACGCAGCTCTCCACAATGAATTTCACCAAATTTTAAAGAAGAAAATAGGAAATAAAAAAAAATGTTTTAAAACGAGCCTCTCAGCTGATAGTCGGGGCTAAAAAAGCAGCGCGTGGGAGGCAGAAGCCCAACCTAACAGCGCAGCTTTCCAGAAACACCAAACAAACTACTTGCTAAGAGAACAAAAGAAAAGAAAAAATAGAAATAAAATATAATAAAAGTAATGAAAATTAGCCAGAAAAAGCACTCAGGTCTGGTCCAATCCACTGAGTGAAAAAGACTGACAGGAGGAACCAGAGGGCGGGACTAGGACTGCAGAGGAAAAATGATAGGCACTCAGTACATCCAATCACGCTGCTAGATCCCTTACTATAGGATTGTCTGAGCAACGAGTCAGGAAAATGTCAATTACAGGTACAATTACAAAAATAGTAAAAAAAAAAAAAAAAAACCCTGTGACAGCTTCACCTGCAGGGCAAAAATTAATAACAGATATGCCATCTACTGAAAAATTAGGAACAGCAGCAGCTGTGTAGAACATGCAGACCTCTTTGAATATGATTCAAGAGGTCATGATGAAAATGCAGAAAACAATGCAGAACAATAATGAAGAAATTAAAGGGGATATGGGTGAGGTGAAGTGAGACATAAGAAAATTGGATGACAAAATGGAAAAGATTCAGGAATCAATAGCAAACAATGAACAAAAAATAAATGTAATAGAGGCTAAAGTAGAGAGAACTGAAAAGAAACTAGAAGAGATGGGAAATGGAGAAAATGGAGTTGGAAGAGACAGTGATCCAACTGATCTTGAGTTAGAGAGATCATCCTATTTATTACTTAAGGTTTCAAAAGGTGGTAGAAAACAGAGAAAAGGATCTATATAAACTCATAGTGGAATTACTATCAGAACTACTACATATAGATAGACAGGAATTAGGGAACAGTATTGATGAGGTTTACCAAATTTATACAAATTATGCAAAACGACATGTGAAATTAATATCAGATTCACAAAGAAATCAATTCGTGATGAAATTTATAGAAAGACGAGGGAAGACAAACTGATGTTTAAAGGGAAGGAGATCATAATATTAAAACAATTACCCAAAAGAATTTGTGAGCAATGGAGGAATTATCAATTCCTCTCTGCTAAATTGACCAATCATAGAATCATGTTCCAATGGTTAATACCAGAGGGCATGTTAATAACCTGGGAAGACAAAAAAATAAGAATAGATACGGTAGAAAAGGCTCAGGAATTCAGTGAACAAAACTTTGGAGAGGAATTAGAAAGTAGAGAGGAATTAGAATCCAAAAGTCAAGAAGAAAACGAATCAAATTGAGGATTGGAAGAGCAGTTAGAGACTGGAAACCAATACAGAGAGGGTGTAAGAACAAGACAACAGAGGGGAGTAACACAAAAAAGGGAAGCAGGAAGGACAAATAAGTAATTTAATGGAGGAGGAAGTGAATTTAATATCAATCAACATAAACGGATTGAATGAACCAATCAAACAAAGACAAACAATTACTAAACTCCAAAAATTGAACATTGAAATAGTATGCCTACAAAAGTGCACATTCCAAAAGGGAAAAGTGGTTTTTTGGAGGTCTCCAAACTAGGGAAATTATTTGTAGCATTGGCAGAAACTAAAAAAAGAAGGATAGCAGTTTATATAAAGAAAAGCTTAAATCCCAAACAAATGTATGCAGATAATGAGGGAAGGACATTAATGATTGAAATCTCAATAAAACAAAAAAGAATATTACTTGTAGTCATTTATGCGCCCAGCATACATCAGAGAGAATACTATAATAAGTTACACAGAAAACTAATAGAATTAGAAGTAGATAACCTATGCATATTAGGTGACTTCAATGCGGTGGCAGACCCTAAAAAAGACTACAAAACTGGAAAAAAGAAAAATTATGAAAGGAAAATATTACCACCCGCATTTTTTGAATTGGCCCAGGAATTTAACTTAAAAGATACAAGGAGAGAAATTAACCCACAAAAAAAGCAATATACCTTCTTCTCTAACCTCCAAAAATCATGGTCAAGGATAGATATGGCGTAGATGGACCCATAAACAGGGAAAGACATTGTGGAAATAGAAATTGAAGCCAATTCCTTGGCAGACCACAATCCATTAAAAATCAGTTGAAAAGGAGAAGTCAGGAGGAGAGGGAGATGGACCATGAACCAAAGGATAGTGAAAGAGAAGAATTTTATTCAATACTCAAAAAAAGAATTAGGCCTGTTTTTAAAAGAAAACTGGAATGAAGAAACTACAATTCAAAATTTATGGGATACAATGAAAGCTTATATGAGGTTTATCGATAGCATACACAATAAGGAAAAATAGAAATAAAAAGAATCAACTTGCAGAGCTCCAAGGAAAATTAGAAAAAGCAGAATCTAAATTACAGGAAGAACCCCTAAACCAAGAAATCAAAGTAGAAAAAGAGTTAATTAAACACAAATTACAATTAATAACCCAAGAAGAAGTAGCACAAAAATTTAGAGCAACTAAACAAAATTATTTTGAAAATGCCAATAAGCCTGGATGATGGTTGTCTTATAAATTAAAAAAAGAAGAGGAAAAGAAATTAATAAAACAATTAAGAGGATGAGAATGGAATGGTGCATCTACAGGAAGAAAAAAAGAAAAGCATAGCAGTAAACTATTTTCAAAAGCTATACAGTTCAGAAAAAATTGAACAGGAGAATATTCAAAGTTACCTTCAAAAAAGGAATCTTCCAAGAATAGCAGATATAACAAAAGAAATATTAAACGAGGAAATAACGAAACTGGAGATTCAAAGAGCAATTCAAAAGCAAAAAAATAATAAGACTCCAGGGCCCAGATGAAATTCCCGCTGAATTTTATAAAACATTTCAAGAGTCGTTAGAACAACTGCTATTAGAAACATTTAATGAAATACTGAAAAAGGCCAGGATACCAGAATTCTGCAAGGAATTGTTAATAACTCTCATCCCCAAAAACAATAGTGAACAACAGAAGATACAGAATTATCAGCCAGTCTCTGATAAATGCTGACTACAAAATATTTATGGCCATAATAGCGGATAGAATTAAAAATATACTGAACAAAATTATACATTTGGACCAAAATGGATTCCTACCCAACAGATATATAAAAAACAATATAAGAATTATCATCAGCATTAGAATATTACGAAGCCCACACACTGAAAAACAGGTAGCTGTAGTTTTCTTCGATGCACAAAAAGCTTTTGACAACTGGGACTTTATGATAAACCAATTAATAAGAATGAATTTTGGAGAAAAAATTATAGACACGATTAGAGCCATATACACTATACAGAGGGCAAAGATAATAATCAATGGGGAACAAACAGAAAGTTTTGAAATAACTAAAGGAGTAAGACAGGGCTCCCCGCTGTCTCCTCTGTTGTTCATTCTGTCTGTGGAGACATTAATGTCCCAAATTAGAGATAATTCGGAAATAAAGAGATTAAAAATTAAGTCATAAGAATATAAGGTCCAAGCACTCACAGATGATCTAGAATTTATTATTGAGGAACCTTTAGAATCTGGACCTATTTTTACTACAAGACAAACCAATTTGGCGCAGTAGCAGGATTTAAAATGAACAAAGACAAAACTAAAATATTGACTAAGAATTTAAACAACGGAGTGAACAACTAAAGGAGGAACTGGGAATCTCGAAAACAAAGAAAATTAAATATTTAGGAATTTGGATATCAGAATATGGATATGTACTACCATAAAGAGGGAAAATTACGATACACTCCTATTATAAATACGAAAAGATTTGGATAACTGGACTAAATTACCAATATCATTAATTGGCAGAATTTCAACGATAAAAATGAACATATTGCCCAAGTTACTATATTTATTTCAAACAGTACCAATAACATTAGGGAAAACTTTTTTTGAACAACTGAACAAATTGACATCGAAATTCATATGGTCAGGGAAAAAAACGTGCATTAAATTCAAATTATTGCAAGATAGTAGGAAAAAAGGAGGTTTCGGTTTACCAGAATGGGAACTTTACTATCAAGCAGCATCCCTAACATGGCTCAAAGATTGGATATAACTTAAAAATAAGCGGATATTAATGATAGAAGGCCATGACCTTCAACTTGGTTGGCATGGCTTTTTATGGGATGGGAAAAATAAATCACACTTATTTTCAACATCATAAGGTAAGGGATGCACTACTGAAAGTATGAGAAAACATTAAAAAGAATCATTGTATGAAAGTCCCAGTTTGATTGTCTACAATGGAAGCAATGATAATCCAAATACCACTGACCTAGATAAAATGGTGAGATATGCAGATTTATTAGGACACAAAAGGAGAATTAAAATCAATACAAGATATGAAAAAACAAGGAATAAATTTGGAATGGTGACCATATTTACAAATCAAAACTAGATTTAAAAAAGATAAGGAACAATTTGGCATAAACAGGAAACAACTGGAATTAGATAAAATAATATTAGGATCAGGAAGAAAAATGATTACAAATATTTATAATTACCTATTAGAATACAAATTGGAAGAAACAGTAAAGGAAACAATAAGTAGGAATTTCGGACATTCCACAGAATTGGATAAATGGGAAAAATTGTGGGAGAAAAATTATAAATTGACCATGGCAGTATCATACAAAGAAAACAGCTATAAAATGGGTGGCATTTAACACCAGCGAGACTGGCAAAAATGTAACCCAATTAATCACCTCAATGTTGGAGATGTGGTCACAAACTAGGGACATGCTACCACATGTGGTGGATGTGCCCTAAGGTGAGGAAATTTTGGTATAAAATTAAAGGGTGGTTGGAAGAGATTATACTCCAAAAGGTAGATTTCAAACCAGAGATGTTCCTCCTAGGAATGATTGATAGAAAAATGGAAAAGTTTCTATTATATTATACTCCATATTCTAACGGCGGCCAGAATTACCGTAGCGCAAACGTGGAAGTCGACAATACACCATCAGAAGAAACAATAATAAAGAAAATCCTCGAATGCGCCGAAATGGATAAATTATCTATGGAGATCAAAGAAAGAGAAGACTCGGATTATTATAAAGTGTGGGATAGGTTTTATACATGGTTGGAAAACAGAAACCAAATTAAGAAATAAGAATATAAAGTGAAATTTGATATTAACATACTGGATATGAATGTAAATAGTGACCCTGCTAACAAAAAAGTTAATTAACAAAGTTAATTATGAATATTTAAAAATAAAGAGAAGAAGCGGGAGGATAAAAGCTAAGAGTAAAGACAAAAGTTGATGCAGAAAGTTGTAAAATTGTATATATCTGTTGTTAGTATTGTATTTTAACGTCTGATGTGTGTGCGTGTTTGGTTTTTTTTGTTATTGTGTGTTTTGTTTTAAAATGTAAAATACTCAATAAAAATTATTTAAAAAAAGAAAATGAATAAGGCAGTAGATCAGACATAGTTAAGTTGTTAAGGTAATAGGCAAGTTCCTGGCTAGAATTAAGCTTCCAGTATTTCAAACGTTTAAGTCATTTGGATGTTTTGCATCCAAAATATACCACCTGAAGACTCCCTTCAACCCTGTCACAGCTCAATAATAGCTGAACTCTGGTGGAAACCCTTTATATCAGCACTTTTCTTAAAGTACCATTATCTAGATCAGTGATGGTTATCCTTTTCGGCACCGAGTGCTGAAACTGGAGAACGTCCGAGCGCCAGAACCTGAAAGACAGCAGCTGGCTAGTGCGCATGTGTGCGGCGGCCAGCTGCTCTTCCGGGTTCCATTGTGCGCATGCACACTGGCCAGCTGCTCTCTTCCGGGTTCTGGCGCACACTAAGACCAGTTGACCACAGGTGCAAAGACCGGCTAGCCGAAGCTGACTGCAGGTGCGAAGACTAGCTGGCTGGCACGCATGCACACACACACTGGAACCCAGCAGCTGGCAATGGCACACATGCCCACAGAGTGGCTGTGTGCCACTTCTGGCATGCGTGCCATAGGTTCGCCATCACGGATCTAGATGAAGTGAAAATTACCATTAAGCACTAGATGAGTGATTAAATTTAAGAGAGAGAAGGGTAACTTTCTTCATGTAGGAAACAAAAATTAAACGCACAGGTATGTGATAGTGAATATGACTGCACTTTTCAAATACCAGAAATACAAAAGGTGGTCAGAACCCATTCTTTCTTGCTCCAGGATATATGGAATAATACACTGCTCAAAAAAATAAAGGGAACACAAGCAGAAGACATCCAAGATCTGAATAAAAGAAATAGCCTTATTAAATACTTTGTTCATTACATACAGTAGTTTTGTGTTCCCTTTAGTTGTTTGAGCAGTGTATAAACTACTGTATGTAAAGAACATACTATTTAATAAGGCTATTTCATTCATTCAGATCTCGGATGTCTTCTGCTTGTGTTCCCTTTATTTTTTTTGAGCAGTATATATTTGGTTTATAGGAAGGGAAATGTCTGTTAAGATTTTTTTTAAAACGCTTCCTAACTGGAAGAACAGTTCGAGAGCGGAACTATTCACACAAGCAAATGCTAGGCTCTGGTTCAAGGGAAATAACAAATTATATTGATTTGGGATGCCTTCATTTTGATTCTTGCACTGAGTAGGCATAGCTTACACAGCCTCTTTCAATTCTGATTCTGTGGTTTATGTAGGTAACGCATATAAAAATTAAAAGGTGCTAATATGTAGTTTAAATTATTTCTGTACCAGATTAGAACATTGACTTTGCAGATAAACTGTTGGAAAAGATTTGCATTTTCATGTAACTTAAAAATGAGCAGGAGGAATAACTTACCAAGTAATGAGGGACTTCCGGTTGCAGCCGCAGCTGTGCTGAGCCCCGCAAAAAGCCAGCCAGTAACCGCTGCCGGAAGACCCTTCGGGGTCATAGCCTCCTTGTAGGGGAGGTGAAGGAAGGAGAGGCACTTCGCTGGCCACAAGGAACCCGCAAATTCCTTGTTAGGTCCAAAGCAAGCTCTCCCGAATAGCAACAGGCATGACCACCATTGCTGGCAATCACAAAGCCGGGACACTCGGCACCCAAGATTGTGCAGGAGCGGTGTATGGACAGAACACTGAAACTAGGTGAGATGATTACCAACTTTTATTTGCAATAACAAAAAGAATATGAAAAGAAAACTCCTAAGCTTAAAATAGGGGTGAATTAATACAAGGGGAAAAAGAAAAAAAAACGGAAACAAAAAGGCGGAAAAAGCCCAAGAGTAGTTATAAAATATTGAAAGTTTGCAAAAAAGCTCAAATAATTTGAAAGTGATTTTAGGGAAAAATTACTTGTTTATTTGAATTTTTAAACCTCCTGGATTTATTGGATTATCAACTGTTTTTGACAGATTGTTTAACATTGGATTTGGGAATAAGAGAGCCATCTACTGGAGAAAGAGTGTCAACGTTCCAGAAAAACCCCTGTTCTGTCCCCGTCTCCACACACACACACAGCCAGCCAAGGGTTAAAGGAAGCACTTGGCACGCACACAGTTCGTTATCAGAAACTTGGCAGCAAGACGAGCACCGACTGCCAAGTGCTTTTACTTCAATAAACGGGAGTATCCCTTCACCATATAAACAGAAATACACACAGTTTCCAAATAGTCCAGTTCAAAACAAGAAACCTTCGGCAGATTTAGGCGTTGTTCAAAGTGACTAGCCAGAGTTAGTTTTTGTCCGTCACAGAGTCTTAAATGGCCACCACACTCTCTTATATAGTCTCTGGGGTGTGGTCCAGTGACTCAGCCTAATCCCTGGCACGCCTCAACTGCTGCAACCGTTTATTACGCCTTCATTGGCGTGGATCCAGGAACGACAGATCGCCTCCATCGCTATCATCGGAGACACCTGGCTCCTGGCTAATCTCCTCTTCCTCGGCCGGCACCTGAGGCAGTGCCAGAGAGGAGGGGCCTGGAGAGGGAGGCCTGGCCGACTCCTCTCCTTCATGTTCGGAGCCTTCTCCCGCCGATAAGATAGGCTCGGAGGACGGAGCCACAACAACCCCAACTCCAAGTAAAGACGTGGAATCAAACATTTTTCCTTTTTTTTTTTTTTTTTAATTAGATTTTATTATAACATATAGTAATACAATCGGTACATTTTCGGTTCATTGGTGCAGTTATATACATATATACATCTGCATACATTATTGCTTGTCTTTTGTTGATATTGTTTCTTGGAGCTAGATTTAATTTCAAACACTTAAAAATAATAGTGCTCAGCTCCCTCAGACTAAATCTAATACTATTCATATAGATTTTGTTAATTAGTTAAAATTTAATCTCTATTACCTTCTTTATTTCTTTCCCCCATCCATTCGTACCACATGTCCCACACGCTATAAAATTCTGAATCTTCTCTGTCATTAATTTCTGAAGTCAATTTGTTCATTTCGGCGCACTCCAATATTTTTCCAATAACATGTTCTTGAGGTGGTATTTGTTTTTCTTTCCAATACTGGGCAAAGGAAATTCTAGCGGCTGTCAGAATATGTATAATTAAATACTTTTTCTTTTTTGCATATTCAGTTTTCAAAATTCCCAGGAGAAAAGCTTTTGGGTCAAAATCAAAATTTTCTTTTATTATTTCTCTAATCCACACCCATATCATCCTCCAAAATTTTTGTGCCTGATTACATGTCCACCAGCAATGATAAAAAGTACCCTGCTGATGGTCACATTTCCAACATTTAGGGCTCGAATTGGGGTAGATCTTCGCTATCCTGGCTGGGGCCATATGCCATCTATAAAACAGCTTGTATTGGTTTTCCTTATAAGCGGTCGCCTTTGTCATTTTAAGGTTATTATTCCATATTGAATCCCATTCGTTCAAATTTATATTCTGTCCTATATTTTTGGCCCATGCTAACATCGGTTCTTTAACTACTTCCTCTGCCATATCATACTCCAATAAATAATTATATAATTTAGCTAAAATTTTGTCGTCCGTACCCATCCATATCTTATCAAATCCATTTATGCTCATTTCAATGCCGAATTCCTCCTTATCTTTTTTATATCTGGATTTAATTTGGTTATATGGCCACCAGTCTATAGAAATACCTTGTTCCATCAATTCTTCCCTTGTTTTAAGGTTCCCTCCCCCATCTAATAATTCATTGTATCTGAACGTTTTACCCATTTCTAATACATTTGGATATATTATAGCCTCCATGGTGGAAAGCCATCTCGGAATTTTCCTATAGTGCTTCTGTCTCATCTCTCCCCATATTTGTATCAAGATCTCCCTTATTTTATGTCTATGGAAGTAAGTTTTTATCTTCTTCCCAGTATCCCAGAGATATGCATGCCAACCCTTCTGGAGATCATACCCTTCTAGAGTTAACAGTCTTTTATTTCTTAGGGTTGCCCATTCTTTCAGCCATACTAGGTTTGCAGCTTTTTGATATAACTCCCATTTAGGTAATCCGAAACCCCCTCTTTCCTTCTTGTCCTGTAAATTCCTAATTGCTATCCTTGGTTTCTTTCCCTCCCAAATAAATTTCCTGATGATGCTATTGAGCTCCAGAAAGAATTTTTTATCTAATTTAACAGGGACCGTTCGGAATAGATACAATAACTTGGGTAATATGCTCATTTTTATTGCCGCGATTCTGCCTAATAATGATATCTGTAGTCTTCCCCACTTTTCCAGATCCTGTTTAATATTTCTAATCAATGGTAAATAATTATCCTCTCTAAGGGCCGAGCACCTTGATGAAATCCAGACCCCCAGGTATTTTACCTTCTTGGCGATTTGGATCTCCATTGATTCTTCCAGTACTTTTTTCCTTGCCTCCGTCATATTTTTTGTTAATAATTTAGTTTTGGATTTATTTAATTTAAGGCCTGCTACCTCCCCGTAATTGCCCAATTCTTCCAGAATTTTAGTGCCTGATTCTAATGGTTCTTCCATGATTAATACCACATCATCTGCAAATGCCTGTGTCTTATATATCTCTTTTCTAATTGTCAGACCCTTTATTTCATTATTGTTCCTAATCTTTCTCAAGAATACTTCTAGTGCTAAGATAAATAGAAGTGGGGATAGAGGGCACCCTTGTCGGACCCCTTTTCTAATTTGAAAAGCCTTAGTTAGTTCTCCATTCAGTAATATATTAGCCTTTTGTTTTTGATAGATTGTGGATATCGTATTGACAAAATTTGATCCGAATTCCATTTGGATAATTTGTTGTTTCATAAATTGCCAATTAAGATTGTCAAATGCCTTTTGGGCGTCGACAAAGACCAATGCCATTTCTTTGTTCGGGTGTTCCTCATAGTATTCCAATATGTCTATTATCATCCTTGTATTATTCCTGATTTGCCTCCCAGGGAGGAATCCATTTTGGTCGCTGTGTATTAATTTATTCAAAATTATTTTTAGCCTTCCTGCTAAAATACCCATATAGATTTTGTAGTCCGTATTCAGGAGGGATATCGGTCTGTAATTTTTAATTAATTTTGGGTCTTCTCCTTCTTTTTGGAGGAGAGTAATATACGCCTCTCTCCATGATTCTGGAATTTTGGATTCTGTTAGGGCCTCATTATAAATTTCTAACAACTTTGGTAACAAAATTTCTCCCAAATCCGAATTTTTATAAAATTCCCCTGGAAGTCCATCTGGGCCTGGGGATTTGTTCTTTTTAAGTTTTGATATTACCATTCTTAATTCTGTCATCGTTATTTCTTTATTAAGTATTTCTTTATCCTCTTCCCCGATTTTTGGAAGACTTTCTTTTGACAAGTATTGGACCACCTTTTCATTAGGAATTTGTTCTTCCGCATACAGAGCCGCATAATACTCTCGGGCAATCTCCAATTTATCTTCCTGTTTATTGTTGAGGTGGCCTTCCGGGTCTTCCAATTGATGAATTATGCCTTTCTCTTTTTCTTTTTTTAACCTATAGGACAGCCACCTGCCCGGTTTGTTTGCATTTTCAAAATAATATTGTTTGGTTCGTTTCATTTTGTACGCCAATTCCTCTTGATCTATTACGTTTAATTTGTGCCGTATAACCATCCAATTTTCTTTAACATCCTTATTATCTGGTTTATGTTGTAGTTCCCTCTCGGCTTTCCCTAATTCTTCTATCAGTGCCTTCTGCCTCTCTCTTCTTTCCTTATTCCTGTGTGCACTATACGATATTGCTAGTCCTCTTACGTACGCTTTCATTGTATCCCATATGATACCTCGAGATGTTGCCTCCTTTTCATTTACTTCAAAAAATAAATTTAATTCTTTTTTTACTTTCTCAACATTTTGCTTGTCCTTTAGAAATTGATTATTTAATCTCCATCTTGTATTTCTTCTCTTGTGCGTACATTCCCATTTAACCTCTAATGGATTATGGTCTGCCCAAATGTTGGGCATGATTTCTGTTGACTTAATATCTAACCCTATATCTCTGCTTATCCACATCATATCAATCCTAGACCAAGATTTCTTAGGATTAGAATAATATGTATACTGCCTCTGATATGGGTGCAGAACCCGCCAAATATCCACTAGATTGAATTCTTCTACCATATCAAAGAATGGTTTTGGTAAATTTTTCCTCTTTTTCTTTTTACCTTTGGTCCCCTTATAATCTCTATTTGAATCTATTACCCCATTAAAATCGCCAATTATGCAAATCTTGCTCTTATCCATCATGCTTAATCTCTCTCCTAATTTTTTATAAAAGTCTCCTAGGTTTTCATTCGGGGCATAAATTGCTGTTAATAAGATTGGACAGTTGCCTCTTTTAACTTCCACCATTAATACCCTTCCCTTCGGGTCTGCATATTTTAGTTCGGCTTTTATTTCCTTCTTGATGTACAATGCTACTCCCCTTTTCTTTTTATCAGCTAGGGATGCATAAAGATTCCCCAATTTCTTATATTCCAAATATTTTTGATTTTCCTTTTTAATATGGACCTCTTGAAGGCACACTATATCCATATTTTGTTTAGCTAATTTTGTAAAAAAAATTTTCCTCTTTTTGTTATCGTTTAGGCCATTTACGTTAACCGATATCAATTTCCAATCATCCATCTCTTAATTTTTGTATACTATCCTAATACTTCTTGGCACGTGTGACTCTTTGTGGACTTTGGTCTTTCTTTGTCTCCTTACTATCCTTATCTTCCTCCTCCTTTTCCTTCGATATCCCTTCTTTCTCTCTTATCTGCTGGGTTACTTCTTCTTTCGATGTTTCTGCCTCTAACTCCTCCTTACTACTTTGATCCTCTTCAGACGCTCGTAATTGATCCAGGAACTCTTGAGCTGCTACTAAGCTATCTATCTTAACTTTATTCCCTTGCCATGTGATCCACATGCCTTCTGGTAAAATCCACCTGAAGAGAATATTCCTTTTGTTTAATTGAGTAGCCAAAAACCTATAATCTCTCCTTATCTCCCTTACCCTCCTTGGGATTTGTTTAAGTATGATCACCTCCTTTCCCTTATACATGATTGGCTCATCTCTTGCCACACTATAGAGGATATCCTTTACCTTCTTCCTTGCGAATCTTATATGCACCTCCCTTGGCAATTTGTTTCTTCGTGCATAATTTGTCTGGACCCTGTACGCCTCGTCAATTTCCTTTATAATATCCAATTTATCTTGTTGCAACACCCCAGCAATTAATTCTGCCATCACCTGGCACAGATCTTCTTCCTTATCTTCCGCAATGTTTTGGAAACGGAGATAGAAGGAGGCTCGATCCATTTCCAATTGGGTAATTGAGTCTGCCAATTCCCTGTTCTGTTCCATCAGTTTTTGGTCAACCGTATCTAAATTTTTTTCCTGTTGTTCCATTTTAACTTCCATCTTTTTAATCTTCTGTGTATTAGTTTGTATCGATTCCTGTATACCAATCATTTTTTGATCTAATGCCCTAATATCTGTCTTCAATTCAGTATGATTACTAGACATTTTTTCTTGTAACATAATCATCGTGTCCTGTATTGCTGTCAATGTTGATTGCATTGCTTGCATTGTGGGTAGCATTCCTGATTTCTCCATTTTTGAGAAACCTTCAGTCAATTTCTGTGTAGCAGGTGATGTCGTTGTGATCGTGGGATTTGAGGATGTTTTCTTTCCTGTTTTTGTCACCGTGGATGAGAAGCTCATCTCTTTTAATATCTTTTTCTGTTTTCTTGTTATATTTTCAATGTTTTTCCAAATTGTCATCCACCAATATTTAACTGCCTCTATCAAATGAATTTATATTAAATCGTTCCCTTCCGTTCCACTATTCAATATTGTTTAGTAATACAATAAATCAATAATTCAAATTTTTATCTATTGCACAAACCTATCTTGTAATAAGTCACTTATTGATCAATTAATAGTTAAACTAATTTGAACTAAGATAACCCTCTCACCTGCTACCACTACTTAAGCAAATTATCTTTACCTACTCTTATTTAACACTTACGCACTGGTGACTTTCTAATATCTCTTGAACAATCTAAGTACACATATAAATCATTAATTATGCAATCTCAATATTCAATATTTTAAGTTATAAAGAGCTAATCAAAATTAAGAATCAATAATTGAAAGAAGAAAGGAGGAGAAGAAAGGGAAAAATCCAATTATAGAATATAAAAGATTATAGCGTATATAAATTCCTTAATAAAAAATCTAAAAAGTACTTAATAAATTTTAAATAAGTTCACAATTAATTAAGATTATCTAAAATGGAATATGTAATATATATAATATTAATATAGATATATACTTAAAGATATATAAATTTTCTAATGTTTTTTTTTTCTTGTTGTTGTTATTTGCCCAACTCGTTGATTAATTAATTGATTAGTTGATTAATTGCTCAATAACTTCTCTCAGTCATAAAAGAGCAGAAGGGAAAAGCAACCAAAAAAAAAATATAAAAAAAAATTCTTTTACAATGATGCAGCAGGCATCATTGTAAAACATTGTAAATGTAAAAACATTTTTCCAAAGTTCTCTTTACTAGAAAATAGGCAAACTGGCACATCTGGGAAAACCCGAATCTGAAACGCCCGGGTTTTCCTTCAGTAAGTCAAAGCTCCCAAAACCATCCCCTTTCCCCCCAGTCGATCATATGCTCCAATCAACGTCCATTCCATCTTGATCCAGCCCCAACCACTCCTTCTCCAGATGCTGGATCACCCTGACCTTGACCGACAGGAAGAATGCTATTATGTCTACTAACAACCCCTCTCCTTAATCCCCTCTCCTACTTTCCCACACATGAGAAGGTGGCTGTCAACTTGCAAAGCTTTCAAGTTGCCATAAGCAGGAGGGAGGGAGAACTGATAGAGTGGATTAATTTCCCTAACTGAAGTTACATTCCATACATGCTTTCTTTCCGCAATCAGAAGAAGGGTGTTGTATTTCACGGCCAGCCAAAGTGGGTAATTGGAGAATGTGATTTATGACATGGCCAGGGAGGAGGGGAGAGACAGGGTCATAGGGGAACGTAAATCTACGTGGGATTCTAACTGCATCTGAATATTGCCGAAATGGTGCTCCTAATAAATGACTGTATTTCTTTTGAAGTTTGGCTCATGGCTCATGAATTAATTAGGGCATCTTTCGGAAACTTCACAGACACTCACTTTTAAAATCTATCAAGATTATCAGGTTTCCTGAATCCTGGACTCTCCAATATCTGGGGTGCTGGGAGGGAAAATCAGGAACCATGGCCGAAGACGGGCTATCTGAAGAGAGCCTAATTGCAGCCAGAGTGCAACCTCCCTCAGACATCAAAGCTGAGAGGCCTGCTCCAACGGCAGAAGCAAGAAAAGATGAGTATTGGTGGGAGTTAATCCCTAAAGCAGCTGAGGCTGAATTCCCCTACCCCAATGCCCGGGAAAAGGGGAAGCCCCTGAGCGAGCTTGGAAGAGTGGAGTGGACATTGGACTGGAAACAAGCCAGGCTCCCAAAACCCCTGGGGAGTTCCAGAGAGCAGCCAAGGGAGGAATTTGACCGAGCCACCCTTCCCGATGAGGGGCTATCGTGCAGGCCAAAGGAGAAGGGAGGAGCAGTGGATCCCTTTGAAGTGAGAAGAAGCAGACAGGAACACAGCCCCCCTTCTCCACCCATCAGAAGGAGGCTGCAACCAGTGTCTTTTCCACGCAGCAGGCAGGCTGCCCAGGGCAGACAAACCCCTCTCTCCCTCCAAACTAGAGCTGAAGAAGAGAGCCAGCTACATCAAATGCAAGCATACAGAGGCCAACAGGGGAAAAGAGGAGCAGTGCTGAGTGAACTGCCTCAGTTCAGAGGAAAGTTTGATGGGGACTCAGACCAGCTAGCTCTGTTCCTTGACTCAGCTGAGATCCACCTAGAACAGCGGTTCTCAACCTGGGGGTCGCGACCCCTTTGGGGGTCGAACGGCCATTTCACATGGGTCGCCAAAGCCCTCTCTCGCTCCCCCCCCACGCCTTCACTCACCCTCACCCTCTGCCTCTGTTGGATCGCCCGGTCACCGGTCGCTTACCCCGCCCACTCTCAATCTATTGCTGCCTCCGGAGTCCCAGCTGATGGCTAGAGGGAAAAAAAACTTTAAATTCTTGCCGCAGGGCTTCAAAGAGCTAGCTGCAAAGAGGTAAATTCCTGGAGCAATTTTTTTTCCCCCTAGCTATACTGAAAAGAGAAAGCGAAAGCAGGGTCTTAGCTGCAACGTGACAAAATGAGGCAAAGAGATTTCTTTTTCTTTTTCCTCACCAAAAAAGGTAGGTACAAAACTGCAAACAATGGGAAATTTAGGGCAAGAGGAGGTTCAAGATTTTAAAACACAAAAGAAAAAAAGCTCTATTTAACTAGGGAATTGTAATAATTGAGATACTATTAATTGTATATTGTGTTGAAAGCAGAAACGGTTAAGTTGTGGTTTGGAGGAATATATGGGGGAAATTATTTGGTTTATTATTATTGGTAAATATAATTAATTGATTTGTAAGAAATTGGATTGCATGGAAATAATTGGAATATTCACGTTCATATTGATTAATATACAAAAAAGATAGTTATATAACTAATTGATTTATATTAAAATGTTGAATTTGTATTAAACAACTGTATTACATAATTAACCAATGTGAGGATGGATATGAAAATAAATGACAATGCGAAGGGGTATAATATAGAATAGAAGGGAAAAATTGAATTTGATTAAGATTAGAGATGAGGATGAAGGGTAATATTGGTTTTTTAAAAAAATAGATGAGGAATAAATATGGTAAAAAGGAAATATAGAAATTGTAAATTTAATTGAAATGACTAAATACTGTGTTGGAAGAAATATCCTTCTGGGTTCTGCACCAAGTGGGGAAAAAGACACTGGAAACATGGAGACTGCTTGGAAAGATGTTTTAATGGTGGACAGGATCACATGGCTTGATGGGGCCCATTGTGTTAGTTTCTGTTGCTATTGTGTTGCAAATGTCCTTTGACAAAGGATTGACTTTCTGCCTCTGGCCCATTAACAAAGGGTGGTGGGCAGGAAGGTGGGAGCTGCTTTGTCTGTAAAATATGCTTCTCCATTTCTCATCCACGGAAATATAATATTCTGCCTTTTTCATATTTCCTAAAATATTTCACTCTTCCAGGAAAGGGGTGGGTGCTAACTTCCTACAGCAGGAAGGTGGGAGCTGCTTTGACTGTAAAATATGCTTTTCCATTTCTCATCCAGGGAAATATAGTATTCTGCCGTTTTAATATTTCCCCAAATAGTTCATTCTTCTAGGAAAGGGGTGGGTGCTAACCTCCTACAACTGTTTAAATTTGTGGACCGGCCAAATACTCTGTTCAAAGAAAATACATTGTATGTTTCTATGTGTGTTTCTAATTACTGCTATTTATTCATATTTATTCTCTTTTATTCTTTAAAGTTTAACAGTTCATTCTTTATCTTAATATCTTTATATTTGTTTGGGGTTGCCTTTCTTCCATTTCATCTTTTTTACTCTACAGCAATCTTTCTCCTCAAACCTACCACCTCTCTCTTTTCTTTCCTTCTTACTTTCTCTTCCCCCCCTTCTTCTTTTCCCTACTTCCTCTTCTTTCTCCTTCCCCTCCTCTCTTCCTCCCTCTCTTACCCTCACTCCTACTCTAATTTCCCTTCCCTTCCTTCATCCCTCTCTATTGCTGTATCCTTTTATGCATATGGACTACTCAGAGGGCTGAAAAAGTTATTTTTGACTGGTCCTCGCACTTTTGACCAGTCCTCGAACTTACGACTGTCCTCACAATTTATGTTTTTGCCCTATCTTGTCACCATGGTGAAGAGAAGCAGTTGTGAAATGAGTGACACGGTTGTTAAGAATGGTACAATGGGCATAAATGATGACCAGTCATAACTGCGAAGACCGGTCAAAAGTGCGAGGACCTGTCAGAAATCACATTTTTCAACCCTCTGGGTAGTCACATGACCAGCTAGCCACGCCCACCCAGTCACATGACCTCCAAGCCACGCCCACAAAATAAGCCACGCCCACAGAACCGGTAGTAAAAAAAATTTAGAACCCACCCCTGGTTGGGGGCCACCACAACATGAGGAACTGTATTAAAGGGTCGCGGCATTAGGAAGGTTGAGAACCACTGACCTAGAAGGTTATGGACACCTCTACCCATCCCCCAGAGCCATGGTGAATACCATTGCAGAGGGGCTAGAAGGGGAAGCAAGGGAATGGCAGCAGTCCTCCACAAGAGGAGAGCCCCCCAACTGCAAGACGTAGACAACTTCCTACGACTGCTAGAGGCCAGATTCGAGGAGGCAGAGGAAGACCCATATGCAAAGGATGAGCTCAGCTATCTAAAGCAGAGGGGCTGTCCCATTAAAGAGCACATTCTCGGAGTCATTGAGGCTACCCCCTTTGCCAGAGCGGTTGCTAGTGCACTTTTTCAGAAAAAGCCTGGAAAATCAAATTGCCCAGGTAACCGCTTACTGGGACATCTCAAACCAGCTCTCTGAGTGGTTCAGAGTAGCAATAAAAGTCGACAGTGGCTTGTGCGTCAACAACATGAGAGAGCAACCAGACACGAAAGAGAGGGGGCAACCCGACCTGAAACCGCCCAGCCAATGGGGAACCACAGCACAAAAACCATCGCCCAAACAAGTCCATTGGGCTCAATACTTCAACCGTTTTGACTTTGTGCTAAAGCACATTCCAGGGGGAGGAACTTTCTAGCCGATGCCCTCTCCCGCATGCCCCAGTACAAATATGAGTGGGAGCAGGTAGTGGACACCATTGTTCCCCTTACCCAAATAGCGGGCCAAGTAACCACCAGACGACAACGCCGCGACTGGCACAACCAACCAACAAGCGATCTAACAGCAAAACTCAAAACTGAACTGCTGGCAGACCCCTGGTTCCGAGACAATCAACACATCCTGACAAAAAGGGATGACCTCGCATGGAAGGGGACAAAACTCTATGTCCCGGAATCCCTACGCACTCTGATCCTCCAGAGGAGCCGCGACGTTAAACCGGCAGGCCACTTCGGATTCCTAAAGACTTTACACTTAGCACGGAGGCAGTTCTGGTGGACCAGCATAAAGAAAGACGTGGACAGTTATGTAAAAAGTTGCACCATCTGCGCCATGATGAAGAAGCGACAAGAAAACCCCCCGGACTGCTACAATCAGTAGCAGAGCCAACAAGACCATGGGAGGAGATTGCAATGGACTTACTTTATTTATTTATTTATTTATTTATTTATTTATTTATTTATTTATTTATTATTAATTATTTATTTATTATTATTTATTATTATTTATTTATTTATTTATTATTTTTTATTTATTTATTTATTATTTATTTATTTATTGGTTCGATTTATATGCTGCCCTTCTCTGGAGACTCAGGGTGGCTTACAATGCGTTAAGCAATAGGCTTCATACTGCTTAGTAGGGCTTTCACCCCCCTCCCCCCAGCGGTGTTCTTTTTTATACAAAGTCAGCTTATTGCCCCCACAATCCGGGTCCTCATTTTACCTACCTTGAAAGGATGGAAGGCTGAGTCAACCTTGAGCCTGGTGAGATTTGGACTTGTAGTAATTGCAGGCAGCTGGTGGTACTTAACAGCACTTTAGCCTGCTGCGCCACCAAGGCTCTTTATAGTGAAGTTGTTGAAAAGTGGGGGAAACACAGTGATCTGGACTGTAATAGATTTATTTTCCAAACAGGCACACTTCATACCCTGCAGCGGACTACCCTCAGCCCACCAGTTGGTCAAACTGTTCCTGAAACAGATCTACCGCCTTCATGGAGTACCAAGAAGAATTATCTCTGAAGAGGGGTCCAGTTCACCGCTAAGTTCTGGAGGGAGTTCCTACGGTCCATTGGGTCATCCCAGGGCCTTAGCTCAGCCTTTCATCCGAGCACCAATGGGGCGGGGGGGTAGAGAGACTGAATGCCATGGTAGAGCAGTACCTGAGATGCTACGTGAACTATCAGCAGTCCAACTGGGTGGACCTCCTGTCTTTTGCTGAGGTTGCATATAATAATGCTGTTCACAATAGCACGGGGCTAACCCCGTTCAAGGTAGTGAGCGGCATGGACTTCGTCCCAATGACTGAGTACCCAAGGGAGCCCCCCCTCCCTCAGTCAGCTTGACTGATTGGATGGCGACACTGAAAGCAACCTGGGAGAATGTCAAGAAAGCGCTAGCTAAAGCGGCAAAAACCTATAAGAAACAGGCAAACACCGAGCTCCCCAAAGGCCATTTCAATTGGGGGAGAAGGTTTACCTCTCCACAAAATATTTGAGGTTAAAACTCCCTAACAAGAAATTGGGGCCAAAGTTTATGGGATCATTCCCCATAGTAAAGATAATCAACCCGGTCACGGTGCAATTGAAATTGCCCCAACTGCTAGGGAAGATACACCTGGTATTCCATAGTAGCCTCTCAAAACCCGTGGTCGGATTGACCCTGAGGCCACTACCCTGTGAGCCCCCAGACCCCGTGGTCATAGGGGGCCAGACCCATTATGAGGTGCAGCAAATCCTCAATTCGAGGTGAAACAGGAGACAGCTCCAATATTTAATCAAGTGGAAGGTTTACGCCTCATCAGAGGCATCTTGGTAAAGAGTCGAAACATCCAGGCTGATCGCCTTATAGCCAAATTTCACGCGAAAAATCCAAACAAGCCAGGTGGGGGGTCACGTCCCTAAACTCTACATCTGTACTCAAATTGTTTTGCTTTGCGCAGGTTGCCCTCGGGAAGTGAGGGGAGCCGAATGTCAACTTGCAAAGCTTTCAAATTGCCATAAGCAGGAGGGAAGGAGAACTGATAGAGTTGATTAATTTCCCTAACTGAAGTTACATTCCATACATGCTTTCTTTCTGCAATCAGAAGGGTGTTGGATTTCACAGCCAACCAAAGTGGGTAATTGGAGAATGTGATTTATGACATGGCCAGGAAGGAGGGGAGAAACAGGGTTATAGGGGAATGTAAATCTACGTGGGATTAATTCTAACTGCATCCGAATATTGCCGAAATGGTGCTCCTAATAAATGACTGTATTTCTTTTTAAGTTTGGCTCATGGCTCATGAATTAATTAGGGCATCTTTTGGAAACTTCACAGTGGCAGCATTGAAGCTTCCGGCCTAATATGGCTTCCAAAGCTGAAAGGCGTCTCCCCCCCCCCCCCGCAAAAAGAACCACATCCTGAAAAATAAAGCAGACAAAACACAAAAGAAGGAGTTAACACCATTCACCAGACTCCTTAACCCCCTCTCCCCCCCCCCGGGGGACCTTTCGGTTTCTCAGAAAATTTATCATGAAATTGTTTCACTAGAGCATCAGCATTTACACCCCAACTCTTCACCCAAGTAGCTTCAGCTAAATTTACCAAATGTATCAAATAATGTAAGATATTTGAGTCTGTAGAGTCTAGAGTCCAGGATTTTCTTCACCTCATAATGAGTCTTCCCTTGCACTACCAAAGGAGGGGGTGGAGCAGCTGGCAAGGGTCTTAGGGTAGATTCTCTGGCCAGTCTCAATAAGCTATTGTGGAAAACGGGGTGTACTTTTCCTAATATGCGAGGGAGGCTAAGTTGGACAGTCACTGGGTTAATAACTTTCACTATAGGGAAGGGACCTATGAATTTGGGTCCAAACTTCTTGCTGGGTAACCTCAATCTTAGGTACTCGGTGGACAAATACACCTTATCGCCTATTCGGAAAGGTTGTTGGAGGGACCGGCATTTGTCGACCTGGGCCTTATACCTTTCCACTAATTCTGCTAAAGCTTTCTTAGTATTCTCCCAACCCTTTTTCAACGAGGTCATCCATTCTGTTAGGGACATAGAAGTGGGTGGCTCTCTAGGCAACTCAGGCATCAGCACAAAATCCATGCCCGAAAAGGAAAAGGAGTCAACCCAGTACTGGTGTGTACTGCATTATTATAAGGCACTTCTGCAAACAGTAGCAAGTCCGCCCAGTTTTCCTGTTGATAATTTACATAACCCCTAATGTATTGCTCCACCATTGAGTTCAATTTTTCAGCCGATCCGTTAGTCGATAGGTGAAAACCTGAGCTAAGCCCCTGGGACGACCCAATAGATCACAGAAACTCTCTCTAGAACTTAGCGGTAAACTGGACCCCGCGATCCAATATTATTCTCCTTGGGACTCCATCTAGCCTGTAGATGTGTTTCACAAACAGCTTTGCCAGTTTCTTGGCTGAGGGTAGTCTGTTGCAGGCAGTGAAGTGTGCTTGCTTGGAGAATAAATCAATGATAGTCCAAATAACCCTGTTACCACCCCACTGTCAGGAAGTTCAACTATGAAGTCCATCGCAATCTCCTCCCAGGGTTTGGTGGGTTCGGCCACAGCCTGGAGAAGTCCAGGGGGCTTCCCTGTTCGGGATTTCATGGTGGCGCAGGTGGCGCAGCTCCTCACATAGTCTTCCACATCAGCTTTTATCTTTGGCCACCAGAATTGTCTCCTAGTCAAATGGAGGGTTTTTAAAAATCCAAAGTGGCCCCTTAGTCGAGAATCATGACTCCTCTTTAGCACCAGGAGTTGCAGGCTGCGGGGCACGTAAAGTTTACTCCCTTTCCATGCCAACCCATCTCTTAGGGTTAGGTCCGCCTGGTTTTCCTTGAACCAGGAATCAGTCGAGACCACCGCTTTTAGCTCCACTGTCAACTTGTCTTCAGGGAGGTTGGAACCGTGGCGCGTTTGTGCTCGGGTGCGGGCTTGGGTGGCTGGCTGAGTCTCTTGAGATCATGGCGTGAACTATCTCTTCCCATCGGCTGTCAAATTGGGGCTTACGGGAGAGAGCGTCAGCTAAAAGGTTTTTACCCCCTGGGATGTATTTAAGGTTGAAGTTAAAGCGTTTGAAATATTGAGCGCAACGAACCTGCTTGGGAGAAAGTTTCCTCGGGGTCTTCAGCGCCTTGAGATTCTTGTGGTCAGTCCAAACCTCAAACGGCTCATTAACCCCCTCTCGGAAGTGTCTCCAGGATAGGAGAGCCCATCACACCGCAAATGCCTCTTTTTCCCATACCGCCCATCTGCGCTCAGTGTCCGTTAATTTTCTCGATACATAAGCACATGGCATTAGATTGTTTCGGGCGTTCCTTTGCAGTAGAATAGCAGCCACTGCCACATCACTTGCGTCCGCCTGAACCACAAAGGGCTTATTTGAGTCAGGATGCTGTAGGATTGGCTCCACTGCAAATAGGTGTTTCAACCGTTCAAAGGATTTTTGACAGTCCATTGTCCAAGCTAGGGGTTGGCTAGGTTTTGGCTTGGTGGGAGACGGGCCGATTTTTAGCAATTCTGTCAAAGTGAAGGAAGGGATGAATTGTCTGTAAAAGTTTGCAAATCCCAGGAAGCTCTGGAGTTGCTTACGGGTTCGTGGGGGCTGCCAGTCCAGCACTGCCCTCACTTTCCCTGGGTCCATTTCGATTCCCTGACTCGACACCCTGTATCCCAGGTAGTCCAAGGACTCCTTATGGAACTCGCATTTGGA
Source organism: Pituophis catenifer annectens (assembly GCF_029215685.1). Lineage (NCBI taxonomy): Eukaryota > Metazoa > Chordata > Lepidosauria > Squamata > Colubridae > Pituophis > Pituophis catenifer. The sequence continues at coordinate 100,591,413 of NW_027256883.1, read as the reverse complement.
CAACTTCGCATAAACTTGGTCGCTAGGAGCTTTTTCAGCACTTGTCTGACCAATTTGACATGTTCTTCCATACTTTCGCTGAATGTAAGAGTATCATCAAGATAAACAAGAACCCCGATATAGGTGCTCATGCAAAGCATGAAGCTCCATGAAGACTGCGGGGGCCCCTTGGAGTCCAAAGGGCATGACCTGGAATTGGAAGCTGCCCAAGGGGCAGTTAAAAACAGTCTTCCATTCATCTCCCTCCTTTATGCGAACTCGGTAGTAAGCTTCTCTTAGATCTAGCTTGGGGAAAATCTTGCCTTTTGATAGGTGGTTCAGTAAGTCCTTCATCAGTGGGAGGGGGTAGGTATTTTGTATGCAAATACTGTTCACGCCCCTAAAATCAACACACAATGTACCATCTTTTTTTTCTTTAAACAGTACTGGGGCAGCCATCCTGGATTTCACAGGCTTGATGAACCCTCTGGCTAGGTTGTTGTCAATGTACTTCCTCAACTCGGTCATTTCAGCAGGTGTCATGGAGTACATTCTGGATTTTGGCAATTTGGCTCCAGGTTGTAATTCGATGGCGCAGTCCATGGGCCGATGAGGGGGGAGGAGGTTACATTCTTCCTCACTGAAAGCTTCGGCTAAGTCTACATACACCTTAGGAACTTGGTTTGCCTCGAAGCTCATCTGAACAAACCGCTGCTGTTTCTGGCTGCTGGCCGTTATGGATAGGTTGCTCTTTGGGGGGAGGGGCAGGGGGTAATGGGCCAACCCCTATTCTGATTTTCCAGTATCCATCTTCCCATGTGATGGTGGGGCCCCATTTGTCCAGCCAAGCCAGGTCTAGTATGATAGATTCTGACATTTTTGGGGTTACTATAAATTGTATAAGTTCATGATGTTTCCCCATCTATAATTTAATCAGTTCAGAATATGGGTGGCAGGGACTCCCCCAATAATGTTCCATCCACCTGGTGAAATTTAATTGGGTGTTTTAAGGGTGTTGTCCTGATCCCCAATTGTTCTACAACTTTAAGCCCGATTAGACATCTGGTGCAGCCAGTATCTATTATTGCTGGCAGTTCTGCTTGTTTCCCTGTCTCTGGCAGCACCACTTTTACTTTAATTGAGAAGGGGGAGATGGGTGCACTCACCATCGGGTCTTCATCTCCGCTAGCCACACTGGGAGGGGCTTCTTTAGCCAGAGGGTCCTCACTCTCTTCAGTGAGGAGGGGAATTTCCATGGCTTTTCTGGCGAATTGGCTGGTGTCTGGGGTTTTCCTTGGAGCCCTCCTGCCTCGTGTAGCTGTGGCAGGATGTTGTTGTGGAACTGGGGCAGGGGCCAGGCACTCAGAAGCTCAATGTCCTGTTTGTCCACACCAATAGCACTTAATTGCCCCCCCCCCCGGTTGAGGGGGAATGATATTAGTAGCCTTTGAAATGGGCCTTCTAGATTTATTTATTTATTTATTTATTGGATTTATATGCCACCCTTCTCTCGAAGGACTCAGGGTGGCTCACAACAATAAGAAACAGATAATACAAAAGTTAAAAGACAAATTAAAACAGAATATCCAATAAATAAGGTTAAACGTGGGAATACCAATTCAAATTTAAGATTTAAGAATTCAAAAAGCTACAAAATCAATTTAGGGTCAACCCAGGCCCGCCTGTTGGAAGAGCCAGGTCTTCAAGGCCTGGCGGAAGGTTCAGAGGTCGGGGATTATCCGGAGCTCCAGGGGTAATGTATTCCAGAGGGTAGGGGCTCCCACAGACAAGGGTGGAGACCCTTGTCTGTGGGAGCCCCTACCCTCTGGAATACGTTACCTAAGGGTCACCAGTTGGCATTGTCTAGCCAAAGGTACCTGAGGAGGCCAACTCTGTGGGAGCGAACTGGGCGATGGAAGGCTACCGGTTGCATGTAGGGCTTTAAATGTGATCACAAGCACTTTGAATTGCACTCGGAAGACAATGGGAGCCAATGCAGACTGCAAAGGAGTGGTGTAACATGGGAGTACCGAGGCACCCCCATGACAACCCACGCAGCCGCATTCTGCACCAGTTGAAGTCTCCGAGTGCTCCTCAAGGGCAGCCCCATGTAAAGTGCATTGCAGTAGTCCAAACGAGAGGTGATGAGGGCATGAGCAACTGTGAGTAAGGCATCTTGGTCCAGAAAGGGACACAATTGGCGAACCAGGTGCACCTGGACAAAGGTCCCCTGGCTACAGCAGTCAAATGATCTTCCAAGCTAAGCTGTGGGTCTAGGACGACTCCCAAATTGCGTACCTTCTCTGAGGGGGTCAACACCTCCCCCCCAGGGATAGCGATGGAACATAGTGGACAAAACGGGGTGCCGGTAACCACAGCCACTTGGTCTTGTCAGGGTTGAGTCTAAGTCTGTTCATCCCCATCCAGACACATACTGCCTCCAAACACTGGGACATCACGTCAAGGGCATCTGTCACGAGTGTTTCCAGGATTGCTGTGGCTACTTGCCTACTCACAAACAGTATGGTTTCAATCAAGCCATCTCCTGTTTGTAATTACCTGCAAGCCTTCCCCGCCCTAGTTAATTGCAGGTTAACTCCCCATATAAGCAAGGACCTTTTCGCTTGCTACTTGGGCCTAGACTTCTGGTTTAGGCCTAAATGCACAGCTCCTGCAGGAAGCTCAGTGCAACGCCGCAGATGGGAGAAGAATGCAGATAAGGACTCCAGACGCCGTTGCAGAGAAACTCCCACGGATGCTTGCCTTTTGCTGTTTTGAAGCACGCAAGCTATCATCGGGACTGCTGCTGGACCTTTTTCCTCCCACAAGCTTCAAGCAATGTTTGCTGTTTGAACTGTTTTTACTTCAGGTGACTTTCAGCTGTGAAGTTTGTGCTGCCCCCATTTTGATTGCCTTGATGATGTATCGACGCCGAAGCTGCTTACCTTCATGCTAGCTTTATTATCTTGTGAACTGTTTCGGTATTGTGGAGAGGGATCTAGGGAGATAGCCTTGCTTCACATACCCAGATAAAACTTTGTTTTTAATGTGCTTTCTTAAAGACATAGTGCTTTTTAAATATTTTAAAGTAAATTATATTTTTACACAAGACGCCTCTGTCAGAATTATTTCAGTCTCAGTGTGTTTGCTCATGAGCTGGTTCACGGTCCGGGGTACCCCTCAACCCCATTTCATAACAGCATCATTGGGGTGATGCGGGGTGGAGATGAAAAGTTGGGTATCATCAGCATATTGATGATACCGCACCCCAAATCCCCGGATGATCTCACCCAAGGGTTTCATGTATATGTTGAACAGGAGAGGCGAAAGAACCAACCCTGCGTCACCCCACAAGGTAGGGGCCTAGGGGTCAATCTTTGCTCCCCTGCCAGCACAAACTGCGTACGACTCAAGAGGTAGGAGAACCACTGAAAAACAGTGCCTCCCACTCCCAACCCCCTTAGCCATTGCAGTAAGATACCATGGTTGATTCTCCTCCTGAATAAGATCATAAATGAGCGGGGCCTTATTTACCACAGACCGGGCATTGAACAAAACAATAGCATTGAAGAAATGTTATTTATATTTAAATGAATCAATGGGAAAATGTAAAAGGAATATGAGCCGAGGTGGTGCAGTGGTTAGAGTGCAATACTGCAGCTACTTCAGCTGACTGCTAGTTCAGCAGATCAGCAGATCAGCAGATCAAATCTCACCGGCTCAAGGTTGACTCAGCCTTCCATCCTTCCGAGGTGGGTAAAATGAGGCCCCAGATTGTTGGGGGCAATATGTTGTTCATGTTGTCTTTGTTGTAAGCCGCCCAGAGTCCTCGGAGAGTGGGCGGCATAGAAATACGAAAAATAAATAAATAAATAAATAAATAAATAAATAAATAAATAAATAAATAAATGAAATGAAATGAAATGAAATGAGACTAGTATTGTTTGAAGTTGCATGATTATAACTCCACATATTATTTGTATTATTATTGTTAACATTGTATAAAAAAGACTTGATGCAATCAATGCACTGTCCAAAAATATGTATGTTTATATTGGAAAAAAATAAAAAATAATTAAAAAAAAAAAACCCTTACCAAGTGATGAGGACTTACATTTTTCCTACAGAATTTATTTTGAGATTGAATCAAAACAAATGCTTAATCGAATGAAATCTTAGGCTTGGGCATAAATTTCCCATATTTGCAACATATATCACTGTTTGACAATAGATCAACAGACTCTGAATTCAGCTTTCTTCCTCTGTAAGTATTTGTCTCAATCTTGAACTTTTCCAAATATATGTACCACACATAATGTTAGGTCTGTCTCGACTTGGACATTTAGGAAAGAAAAACCCTCAATTCCATTTCTTTTACTAAAGTCAAGTGGTGACAGTGAAAGTAACTGAGTATTGCTACGCAAGGGTTGCAATTTTGACCTTTCTCTGGCCCTCCCCCCTTCACCAGTCCATCAGTGTCCAATAGTATTTAGTTTTGATGTTTTGGGCTTTGAAGTTTGGTGCCTCTCGATGTACTTTCGCATTTGGTTCTCAGGCTTTGTGTCCTTGGCAGCCACTTTATTCTGGATTTATACCTCTGGTTCCTGTCATCTTGTTTCCCCCACCACCAACCTTTTCCTACCCATTCCCATGCCCGACCTTTACTTCCCCAATTGCTTCACCAATCCTTTGCATTTTATGAGAGGTCTTGTGGAGAAGTATGTGAGACATAGATGTCAACCTGCTGCTTTCATTCTGAAGAAAAAACCCACTTTCTCGATCAAGCCAAAGCATTTTGTTACTTACAGTGACCCACCAGTTGATTCTGGAATGTGCACATACAGGAGATGGAACTACATTCCTTTCATACTATTGCTCCCCCTGCAATTAGTATTTGCAGTAATGGTAACCCCAACCCAGAGCTAACACTGGGTCTTCAAGATCAATAGCTCTTGCTAGTCTTTGGTACCGCCAAAAGATTACCTGTTATCTGTACAAATTGGGCGTTGGTCTTACCTGATACGCCTCTTCTCTGACTGGCGCCCACGGCAGTCATGCCTGGGTACTGACACAGCTGTTATCCAATAGGACCGAGTCCACTGGAACTTTCAGCACCGCCCCTTCCTGCTGTATTCCAGTTTTGAGGCGAGGCTGTCCAGCAGACTGGAGTGTCTGTAAAATAAAGCAGAGAATAAAAGACTTCCCACCCACTGAACCCAGGGACAGCCGGAACGGGTGGGGCTGACTGCCGTGGGCGCCAGTCAGAGAAGAGACGTATCAGGTAAGACCAACGCCCATTCTCCTACAGGGCGCCCACGGCAGTCATGCCTGGGACATACCAAAGCATGATGTCTCCTAGGGAGGGAGAGGCCGGACCTGCTGCAGAACTCTCCTGCCAAAAGCCGCGTCTGCCGACGCGTAGACATCCAGACGGTAGTGCTGGATGAAAGGAGAAACCGACGACCGCGTAGCGGCCCGGCAGATCTCCTCCAGAGGCGCTTGAGTGGACCAGGCAGCGGAGGTGGAGGCACTTCTGGTTGAATGCGCCGTGATATTGGCCGGCACCTGCAGGGACTGCGTTTCATAGGCCAGTGCGATGGTAGCTCTGAGCCACCATCCTATAGTAACTGAAGAGACACGGGAACCCATAGTTGAAGGCTGGAAGGATAGAAAAAGAGCTTCTGACCTTCGGAAAGAGGCAGTACGGGCGACATAAATCTTGAGGGCCCGGCGAACGTCCAGCTTGTGCCAAAGGAACTCCTGGCGATGGCAAGGAGAAGGGCAGAAGTTCGGGAGCGTGAGCTCCTGTGACCTGTGGAAGATGGTGTTAATCTTCGGGACAAATGCCGGGTCCAGACGAAGAACTACCCTGTCCGTGTGAAAGATGCAGAGGTCAGACCGCACAGACAGGACAGCAAGCTCAGAAATGCGCTGAGCAGAAGTCACAGCAACGAGGAACGAAACCTTAAACGATAGAAACTTGAGACCAACTTCCCGTAAGGCTTCGAACGGCAGACTGGTCAAGGCAGATAAAACTTTGTTTAGGTCCCACGACGGGAAACGGGGAACCGTGGGAGGACGGAGATGGGTGGCACCCTTCAAAAAAGATCTGATGAGTGGATCATTGGTGATGGGCGTGGTTGATGAACAGGAAAGAATCGACGATAAAGCGGCTACCTGTCGCCTGAGCGTACTAGGGGCAAGACCGGCAGCAAACCCCTGTTGAAGGAAGCCAAGAAGATGAGGCACCGAAACGTCAGTAGGTGAAATGCCCTTCCCACGACACCAGGAGGAAAACACCCGCCAAGTGGAGCCGTAGATCCGGAGCGTAGGATGGCGAACCGCCTGGATGATGGGGATCGCGTCCGGAGGAACATGAGCCCTGGTTAAGAGGAGCCGCTCAGCCGCCATGCGGTCAGTTGGTAGGACTGAGGATCCGGGTGGAGGAGAGGACCTTGATGAAGGGAGATCCTGTCGTCAGGGATCCTCCAGTGGGGAGCAACCGACAGGGCCATGAAGTCGGCAAACCACGGATGCCAGGAGAAGCAGCTCTGCCTGCTCCGCCACCATTTTCCGTACGACCCTGGAGACAAGGGGCAGAGGGGGAAAGGCGTAGAGGAGTGGTTCGTGAGGCCAGGGGCTCCGAAGACCATCCACCGCTTCCACTCCCGGAGAAGGGAATCGAGAGAAGAAGCGGGGTAGTTGCCAGTTGCCAGGTGTTGCGAACAGGTCCACAGAAGGACGGCCGTACCGAGAACATAGTTCCTTGAACAGGAGCGGTTGAAGACTCCACTCGGCCGGATCAATGAGGAAGCAGCTGAGGGAGTCCGCTGTGGAATTCGCCGATCCGGAGATGTGCTCGGCCCGGAGAGAAGACAGATGGACCTCCGCCCAGAGACCCAACTGGAGAGCGTCTCGCATCAGGGACCTGGAGCGAGTCCCCCCCTGGCGGTTGACATGGGCCTTGGCCGAGACATTGTCCGTGAGTACGAGGACGTCCCAACCAAGAACATGAGGCTCGAAACTGAGGAGAGCCAGGTAAATGGCTCTCAATTCCAGGATGTTGATGTTCTGGGTCCGTTCCGCCTTGGACCAGAGACCTTGTGTTACATGCAAGTCCAGGTGTGCACCCTAGCCCGCGAGGCTGGCATCTGTGGTGAGAACAGTCCAACTCTGGTCCCCGAACGAAGAGCCCTGGGAAATGGCTGATGATGTCCACCAGCTCAGAGAGTCTCGAACTGCTGGAGGCAGGACAATTTTGGATGTCGAGGTGCTGGTCCGACGTCGTTGGTAAGGGAGCAACAGCCACTGCAGCTCCCTGCTGTGGAGGTGAGACCAGGGCACGATGCCGTAAGCAGAGACCATTTTGCCTAGGAGGCTAGAGAGATCTAATAGAGAGGCGGAGCCCCGTCTGTGAATTTTGGAGGCCAGATCAGAGAGACTCGTCTGATGCTCCTGTGACAGGAAAACTTGAAGGGTAAAAGAATTAATGACAGCCCCCAGATGCTGGAGGCACGTTGTAGGAGACAGATGGCTTTTGTCCCAGTTAATGGAGAAGCCATGCTGTCGTAAAACGGACACCACCAGGTCCATGTCCCCCCGGTCCCGGTCCAGGGATCGAGACAGGATGAGAATATCATCTAAATAAAAGAATGTCCGAATAGGAATAGAACTAATGTGGGCGATAAGGGCCGCCATGACCTTAGTGAATACCCTAGGGGCAGAAGATAGGCCAAAAGGCAGAGCCACATACTGGAAATGTTGGCCATTGTAGGAAAACCTAAGAAATTTACGGTGGGGAGGGAAAATGGGAATATGGAGATAGGCCTCCGTTAAGTCAATGGAAGACATAAAGTCCCCCCTTCTAATGCAGAGCAGAAAGGTGTGGAGTGACTGCGTTTTAAAACGGCGATATTTGATATGCCGATTTAGAGACTTTAAGTCAAGTATAGCCCTCCAACCACCCGAGGACTTGGGGACCAGGAATAACCGAGAATAGAACCCCCTGCCGCGCTCAGGAGAGGGAACAGGCTGAATGGCCCTAATGGCCAGGAGATGTTGAATAGCCTGGTCGACTCTAGCCCTCTTTATAGGGTCAAGAGAGACCGGGCAACGGAGGTAATGGTTAGGAGGGCAGGATTGAAATTCAAGTCTAAGGCCAAATCGTACCGTATCTCTCACCCAAAAATCAGATACAGATGAGTCCCACTGGTCACAAAATCGGGACAAGTGGCCCCCAATCAGGGAATCAGACAGATCCTCAGCAGGACCGTCTAAAGGGGCGACCCCTCCCCCCACGAAAGGAGGATTTTGGTGGAAAACGGGGTCCCTGTCTGACCTGGTTTCCGAATTGCTGGGAAGCTCTGGAAGGAAGGGATCGGGGAGAGCGGTGCTGAGAGAAGTTGGAATCGGAGCCCCGAAAGGAAGAAGGACGAAAGGAGCCCTGGGAACGAAATTCAGAACGCCGGGTTATAGAAGGAAGAATCTTCCGGTGGTCCTTTGTCTCATCAACAGTGGATCCAGCGGAGCTCTGAATAACCTGTCAGCCGAATAAGGGGAAGAGGCCAGGCGCCACTTATTTCTAGCGTCAGCTTGCCAATTCCGGAGCCAAAGGAGCCGTCGCGATGTTATAGAGGTACCAATGGCCTTGGTGGAAAACCGAGAAGCAGTAAGGGTGGCATCCGCGGAGAACTCCGTTGCCGCAAGGATCTTATTAATGTCCTGGTGGGAACGGTGGTCTGAAGCAGGAATGCGGTCTTGAAGTTGGCGCAACCACAAAATGGACGCGCGATTGAAGAAAGATGCCGCTGAGGAGGCCTGGATAGACCAAGCGGAGGCTTGGTGGCCCTTGATAAGGGTCCTTTCGGCCTTCTTTTCTTTAGGTCGCAGATAATCCTCAAGAGGCCCCGTTGGGGGAGCAGAAGTGGACAATGCTATGATGGGTGAGTCCACAGTTGGAACCTGCAAAAGGTTGGAAAACTCCGGTGCCAAATTGTAAAACTTTCTATCCAAGTTGTTGGGGATAGGGCCTGTGCTGGGAGAAGACCATTGGCTTTTCAGGACCTCTGAAAATAACTTTGGGGCCGGGATAATATCCGAATGCACCTTGGGCTCCTGGAACAAAGCAGAAGATGGATCAGGCTGATTGGATAGATTGGTCGAAGAAGAACTCTCGAGCCCTAGGCGGGTAGTTGTCTTAGCCTTGTAAAGTAAGGAGCGAAACATGTGTGGTTTGAAGAGACCCACAAATGCTGGTTGATCAGGCTCAAGGCCCTCGTCTTCAGAAAGGTCCTGCTCAGGCAACTCCCCCTCCTCTGAAAGCGAATCTTGGCTCGCGGAATTATGGTCAAAGGCATCAACAGCGGACTCCTCGCGAGGAGAACTATGACGGTGGTGTGTGTTGACTTGCCTGTTATCAGAAGAAGCAACAACCGGCTGAAATTGTTGGATGCCTTGGGCAATTCCCTGGCGGATGGCCTCAGAGATGAGGTCAGCCAGGGATCCCTGCATATCCAGGGGCAACTGAGCTGCCGGAAGAAGGCGGCTGGCGTTGGAGACTGAAGTAGAAGTTTCCTGAACAGCCTGAGTGGAGGAGGGCCCGCCTGGTCCTGAACCAAAGGTTCCTCTGGATGAGATGGGAACACCGATGCAACCTCTGCAGCGTAGGAAGAGTCCCCTTGGATAGATCTGTCAGGGGACAATGCGCGAGGAGAGCATGCTGGAGCAGAGGGAGGCGGAAAGGGCTGACTCCTTGCAGCTTGAGAGCTGGCTCTTTCAGAGGGCCTTCTCCATGGCCTGTGATGCCTATCGTCAGCCCTCAAAAGGGCAGAGCCCTTGGATCGGGCGGGGCAATCTGAGGACGTAGTTTTGGCCCTAGACTTATGGCCAGTTGAAGGGCCTTCACCAGGGTCATCGAGATGATGACATTTAGCCCTGGCTTTGGAGCAAACGGAGACTTCAGCCATCTTGATGAAATAGAGGCCTGAAAATGGCGCCCAAATGCCTCCGGGTTTAGGACCGCTTTGCCCCGTTCCTCGCTAGCCTTACGGCTTCGGCGCGAGTGTTTTAAAATTGGCGCGAAGTCTCCGAAGCGCCGATCAGCTGGGAACCGGCTTTGTAAAATGCCGCCGATATAGAGGCGGCAATGCGGAAGCCCAGGCGCTTGGCGTCAGAATGGGCGCGAAGGGAGAAGGAAAATGGCACGAATTGGACGAGCGCCAAATAGAAGCAAACGCTCACCGCGTCCCTCAGAGGCTTGCCGGCTCCACGGAGGATGCAAAAACGGTGCCGAAATTAGCCCCGCCGGTCAGATGTGAGGCGGAGCGTCGGAGCGCTGCAATCGGCCGTTTGACGAGGTGAGGAGGGCTGCAACGCGGCAGAGCAAGATAAACGAGCTCGTGCACGTGTGAAAGACAAGGAAGCTGCCAGCCGGCAGTCCTAGCCGCTCAGGAAGCAGAACAATCAAAGCAGGTCCTTTCTTCTTCTTCTTTTTTTTTTTTTTTACAGAAGGAAACACACTAAAAAGCTAGAGAGAAATTACAGACACGACTGTCCAAGTACAGACCGAGTCGAAAAACTGGAATACAGCAGGAAGGGGCGGTGCTGAAAGTTCCAGTAGACTCGGTCCTATTGGATAACAGCCGTGTCAGTACCCAGGCATGGCTGCTGTGGGCGCCCTGTAGGAGAAGCATTTGTGTATAAACACTGAGCATGGAGATTTAAAATATCATATCTTAAGATTTCAAAGATTCAACATTTTGGGGTTATTGGGTATATTTTATATCTTGAGAAGTATGGTTGCTTGTGGGCGGGGGAGAGAACTTGTGCATTCAAAAATGCCTAATTAAAATAAAAAAAATGGCAGAGAGCGCTGAGGGCATGGAGATGTCTGTTGTTATGAAGATAACACTGGGATCACAAGTCTAGCAGGATCAACACTATCATAAGGCACAATGAAGCAAATGTTTTATGTAGAAGATCTGAGGGAAAGAAGTTGCTGTTGCCCAGCTGTTCCTTCTGAGCTTCCCAGCATCCTTTTCACTTTGAGAACACAACTGTGTATATCACACAACCTGTCTTGCATTCCCTAAACTATCCTATCGCTTTCAAATGCAGTTGAGAATTCGGTTTCATTACCAGTTGAAGATTTGTTAGTTCAGCTGGTTTCTATAAATGGAGTCTCCAAAACATGTAAATTTTGCACCCTTCTCACCTATCCTATACATCTAAATTGTGTAGAATACTAACCAGTCATCTCCCACATTGAAAGCATTGAGGCTTTTGGTGAATCCTTGCATGTTGTTAGGACTAACTCTCTGAAGAAAGTCAATATAATCTTCTGAATGAAAGCGACACATGTCATGTTGAGAAGCTTGATACGGCTTAAATACCTGCAGAAAAAAAATGCTTTTGTTCACAGCTGTATTCAAATAGTAATGAAAGAGTTGTTAAACCACAAACGTCTAATTTATATTAAATTCTAGTCACAATTTCCAAATAAAATAATCTGTTTTTTTAAAAACATCTTCATAATAACCATTTTATTATTAAACAAGCTTATAAGGCTAAAGTTCTCTTTCTCAAATACATGTGGTAGATTACCATAAACTGGCAAGCATAATTACATTTATGTATACACACCCATCTTGCCCATCTACATGCAATTGGGGAGGAAAGGATGGAGAAGACTTCAATTGGAGGAGGAAGAAATGTGTGAGAGGAAAAACCTCTCAGCATATTGCTGCAACTAATTGATTGATTGGTTTGAACAGTTTGAATAAACCAATCAGAGCACAGTTTCCTGGCTCTGACTTTCCCGCACTTTCCAACGGTCAGTTGATGAGCATATAAGCAGCAGCAGCAGCAGATCACTCAGAAGAGAACAGAACAATCCTGAGCTCACTCTCTACTCCTCCCTCTCCTCACTCCAAGACAAGATGAGACTTTGATGAGAGCATGCTGAAGTCACTACAAAGAGCTGAGTCACTGCCTTGCTCTTGAGAAAACTGACAAAGAACGCAGAGAGCCTCCCATGCTTGGGAAGAAGATTAGAGCTAATGGACTTTGCTGAGAGGAGAATCTTTTAGGCTGTTGATGCCTTCTTGAAGGTTTTGTTTTTATGTGTCTTTATTAAAGTAATTTTTCAAGACTCCTCTGTCAACTTCCATGCTTCAGTGCGTTTGTGTGCGTATGGGGTCATGGTCCGTTTGAACACAGAACCCCTCCTTCACAAAACGTAAATTGGACAGTATAAAATATAAAAAGACAAAACAGTTAAAACTACTATTACTACTACTATTACTAAACACAATTCTTCAAGAATAACAATTGAATTAGTAACTGCACCCTAAACATGAGAACCAAAATATGCACAAGAATCAAGAGTAACTCAGCATTAGTACAGGATCTAAAAACTTTTAGCTGGGGAACACCTGGGCTATTAGATGAGACTAAGATTAAGTATCATGACTATCAAATAATCAATGCAGAGGCTCCCAATAGCAGATCCCCGACTGACCCTCTGCACCAGCACCAGCTTCTGAGCCAACTCCAAAGGCATCCCCAGTTAAAGAACACAGAATAGTTCAATCAGGAAGTGATCAAATCACCAACCAAAGTTGGTGCATCAACCAAAGATGAGCAAAAACTTAGTCACAACTTCCACCAGAAACATCTGTAGGTGACACACTAAGATTGAGTATTTGATTCCTGATTAAACTACTCCAGTGTTCTTTAACTGGGGATGCCTTTACAGTTGACTCAGAAACTGGGGCTGGTGCAGAGAGTCAGCCGGGGAATCTGCTATTGGGATCCTCTGCACCAGCTCCAGCTTCTGAGTCATTTCCAAGGAGATCCCCAGTTAAAGAACACTGGAGTAGTTCAATCAGAAGGTTATCAAGTCGTCCAGATAATTGGTGATACTCACTCAAAAATTGCTGCTCTGGCTGCCAGTAGACTTCCCAAAACAATAAAAAGTGCTATAAACATCTATGCAGTTTGCTACTGGATTATATCAGGGCCACCTAATTCTACCAGTCTGGTTTCACATCAAGAGAATTCTGACTCCACATGAGGTGGGTCTCATTACTAGACCCATAGTATGGGACATGATGTCCCAAAGGGAACCTTGGTTTCAAGTTTGCTTGCATTCATAAAGATCCAAACCACTGTTTTATTTCAATGAGCCTTTGGCAAAGGCAACCATCTGAATATAGTATTGTTTATCATACCAAATCATAATATCAATCATATCATAACCATGATGTGATATATCACTCACATCACAATAATCTTTTAGTTATTTTCTTTGTGAACCATTCAGATACTTTTTATTTATATCAATCTTTGAATATAATAAAAAAGCAAACATATAAGATCCATTCATGTGGATGGAATATGCTATATTCTATCATTTTCCAGCAATATACTGCTTATACGGAGCTGTTGTTATTTATCCTAGTGCTTAAGGCAACTTTAAATACAGTTGCAAAAAAAAGTATGTGAACCCCTTGGGATTATGTGGAGTTTTGCATGAATTGGCCATAAAATGTGCTCTGAACTTCATCTAAGTCACAACAATAGAAAAACACAGTCTGCTTAAAATAATACTACACAAACATTAGATGTTGCCATGGTTTAATTAAACATAACATGTAAACATTCACAGTGCAGGGAGGAAAAAGTATGTGAACCTTTGGACTTAATAACTGGTTGACTCTCCTTTGGCAGCAATAACCTCAACCAAACGTTTCCTGTAGCTGCAGATCAGACCTGCACAACGATCTGGAGTAATTTTGGACCACTCCTCTTCACAAAACTGTTTCAGTGTAGCAATATTCTTGGGATGTCTGGTGTGAATCGCTCTCTTAAGGTCATGCCACAGCATTTCAATCGGGTTGAGGTCAGGACTCTGACTGGGCCACTCCAGGTGTATTCTGTGCTGTTGAAGCCATTTTTTGTTGAATTACTTGTATGCTTTGGGTCATTGTCCTGTTGCATCACCCATCCTCTGCGGAGCTTCAGTTGGTGGACAGATGGTCGTACGTTTTCCTGCAAAATGTCTCGATAAACTCTGGAATTCATTTTCCCATCAATGACAACAATCCGTCCAGACCCTGAGGCAGCAAAGCAGCCCCAAACCATGATGCTCCCTCCACCATGTTTTACAGTGGGGATGAGGTTTTGATGTTGGTGTGCTGTGCCTTTTTTTCTCCACACATAGTGTTGTGTGTTCTTCCCAAACAACTCAATTTTGGTTTCATCTATCCACAGTATATTTTGCCAGTAGTGCTGTGTGTCAGGGCGCTGATTAATCCCATTCTGCTTTTCGGTAATCGCACCTTGATTTAGAGACGTGGATCGTGGCATTTTCCTTGTGTATACCTTTGTAAGAAAATAAACCCTGAAGATATTTTTTTCTAAGAATAAACTCATTTATTTGTTATAAAGAAAGTAAAACATCTTACTAATCTAAAATAATTAAATTGTTACATTTTGGCAAAGTTCCTGCTGGCCACCTCTCTGTGGTCGGACTTCTTGGCAAGAGAACAAAGAAAAGTGTGAGTAGAAAGAAAGGAATGCGGATATACGTAGTTAGCTTACTGATAACAAACTTGGCAAGCTACGGAAAGTCTGAAAGTCCAAAAATAATGAGCTCATCTGGTAAATACAAAAACGCAGTGACAACCCCTTCTTTTGCCAGTTGAGCGAATATCAGGTACATCGTCAAATAAGGCACATCTTCTTACGCAGATACTCGTGTTGAGCTGCTAGAAGTGGTTTGTTGAGCATGTCTGCAATCTGATCATGTGTACATACATACTGCATTTTAACAAAACCTTTTTTCACTAAATGTTTTATGTTTTGATAACGGATGTCAATGTGTCTGGACCTAGAACCTGTGAAATGTGATTCAGAAATATAAACCACCGATTCATTGTCTTCCATCACTGTGATCAGTCGGATCGGGTGTGTCCAGATATCTGTGACCAAAGCATGAAACCAAGTTAGAGAATTACATGCATCTGAAACACAAACATATTCAGCTTCGGTAGATGAACAAGAAACAAAATTCTGTTTACGCACTTGCCAATAAACAGGACATCCATTCAAGAACATCATATAACCTGAAGTACTTTTACGTGATTTCTTATCACTTGCCCAATCAGAATCTGCATAACAACATAATTCTGCATAATCAGTATGTGTTGGTTCTAACAATAATTTCATATGTTTAGTGCGTTTTAGGTATCTCAATAATTTCTTAACACATGTCCAATGAAACTGTTTTGCCTTATCTACATGTCGAAACAAAAGATTAACACTAAGTGCAATGTCAGGTCTGGTCCAACTACTAATGTACAACAGTGACCCAATAACTGAACGATAAAGTGTTTGATCCTCGAACTCAGGACTTGCTTCATGTGTCAAGTTGTGAAAATCTGTTTGCATGGGTGTCTTTGTTGTGTTAGCATCCTTCATGTTGCAATGATGCAAAATTTGTTCAATTTTATCCTCTTGGGAAAGACTAAACCCCTTCTGTGTTTTTTCAATCTGAACACCTAAATAAGTGCTAATATGACCCAATGATTTCAATGTGAAATATCTCTGCAAAACTTTGGCAAAAATTTCACTCATTTGCTTATTTGGACCAATGTAAACAATATCATCAACATAAACAAGAACTATCTCATATGCATTGTTAGATCTTTTTGTGAACACGCACTCATCAGTTTCGGACTTGATAAAGCCCATTGAATTTAGTTTGTCAGTAAGACATAAGTACCACATTAAACCAGACTGTTTCAGACCATAAAGACTTTTGTTTAGAAACCAGGTATCCCCTTCTTGCTGTCGGAATCCTGGAGGACCTCTCACGTAGATCTCTTCGTCTAGGTCTGCATGCAGATAAACCGTGTCAACATCAAACTGGAAAACTTCTAAACCAAGAATAGTTGCAGTTGCTAAAGCAATTTTTACACTCTCAGTTCGGACTGTCGGTGAGTAGGTATTTGTGTAGTCCTCAGGATATCGTTGAGCGAAACCCTGAACTACAAGTCTGGCCTTGTACAGTGACTCACCATTTGGCTTCTTTTTGATTCTGTAGACCCATCGAGTGCCAATGACCTTTTTGTTTGCTGGAGGCCTTGCAGGTGTAAACACTTTAAGTTTCTTTAGACTGTCCATTTCAACCTGCATTGCATCATACCATTTGTCTTGCTCTGAATCAGGGAGCTGCTTGATTTGTGTGAAATTATCAGGTGGAAGTGTAACATTGCAAATCAAAGGCAAGGGAGCTTTTGTCAGTTGCCAAGAATATCATTGTGGAGGGATTCCTTTTGTGACCCTCTTGGAACGTCTCGGAACAACAGTCCAGTCTTCTTCTGCTTCGTCCTCGTCCTCACATTCGTCACTAGAGTCAGCATTTGCGGCTTGCGAAGACAGAACATCAGGTTGAGAAGAACTCGTGGAATCTTGATCATCAATCTGTGCGGTATCAGCAGTGTCATCTTTAGGAACATAAACTCCAGGATCATTGGAATGAATCCTGGACCAGTCAACATCTTCTTCAAAATTAGCAGATTGGGAAATCACAATTACATGTTTAGAGTCAATAAATTTGCTCCATTTTGAGTTATCATCAATGCCCATAAATCTCAGTCTCTTTGCTGCTGGACCTCCTTTTCTTCTTTGAGCTAAGGGAATGTTCACCATAGCATATGAACCAAAAATATGAATGTTTTTGAGATCGGGCTTGTACCCGTACAACATGAAGAAAGGAGTCTGATTTATTACACTGCTCCAAGTACGGTTGACAATGTAATTTGCATATTTGAGAGCCTCACCCCAGTATGGGTTGCTAAGGTTGGCGTCTTCTAGGAGACAACGCATAATGGTTTGCAGTACCCTTTGTCGTCTCTCTACGACCCCATTATGAGCCAGTGTGTAAGGAGCCGACATCTGATGAAGAATTCCATTCTTACGCATCCAGTCCTGGAAACGCTGAGACATGAATTCAGCACCACAATCACTCTGGATTCTGGCGATGCGAACTTGGTGTTGGGTAGAAACAAGAGCAGCAAAGTCTTTAAAGATCTGAAAAGTCTCAGATTTTTCTTTCATAGGATATACATATCCGTATCTAGAGTAATTATCAACAATTGTTAGAAAATATTTTCTACCATCAAGCGTTGGCGGAAAAGGACCAACTATGTCAGTGTGAACCAAATCAAAAATGCGTGTTGACAGGCGTGTAGCGCATTTGGGAATTGCTGCTGCTTTGGATTTGGCCTTTTTGCAGACAGCACAATCCAAAAACACCTTACACCCCTTTAGATCCAAACCTTTTGCGAACTCCGGCATCTTCCTAAGAACACAGAAACTGGCATGCCCCAATCTTCTATGCCATTTATGGATACACCTGGAATGCAAAGGTTTACCACTTAGTGAATTCTCAACATTAACATTTTTATGAGGAACCTCAGGCTTGCTCTGAGCAACCTGTTTCCTAATTTTCTTTTTGTTGGCTTTAGGAGCCTTTGGAGTAGCAACAGGATCTCCCACTGGAGCATCTCTCTCTGGGCCTGTGCTCTCCCTTTTTGGAGTTTGTATACTTGCCTGTGTTTGCGGTTTAGGCTTTGGCTTTAAGTAATAAACACCACCAATTAATATGGTTTCAGCAACAATATCTCCATCTTTAACTATGTAACTTGCTTTTTCAAAGTGGTTAACCTGGAACTTTAATGCTCTAGACAAGTGACTCTGACTAAGCAAATTACTAGTTGCTGTTGGTATATAATAAACATCAGGAATGAATGCATCGAGCTCTTCAACATAAACAGTTCCTTTTCCTTTGACCTGACAAGGATGATTTGAAAAAGAATAAAGATCACGTAGTTCAGGTTCAGGCTCGTGCATCTCTGTGAAAAGTTCCTTTCTGTAGGTAACATGCAACGCTGCACCACTGTCCACAGGAGTCGTCTGTCGTACTCTGGTTGGGGTTGTGGATCATTGGTTAAAGCCAATGTGGCGAGTGGAGTTTGTGGATCACGCCGGGGACCACGACGACCTTGTCTTCCGCCTCTGCCTCTGCCTCTGGAGTCTGTTCCTCTGAGCTGGTATGTGACGGGAGCTGGAACTCGTTGGGGACAATCCCAGGTGGCATGTCCCACATGGTTACAGATGTTGCATCTTGGCATCCTTGAAGCGTAGGTCCTTCCTCGGAAGGGGCGCCTAGCTGGAGCTCTTGATGCGGGTGGTCCTCTCAAATGTGGAGTAGCTAACATAAGTGCTTCTTCTTCAATTAAAAGTCTGCATACATTGTCCACTGTGCGTTGAGCAATAGGCACTAGATTAATCTTTGTAATGGCATCTTTCCATTCATAATTCAATGAGTTAATAATAATGCTGATCATTTGACTATCATCAATATTATAGCCTCTTTCTCTCAATTCTCTTCTGATTCCTTTCAGTTTGGTCAAATGTCCTCCAATTTGTTCACCAGGTTTCAATCTCGAACCATGGAACTCAGACATGAGCAAACATGAAGATTCAATTGAAACAGGCCTGTAGCAATTTTCCAATTGGACCCAAATTTGTTGGGCTATTGCATCAGGCGAAAAAGTAACCTGCAGTTCAGTATCCATGGACATCAATAATGTTGTGCAAGCTTTAGTCTCTAAGTCTCTTATTGTAGGAGTCCATGGCTGAGCAGGAGGATTAAAAACCATACAGTGAGTACCTTCTCTGCGAAGTAATAATCCAATCTCACTGACCTAGGCCTTATAATTCTGTCCTGACATCTTTAATTTCGACTCACCAGCTAGTGGAGCAACAGAAAATGCCTGGTGAGGAATATGCATTTGGTATGCTGGCTGTGCCAGTAAAAATACCTGTGGTATTTGCTGTGCTTGTTGTGCTGGAGGTGGACCAGGAATTGGCCCTGGTTGTACAGCTGGAGGCACCTGTGCATGCATTTGTGGTTGAGGCTGTTGCATTTGAGCTGCAATATTAACATGACCTGCTGGGGACGCAGTCATTTGCCTTTGCTGCATTAAGCTTTGTTGTGTTCCATCTAAAAGGACACCAGCACCACCAGGGAGTGCTGAAAATTGAGCCTGTGGAGACACTTGTGGCATTGCAGCCTGAATATCTGAAATAGAGTCTTCTGCAACAATTGTAATTGCTCTCAAGATGCGGTGCATTTCAGCTTTCTCTAGTAAATTACTTTCGCCAGCAGATGGTGCTGCAACTTCAGTTTCGGGCAGCTCAGGTAATCTTTCTGCTTTCGTGGCATTTGTAATTTGAGAATAGAGATGATCATGTGACACATGTGACGTGTGCACAGCTCTCTGTTCTGATTGGCCTGACACAAAATCCACCAGGGGGTGTGTTTTGGCTCTGAAGAAGACAAAATGGCGTTTTCAGAGATTTTAAAAGCACTAGACTTTCTCTTATCTTGCTCAAACATAGATAAAGCCATTTTTGCCTGGGATAGCTCATGTTCAAAAAATTTTATATGGTTATGATAGGCTTTTATAGTTTGCTCATCCAGGGTGAGCTCAGAGCTTTGAGGAGAATAATGAATTGTTTCTGTCTCTGTGTGGGGGTGATAATGCTCGGCAGTTTGTAGAAATTCTGGCCTTGCATCAAGCGTTTCAAAAACAAAAGGTTCTGGGGAGACTGTTTGAGAACATGCATAATTGGAAGGGGGCGTTACTGACCACAGTTGTAATGCTTCGCCTTCAAAACCAGCTCTTCCGTTATTTTTCTCCTGAAGCCTTTGTAAAATTCTTTTCGCTTCTTCATTAGAGAGAGCAGAGATATCTATATCTTCGGAAAATGCATTCTGTATTTGTTTTACTTCTTCGGCATCTTAGCAGACAATTAATCAGTGTTCCGCAGTCGCAAAAATAATCATCTGGCTAAACTAGCCTAGAGGTCTAATCATCAAAGTAACAAGCAAGGAAAAAGCCATAAATCAACCGTCCATCTGCTACCAGGTGTCAGGGCGCTGATTAATCCCATTCTGCTTTTGGGTAATCACACCTTGATTTAGAGATGTGGATCGTGGCATTTTCCTTGTGTATACCTTTGTAAGAAAATAAACCCCGAAGATATTTTTTTCTAAGAATAAACTCATTTATTTGTTATAAAGAAAGTAAAACATCTAAGTAATCTAAAATAATTAAATTGGATGTTGCTTACCTGAACGTCCCTTTTGTCCTCGCTGCGAAGACACTCCTCAACATGGGTACAGCTCACTCCTATTTGCGTGGCTGAGTGTCAATCATATCCCTCTGGAGCTGGACCCGCCCTTCTTCCTGCTCCTTCCTCAGTCTTTTCACGAAGACATCTTGGCCCAAGGACATCAGGACGGATATGAAGGAAAAAACCACCAGAGGGAAACAAGAAAAGACCCCCTCCACGGCCAGACCTGGCGAAGATAAGGGAGGGACGGAGTGTCTTCGCAGCGAGGACAAAAGGGACGTTCAGGTAAGCAACGTCCATTTTCCTCCTCGCTGCTCAGACACTCCTCAACATGGGACATACCCAAGTTTAAGAAGAGGGAGGGAACGAAGCCGAAACCTGGCCTTGGGGAGAGATTACAGACTGTAAAACTCTTCTGCCAAAGGCAGCATCTGCAGAGGCAAACCTATCTAAACGATAGTGACTTACAAAAGATGAAAGAGAGGACCAGGTGGCCGCCCGGCAAATATCATCTACAGATGCCTGGGTAGCCCAAGCCGCCAATGTTGCGGCACTACGGGTAGAATGGGGCAGGATACCTCCCGGGACAGAAGCCCCCTGCAACTCATAAGCTCTAGAAATACAGGCTTTGAGCCACCTGCCTACAGTTGTTGAAGATACCTTCTGACCCAAGGAAGAGGGGAGGAAGGACACCAATAACGCCTCAGTTCTGCGGAAAGAGGCAGTCCTCTTAAGATATCGTCTCAACACTCTACGCACATCCAAGGTATGCCAGCGTCTCTCAGTAGGATGGCGAAGGTCCGGACAGAAATTTGGCAAGATAATTTCTTGGGCCCGATGAAAGTGTGTGTTCACTTTTGGGATAAATGCTGGGTCTAGTCGTAAAACCACACGGTCGGGATAGAAGATACAGAGATCACTTCTCATGGACAAGGCTGCAATTTCGGATACTCGGCGAGCCGAAGTGATTGCCAACAAAAAGGCCATCTTCAATGACAAGTAGCGCAGGCTGATCGAAGCAAGAGGTTCGAACGGTGGTGCAGTCAAAGCTTGTAATACTAAGGTAAGGTCCCATGTAGGGTAGCGATGAATCGGCGGGGGCTGCAGGTTGGTGACCCCTTGGAGAAATGAACGAATTCTGGGATCCTGAGACAAAGGAACTTGATTATCTCCAGACAAGACAGTGGCAAGAGCAGCCACCTGACGGCGCAGGGTCGCAGGAGCGAGTCCTTTAGAAAACCCGGCATGCAGGAAGCGCAGAATGTCCGGAACCGCCGCAGTTGTGGGGTCAACATGATGATCTCCGCACCATCTCGTAAAGGTAGTCCATGAAGCGTCATAAATGCGAACTGTAGATGGTTGCCTGGCAACCTGAATAATGGAAATGACATCTTTAGATAAATGGTCTTTGAACAGCTTTATGCGCTCAAATGCCACATGGCTAATCGGAGCCATTTTGGCTCCGGGTGGCGTACGGCAACTTGAGTCAAGACGACCCTGTGGAGTGGAAGCCTCCACGGTGGTTCAACGGATAGGTTCTTGAGGTCGGCGAACCACTCCCGACGAGGCCAATACGGTGCTACCAGCAGAAGATTCGGCCACTTTTGAATTGCCTTCTGAATTACTTTGGAGATGATAAGAAGGGGGGGAAAGGCATAAAGGAGCCCCCGGGGCCATAGACTCCGAAGAGCGTCCAGGCCCTCCGCCGCTGGAGACGGGTAATGGGAAAAAAATCTCGGTAATTGAGTGTTGTGGGCTGTTGCAAACAGGTCCACTACCGGCAGACCGAACCTCCTTGACAGGTCCTGGAACAGGCAGGGGTCCAGCCACCACTCGGAGTGATCTATCTGGTCTCTGCTGAGCCAATCTGCTTCCCGATTTACAGTCCCTGAAATGTGTTCGGCTCTTATCGATAGGAGATGGAGCTCCACCCACGACAGAAGCCGCTCTGCCTCCTGCATTAGAGTCCAAGAGCAGGTCCCCCCGTTTGTTGATATGGGCCTTGGTGGCCACATTGTCCATTAGAATCAGAAGGTCTTGGCGATATACAAGATGTTTGAAGTATAGAAGAGCGAACCTGACCGCTCTGAGCTCTAGTGTCAAGTTTCGGTTCTATCTTAAAATAAGTTTCATTTTCAAGCGCAGTCTCTAATGAATCATTTTTTATTAAGAACAGAGATAAGCCGACATTCTTGATTCTAATTGCAGCCAAACTGGCCCCTCCTTCCAACCCCCTCCTCTTCCGCTCTCCAACCCCAATGTCCCATTGGCCAACATGCATATCCATCTCTACATCCCGGCACGTTCTTTTCACAGGAATGTAGCCCCCCCCTCGTCTCCCAGGAAACCCTATCTGTACACACACAAAACTAGGTAAAAGTTCATCTCAGCAATAAATCAAGCTCCTGCTTCATCTTGTTATGTCAGTGCTGGAAGAGAGCCTAATTTGGAACACTGTCATCCGGCCCCTCTCCCTTCACTTCTGCGACATCACCTATCCCATAGGGAAAACACATTAAGATTAGTCTCATCAGTCCCTCCCTGACTGTGCACCCCCGCCTCCCGGCTTTCCCGGGTGGTCTGCATGGAATCTTGCTATAAGGCGATCAGCTTGGATGTTTGCGCTCTTCACCCAGGAAGCCTCTGACAATGGGTAACCCTTCCATTTAATTAAGTACTGAAGGCGCCCCCTGTGCCATCTTGAATCAAGAATCCGCTGCACTTCGTAGTGCGTTTGGCCCCCAACAACCAGGGGCCCAGGGGGTTCACGTGGTGTTGGCCTTAAAGTAGACCCCACTACAGGTTTTAGAAGGCTACTGTGAAAAACGGGGTGAATTTTCCCCAAAAGCCGTGGCAACTGCAATTGCACTGTAACGGGGTTGATTATTTTTATTATAGGAAATGGTCCTATAAATTTTGGGCCCAATTTCCTGCTCGGGAGTCTAAGTCTCAAGTACTTGGTGGAGAGGTAAACTTTCTCTCCCAGCTGAAATGGTCTTTGGGGAGTTCGGTGCTTGTCTGCTTGGTCCTTATAAGATTGAGCCACCTTTGCCAGCGCCCTCTTAACATTTTCCCAAGTTTGTCTCAACATTGCCATCCAGTCGGTCAAACTGACTGAGGAAGGGGGCTCCCTCGGGTATTCTGGCATGGGAACAAAATCCATGCCACTCACTATTTTGAACGGGGTTAGCCCCGTGCTGCTGTGGACAGCATTATTATATGCAACCTCCGCAAAAGATAGGAGGTCTGCCCAATTGGACTGCTGGTAGTCGACGTAGCATCTTAAATACTGTTCTATCATAGCGTTCAGTCTTTCTGCCCCCCCATTGGTACTCGGGTGAAATGCTGAGCTGAGCCCTTGGGATGAACCTATGGATCGTAGAAACTCCCTCCAGAACTTTGCTGTGAACTGGACCCCTCTGTCGGAAATGATTCTCCTGGGGACTCCATGTAGGCGGTAAATGTGTTTCAGGAACAGTTTGGACAACTGACGGGCTGAAGGCAGTCCACTACAAGGAATGAAGTGTGCCTGTTTGGAGAATAAGTCTATTACAGTCCAGATCACTGTATTTCCACTACTCCTCGGTAGGTCTACTATAAAGTCCATTGCAATCTCCTCCCATGGTCTTGTTGGCTCAGCTACTGGTTGCAACAATCCAGGCGGGCACCCTGGCCTTGTCTTCATCGTGGCACAAATGGTGCAGCTTTTTACATAACTGTCTACGTCCTTTCTCATATGTGGCCACCAGAACTGCCTCCGTACTAGGTGCAGAGTCTTTAGGAACCCGAAGTGTCCTGCTGGTTTAACATCGTGGCTCCTCTTGAGAATCAGGATGCGTAAACTCTGTGGGACATAGAGCTTTGTCCCCCTCCATGCTAGTTCATCTCTTTTTGTCAAGAGATGTTGATTGTCCCGATACCAGGGGTCTGTCAGCGTTTCATTTTTTAATTTTGCAGTTAAGTCACTTGCAAGTTGGCCTTGCTGGTCACGTCGTTGCCGTCTGGTGATCACTTGGGCCGCAGCTTGGGTGGGGGGGATGATGGCATTCACTACCTGCTCCCGCTCACTGTTGTATTGGGGCATCCGGGAGAGGGCATCAGCCAGGAAATTTCTCCCACCTGGGATGTGCTTAAGCTCGAAATTGAAACGATTGAAGTATTGTGCCCACCGCACTTGCCTGGGCGACAGTTTTCGTGGGGTTTTTAGGGCCTCTAGGTTTTTATGATCAGTCCAGACTTCAAATGGTTTCTGGCCTCCCTCTAGAAGGTGCCGCCAGGTCAACAAGGCCCACCTTACTGCAAACGCTTCCTTCTCCCACGCCGCCCATCGCCTCTCCGTATCGGTGAGTTTGCGGGAGGTGTAGGCGCAGGGTTGTAGATCACCTTGGTTGTTCTTTTGGAGTAACACGGCTCCTACTGCCACATCACTTGCGTCTGCTTGGATGACAAAAGGCTGTTCTGGATCCGGGTGTTTTAAGACAGGTTCTTTCGCGAACAGTCCTTTTAGCGTCTCAAATGCCTGTTGGCAGGTCAGGTCCCACTGTAGGGGTTGTCCCGGGCGAGGTTTCATCGCTGGGCTTCCTGTCTTTAGGAGGTCTGTCAAAGGTTTGGCAATCTTCGCAAACGAGGGGATGAATTGTCTGTAGAAATTCGCAAAACCTAGAAAACTTTGCAGTTGTCTGCGGGTGCGAGGGGGCTGCCATTGTAGAACTGATTGGACCTTGGCTGGGTCCATCTCTATCCCCTCATTTGATACTCGGTAGCCCAGGTAGTCTAGCCGTGATTGGTGGAAATCGCATTTTGGCAGTTTGACATATAGGTTTGCCCGTAGCAGTTTTTCCAGTACTTGGCGGACGAGGGGTATATGTTCGTCTATGGTCTCCGTGTAGATAAGAATATCGTCCAGGTAGACGAGGACCCCTTTGTAAAGGTGTTCATGTAAGACTTCGTTTATTAACTGCATGAACACTGCCGGGGCTCCTTGCAATCCAAAAGGCATTACTTTAAACTGGAAACTACCCAGGGGGCAGTTGAATGCTGTTTTCCATTCATCTCCTGCCCTTATGCGTACTCGGTAATAAGCTTCTCGAAGGTCTAGTTTGGTGAAAACCTTCCCTTTAGCTAGGTGGGCTAACATGTCTTTCATGAGGGGGAGGGGGTACAAGTTGTGTACGCAAACAGCATTGATACTTCGAAAGTCGACCACCAGTCTCATGGAGCCGTCCTTTTTCTCTTTAAACATGACCGGCGCCGCTACCCTTGGTTTCACTGGCTCAATAAATCCCCTTTGTAAGTTTTTGTCTATGTAGTCCCGCATTTCCTGCATTTCTCGGGGCGTCATAGCATACATTTTAGGTTTGGGTAGTTTCGCTCCTGGGATAATCTCGATGGCACAATCGGTCTCGCGGTGGGGGGGCAGAATGTCACACTCGGCCTCGCTGAATACCCCTGCAAGGTCTTGGTACTCCCTTGGGATCTGGTTTGCGTTACAAGCGGTGGTGGGTGCGGCTGCCAATTGTTTTGCTGCACCTTCTGGGAGGGGCCCTTGTGTTGGTGGTGTTTTCTTCTGTAGTGGAGGGCTGCTTTGGGGTTTCAGCGTGGGAGGGAATTCTTCTGGTCGGGGCGGCAGGGGTTGGGGCCCCTTTGCTATTCTCAGCCTGCGGGTTCCCTCTTGCCACCAAATGATTGGGCCCCATTTGTCGAGCCATGAGAGTCCCAATATGACTGGTTCTGTCATCTTGGGGGCTATTATGAAGCGGATCGTCTCCCAGTGATCTGCGAGTTCTAGTCTCACGGGTTCAGTCAAATGTGTGGCATATGTTCCTCCCACTAGGGACCCATCAACTTGCTCGAAGCGAATTGGTTGTTTGAGCTGTTTAGCTCGGATTCCCAATTTTAGAACTGTGGGTAGGTTGATTAGGCACCGTGTGCTACCCGAGTCTATTAGGGCTTGGAAAGTCTCTTGGGCCCCTGTTTTGGGGGCTGTTAGGCGTATGGGGAAAAGAAAAGGGTGGACGGGTCCACTCACCATCGGGTCATCCTCGCCTTCGTCTTCCGTGTCATAGGGTTCGGGGAACTGATCTCTCTCATCTGGGATTCCTCTGGTTTCGGTCAGATGAGCGAAGAACTCAGGGATTTGGGGAGCTTCCTGCAGTACGTGGGTGACGCGCTTGGGCCCTCGTTCCGGCCGTGCTTTGGGTGGTGGATCGGGTCCCGGTCTAGGTGTTCCACATCTTGCTGCTATGTGGCCGCTTCCCCCACATCTGTAGCATTTCAGTGGGCTCCGTGGGGCAGTTGGTCTGTAGGAGGGCTGTGATGTTGGGGGTTCTCGTCTATTGAGTGGCCCCTGGTCTGGTCGGCCTCTCTCCTTTCCCTCTGGTGGTTTTGACGTGTCACTCGCCCGCAGCCCTCTGTCGACTTTTATCGCTACCCGGAACCATTCAGCGAGTCGGTTTGGGATGTCACGATAGGCAGTCACTTGGGAAATTCTTTTATCTAGGCTTGTTCTAAAAAAATACACCAGCAATCGCTCTGGTAGGGGAGGCAGTGTCCCAATGACTCTCCTGAATTCACGGATATGCTCTCTGATAGGCTTCCCCCTCTGCATTAGGTTTCTGAGCTCGTCTTCCACATAGGGGTCCTCCTCCTCCTCCTCATAATGGGCTCTCAATAGTTGCAAGAACCCATCCGCATCTTGTAGCTGGGGGGCCCTGTATTTGTAGAGTGATGCTGACCACCTCTTTGCTTCTCCCTCCAGCCCTTCCGAGATAGCATTCACTAGGGCTCTGGGGAAAGGGTAGAGGTGTCCGAACCGCTCTATGTATATCTCAGCTGAATCGAGGAATTGGGCGAGGTTGTCTGGGTCACCATCGAACTTCCGTCTGAACTGGGGTGGTTCCTCCCTCTCTACCCTCTCCTCTCTGTGCTGAGCTCTGGAGGGCCAGCCTTGGAGTTGGTAGTCCTTTGCCTCGTCTCTCATCCTGGGGTGGGGAGGTGCTGCCTTGTCTGGGCTTCGCTGCCATTCCCATCCCCAGCTCGCCCTTCCCAATTCACTTAGGGGTTTTTCTTTATCTTTTACCTTTGTATTTTCCAAGTTGGCTGGAATCACGACCGCTTCTGCTCCTCCCGTTTCTTGAAGCAGGCTTTCCTCCGAGGGCTTGGCTTCAGCCATAGTCCGTCCGACCAGATGTCTGGGAGGGAACGGGATGATTTAAACTCAGCCAGCCTGGATTTGGAGGAGAGTTTGGCTGTCTGTCAAGTTTCGGTTCTATCTTAAAATAAGTTTCATTTTCAAGCGCAGTCTCTAATGAATCATTTTTTATTAAGAACAGAGATAAGCCGACATTCTTGATTCTAATTGCAGCCAAACTGGCCCCTCCTTCCAAACCCCTCCTCTTCCGCTCTCCAACCCCAATGTCCCATTGGCCAACATGCATATCCATCTCTACATCCCGGCACGTTCTTTTCACAGGAATGTAGCCCCCCCTCCTCGTCTCCCAGGAAACCCTATCTGTACACACACAAAACTAGGTAAAAGTTCATCTCAGCAATAAATCAAGCTCCTGCTTCATCTTGTTATGTCAGTGCTGGAAGAGAGCCTAATTTGGAACACTGACATCTAGCCAATTTATATTGTGCAGTTTTTCTGTCGGCGACCAGACCCCCTGGGCTAACTGGGAGTTGAGGTGGGCCCCCCAGCCCTGCAGACTCGCGTCCGTGGTTAACACCATCCGTTTCGGTTCCAGAAAAGGAGAACCCCTGCTGAGAGCCGGAGACAACCACCACCGCAGGGAAAGCCGAACTGGTGCCGGCACTGTCACCTTGAAGAGAGATTCCGCTTGACCTTGTTTTTGGAAAGGAAGCAGGAACCATTGTAGGTGACGAAGGTGGAAACGCGCCCAAGGGACAATG
The DNA here is from genome assembly GCF_029215685.1 of Pituophis catenifer annectens. Classification (NCBI taxonomy): domain Eukaryota; kingdom Metazoa; phylum Chordata; class Lepidosauria; order Squamata; family Colubridae; genus Pituophis; species Pituophis catenifer. The sequence goes on along the minus strand of NW_027256883.1, from coordinate 100,563,315 downwards.
TCTATGCACAATATTAGTTTTCCCAGAAGCTGGGAAAGTATCAGTAAGGTTACAGTCCGGTTTAGTAGGATGTGAGACACCAGTTGCTGAATGCCGACTCGTCTGTCGGGAGACAGGAAGACCACACACTGACCCGAATCTATCGTTGCTCCGAGGTGCAGAATACGAGTCGTGGGGGACAGATGACTTTTGGTGAAATTCAAAGTGAACCCGTGGTCCTGAAGAGTCTGAACTACCAACTCCCGGTCTCGAATTGCCAGTTCAGTTGATGATGACAGAATCAAAATGTCGTCGAGGTAGCATGCCAGACGGACAGGGACCTCTCTGAGCAACACCGCCACCGCTTCCAGCAGTTTTGTAAAAGTCCTCGGGGCAGACAAAAGGCCGAACGACATTGCCCGATACTGAAAATGGTGGTCCCCAAACGCAAACCTGAGGTACTTTCTGTGCAACTGGTGAATGGGAACGTGCAGGTACGCTTCCTTTAGATCCACTGATTGCATCAGATCTCCCCGCCGGATGCAGCCTAGCAATGATTTGAGAGAATGCATTTTGAACTGACGGTATAAGATGTGTTGATTGAGACGTCGTAGATTCAAAATGCCTCTCCAATCACCCGAACTTTTCGGTACCAGGAATAGTGTTGAATAAAAGCCAGTTCTGAGTTGGTTCGATGGAACATGTTCTATGGCCTGTATCTGCGACAGATGTTGAATTTCGAGAGACAGTTGAAGTCGCTTGTCCGGCTGAGCCGGCCAAGGGCATTGCACATAAAAGTCCTGTGGTATGGTAGTGAATTCCAAACGTAGACCGTTGGTGACAGTTTGGACAATCCAGGCATCTGAGTGGTAAGCGGCCACAGGTGAGAAAAGGCCTGGAGTTTGCCTCCAATCGGTGCCAGGGACGGCGAGTCACTTGCCACTTCTGGAGTATCGAGAAGCAGAAGATCGGAAGGGGCGCCGGAAGGTGGATTGGCGGCGGCCACGGTCACGAAAGGACGCCCGGTCTGAAGCTGGTTGGTAAGAGAACTGAGATGATCGGTGATAAGAGGCGCTTCCAGCGCTTTGGTCCTGACGAAAAGGCTGCCTGTTATAAGGGAAATAACGCCTATCCTGGCGCCTGAATGCCGTGGGCAACACTTTCTTCTTATTCCTGTTTTCGACCAGGACAGAATCCAGAGACGAGCCAAACAAAGCCGGACCTTTGTATGGAGCAGCAGTCAGGCGCCACTTGGATTTTGCGTCAGCTCTCCAATTGCGAAGCCATAAAAGACGTCTAGAAGAAACTATCGAAGCCAAGGCTTGCGAAGCAAATTTAGCTGCATCCAAAGACGCATCGGCCAAATATTCAGCAGCAGCGACTAACTTAGCCAGATCCTGCTGTAAACGAGCATCTTCAGGAGGAAGTCTATCCCTCAATTGACGCAGCCACACCAGTGATGCCCGGTTGAAAAAAGAAGATGAAGTAGCAGCACGAATGGCCCATGCCACCGCCTGGTGTGTCTTACGGAATGACATCTCCGCCCGCTTATCCTCAAACTTGAGGCCATCCCCGGCTTCATCTACCAGAATAGACGAGGATGTCAGACTGGCTATGGGATCATCAATTGTAGGCAACTGCAGAAGAGCATCCAGCGCAGGGGCTGAGGCGTACAGCTTTCGATCGAAGGTATTCGGACCAGAAAGCGAGGCGGGGTGGTCCCATGGTTTCTGAATGACCTGGCAGAAAAGGTCAGGACACAGTACAAAGTCATAATCAGGCTGAGGCAGATTAAACAGGTTACTGTTAGGGCCTGGCGGAATAGAAGCAGAACCCTGATTTAGGTTGGTGTCCATGTTGGTAGCAGCCTTCGCTTTGCGTAAAAGAGAACGAAACAATGAAGGCTTGAACAATCCCGGAAAGGCAGGCTTGTCCTGGACCGCCTCCTCATCATCCGACATCTCAAAGTCTTCTAGGAAATCGTCCTCCCTGACAGGTTCAGACACCTGAACATAGGAAGTAGAAGGTTGCTGCCCCAAGGCAGACGGCATATGACATGAAGTGGCAGGAGCACAACCTGGATTAGGTAACATACCAGTGGCCTGCTGTAACCCAACCTGAAATATGTGGGACATAGCCTGAGTAAATAGTGACTGAAAATCCACAGGCTGACCAAAGGCAGGCCCCGCCTCAGGGCGGAGACCTGCTGCAGTGGGTGTAAAGGTAGCCTCAGGAGCATGCCTGGAAGCCTGAGAATTGTGGCTAGCAGTGCTAGAGGACCTTGATCTAACTCTGACACAGGGCTGGTTAACAGAGGTCAAGGGCAACACTTTAGAAGTGGAAGGACAGTCTGCATAAGGTTCAGCACCCTGGTTTGCTACATCCTGGGAAACCCCAGGGTCACAATCAGCATTGTGGTCCAAATCTTCATCAACCGGTTCATGGCAATCAAGCAACTGTGCCTGGTGTTGTGCCTTAGAGAATTGTTTTTCCAGGGCATTGTGTCTACGTTGGGCATCCCTGTCTGATTTAGAAGACCTGCCAGACTTTGTAGATTTGGAACGTTTGGTCTTTTTCCCCTTGGCCTGTTTAGGAGAAGGAACTGGAGATGGGGAGAGGCTCCTGTCAAGGTCTGAAGAAAGAGCAACTGCCTCCATTTTGTTTATAAAACAAACCCTTGAACTTGGGTCAAAAGTCAATTTTTGAATTTTTTTTTTTTGAAATTATTTACACATAAGATATAATGATGTCTATACGTATCTAATTACTGCTATTAACATATATACATATAAGCAATCTTTCTGATTATTTTTTTTTATTTTTTTATTTTAAATTCAATTAAAAAGGGGTTTACTTCCCTGAATGACGACAGTCACGATGAGCCAGGCAGAATTCAAACACAGGTAACCTCTGGACTGCGTCCACACCTGCAGTAAAGCCAGTGACCCTGGAAACCAAAGCCCAGGTCGCGGCACAAGCCGGAGAGGCGAAATGGCGGGCGGCCGTTGAGGACAAAATGGCGGCCCGTGAGGGAAGCTCCAGGACGTCACAAGCCAGATGAAACAAAGCGCCTACGGCTGGACCAGAACAGCAGAAATCACTCAAGAAAGTCTCTGTTCGGCTAATGAGTATGCCAGCCGGCAGGGACTCAAGCTGCAATGTCGTTGACGAGGCTGCGCTGGCTAAAAAGGCAGCAAAGGCAAAGCGGCTTCAGCGGCAGGCAAATGGCGGCAAAACGGATTTCAAAACACCGCCAGCAAAGTCAAGCCACGAACGGCGGCCGGAGCCCCGCACCGCTGTTCTGCACACACCAGCCTCACGAAAATAACTCTCAGTAAAGCGCAGCCTCCACAAACAAAAAATAGCCAGCAAAGAAGAAATTTTGGTGAAATTAAACAATATAGAATAGATTTCTACGCTAAGAGAAGGACACTCAAGCACTCTTGACAAATAGCTGAGTGAAAAGACTGAGGAAGGAGCAGGAAGAAGGGTGGGTCCAGCTCCAGAGGGATATGATTGACACTCAGCCACGCAAATAGGAGTGAGCTGTACCCATGTTGAGGAGTGTCTGAGCAGCGAGGAGGAAAATATTACATTTTGGCAAAGTTCCTGCCGGCCACCTCTCTGTGGTTGAACTTCTTGGCAAGAGAACAAAGAAAAGTGTGAAGTAGAAAGAAAGGAATGTGGATATACGTAGTTAGCTTACTGATAACAAACTTGGCAAGCTACGGAAAGTCTGAAAGTCCAAAAATAATAAGCTCATCTGGTAAATACAAAAACGCAGTGACACTGTGGAACATCCAGGTGCTCTTTTGCAAACTTCAAACGTGCTGCAATATTTTTTTTGGACAGCAATGGCTTCCTCCGTGGTGTCCTCCCATGTACTCCATTCTTGTTTAATGTTTTCCTTATTGTAGATGTGTCAACAAAAATGTTAGCATGTGCCAGAGATTTCTGTAGGTCTTTAGCTGACACTCTAGGATTCTTCTTTACCTCATGAAGCATTCTGCGCTGTGTTCTTGCTGTCATTTTTACAGGACGACCACACCTAAGGAGAGTAGCAACAGTGCTAAACTTTCTCCATTTGTAGACAGTCTGTCTTACCGTGGACACATGAACATCAAGGCTTTTGGAGATACTTTTGTAACCCTTTCCAGCTTCATGCAAGTCAACAATTCTTGATCGTAGGTCTTCTGAGAGCTCTTTTCTGTGAGGCATGGTTCACATCAGATAGTGCTTCTTGAAACCAGTAAACCCAAAACAGGTGTGTGTTTTTAAAGGGCAGGACAGCTGTCAGCAACACATCCAATATCATCACACTGATTGGAGTCAAGGTTGGCTCACTCCTGGCTCCAATTAGCTCTTGGAGAAATCATTAGGCTAGGGGCTCACATACTTTTTCCTCCCTGCACTGTGAATGTTTACATGTTATGTTCAATTAAACCATGGCAACATCTAATGTTTGTGTAGTATTATTTTAAGCAGACTGTGTTTTTCTATTGTTGTGACTTAGATGAAGTTCAGAGCACATTTTATTTTATTTATTTAACATATATATATTTATTTGAATTTATATACCGCCCTTCTCCCCCTAGGGACTAAGGGCGGTGAACAGCCGAAATTTTATGACCAATTCATGCAAAACTCCACGTAATTCCAAGGAGTTCACATACTTTTTCTTGCAACTGTATAATACAATATAAAATAGTAATTTATTTTAAAGAAAAAGTTACTGGCATTAAAGAGATTTAAAAAGAGTCCACAGATAAAGCAGAGTTTAAATATACTCTGCAAACAAACTGACTATTTTGAAAAAATGAGTCCACACATACTTCACAAGACAGAAGCAACCCTAAGAAAGGCAGAATTTCTCATTACCAACGATGACTGAAACAAAGAAATTTATGTATGAACTTTATCTCCTGCTTTCCCTCTAGAATTTTAATGGAGTTTACACAATAATTGCTTTTCCAGTTTTCCCCACACCAATTCTCAACAAGTAAGCATAGGCAGTGGTGGGATTCAAATAATTTAACAACCGGTTCTTTGCCCTAATGACCATTTTAAGTATAAAAAAACGATATACCAAAAGGATTAGGGTTAGGGCGTGAATATTTTTTTACCATCCTAGAACTTTGAAGCAGATTCCTGTACTTGGTTCAGTTGGCCTCCTTTCTCGCTGAGTTCCAGATATGAAATTTTTCTTTTGTTTTGCTTTTCAAAATAAGTCACTGCTTTGTGAGTTTCTTCTATTTTCCTGGCTGGTTATTTGGGCTACATTTGATATGATGATAATCTGTACACCTTTTTTTGGATTGGAGCTGAAGTAGTAGAGCTCCCAGATTAAATTCACTAATTTGAACCTGCAATGAAATCAAAATATGTCTGCAAGAGTATTTTAAAAAGCCTCTGCCAATCAGGCAACTCAGCTTGGATAGTCAGAGGCATTTAAAAGAAAAAAACCCTTTTTTTCTTTTAAAAATCTTTGATGATCCCAGCTGAGCCATGTGATCATCAGAGGCTTTTTTGTTTATTTTTAAAAGCATTTTTTCGGCCAAAGAGGTTGAGGCAAATATGCTTTTAAAAGTAAAAAAAAAGCCTCTGATGATTGTGCGGCTCAGCTGGGCATGGGGGGGGCAGGGATTTTTGCTACCGGTTCTCCGAACCACCCGCCTCCATCGCTACTGGATCAGGCGATCCACTCTGAACCGGGAGCATTTCACCCCTGGTACAATGGTTCTGAGATGACATCTGCCATCTCCTTCAGAACTCTGGGATGTAAATATCAGATACCAGTGATTTATATTCATCAAGATCAGACAGCTGTTCTCTTATTATTTTCCTGCTTATTTTAGTTTTAATTTCTAGTCTGTCTTTTACATTTATGTTTTTCGTAAGTTGGACTATAGTTTTTTTTTGCGTGAAGACTGATGTAAAGAATGAGTTAAGCAGCTCAGTTTTCTCTCCACTGCCTGTTACTTCCTTCTCTCCTTATCTTCTCTCTTTAATGGACCAACTGTTCCCTTGACTTTTTTTTTTGTTATTTATATGTTGAAAGAAACTTTATTATCTTTTATTTTTGTTGCAAGTCTTTGTTCATTCTGAGCCTTTGCTTTCCTGACTTCATCTTTGAAGATTCTGGCTATCTGCTGATATTCTGCCTTAGTTAGGTGTCCCTCTTTCAATTTTTTGTACTTATTCTTTTCATTTATCAGTTTATCACAAAGATCTTTGTGCAACCATGTTGGTTTCTTCTGAAATTCCTTGTTTTTCTTTTTCAATGATATTATGCTGGACTGGACTTTTATGATATTTTTCAGTGTTTCCCAAGCTTCTTGAGTTGTTTTCCGCTTTAGGATTTTCATCCAAGGAACCTTTCCGAACCTCTGAGTTTGTTAAAATCAGCTCTTTTAAAATCTAAAAATGACTATCTATATATATAAACACGAAAACCACTCATGCTGTAATCACGAAATCTCCAGAACTGTAAAGCCTACAAACTTGAAATTTGCCATGTATGTTCCTCTTGGCTTCTAGTTGCTCATTAAGAAAGGATTTTTCGAAATAACCACCAGAGCATTATTATTTCCTATATTATGATTAACACACTCTGATGCTAAGAAGTTCTACTCCCCCTCCCCAACTGAAAATCTGTTCCAAATGCAAAAACACAAGCAGAGGAGAGGAGTTTCACTTTCAGTTTTACTTTCACAACAGCAACCACGGGATAGGATAGGTGAGGCTTCTGTGGGGCAAGGCTGAGGGAGAGAAAGGGATAGGTTTTGGAGGCTTCTGGGGGGCAAGACTGAGGGAGAGAAGTGGATAGGATAGGGGAGGCTTCTATCAGGCAACACTGAGGGAGAGAAGGGGATAGGATAGGGAAGGCTGCTGTGGAGCAAGACTGAGGGAGAGAAGGGGATAGGATAGGGGAGGCTTCTGTGGGGCAAAGCTGATGGAGAGAAGGGGATAGGATAGGGGAGGCTTCTGTGGAGCAAGACTGAATTATAGTTAAAAATATGAGAGAAAAACAAAAGAAGCAACTAATGGAGAAGTTAGATATTTAAATAGTGAAATATTTGTGCATCCAATTAACTCCAAGATGTATTACAGTGAAGGAAGATAATTATTATAAATTGAGAAATCAAATTGAAACAGATTTGGAAAAATGGAAAAATTTACAACTATCTTTAATGCGAAGAATAGCATTAATCAAAATGAATATGTTGCCAAGACTGTTGTTTTTTTTCCAAACAATTCCGATAAAGTTGGAGAAAAAATATTTTTCTTTTAAATGCCTCTAACAATCAGGCAACTCAGCTTGGATCGTCAGAGGCATTTAAAAGAAAAAAACCCTTTTTTTCTTTTAAATGCCTCTGACGATCCAAGCTGAGTTGCCTGATTGTTAGAGGCATTTAAAAGAAAAAAAGTCTCGACTTCCGGCGGTGACATCATCATGAACGGGTGAAGAAACGGAGGCTCCGTCTCTGATACCCAAATTTCCTCATTAATTGCTCTTTAAGGGCTTTCCCAAACTTGGAGGGATCGGGAAACAAAAGAGGAACTCGCGAAGCCCCCTGGTGTTGCGCTGTCATCAGGGAGGTCGAGCGATCAACCTCTTAAATTGTTGGAGAAGAAGTCGGCCTTATCGGCAGACAGGAGTGATGGCGCCCGCCTAGATCGAAGCAAAAAGTGGAAGCAAATCCGAGTGACTGTCAGATAGATCACCTACAATAGAGGCGGTAAACAGGGGACGCGCGATCGAATCAGAGGAAGACAAGTGAGTTACAACAGCGGCGATATAAGAGGAGAAGGAAAAAAGGGGAAACAACTACAGCACGGAAGAGAGGAACTCATAGAATGACTAAGCAAACATAAGAAAAGGACAAATAGCGCTCGAAGCGGTGTGAGTGCGGACTTTTACAGTTGAGCAAAGGGAGCAGCCTGTGGACTCTGTGGATATAGACAAGCCATTTGAACCTGGGAATTATAACTGATTCAAACCCCAAAATATCGGAAAACTGAGTGCAGAGACTGAAATACTGGACTAAGTGGTGAAATTCACAGATACAGAAGACCTGTCTGGATTTCGGACTTTGGATTTACAAATAACTTTGGACAATAAGAACTTAAGTTAAAAAAAAAAAGATTTGAAAACTGAATGCAGAGATCCGATTACTGGGAGAAGTAAAAAAAAAAAAAAGACTGAGACGGACACAGATCGCGTTTTTTTTGACTGTGAAAGAACGGATTGAGAGAGGTAAAGCAAGAAGACAATAAAGACTAAAGGAAATAAAAATTAAGTGAATTATTAATTTTGAACTGTTTAATTAGTTAATAAGTTTAATATTTAAAAGAAATATATAAGTTGATAATATTTTTATAGCTATAAATTGTATTGTGAAATTGTGGTTAGATAAGGAATTATTGTTAAAGTGAAAGGTTGATTTTTATAGAAAATAACAGATGAGTTGACTGTATGTCTGAGATAGACTGATTGAATAAGGGGGTAATTGAAAAGATTGCTAATTAGAAAATTAAGAAAATTAAACTAAAATCTTGATTGATAAGTAAATTGATTTATACTGTGAATAAGAATTAATTGCTCAATTGGGATAACTGGCAATATAATATAATATAACTATATATAAGCTGTGTGGTGTATAAGCAGTGTTTGGAGGGGAAAAGAGATACTAAGGAATAACTTAATAATTGATGTTAAGGTTGGAAAGCTTTACACGAATATTGAAAATGTCTACAACATCCACCATAACAAAGACAGGGAAAAAACCTACAACCAATACGTTAGTAATGACTCCTACCCCCTCACAACAAAAAACAATAGATAGCATGATGGGGAAAGAAAAAGAAAAAGAAAAACCGGAAATGGCACCAAATGTAATACAAGATATGTTTCAAAAGATCCAGGAAACACTGCTCCAAACACAAGAAAAAATAGCTGAAAATCAGGAAGAAATGAGAACGTTCCATGCAGAGATTAGAAATGAATTAGGAGAAGTCAAGGAAGATATCAAGACCATGAAGGATAAAATTGGGGGCATTCAAAATTCTATAGCAGAAAATGAACAGAGAATTAGGAAAACGGAAACAAAAATAGATCATGTGGAATTAAAAGTAGAAGCAATGGAACAAAAAACCCTACAACTAAATAAAGAAATGTCAGACTCCTTGGCCATGCTCGAAATGGAAAAGGCCTCATACTTCTTGCGTTTTCAAAATATTCCAGAAGAAAAAAATGAGGATTTAGAAGAGAAGATGGTGGAAATTATCGCAGGAATGATACAAAAAGAGCCAGAAGAAATAAAAGGACAATTGGAAGAAACTTACCGTGTACAAACAAATTATATAAGAAAACACAGACTGGCGAGAGAAGTCCATGTCAAATTCTTAAAAAAATCAATCCGAGATGAAGCCTATAAGAAATCTAGAGAAGAAACGGTGATCTATAATGATAAAGAAATTATAATCTTAAAACAGATACCCCGAAGAGTAAGAAATCTACGACAACAATATCAGTTTTTAACACAACTATTGATCAAATACAAGATAATGTACAGATGGCTGCCAATAGAGGGGATCTTAATTACGTGGGAAGACAAAAAATATAAAATAGACACTCTAGAAAAGGCAAGAGAATTCCATAACACACACTTTAGACTAGAAGAAGAACAGGAAACAGATAGTAAAAGTCAAGAAGAAGAACCAATACAAACAAATCAAGAAAAAGAAATAAGACAGAGGCAAGAAAGAGAACAGAGAGAAGGTGCAAAAGCTAAGGCACAGATGGAAACAAGAAACACAAAAAAACAGATACGATAGGCAATGGATGAACAGATCAAACTCTTTTCGGTAAACATTAATGGCTTAAATGCCCCAAAGAAAAGGAATCAAATTTTCACAAAATTATGAAAATTAGAAGCAGATGTGATATGTCTGCAAGAGGTACACATTCAAAAAGATTATCAAAAAAATCCTAGAAAACCCCAAATTAGGAAAACTATATTCATCTCTGGCCCAAAAAAAGAAAAAAGGAGTAGTGATTTACGTAAAAGAAAAAATACAATCTAAACTAGTTTATACCGATGAGCAAGGTAGAGTGGTGATGGTTGAACTAGAAATAGGAAAGAGGAAAATGTTAATTGTAGTGATTTATGCACCTAACCAAAAACTACAGGTTTTTTTTAAAGATCTACATATAAAACTAGCAGAATTAGAATATGACAATATTTGTGCAATAGGGGATTATAATGCAATAGTAAATGCAAATAAGGACTACAAAACTGGGGGGAAAAAACAAAAGAAAAAAGAAATACTTCCAAAAGAATTCTTTACTATGGCTGAAGAACTAAACTTGGCAGACGTATGGAGGGAAACACATGAAGAAGAGGCCCAATACACCTTTTACTCCCATCCGCATAACTCCTGGTCAAGACTGGACATGGCATGACCCCAAATATCAAAATAGAAGTAGAAAAAATTGAGATAGGCACAAACCAATGGGCAGACCACAATCCACTATTCATAAACTGGAAAGGGGAAAGAAGACGTAAGAGATGGACAATGAACCAAAGATTATGTAAAGAAAAAGAATTTAATTCGATGTTAGAAAAGGAAGTAAAAATATTTTTTCAGATAAATAAAATAGAGGAAACCTCTTTACAAAACACATGGGATACTTTAAAAGCATATATAAGGGGCCTAGTAATAGCATATACGAGGAAAAAGAATAAAGAGAAGAAAAAGCAATTAGATAATTTAGAGAAAGACCTAAAACAAATAGAACAAAAACTCCAGGAAAAGCCCCAGAACAAAACAATAAGAGAAGAATGGGAAATGATTAAGCATAAATTGAATTTGATAAATCAAATAGAACTAGCCCAAAAAATAAAAATGGCGAAACAAAATTATTTCGAACACGCAAATAAAACGGGCAGATGGCTAGCCTATAAACTGAAAAAAGAACAGAAAAAAAGAATGATATACCAATTGAAAGACGATAAAGGAGAAATTCAACATAGTAAAGAGGCCAAAAAAGAAATTATTAAGAAATTTTATGCGAATTTATATAATCAGGGGAAAATAGAGGAAGACAAGATAAAACAGTACATAGGGAAATCAGGAATGCCAAAAATCACAGAAGAACAAAGAATAACTCTCAACAGGCCAATAACCAAATTAGAATTAGATGAAGTACTGAAAAAGCAAAAAAACAATAAAACACCAGGACCCGACGGACTACCGGTAGAAATATACAAAACAATGCAAGAAGTATTGGGAGAGAATATGTTGCGATTATATAATGAAGCTATGGAGAAAGCCAAAATACCAAATTCATGAACAGAAGCCATAATAACAATCATTCCAAAAGAAGATACAGATCTCCAGTTAATACAAAACTATAGACCTATTTCATTATTGAATGCCGATTACAAAATATTTGCAGCAATCTTGGCTGAAAGGATTAAATCAGTATTAAATACATATATACACCCAGACCAAAATGGATTTCTGCCGGGACGCCAAATAAAGAACAACATGAGAATAGTACTTAATGCTCTAGAATATTATGAATCACACCCGGAGAAGCAGGCAGCGTTGGTTTTTCTTGACGCCCAAAAGGCCTTCGATAATCAAAATTGGAAATTTATGATTGAACAACTACAAAATATGCAAATTGGGGAAAAATTGGGGAAAATTATAGCAGAAATCTATACCAAACAATCAGCAAGGATAATTATGAATAATGACATAACAGACAAATTTAATATAACAAAAGGAGTCAGACAAGGCTGTCCACTTTCCCCCTTACTATATATTCTATCATTGGAAATCCTGTTGAAAAAAATTAGAGAAGACCAAGGAATTGAAGGTTTAAGGATCAATAGAGAAAAATACAAAGCTCAAGCCTTTGCTGATAACCTAGTGTTTTTGACAGAAAATCCTATGGAATCTATACCTAATTTGTTCCAAAAAATAGAAGAATTTGGAGAAGTGGCCGGACTAAAAATCAATAAAAGTAAATCGAAGCTAATTGTAAAAAACCTTACGGAAATCCAAACAAAAGAATTGACAGATAATATACAAATCCAAACAACAACAAAAATAAAATACCTAGGAATCTGGTTATCTACAAGAACATCAGCAATTAAAGAAAACAATTATGATAAATTACTAGAACAAACAAAGAAAGACTTAGAAAAATGGGAAAATTTACACATTTCATTCCTAGAAGAATTTCGGCCATCAAAATGACTATATTACCTAAATTTTTATATTTGTTTCAGGTCACCCCAATTAAAATAGATAAACCATTTTTTGAAAGGCTGAATAAAATAACATCTAAATTTATATGGCAAGGGAAAAGGCCACAAATAAAATTTAAGCTGCTTCAGGATACAAAAGATAGAGGAGGAGCTGCACTCCCTGACTGGGAGGTATATTACCAAGCAGCAGTACTATCGTAGGTCAAAGATTGGATAGAATTAAAGGATTCTAGAATTTTAACAATTGAGGGACACGAACTCCAAACTGGCTGGCACTCCTTTATGTGGGATGAGAAATACAAAACACATTCATATTTTAAAAGACACACAATAAGAAACTCATTATTACAAATTTGGCTTAAAATTAAAAAACAACATTATATGAAGATACCAAATTGGCTAGCACCGGCAGAATCAATTAGGCACCCAAATTTAACAGATAAGACAAAAATAATTAGATATAAAGATATAATTGACTATCAAGGCAAATTAAAGACAAAACAACAATTGGAGACAGATTTACACAGAGAAATAGACTGGTGGACTTATACTCAAATACAATCCAAATACAGAGAACATATAAAAACATATGAAATTTATAATCAAAAACAAGAAATAGATAAAATTATATTAGATTCAGAAAATAAATTAATTAGTAGAATTTATAAATTTCTTCTACGCTATAAATTGGAAAAAGAGACAGTCAAAGAAATGATGATTAAGTGGGCTCAAAACATCAAACACACAATACCTTTGGAAAAATGGGAAAAGTTCTGGCAGGTAAACCTAAATTTAACAAAAGCAACGGCGTACAAGGAAAACCAACTGAAAATGTTTTATCGGTGGCCTATGTCTCCAACCAGATTGGCAAAAATACAGCCTAAAAATAGCCCGATTTGTTGGAAGTGCAAAAAGGCACAAGGGACTTTCTATCATTTATGGTGGACGTGCCCGGCAGCAAAGAAATTTTGGTCTAACATCAAAAAATGGTTGGAACAAATAACAAAAACACAGATTGAAAAAGAACCAGAAACATTTCTATTAGGAATCTTTAACAAATCATACCCTAAGGATATCAAATATCTCACAATTCACATATTAACTGCTGCAAGAATAACTTACGCAAAAAATTGGAAGCAAGAAAAAATACCAAGTGAAACAGAAGTAATAGGGAAAATTTTAGAATGCGCTGAAATTGATAGGTTAACCAAAGAATTACAAGAAAGAGAAGAATCAGACTATTATAAAATATGGAATAATTGGTATAATTGGTTAAAAATCAGAAATATACAAAAAATATAGGGGAAATATTACCGATTTAAATATATATATATAATAAAAAATGTTATTAGATTAAGGAGAGGTGAAGGAATATATCATAAGTAGAATTGTAGAATGTCACTCTGAAAAAATGCTTAAGAAGAAATTACACTCTTTTTGTGTATATGTTGTATAAATGTTTGTTGTGTATATGTTACATGTCTTTTTTAATATTTATATTCAATAAAAACTACTTTTAATAAAAGAAAAAAAGTCTCTGCCGATCAGGCAACTCAGCTTGGATCATCAGAGACATTTAAAAGAAAAAAACCCTTTTTTTCTTTTAAAAATCTTTGATGATCCCAGCTGAGCCGTGTGATCATCAGAGGCTTTTTTGTTTACTTTTAAAAGCATTTTTTTTGGCCAAAGAGGTTGAGATGCTTTTATTTTAATGATTTTATGATTTAATGATTTTAAAATGCTTTTAAAAGTAAAAAAAAGTAAAAAAAAAAAAGCCTCTGATGATTGTGCGGCTCAGCTGGGCATGGGGGGTGGCAGGGATTTTTGCTACCGGTTCTCCGAACCACCCGCCTCCATCGCTACCAGATCGGGCAATCAGGTCCGAACTGGGAGCATTTCACCCCTGGATAAAGATTTGAAACAATATGGTTTTAATCTGGGGAATCAGAGCTGGATCAGATAATGACTGAGAAGGATGAAAAAATGATTAAAAGACTGTACAATTATTTGTTGCAAATTAGATTGGAAGATGAAGAAGTAAAAGAGACAATGATAACATGGGTGAAAAACTTTGGTTATGCAATAGAATTAGAGAAATGGCAACAACTATAGGAAAGGAATTATAAACTGACAATGGCAACTGCATATAAAGAAAATCTATATAAAATGTTTTACAGATGGCATATGCCACCAGAAAGAATAGCAAAAATGTTTAAGGGTAAATCAGCCAAGTGTTGGAAATGTTCGCATTTGCCGGGATCATATTATATGTGGTGGTCATGTGTAGAAGCAAAAAATTATTGGTCTAGAGTACAGACATGGTTGGAGGAAATGTTACACAAATCTATAGAATTAAAACCAGAGGGTTTTTTATTGGGTATTCTCCCAGAAAGATATAGTAAAGAAGATGTGCATTTAATTATACATATAATAACAGCAGCAAGAATTGTATTTGTGCAAAATTGGAAGACAGAAAAAATCCCGTCAAAAGGTGAAGTAATAAAAAAGATTTTAGACTGTGTGGAAATGAATAGATTAACTTTAAGAATAAAAGATAAAGAGGAATCAATGTATTTCAAGACATGGGGAAGATTTTCTGTATGGTTAGAAAAGAAATATGAACAAAAGATGATAGATAGATAAATTATTTAGATAATAGAAAGTTAAATGAGGGAGAGGAGAAAAAAGAAATAGAAACCCAGATGACACCAGAGTATATGGAAAAGGGGGATGGGAGGGGGGAAAGAAAGAAGACTATAAGGATAAATGTACAATTATGAAGATAACAGCGATAGATTGAATAAAATTGAAAAGAAAGCGAAAAGAAAGTATATATTATTAGAATACTGGAATTGCTGGGATACCAAACAAGGAATATTCCATAGCAAAGGAGAAAGAAAGGAGAAAGGAGTAGAGGATAAGAAGAGGAGAGGGAGAGAGAGGAATGGAAGAAAGGGGAAAGGAGAGGAAGAAAAGGCAGGGGACAGGAGTAGGAGAGAAGGTGAGAAAAGGGGAAAAGTGGAGAGGAGTGGGCAAAAGGAAGGGGATGTAGGAAGAGGAAGGAGAGGAGGAGGGAGAAAGCAGGAGAGAAGAGGAGGGAGGGTAGGGAAAGAAGGAGGTTTGTTGTGAAACGAGGGAAAAGAAAGTGTAGAAGAGCAACCCCAAAAGTAATTAAAATACCTTATTTTTATACTTTTTAAAAGAAAAATATGTATATGTATGACCAATTATATATAAGAGAATGTACATTTATATTATGTGTATAAGAAATAAAAATGAAAAACTTTTTTCAAAAAAAAAGGATAGGGGAGACATCTGTGGAGCAAGGCTGAGGGCGAGAAGGGGATAGGATGGGGAGGCTTCTCTGGGGCAGGACTGAGGGAGAGAAGGGGATAGGATAGGGAAGGCTTCTGTGGGAGAGAAGGGGATAGGATGGGGAGGCTGCTGTGGAGCAAGACTGAATTATAGTTAAAAATATGAGAGAAAAACAAAAGAAGCAACTAATGGAGAAGTTAGATATATATATAGAAGTTAGATGATTGGGAGAGGCTCAAAACAAGATGGAAAAGGCGGAAGCAGAACTTATAATGACACAATACAGAGCGATGGAATGGGCAGTGAGGGTCAGAGGCTTGAAAGAAAATAACCAGGAAAATCTCAGAGAGATCTTTGCAGAAACCCTTGCTCGGTTTACTGGAGAGTCTAAAGCAGAGTGTGACTGACAAATAGACAAAATTTATCGTGTTAATTCATGGATTGCCAGACAGAGACAATTACCAAGAGATATTGTGATCTACTTTGTCACAAGGAGAACAAGAAATGGAGTTTTACAAGTCTCTTATAAGAAGAAACTTAAAGTGGCAGGACAGGAGGTTTCAGTAATGAAGGAAATTCCCCCCAAAATGTTGAGATCTCGAAAGGACTATGCATTTTTAATTGATGAACTTAGAAAGCGTCAGTTACAGTACAGATGGGAAGCTCCAGCCGGATTAGTGGTGAATTATTTGGGTGAGAGACATTGCCTCAACTCAGTTTAGAAGGCAAGAGATTTTTACACTACTATATTAAAGGCTGGAAACCCACCATCTCCAGATGCCAGAAGAAGGAAAGAACCAGGAGAGGAAATTATGCAGGCACAAGCTCAAGGAGGTGTTTTGACTACGCAACAAGAATTATTGCAACTCTCAGAGGATGTTCAACTTTTGGATTTATTTGAAAAAACGGAAGACCCCCAAGGATCAAAGACAAACTCGAGCAGCAACCAAACGCAAAGAACAAGAATTAAAGCAACAAAGCCAGATAATAACCCAAGAAATTGCAACTACAAATATGGAAGCTGTGGGAGGAGCTAGACCGAAGAGGAAATTCCAGGAGGACTTCCAGTCGGTGCTCCATAAGCTTTCAGGGGCCAAGGATGGCAAATAAATTTTTGACCTGGAATGTTAATGGCCTAAATTCACCACAAAAGAGAAAGAAAATATTTCACTATTTGAAACAGTTTAAAAATGATGTAATCTGCTTGCAAGAAGCACATATTAGAACAAGTGATCAGAAATACCTAATAAATGCTAGACTGGGCAAACACTTTGTTGCATCAGCTCCTGAGAAGAAAAATGGTATAGTTATATATCTAAGAACAGATTTAATGGCTAAATTAATTGAAGCAGATCCACAAGGAAGATATATAATGATCGAATTACTAATAGAAAGGAAGAAAATACTTTTAGTGGGAGTATATGCACCCAATCAACAACAAGAGAAATTTTATAAACTTTTACATAAAAAATTAATACAAATGGATTATAAATCATGTATAATGATGGGTGATTGGAATGGAGTATTGGACACCAAAAAAGACAAAAAGACCCTTTTGCCAAATGTTCAAACACGGGCTAAATTGCCTAAATCTTTTTTTGACATGATGGATGATATGGAGCTGAGAGATATATGGCGTGAACAAAATTTTAAAGAACAGGATTTTACTTTTTTTTCTGATAGGCACCAATCAATTGATTTTATACTAATTACAAATGATTTTCTTTCCAGGGTATAGAAGACGAAGATATGTCCAAGAACTTTAACAGACCATAATTCGGTGTGGATGAAATTAAGAGTTCGGGGAGGGGTCTAGGAGATCTTGGAGACTGAATGAAAATCTATTTCGATATGAGGCAAATGTGATAGAATGTAAAAAGTTAATGAAAGAATTTTTTGTTTTAAATATGCATAAGGGTACACCTGTGGAAATGGTATGGGATGCAAGTAAAGCATATATGAGAGGAGTTTTAATAAATCTGAATAATTCTTACAGACATAGACAGGGGAAAAAACAGAGGTAATTGGAAGAGGAAATAAAAAAGAAGGAACAGGCGTTAGTGGATAAACCAGATGACAAGAATATAAAAGAAGCCATTACAATATTGCGAGGACAGTTTAATATGTTGATGTCAGATCAAGTTGCAACGAACTTGCAATATGCTAAACATAATACTTTTTGTAATGCAAATAAACCAGGCAGGTGGTTAGCATATATGTTAAGGAAAAAACAAAAATCTCAGACAATAGAAAAAATAGAGTATAAAGGTAAAGAGGTATATCAACAGAATATGATTAAAAAAGCATTTTTAGATTTTTATACGAGGTTATATGCTGGTGATAATATACAAGGTAATGATACAGAGAGATATTTGCAGAAGGAAAATATTCTTGCAATTATTGATGAACAAAGGGAAAGATTGAATGTATTAATAACTACTGAGGAAATTCTTTTGGCAATTAAACAGTTAAAAAGTGGAAAGGCTCCTGGCACAGATGGTTTGACAGCAGTGTATTATAAAAATTTTCAATTAGAAATGGTAGAGCCTCTTAAAGAGTTATTTGCTAAAATACAACGGGGAGGAGAAGTGCCACCATCCTGGAGAACAGCTTTTATTTCCCTGATTCCAAAAGAAGATCAAGATCATAGTCAACCCAAAAATTACAGACCCATATCATTGCTTAATACAGATTATAAAATCTTTGCAAAAATTTTGGCAAATAGACTAATGTCAGTTATGCAACAAGTGATTCATAAAGATCAAACTGGATTTATACAAGGGAGACAAATGAAAAGTAATGTAAGACAAATTGTTAATATACTGGAGTATTTGGGGAAGAACAACCAAGTCCCTGCAGTGCTTATGTTTCTGGATGCAGAGAACGCGTTTGATCGATTGAATTGGCAGTTTTTAGTGAAAGTAGCACAAAAGATGCAGTTGGGAGAGCCTATCAAGGCAATATATCAGAAACAGACAGCACAAATAATAGTTAATGGTAGTCTCACAGAAATGTTTCAAATTGAGAAAGGAACAAGACAGGGATGTCCCTTGTCTCCACTACTGTTTATTCTAACTTTGGAAATATTGCTGAACAAAATATGGGACTCAGATAAAATACAGGGTATTAAGATCAGGCAACATGATTATAGATTACGAGCATTTGCAGATGATTTGGTTGTAACTTTAACCCAACCAGTAAACTCAGTTACAGGTTTGATGGAGATAATTAGGCAATATGGTCAAGTGTCAGGGTTCAAAATAAATATAGGGAAAACAAAGATGATAGCTAAGAATATGAATACAAATCAAAAAGAAGAAATGGAAAGAGTAACAGGATACGAGATAGTGAAAAAGGTTAAGTACTTAGGAATTGTTATTACAACATCAAATGGGAAATTATACAAGTATAATTATGAATTGTTATGGCATAAAATACAGACAGAGATGGACAAATGGAAAAAATTACAACTGTCTTTGTTGGGAAGAATAGCAGTAGTTAAAATGAATGTTTTGCCCAAGTTTCTATTTCTTTTTCAAATGATACCAATACTTAAAAAGGATGCAAATTTGGAGGAATGGCAGAGAGGCATTAACAACTTTGTTTGGGTAGGGAAGAGACCGAGAGTTAAATTAAAAATAATGCAGGATATACGTGAAAGAGGAGGTTTGAAACTGCCCAATCTAAAATTGTACTATGAAGCAGCTGTTTTGTAAGCAATTAGTGATTGGATTAACTTAACAGATGAAAGAATACTGAACATTGAAGGGTATGATTTGCTGTATGGTTGGCATGCCTACTTAGTTTATGAGAAGAAGGTGGATAGGACTTTTAAAAGTCATATATTAAGGAATGCCCTCCTGCGTGTTTGGAAAAAATACCAATATAAATTGAATGGCAAGATACCCATGTGGGTAGTATCCAGACATGCAATAGAAAATATAAGTATAGAACAAAGACAGGATGTAATTACTTATAAAGATCTTCTGTTTACAGAAAGAAATGTACTACAGTTAAAGCCTCTGAATGTACTAAGAGAGGAAAGGGCAATTCAAACGTGGTTTCAGTATGTACAGCTGCAGAATAGATGGAAAAAAGATCAGAAAATTGGTATTATACAAAGTGAAGAAAATTTGATAAAACAAATTAGGGATCAGAGTAGAATGCATATAAAAAGGTTGTATAATATTTTGATAGAAATAGACTTGGAGACAGAGTTAATTAAAGATTGTATGATAAAATGGGCACAAAATTTTGAGGAACTAATAATGAGGGAAACATGGGAAAGGATCTGGGTAAGAAATGTAAAATTTACACAAGCTCAAAACTTGAGAGAAAATTTTTATAAAATGTTTTATGGATGACATTTGGATCCTAAAAAGTTAGCTTGTATGTATTCAAACTTACAACCTAAATGTTGGAGATGTGATTGTGTTGATGCTACCTATTTTCATGTTTGGTGGACCTGTAAAAAAGTTAAAGCATTTTGGATAAAAATATGGTGGATTATTCAAAATATTTTTTAAAAAAGGATAAAGTTTACTCCACAGTTGTTTTTGTTAGGTATAATTACAGATTGTACGGCTATAGAGACTAATTTGATTTTGAACTTAATAACTGCAGCAAGACTCTTGGTGGCGCAGTACTGGAAGAAGGAAGATTTACCTATTATTCAAGAATGGACATTAAAAGTAGTAAATTTAACAAAAATGGCGAAAATTTCAGCATATCTAAAGGACCATTCAAATGAGAAATATATGTTAGAATATGTTGGAAAAGATGGATTGATTATATTCAAGGCAAATATCGGACTAAAAAATTTCAAATAGCTTATGAATGATTAGAGAGATTTTATAAAGTACTCAAATTTAGTTTAGTAAAAGGAGAGTTAAAAGTTCAAGAGGGGGATAGGATGCTATAGATAATTAGCTTATGTTAGCTTATGATTGTCAAATGTTATACCCTGCATTTTGCTCTGGGAAGTGGGGAGGGGAGGGAGGGGAAGGGGAGGGTTGGAAGGGGAGGAGGGAGGGGGAAGGGGAAATGTCTGTAAAACTTTTAAAAACTTTTCAATTAAAAAAAAAGAAATAAAAATGAAAAACTTTTTTCAAAAAAAAAGGATAGGGGAGACATCTGTGGAGCAAGGCTGAGGGCGAGAAGGGGATAGGATGGGGAGGCTTCTCTGGGGCAAGACTGAGGAAGAAAAGGGGATAGGATGGGGAGGCTTCTCTGGGGCAGGACTGAGGGAGAGAAGGGGATAGGATAAGAGACGTTTCTGTGGGGCAAGGCTGAGAGAGAGAAGGGGAGAGGATAGGGCGATCGTAACTACTCATTAATTTTCAAGCTGTAAGTGTCGATTTATCAAGCCCGATCACATAGTTTCATAGCGAAGCACGGGTATCCAGCTAGTGTTCTATGTTTGCGTTATTCCAATATGATATGGTCACTCTCACCAAAGATTCCTGCAATTTCAACTCCTCTATCACTTATCTGTTTGTAAGAATTAAGTCCAGTATGGCCGTCCCTCGAGTTTCCTCCTCAACTTTTGGATAACAAGTTGTCAGCTAGGTTGGCTAGGAACCTATTCAACTTCTCACTTGGTGTAGAATTAGTCTTCCAATTGATGTCAGGGTAAATTGAAGTTCCCCATTACTATTGCAGTGTTTCCTACCTGTATATGTTAGTTAGTTGCAAAAAGTACATCTATTTTTTCTGCTTGGTTGGCTTGTAGTATACACCTATAGCAATATCATTCTTTTTTTTCTTTTATATTAGCCCATAAGCATTCTAGGAAGCTTCGTCTTTGGTTTTGTGTATTTCTGTAGCAATATAATCATGTTTTACATATAATGAAAATCCACCTCCTCTTTTATGGGGCCTGGGTTTTTTTAACAGTTTGTATCTTTCTGTCAGCATGTTCCAGTAGTGGGTTTCATTCCACCAAGTTTCGGTAATTGCAACTATATCATATCTACCCTCATGTACTAATAATTCAAGTTCACCCTGTTTGTTCCTCAAACTTGTGAGTTTTTGTATATTGGCATTTGAGACATTTTATGTCTAACTTTTATGTCTTCCTGGTGTTTGAGTTTGTCTTCCTTCCCATCACTTCTTCCTTATTATTTGATTTGTTTTTTGGATGTTTTTGCTTAGAATTAGGTCCTGGAGATCCTAGAGATTGGTCACCCTCCCCACTCAATTTTAGTTTAAAGCCCTCCTGATAAGTTGAGCCAGTTGTTTTCCAAAAACATTCTTCCTGGTTTTTGTTAGGTGCAGCCTATCCCTTGTCAATAGCCCATCGTGGACATAATGCAGACCATGGTCCAGGAATCCAAAGTTCTCTTGGTGACACAAACCCTTTAGTCAGTGATTTACTTCTAGAATCCTTTGTTCTTGCGGTGACCTTTCATTTTTTTACGTGCTTTTGAACTGCTAGATTGGCAGAAGCTGGGACAAGTAACGGGAGCTCACCCCGTTATGCGGCACTAGGGATTTGAACCGCTGAACTGCCGACCTTTCGGTCAACAAGCTCAGCGCTTTAGCCATTAACCTTTCATTGGCAGTTCGGATGAAAAAACTACTTGTGCACCTAAGTCCCTAACTTTCTTGACTAGCTGAATCACTCAATATTGTTTCCAGGTTCATTTTTGTGTCATTTATCCCTATGTGTAGTAATAAAAAAAGGTAGTAATCTGTTTTATTATTTTGGTTTGGTTCTCAGCCACATCTCTGATTTTTGTTCCAGGGGGACAAGATACCTTTCTAGATTGACTGTCTGGTCTACAGACGGTTGGTTCTGTTCCCTTGAGAACTGAATCTCCCAACACCAACACTTTCCTTTTTTCCTAGGGAGGTTTCGGGTATTTTTCTACTTGTCACAGAAGCACTTGCACATGCTACTGTTTTAGGGACATTTGATGATGCTTCTTTTCTAGGTGTCTGCATGTTTTCTTCCAGGGAGGGTCTATGAAATTGATTGCTCAGCTCCAGTGGGGCTGCGTCAGAGTAGGTTGGGTTGGAAAGGGGTTTTGTATTAGGTTGGTGTTTTTTTCTATGAGTTACATGTTTCCATCTGTCTTCTTCTTCTAAAGGTTTATTTACAGGGTCAATTATTTTAGAAGTTGTCATTATTATGTTCAGTTTGGGTATAATCTTCTTACGAAGTTTGGAGTTCCTTACTTTGGTTGAGTTTCAGAATGGTTAGAGTTTCCTCTAGACCCTTTACTTTTTCTTCTAGAAACTCAATTAGTTTATATTTGTACATATAAAGTCTGGGTTTCTGTGGGCATAAGTGTATACAAGTTTTGCAGATCACAATAGTATCGGTTACTTTTTCCATGAGTGGATTGAAAAAAATAGAAAATGAAAATGTAGAAGTTTTTACCACATATTTTTAAAAGGGAAAAATGTCCAATTTAGAATTTGATATTCTAACAGATCATTAAAAAATTTAGGGGACAATATCAAGTTTAAAAAATAAAATTCTAGCAGTTCATTTAAATATGTCAAATTTTTAAATTTTCAGTGTTGAGTAAGGCTTAAATGCAAGGTTTGTTCTTATCCTGCCATGGAGTGTTCTATAATTATCTCTTTCTTCCCTGCCTTCTTGTGATCCTTTCCCTCCTTGCCTTCTTGTGAGCTTAATTTATCCCTTCCGTCTCTGCTCTTTTATGTTCTACACTTGCTATTGTCTACTCTGCCTACTTATTTATCCCCTTATTCTTTGCCTTGTTGTTTTTTTTATCCTCTCTTCTTATTTGCCTTTCACCTGCCACTACTGGATAGTCAGCCCTTCCTGCTTTCCATAGTGACAATACAAAAGTCACAATTGTGGTACTTGCTTCAACACTGCCCTGCAAGTAAGAGTGGAGTTTGTGTCATGATGTCACCCTGAACATGTCATCTTTTGATATACTGTACTGTTAGTTTGCACATTTCTCTGCCAGTGAGTTTCCAAGGATGAGAGTGGATTCAAACCTATTACATAAAAGGTACCTTATGAAGATGAATCAAGAATTCCAGGAGTTCTAAACACATTTTAGACACTGCAGATCTACAGTGGGATTACAATTTATATGTTTAAGAAGCTAGATTCAAAATCACAAAACTAATGCCATAATATGCCACATAATACTGCTTTTAATTCAGAGATATATTTATTTTAACCACCCATGCCAAGAGATCGGTTAGCAGTCAATGCAATTTAATAAGTTGAACTTTCTTCCTTTCCTGTAGGGTAAACAGGTGATCAGAAACTATCCTGGCAGTTTGTATGACTGGGTAATATAACTACCTGCAGCTGTGAACTCTGGCATTTCTGCCAGAAGGTACTGAACCATCTTTTCCCGTGGGAAAGGAAGGTGGGGGTAAGATCTTCCTTAGCTGAAACTGACAGAAACAAAAGAAGTCAAGTATATCGTAATTTTGAATCTAGTAAACAATGTCATTCCAAACTATGGATTCCTGCTTTGAGATATTGTCTTCTGTGTAATAGGGTTATTAAAAGTTTTACTATACTTAAAAGCACATTATATGGTGCATACAGGCTAACATATATAAATTCCTTAAAATTAGTAATAATTATCTAAAAACAAACGTATGAAGTCCAGCACTTACAATCATCTTCTTATAGAGTCCATAATGTAGCACCAGACTGTGGGTCAATGCCAACCGATGTGGTTTCATGGGATGTCCTGCTCCTAATATGGGGGGCAAAAGAAAAGAAACACATGTAATTAACATCTCCACAGCAGAAGCACAGGAATCTACCTGATCACTACCACAAGTCCTCAAAGAATAAAGAATAATATGGAAAATAAAAGTGGGAGGCCTTTTAAAAGACTATTGATTCATTAACGGGATCTAGACATATTTATCTTGTTTTGGAAATTTCCTTAGTTTAAATAATCAAAACAAGTCCGGTGTGCAACCATATCTTTTCACAAAGTGATCATCTGTAATTTACATGTATATATCTTGGAATGGACTTGGAGTTCTGAACAACTGCAATAAACTTCATAAAGTAAAAAGCATGGGTACTTGATACAACTCTGTACAATAATAATATCAAGAATCTATGATTTTGCACATACCCTCTAACATTTCATAGATGAAGATACAGGCATTCTCACAGAACAATGCTTGAATTCTATCACATTCCATAAATACAGATATAATTATACACCACTACAAATAGTGTGCCACTATATATTAGGCTATCAGATCTGGACTGCAAAAATCCAGGTGCTCTTTGCTATCTGGGCCTAACACAAGGTCTGTTACTTTGAAACAGAAGTTGGTTGGGTCATTGATGGTGTGTGTGTGTGTGTGTGTGTGTGTGTGTGTGTAAAAGTAAGCACTGCTGTAAGAATTAAAGCAAGTTAGCTTTTGAAGAGCACAATATTCTTGTTTAAGTTCATGATGAATATGACTGTAGTAGTAATAAAGGAGCAGTTCAAATGTAATCAAGAGCACTCAGAAAGTCTCATACCGTTAGAATGGTCTCCTGCTTGAGCAGGGGTTGGACTAGATGACCTACAAGGTCCCTTTTAAATGTTTATTCTATTCTAATTCTAATTCTTATTCTATTCTATTATTCTCCTTTCTCAAAACATGCAGTAGTGTGAAATGATTCCTACAAGTGCACAGAACTTCAGTCTTTCAAATCAACAAAAAACAAAGACCGAAACAAACCCAACGCTTTTCTGATAAAGAGGGAAAACTCTTGCACATGGCTGTTAAGAAAAGTCCGCTCCTTCCCTTAACCGAGGAAAAATCAGACAGCCTTCACTCGATCAGAAAGCATTCCAAGATTTCCCAATTACCGCTGCTGCGCACGCACCGTAATGAAAATTGCCCACATCGGGATCGTAGAAATAAGCCACTGTCTTCGCCATACCCTCCACACTCGGAAGGACTCGATCACCGAATGACCTCCCGGTTGCGTCCCTCCACCCACAGGTTTACGTCACCGCGTCGCCTAGGCGACGTGCGGAAGCTCTAGCCGGAGGGAAGCAAGGCCTCTCTTTCCCTGCGCGCAGGCGCCTAGTTACTGTCTCCGTTCTGGTTTGAGGTCGGGAACAGTTGCTACGTAGCGAAGGCTACGTAGGAGTAAGGCCATGAGGAGTCACATTGCTTCTTAGTCAAATAGCAGGCTTCAGATTCGGTTCGGTTTGCTGTTTTTATTTGCTGCCGTATCTTACGGCATCGTAAAAGTTGGACGATGACTAAGCGACAGTAACGATTTTTTTTTTTTACTTTTTCTTTCCCTCGTTTCATATGGATTTTCTCAGCCCAGCTTCTAAACAATTATATTTAAATAGTTTAAATAGCGCTAATATAAAATAAAATAAAAGACTCGCTTCTACCATCGTTTTAAAATACTTTCAAAAGACATAGGTTCCATCTATAAAATACCAGATTGTGATAGAATCTTCAGCTAGACCAAAGGATTGAGAGGGGCTCGAGACGAGTCGTTTGCAGGATGCGGCGTACACCTGACTTGGAATCCTTGAAACCTTGTGCGTTGCCAAGAAAGTAATCAGTGGTAAAATATTTAACTTTTTCATCAAAAAATGGAAACAATATATCAGTAACCCTCCCAAATTAAACAAAACTTAAGCACCTTTACATAGGGCTGTTTTCCCACATCCTTAAAACAACACACATCAACTCAAATTCTACTATTATGAACTACCATTAAGCTTTTAATAATCTTAAGGACAAATGCCATTTTCATATTTATTAAAAAATTTGTTTGCAATAGTAAAAGTGAAAACAAACTAAACTCCGAAAAAGTGCAAAAGTAAGTAGTAAGATAAAAAGAAAAGAAATAGGTAGAGTGACTTCCAATCTTTATTACAAATTTGATAACTCTTCATCTTCTAAGGCTACAAACAAATATCTAGTTACAAACAAATATTTAATTTTTCACACACATTCTCTATTTTGGGTTTCTTTTTGTAAAATAAATGATAATAGTGCATGGGTGTCCAATTTGCAGCATCATGTGACATATCGCAATGTTTTTCCCCTTTGCGGAGGTGGGGTGGGTGTTGCCTGCACATAATTCATCCAGTCCGCAGGCCATCAGTTTGAAACCCCTGATATAGTTAATATGTGTTGGAAAAAAATCTCCTTGGTTCAGTTCCAAGTGGGGAAAAAGACACTGGAAACATGGAAACTAGAAATATGGTTTATTTATTTATTTATTATTTTTCTTTCTTTCTTTCCTTCCTTCCTTCCTTCCTTCCTTCCTTCCTTCCTTCCTTCCTTCCTTCCTTCCTTCCTTCCTTCTTTCTTTCTTTCTTTCTTTCTTTCTTTCTTTCCAAAAATTTATATGCCGCCCTTCTCCCTAAGGACTCAGGGCGGCGAACACAGGTTAAAACATACAATAATAAAAGGTAACGTAATTAAAACCCAGTTAAAACAACGACAAAATAATAAAACCCAAGGATCAGGGTCAACCCATTTGTTGAAACAGCCAAGTTTTTAAGTCCCGACGGAAGGAGTGGAGATCAGGCGCTGTCCGAAGCTCGGTGGGTAACTCATTCCAGAGGACAGGAGCGCCTACAGAGAAAGCTCTACCCCTGGACGTCACTAGCCGACATTGTCTGGCCGACGGTACCCTGAGGAGGGCAGCCCTGTGTGAGTGGACAGGACGATGGGAGGCGGTAGGAGATGGTCCTCCAGGAGTAGGGTGTTATATAAATCCAAAAATAAAATAAATAAATAAAAATACCCTGGACCTAAGCCATGATGGACAGGATCACATGGCTTGAATTCCTGAGCAGAATAAGGGCAAAGATGATGAGAGTGCATTGGTTTTATGCCCTCTGGGCCCCACCCTAGAGTTTCCTGTTCCTATGTAAGAAATACATTCTGATTGGTGGTCAGACTTCCAGGGGGTGGGAGTCTTAGCTAACTTTGTAGGTTGTCTGTCTCCCAGGCTTGGTTGAGCCTTGCTGGGGGCTGATGTGATCGCCCAGGTGCCATATAGTGAGTTCTGTTGCTAGATGGGTAGAGGGCTAGTCCCATCTTTATTATGTAGAATGGACTGGCTCAGACCTTAATGGCCCATTAACAAAGGTGTGGTGGGGGACTGAATTTCTGCCTCCCTTTTTGGGGAAATATTCTGCCCTTTTAATATTTCCCAAAATATCTCATTTTCCTAGGAGAGGGGTGGGTGCTAACTTCCTACAAATGTCATGTGTTGTTGCTCATCTGAGGTACATTTACCTACTTCTAATAGCAATAGCACTTAGACTTACATATTGCCCCATAGTGCTTTACAGCATTTTCTGGGCAATTTACATAGTCAGCATATTGTCCCCAACAATCTGGGTCCTCATTTTACCAACTTCGGAAGGATAGAAGGCTTCAATCAACCATGAGCCCTGCAGGATTGAACTTTAGACTATGGGCAATATTGCATTCTAACCACTGCGCCACTAGAACTGCTAAGGACCAGATGATTTTTTTTTACTATGTCCTGATATGTAAAACCATAGAACTCAAAAGAGGATGTGCTTTCTTTTTCACATGATTATATATCTAATAGACAGTTCTTAATAGGGTCATTCTCTTAGCTTCTCGTTTGTAATTCTACTGTAGCTGCCTTATCTAGTAACTTCACACTTGTTTGTGTTTCCATTTTGATTTTCAAAACCTTAATCAGCTTCTTTTGTGTACTTTGTAAATATCAGGATTATTCTCTGGGCTTTGTTATTTGCAATTCCACTTTAATTGCCTTCTCTATCTTGTAATACATATTTTTATTATCCAGTATTTCTGATTCTACTATTTTTGCATCAGATTTAACATTTTTTGGACATCTGTCCATAGAAGCAGACATCATTGCTTATATTTTTAATATGTTAGCTACTAATGTCTGATCCCGTTCTCCACAAATTTGAAATATTTCTAAAATTTCAGCATTTTGTGTCATTTTGTAAATTCCCATACTAACCAAAACAAAAAACAAAAAAGTTTACACTTTTTTCTTTTTTCCTTTTTGCCTGGAATCTTTACTCCCTCTAGTATCCTGTCCAATTTCTGAAATCTAAGTTTCTGTTGGAGAACCAGTTTGGTGTAGTGATAAAGGCATCAGGCTAAAAACCATAAGTCCATGAATTAAAGTTCTGCCTTAGGCACAAAGCTAACTGGATGACCTTTGGCTAGTCACTTTCTCTCGGTCCTAGAAAGGAGGCAATGACAAACCCCTTTGAAAAAGCCTTGTCAGGTAACTGCACTCTCTGAGATTCAGACACAATTGGAAGAAAAAAAAGTTTCTGTATTGACTTTAAACAGAATAATCTGTCATGAATGAAGGAAAATATACGTGTCCCGAGGATAATGATGCAAAATCTGTTCTCATGAAATACTATTTATTTCCAAAATTTTAGAGTAAATAGTAAACACTGTTCTTTAAAAAATGCTGCCAGGGTTCTAGGCATGATGGCTGATCCCTTCATCCACTAGTACTTAGACAACTTCCAGTGAAAAGATGGCCAACTGTTGTGACCCCGACTCCCGAGCCTGTCCTAACAGAGGAAGAGGACTCAGAAGGTGATGGGGAGGAACTGATAAGGCCTCCCTCTCCAGGACCCTCCTCTCTGGCAATGCCTCAGGTTCCACCCGAAGGCCAAGAGGAATAGCCTGGGATATGCCAGGAGGAAAGCCTATCGGAACAACAACAGATAGGGAGCGAGGATGATGAATCCTGGCTTGATCCCAGGCAGTGTCGGAGGGAGAAGCGTGTGCAGCAACGAAAGAGGCGTGGGAGGGCCAGAGATTGAGCTGAGTCACTGAGCCACACCCCACAAGGAATAAAAGTGGGTGTGATTGCTCTTCAGGCTTTGTGACGGTCAAAGTTAAAAACCTGAGTCACATCGTGTTACCTGAAATCTGACTTGTGCATATTTTGGATTGGACCTTGGCTAATTCTTGCTTTGTGGATTACTTTTTGCTACCGAACCAGACTCAGGAGAAACTCTCTCTCTTACTGACTGTGAGTGAAAACTGACTTGGCAGGCATTTTGCAGTTTACTGCCAAAACTCTTATCTGCAAGGGTTTCTAGTCTGATTGCTTAATAAAATCTTGGCAGGCATGACTGGTTGTGTGTTTGCCTGTGTGGGGAAGGGGCACAGAAGAGCCAACTGACTATACCCCTAGGGAGAGATCCCTGAAAGGTTTTTCCCTGGGCTATAGCTTTTTCTTTTTTACTTTTAAGTAGATTCTTTACAACATTTCCACAACGGTATACTTCTATTATATATTCATTTCCCCCCCTTCAATTTACCTTTATCTATACATGTGGTTCCATTATTTTCTATACATATTGATATATGTATGGATATATGGTATGGGAGCAGCTCTGCAGCAGACAAAAAAGCTCTACTGAGAATCATTAAAACTGCCCAGAATATCATCGGGCTCCAGCTACCAGCCCTGGACAACATCTTTGCATCTCTCTGTTTGAGGAAGTTGCAGAACATTCTCAGAGACTCTTCCCATCCTGTTTACAATCTTTTTGGAGTGTTGCCTTCTGGCAAAAGATACAGAACAATTAAAACTCGGACCACACGTTTTCTGAATAGTTTTTATCCCAGAGCTATAATTGCACTCAACAATGAACTAAAGGGTTACCATCAGTGAGCTGTTGGACAGCATTACTTGGTCTGTTGTGTGGATGTTTGGGTGGTTCAGGGGCGGGGAATTTGTGGTGGGTGGAGGTGTGTTTGGGGATTGTTATGTGTGTTGGGCCTGGTCTTTGGGTGTTATGTGAATTTCGTTGTATGGGTATACTATGTATATAAGTACAATGACAATAAAGTTATAATAATATACTAAATTACAATCATACATTATGTATCATTTCCATACATACAAATTTGTTACTAATTTCTAACTCCTATATCTTCTTCATTTAATCTTTCCTTAACCTTTACACCTATCCTCTAACCATTTATACCATTTATTCCATACCATATAGTACTTTGTTTCTTCTTTATCTTTTATTTCTTTTGTGAGTCTATCCATCTCTGCACACTCTAAGACTTTCCTTATACATTTGCCTCTGATGGTACATTGTTATTCTTCCAATTTTGTGTGTACATTATTCTCGCTACTGTGGTGATATGTAAAATTAAATATTGTATTTTTTTGTCATAATTCCCTGTAAACATTTCTAATAGAAATAATTCTGGTTTCCTATCTATTTGCTGTTTGGTTATCTCTTCAAGGCATTTTCATATTCTATTCCAATATTGTATTGCTTTTGGGCACGTCCACCACGTATAGTAATATGTTCCCTGATTTTGTCTACATTTCCAGCAGGCTGATGATGTATTTGGGAACATTTTGGCCAACCTTGCTGGTGGAAGATGCCATCTGTAGAACATTTTATACATATTTTCCTTATACGCTACAGACATCGTCAATTTATAATTTTTATCTCAGAGTTTCTCCCATTTCTCCAATTCAATATTAGCCAAAGTTTTTGACCCAAGTTAACATAATTTCTTTGACTACCTCCTCCTCCATTCTATATCTCAGTAAATAATTGTAAATTTTCTTAATCATTTTGTCCTCTGTGTCTAGTAAAATCTTATCTAATTCTTGTGGTTCTTTTTGGAATCCATATTGTTCTAAATCTTTCTTATGTCTAGTTTGAATCTGCATATATGGCCATCAATCAATGTCTATGCCCTGTTCTTTTAGTTCTTGTCTTGTTTTCAGTTCCCCCTGGTCCTTTAGTAAATCTTTGTATCTTTTTATTTTATCCATATCTAATACTGTGTTTTCCCCAAAATAAGACCCTGTCTTATATTTTTTGAACCCCGAAATAAGCGCTTGGCCTTATTTTGGGGGAGGTCTTATTATTTTGGGGTGCATGGAGCAAGATGGGGCTCCTCTTGCCATCTTACCTGATTTCCAGCTCTGCGTTAAAATATTTTTTTGGGAGGGCTTATTTTCGGGGGAGGCTTATTTTAGCACATGCACTCAAAAGCCTGATTGGGCTTATTATCAGGGGTGTCTTATTTTTGGGGAAACAGGGTACGTTCGGGTAAATTAATGCTTCCATCGTTGATAGCCAATTTGGTATTTTGTTATAATGATTTTAAATTTTTTTTTGCCATACTTGTAGCAACGTGTCCCTAATTAGATGTCTCTGACAGTAACTGTGAGATTTGTTTTTCCCCTCCTATATGAAAGCATGCCATCCTATCTGTAGGTCATGCTTCTCTAATGTCAGAATCCTTTTATTTTTTAGCTCTATCCAATCTTTGATCCAAGTGAGTTCTGTTGCCTGATAGTATGTCACCCAGTCTGCGAGCCCGAATCCTCCTCTTTTTTTGCTGTCCTGCAATAATTTTATTTTAATCCATGGTTTTTTCCTCAGCCAAATGTATTTTGTTGTTAGTTTGTTTAGGTCTTCAAAAAAGTTTTTCCCTAAATTTATTGGTGCTACTTGGAAAAGAAACAATATTCTTGGTAGAACGTTCATCTTAATAAGAGGCTATCCTTCCAATGAGAGACAGCTGTAGTTTTTTCCAGATTTCCAAATCCTTTTTTATCTGTTGCATTAATTTGTTATAGTTATCTTCCTTGATTGATGAACATTTAGGTGATAACCAGATTCCCAGATATTTTACTTTTTTGGTCACTTGTATGCCCATTCTTTCTTCCAATTCTCTTTCCTGTTTTTTGGTGAGGTTTTTCATCATTGTCTTTGTTTTGGTTTTGTTAATTTTAAGTCCTGCTACTCTACCATATTCTTCTATTTGTTGCATTAATTTAGGTCCTGTCTCTAACGGTTGTTCTAGAATGAATACTAAATCGTCCGCAAACACTTGGACTTTATATTCTTCTTTTTTTATTTTCAGGCCCTTTATTTCTTGTTCACCTCTGATTTTTATTAGCAACAGCTCTTAAGGTTAGGATGAATAATAGGCGTGATAGCGGGCAACCTTGTCTTACTCCCTTTGCAATGTTAAATTTTTCAGTAATATCCCCGTTTACTATTATTTTTGCTGTTTTGGTTGTGTATATTTTTTTCCACCATTCTTACAAATTTCTCTTCAAAATTCATGTTCTCCAATTGTAAAATAATAAACCTCCAATTTAGATTATCAAAAGCTTTTTGGACATCCAGGAAGATTAATGCCGTTTGTTTTCGGGGGTGGGCTTCGTAGTATTCTAATGTGTTTATTATAGTTCTCATATTATTTTTTATTAGTCTTCTTGGTAAGAATCCATTTTGATCTGGGTGGATAAATTCATTTAAAACTTTTTAAACTCTTTCCGAAATTATAGCTGCAAATATTTTATAATCGGCGTTCAGTAGTGAAATGGGTCTGTAATTTTTAATCTGTTGCAGGTCTGTATCTTCTTTTGGAATGAGTGTGATAAGTGCTTCTGTCCAAGAATTAGGTATTTTAGCTTCTACAAGTGCTTCATTAAATACTTCCAGGATTAACATGTCTAATGGTTCCTGTACCATTTTATATAGCTCCGCCGGAAGTCTATTTGGGCCGGGTGTTTTATTATTCTTTTGTTTCTTTCTCGCCTGCACCAATTCCATCATGGTTATTGTTCTGTTTAATATCTCTCTTTTTGTCTCTGCAATTTTAGTTAGATTCATCTTGTCCAAGTTTTGTTTAATGTTGTCTTCCAGGATGTTTTCTTGGCAATATAAATTTTGAAAAAAATTGTTGTGTTAGGTCCTTTTGTTCTTCTCTTCTATGGTGTATCACTCCCTCTTCATCCTGTAATTGATATATTATTTTTTTTCTCCTTTTCTTTTTTTAATTTATATGCTAACCATTGCCCTGGCTTGTTTGCATGTTCAAAGAAGTTATGCTTTGCCATTTTGACTTTTTATACCATTTCATCTTGTATAATCATATTCAACTTGTGTTTTGTTAGATCTCTTTTTTCTTTTATCTTGTTGTTTTGGGGCTCATTATGTAAATCTAGTTCCAATCTTTTGAATTCTTCCTGCAAAATATCTTGTTTTTCTTTTCTTATTTCTTTTTGTCATGTATGCTATTATAAGTCATCGTATATACTCTTTTGTAGTGAAAAGTTGGCCAACTTCCAGTGAAAAGATGGCCAACTGACTATACCTCCAGGGAGAGATCCCTGAAGGGTTTTTCCCTGGGCTATAGCTTTTTTAACTGCCAACAGAAGGAACCGGCATTTAATAAGCGGGAATTGAGGCAAATTATTGACTTATACTATTTTGAGGAGAGTGGCAGATCTCTGCAGTGCTGGTGCTTTTGGGATGTGGAAGATGGCCTCTGATTGAGTGGATTGGAACTTTCTATTTTGGACTCTTTGAAAAATGGATTACGTATATGCTGAGCTATAAGGCAAGAGAACTATGGGATTGGGGCATGCAGAAGATTTGGTTGCTACCCCAATGTGGTGGTTGGAATTAATAATCTAGATAAAAGACATTACAGAAGATACCATATGGAATATAAATATAAAGTCACTCGGGTGGTTTTTTATATACGGAAATACTTACTATTGATGGGGGCAGATGGTAATAGAAGATACTGAATATACTGTTGGAAGCTGAACCTGATGTTACCCTAACATGGGCGATGGAATGAATAATCTAGTTGAAAGACACTACAGAAGACACTATATGGATTATAAATTTAAAGTCATCTGAGGATTTTATTTATATATGGAAATATTTTTTAGTTGTGTGGTGCGGGCAGAAGAACAAAGATATTAAAAATATTATGTATGGTAGACCTGTAGGAAAATGGGTGGAGATGGGTTAGGTTACTGATTGTATAGTTTAGGAAAAGGGATGTTATGTTTAGATATAAATATACGTAAAATATTTGAATTAGGAGATATATGTATGGGGGAGGAAATGGGTAGATTATAAATTGAGTAAATGTTAAATTAGGATTTATTATATAGTTTTATAGCTGAAGGTTGCTTTGAAATGTATAGTATAGGGGAGATATAATAACAGTGTTAGAAAGAAATGGTTAGCATGTGGGGGGGGTCTAAAAGGATGGTAAAGTATTATATAATTTGATATCAATCTGGATTTTATTTGTGGAGAAGCCATGGGGGGTGGGGAGGGTGAGGGAGGGTTAGGGAGGAGGAGGGGAAAAAAGGGGGGAAAATTTGTATTTGAAAAACTTTTTCAATAAAAAAAAAAGAAGAAGAAGGAACCGGCATTCCTTTAGTTTATATGACTCCCCTGGATTAGGGAAAGATCTAGAATTATCCTCAGGGTGGATTTGATAAAGTTGATTTAAATCACAATTTACCGTAAATCATGATTTAAATCACTAGTAAAAAGGCTTGATTTAAATCGGGGGTGTCAAATTCGATTTCATTGAGGGCCACATCAGGGTTGTGTTTGACCTCGGAGGGCCAGGTGTGTGTATCTTAGTGTGTCTCGGGGGATGGGCCTGGTCATGGGTGTGGCTGGGGCAGGCGTGGCTATGGTGGGCGTTTGACACAGGCTCAAGATGCATTTTTTTCTCTTCTTTCTTTCCACAGTTCTTTACTATAACCATTTTCCAATTTCTTCTACCAGATATTACTAGCATTTATTACTTATTCTTCATACTGCACCAAACTTTTTATTTCTAAATTTATACCCCATTATTTAATAGTAAATTGCTTTTCCAGGCAGAAAAGTTATTTATACTATTGTATTTTTATTATTCAACTAATAAAAATACAATAGCATAAACAACATGATAATACAAGATCTAACAGCAGAGGTAAATTTCCAGGATAGTAAGTAGAAATGGCTGTCAATTATAGATTGTTGGTTGTAAGTTAAATGAACATACAGTATATAAAATCTGGCATTAAACTGTAGTATTAACATGATGTTGCTTGTTTTCTATCCAGATCAGGCACTTACTTGAGGCCACATAATTGTAATCCAGTCCAATGCAGTCTTCCTGCAGCACTCTGCCAGCCGAAAACGGGCCTAACCCTTCTCTCCCTCCCTCCCTTCTTCAGAGGCCTCCCCTATTCTATCCCCTTCTCTCCCTCAGGCTTGCCCCACAGAAGCCTCCCCTATCCTATCCCCTGGTTGCTGCTATGAAAGTAAAACTGAAACTCCTGTTTCCTGCTTATATTTTGCATTTGGAACAGAGTTCTTTTCAGGTGGGGAGGGGGAGTAGAACTCCTTAGCATCAGAGGGCTGTTTGGAAAGTGAAACAGTATTTGCTGTGTGAGCAAGAAGGAGAGAGGAAGGAGCCTGGCCGTGGCTTAGCTCAAGTGTTCTGTATTAAAGCTGCTTCCTGCTGTGAAAAGTAAAGCTGAAAGTGAAACTCCTCTCCTCTGCTTGTGTTTTGCATTTGGAACAGATTTCTTTTCAGGTGGGGAGCGGGAGTAGAACTCCTTAGCATCAGAGCGTGTTAATCATAATATAGGAAATACTAATGCTCTAATGGTCATTTTGAAAAATTCTTTCTTAGCACCTAGAAGCCAAGAGGAACATACGTGGCAAATTTCAAGTTTGTAGGCTTTACGGTTCTAGAGATTTTGTGATTACAGCGTGAGTGGTTTTCCTGTTTATATACTATGTACTCTGACAAACCTCGCTGATTTTATGTTTTCTTTGTCTCCCTCTTTTTGTTTTCTTTCAAGTGGACTTCCTGTTTTTCTAGGGGGGCAGCATGTCAGGTCCCATATATTTCTATTGGGACACTGGCATTCTGGTGGGAGGGAGGAGGATTGGAAGGATCTCTATATGAAGTTTCTGTTTCTGTTTCCTGCATTGCTGTGCTGTGAGTTTCCATTTCCTGCATTGCTGTATTATTGTTTGCACTGCTTTAAATTGCTGGTTTTTAAGTGGAAAGTTTAGATCTTGCCTAGACCTCTTGCTATCACAAGCCTTTCAATAAAAGCTCCTTTTGGAACAACCTCAGTTTCAAGAATCCTGCTTTCTTGGGAAAATTGGAGAGGTAAGACCTTACATTTTTCAATTACAAATATCAAACTGATAAAAATCCAT
Organism: Pituophis catenifer annectens; assembly: GCF_029215685.1. Lineage (NCBI taxonomy): Eukaryota > Metazoa > Chordata > Lepidosauria > Squamata > Colubridae > Pituophis > Pituophis catenifer. The sequence continues at coordinate 100,526,729 of NW_027256883.1, read as the reverse complement.
CCTAATTCCAATTGACTCATTAAGTTTAAGTCAATCCTTCCAGCTTGTCTTCATGTAATAAAATGTTTTTCATCTCTGAAATATTTGTCAAGTAGTTATAAGCTTCTCTTTTTCTCAAGGATTTTTCAGCCTTGTTAATGTCCATCAGGAAAAAGTCCCAAACGTGTCCTTTTAAAAGTTGCAAATTTTCTTGGAGCTCTTCTTTCATTGTTTTGGGAGGTATATATTTAAACCATCATAATAAAAATTAGTGTCAGATTTATATTCCAAAATTGCAATTGATCCCTCTGCATTGCCAACTTCTTGTGAAATTGCCCTGGTGGCTTGGTAACTTTATATGTATTTGCATCTCTGAAGTAGTTTGAGAAGTTTTTTCAACATCCTTGGAGCATTGCTGATCTATGAACTGATGGATTTTATTTAAAGATTTTTCAAATACATCCCTAATGATTTGCTCCTCCATCTTCTTCTTTACTCAAAGAGTAGCTTTTTTGTAAGAATTGCTGGCCAATCGGAAATCATGAAAATTGGAAGTTTTAGCTACCCTCAGCAAAGCAGACCAAGCTACAAATTACTAAAAATAATAAACTAAAACCATAGCTTTCTGGCCTTATATTTTTCCATCACCTTTTTTTTTTTAAAGATAGTCCACACTTCCTTATTTTGGCTTGCCTTAGCAGCCTCCTTCTTTGTTGTTTAACAAGAAGAAATCCCCAAATTGTGGAAAAATTGGAGGCAAGGGTCTAAAGCCATGGCAGCAAGCCAGCTCTCTACTGAAAGTCTACTTCAAACGGCTGTGGACCAGCCACCCCTCCCTACTCCAGCCAGCTTGGATGCAATGGGGCTACCCCCTCCCCCAGCAAAGCTGCAACCCCCCCCTTCCCCCCGCCACAGAATTACCAAGGACAGACGATCGTGCTCCAGCCCAAGAGAAGAAAAAATGATGAACCTTGGTGGACTTTGCCAAAATCTGCAGAAGCTGAATTCCCCTTTCCAGACGCTAAAGGTAAGGGGAAGCCCCTGAGTGAACTGGGAAGGACGGATTGGTTATGGGATTGGCAGAAGGCCAGACAGGAAGAAATTTCAACCCTGCCACTCAAAAGCCCCATGGAGGAGTTAAAGCAAAATTTTGAATGTGCCGTCAGCCTGGAAGGTGGTCCATCCTGCAGGCCCAAAGATAGAAGGAGGCCAGCTGACCCTGTTGAATCAAGTCACCATAGAAGGGAGCCCAGTCCTTCCCCCTCCCAAACCAGAAGGAAGGAAAGTCCCAGTTTGCATCCATGGGTTCCTCCTTTACCCAGCAAGCATACCAGCCTACGCAAGGCATCACCCCCCCGCCCCCGAATGAGAGATGAGGAAGAAGCCCAATGATACCCCAGACAGGCACACAGAGCCCGGCCATGGGAGGATGGGCCACCAAGGGCAGAGCCACCCCGGTTCAGAGGGAAATTTGATGGGGATCCAGACCAGGTGGCACAGTTCCTCGATGCACCTGAGGTCTATATCGAGAGCTATGGGCACCTTTACCCATTCCCCAGAGACCTGGTCAATGCCATTTCAGAAGGGCTGGAGGGAGAAGCAAAGACTTGGTCATCAGCCCTCTACAAGAATAGAGCCCCCCAACTGCAAGATGCAGATGATTTCTTGCAACTATTGCGGGCGAGGTATGAGGAAGTAGGGGAGGACCCATATGTGGAAGACGAACTCAGAAGCTTCCTGGGTGAAGAGCACAAACATCCAAGCTGACCGCCTCATAGCTAAATTCCATGCAGATCACCTGGACAAGCCAGGAGGGGGTGGGGTAACCCCTCGGAGGGGGTGAGGTACTAAACTTGTTATTTATTTCATGCAGGCCCTGCTGGGAGAGTGAAGGGAGAGGGGCCGGATGTCAGCGTTTCAACGCTGGCATAGAGAGCAGAGGAGAGCGAGAGATAAACTCTGAAACTTTTGCCTGCTAAATCCCTTTGAAGTCGGGTTGTCGTGGAAATGAGGGGAGGGGGCACATTCCTGGGAAATGACGAGGAAAAGAAGTCTGAAGAATGGCTTGGAAGATAGCCAATGAGAAGCAGAGATTTGGGGATTGGAAAGGGAGGGATTGGGGGGCAAAAGGTCAGTCTTGTCCACGCGGAGTCATGATCCGGTGGCTGTGCTCAATTAAAGAAAGATTTCCTTAAAGATTGGCAGTTTGGAAATTCATTTAATTTTGAGATAGCATCGTAGTCTGACAGTAGGAATGTATTATTATTAGTGTGGGAGAAGGTTAGAGATAAATACTATTTGAAGATACCAGCATGGTTATCGACAATGGAAGCATTAATTGTTGCTAGTTTGGTTATCCTGGTTAGGCCCATATATAAGAGACTGTAGACTTTAGTAATAAAGTAATATTTAGTAATATTTATTTCTTTTCTTCCTCAGGAACACAATTAGAGAACGGCTAATCTGGGAGGAGCGAGAACTTATATACAGAGGAGGCGGGGCTAATGGTAAGTAGTAACCAATGGTAAGTGACACAATGACATCACACTATGACATATACACAAGCACACATATTTACAGATATCAGGTTAGGTATTTTCATCTGTAACAAATCCCCCTCTAAAATACCTAACTAATGGTGAGTTATTAAGATTATATATGTACATTAAGTTTGGAAGTCAAATACATATGTTGTTTGGTTGGCAATGGCTTAGTGAGGATATCAGCAATTTGTTCACTAGTATCGCAATGGACAGCTTTAATAAATCCTATACTTGACAGTTGTCTCACATGTTTATACTTGATATCGATATGTCGAGATCGTTGACCTATTGCTTCGGAAGCTGATATATCAATTGCTGCCTTATTGTCCTCATTGATAATAATTGGATAAACAGGTTCATCCCACACATTGGATAACAAATCATCGAACCAAGTTAGATTGTTGACCGCTTTGGATAAGCAAACATATTCGGCTTCCGCTGTAGAAGTGGCAATTAAATTCTGTTTGCCTGTGTACCAGTGCACCGCACAGCCATTTATAAGAAAAACATATCCAGAAGTGCTTTTTCTGGTTTTTGAATCAGTAGCCCAATCAGCATCAACGTAGCAGGTCAAAGTTGGTTTTTCAGAAATGAATGGTTCTAAGAATAAGCACATATCAATGCTAGATTTTAGATATTTTAGAATCCTTTTAATTCCCTCCCAGTGGTATGAGTTAGGATTGCTTACATGTCTTGACAACAAATTTACGGCAAGGGTGATATCAGGCCTGGTCCAATTAGATATGTATAATAAGGACCCAATAATTGATCGATATAAAGTGTTATCCTTGAATGGTTCGTACTCATTATACACATTCCTATAAAAATCAGTTGACATAGGAGTATCACAAATTTTTGAGTTAATTAAGTTACATTTTTGTATGAGTTCCATAATCTTGTCTTTCTGAGATAATTTGAATCCCTTATCTGTTTTGTCAATTTGGACTCCTAGATACTTATTTACCTTTCCTAATATTTTTAAGTTGAAATTTTTGCCTAGTTGTTCAGCGAAATTATCACATTTAATTTTGTCATGTCCAAAATACAATATATCATCAACATAAATCAAAACATATTCAATAGAATCATTATTTTTTTTTGTGAAAAAGCAAAAATCAGATGAAGTAGCCACAAAGCCTATATTTTTAAGTATCTTTGATAAGCACTCATACCACCGCTTACCGGACTGTTTTAGTCCATAAAGGCTCTTATTTAATAGCCAAATTTCTCCCTTTTTTGTATCCTTTCCTGGGGGTGCTTTCACATAAATTTCTTTATCTAGATCAGCGTGCAGATAGGCTGTCTGCACGTCAAATTGATATACTTCCAGATTTAAGATAGAAGCTAACACTAGTGCTGTTTTGACACTTTCTGATCTAACGGTTGGGGAGTAAGTGTCTTCATAGTCATCCGGAAATCTTTGGGCAAAGCCTTGAGCCACTAACCTGGCTTTGTATAGGAATTTACCATCCTCTAGCTCCTTGATTTTATAGATCCACCTAGTGCCAATAGGGGATTTCTCAGTGGGCAGGTCTGTTGGTGTATATACATTTAGTTCTCTCAAACTGTCCATCTCTTTTTTCATTGCTTCCTCCCACTTACTTTTTTCTTCTAGGGGTAGCTTAAGTATGTCATCATATGTGTTAGGAGTCAGGTGTTTAGCTTGGATAGACAGTACGTAATCATCTAATCTTTTAGGGATTATGCCCCTATTGGATCTAATGGGCCTATTCTGGGGATGTTCATCGCTATGCATATACTTAGCTTCTTTTTCGGTTAATTGATCTACCTTCAAAGTGGGGTGTCCTTTTTTCCATTCATCATTAACTATTACTGGGCATTTGATTCTGTTTGTAGATGTGGATTTGGGGTTCGTATCTGATGTGTGATGTTTTGCGTGCGTGTGTGTAATATTTTTTGATTCTGGGTAAATTTCATTGAGATGTAATTTTGACCAGTTCATGTGTTCATGAAACACGGCAGATCTGGATACAATGAAGTGGTTATTTTTATCAATGAAGTGATATCCCTTGGTTCCTGATTCGTACCCCATAAATATCAGTCTTTTGGATACTTTCTCTCCTTTGCGCCTTAACTGTGAGGGCACATATACATCAGCAGATACACCAAATACATGCAAATGCCCAATTTTTGGTTTCCTTCCATACATGAGTTCGTATGGGGTCTTGTTGATTGTACTGGACCATAAGCGATTTATAGTGTAATTGGAATAAGTAAGGGCTTCAGCCCAGAATGACTGGTTTAAGCCAGCATCATCTAACACACATTTAACCATGGTTTGTAGCAAACCATTTTTCCTTTCAGAAACTCCATTTTGGAATGGGGAAAATGGACAAGATTTAAAGTGCAATATTCCTTGTGATTTTAGCCAAGTTGAAAATTCGTTGGATAGGAATTCCGACCCCCTGTCAGTCATTATTTGTTTAATTTTGGTATTGTGTTGCGTTTCTACCATTTTAAAGAACTCCTTAAATTTTTTGAAAACCTCACTTTTGTGATTAAGGGTGTATACAAAACCAAATCTACTATAGTCATCGACTATGGTCAGGAAGTATCTTTTTTTATATTTAATTGAAGGTTTTAATGGGCCTACTACATCCATATGAATTAGTTGAAAGGTTGATTGTGTGGTGCGAGTGGCTTTTTTGGGTTTTGGTTTGTTTTTAATTTTGGATGAATTGCACACAGAGCATTCTAAGTAATTTTTACAGTTCTTTATTTTTAAATCTTCGGAACACTCTAACATTTTTCGTATGACTGGAAAGCTCGCGTGTCCTAGCTTTCTGTGGAGTAAGTGACTACAATTATCGTGAATAGGTTTTCCATTGTTTAAATTTTCAGACATATTAGTATCAGTGGTTGATGCATTCTTATTATTACTTTCATCATGGCTATCTGAATTTGGCTTTTCGTTTCTTAATTGATAGTTTGCATAGACTAGTTCATTATCTTGTGGCAGTAGGTATGTTAGTCCATCATTTGTAAATAGTTTACCTATGTTTCTGTTGTTCTTAGTCATAAATACCTTTCCACCTCTGAAAGTGGTTTCTATTGCATTCTCTATGCTTAATTTTAGGGTTGCCAATATGTTATTTGGAATTTCGGGCACAAATAGTACCCCCTCTATTTTTCCTATACCCTTTATATGCGTGTCTCCTATTCCTCTCACTAGGACTTTATTTTGGTTTGCTACATTAATATAATATTTCTTTTCAGTGAAGTTGCTTAATATTTCTCTATTATGAGTTGTATGGCATGTGGCTCCTGAATCTATGAGCCAGGTGTTGAGTGTATCAGACATCAAAGTGTTATTGTTTCTTATTCCATATAGTGATCCTTTCTTATTTTCTTTAGGGTTATTTCTGTATGTTTGTCTTTCTCTAGAGTGTGGTGATTCTCTTCTCTTATACCTATAATCTGGGGAAGTTCTGTCTAAAAAGTGTATTCTCCTATCCTTGTGTTTATATGAGTCACTGTATCCTATATTCTTGGGGCAGTCTCTACTCTGATGTCTTTCAGATCCACATGTGAGACATTCATGTGGGTATCTGTCTCTGGCCCTGAAATCAGTCCTTCTTTGATTTCTACCTTCTCTTTGTTGTGTATATCGCTCTCTTCTAAGTCTATCTTCAGTAATAAGCTTATTGGTAAGGTTTTCTAAAGTAATTTGCTCTATACTTAGGTTATCTATCAAGGTAATGTAGTTATCCCAGCTGTGATCTAATGAGTTAATTATAATGCTTTTCATGGTGTTGTCAGAAATGGTTTCTCCCCTTTGAATAAGGTCTGCTCTTACAGCGTTTAGATTCAAGATATGTTCACTCATGGATGTATCATGTTTTAGTTTGGCAGAATAGAATTCCCTAGAGATTTTTGTGGTGGTGGCTACATTTTTGCTATAGAACAGTCTGAATAATTTTTGATATACTTCAAATACAGTTAAATTATGCTCTATACTGGGGAGTATACTTTGGGAAATAGAAACAATTAATATATAATATGCTTTGTGATGGAGGCAGTCTATTTCATAGGTCCAAGGCTTATTTGGTGGGTTATCAATAAAAAATAAAACATTTTCTTTCAAATATACAATCTGTAAACACTGATCCCATTCCATTAAGTTGCTTCCATCTAATTTCAATTTTATAAAGTCTGGAGGTATTGTCCCTGAGTGTAGTGAGGTGTTATTCATGTTTAGTAGTTGTCCATGGTTTAAGACCTTAGCATACTCGCAATAAGGTCTGGGGATGGTAGATGTATGTCTGTATTTACTTATCTCTATGTTGTCTTGACTTGTATCTATGTTTCCTTTTTCCTTTTCTGCAGGCTCGTTCTGGGCATGCTCAGTCTTCATTTTCTTCCAGCAGTCAGCGAGGGAGGTTCCTTTGTTTGCAGCTCCCGGGGTGATGTCCCAGACGGCCTTCTGTTGTTCTGTTTTGTTTCCGGAGGGCCTCTGGTGGCTGGAAAATGCCTGGGATGCTGCTCTGCTCGTCGTGGAGTCTCCGGAGTCGCGAGGATCGGGGGAGAAGACACTGGAGGTTTGTCGGCCATTTTCTCTGCTGCTATTGCCGATGGAGCCGGGTTGCTCTGCTAGTCGCTCTTCGGTAGGTGAGTATGATTGCCAGCGCGTCTTTCTTCGGGTGGCTAGGTCTTTGTTTAGACAGTCTGTTTCTTTTTGGCTTTTTGCTGATGGTAGTTTAGATTTTTCTATTTTATTTTCTGATAGTTCGTTTGGCATTTTTAGTTTAGTCCCGAGTGCTGCAGTCAGCACTTGTATAGCGTTGTCTATTTCTACTTCAGTAGGTTGAGCTTTGCTTTGTTTAAATAATTGTTTTTTATTTGTTTTTGGGCTCAGGTAGTCATCTTCTTGGTAGTTTTTGTTTTTCATTTCGTATTTTGAGGTTTGGGATTCTTTTAGTAATTGGTCGGGCATTTTAGAGGTATTAGGTGGGTAAGATGGCTGCCATAAAAAAGGCGGGAAGCTGTCGCCATCTTTGGTGTCGTTTTTGAAGTTAGGGGTTGAGTTTCTTACCTCGTAGTTTTCTTGTTTGTTATTTTCGTTATCTGCTGCTGTTCCGTGGTCTTTTATCATGCTGCGGATTTTCACAAGCAGATTTGATTCAGTTGTAGTTGTTTCTATTAATTGTAGTATTTTTCTTTTTACTTCATCTTCTTTGTTTGGCGTTGAGAAGGGTTCTTCTGCTTCAGCTAGTGGTTGTTCGTTTTGCGTTAGCTGTTCATATTCTTGTGATTGCGTTTGTTTCTTCATGTTTTCAATTGGTGTATATATGTCAGGAGTCAGCTGGGCTGCCATTCTTTTTGTTATGTATCTGGTGGCAGGTCTTCTTTTTTCTTTTTGTGAGTCTTGCATCTTTATGTTTGGTTGGGCCTACCAAACCATCCTCTTGCTACCAATTTGTTGCTAGTTTGGTTATCCTGGTTAGGCCCATATATAAGAGACTGTAGACTTTCTTGTAATAGTAATATTTATTTCTTTTCTTCCTCAGGAACACAATTAGAGAACGGCTAATCTGGGAGGAGCGAGAACTTATATACAGAGGAGGCGGGGCTAATGGTAAGTAGTAACCAATGGTAAGTGACACAATGACATCACACTATGACATATACACAAGCACACATATTTACAGATATCAGGTTAGGTATTTTCATCTGTAACATTAATACATCCAAATATTAGTAATATTAGTAATATTCTTAGATATAAGGATATGTTAACATATAAAGGGGAATTGAAAGGGGAACATGAAATAGAGGAACAAGGGATTGAATTAGATTGGTGTACTCATATGCAAATTCGAAAAAGATATGAAAAAGATGCTAAATTATATGGCTTTTATTTAGAAATGACAGAACTGGATAAGATACTCACAGGAACAGATGAATACATAATTTAAAAATATATAATCATTTACCTAGTATGGAATTAGCAGAAGAAACAGGTAAAAGAAACAATGATAGCACGGGCAAAAAAATTTGGTTATTCAATTGAGTTAGATAAATGGCAACAGCTACGCGAAAGGAATTATAAACTAACAATTTTCACAACATATAAGGAGATTAATATAAAATATTTTATAGATGGCACATGCCACCCAAAAAATTTGCAAAAATTTTTAAAGACAAATCTGCAAAATGTTGGGAATGCCATCAGATTCCTGAATCGTATTATCATATGTGTTGGACATGTCCAGAAGCAAGAAAGTATTGGATGAAAATTAAAACATGGTTAGAAGAAATGATACAACAACATATAGATTTAAAACCTGAACTGTTCCTATTAGGTATCTTACCAGAGAAATTAAGTAAGGAAAATATATACTTGATTGTACATGTGTTAACTGCAGCGAGGATAGCATTTGCGCAAAGATGGAAAGCAGAGAAAATTCCTATGGAGGAAGAAATAATTAAGAAAATATTGGATTGTGCAGAAATGAATAGTTTGACCTTGACACTTAAAGAAAGAGAGGAATCAGAATATTTTCAGATATGGGGGCAATTTTATTATTGGTTGGAGAAGAGATATATATAGAGTAATATTGTAAAGAAAGAGGGGAGAAATGTTATAACAAATGATATGATATGTCAACTTGCAAAGCTTTCCAGACCAGCTTTCAAGTTGCCATAAGCAGGAGGGGGAGAACTGACGAAGCTGCTCAGCTTTCCAAACGAAAAATACATTCCACACATGCCTTGTCAAAGATTGTATCCTAAGTTACTGGGGCCAGCAGGAGGGGTGGGGTTTTTCAGCCCGCCAACGTGGCCCATTGGAGAACATGATTTATGACATGCCCAGGGAGGAAGGGAGGAACAGGGTCATAGGGGCCCGCAAATCATGGGGGGTTTAGAGCTGCCTCCATTTGAGTAATTGCCGGAATGGTGCTCCTAATAAATGACTGGATTTCTTTTGAAACTTGGCTCGAGGCTTATGATTTAATTAGGGCATCTTTCGGAAACTTCACAGAGAGTCAGTTTTCTTAAATCAAGTGAGATTGCCAGGCTACCTGAATTCCGGACTCCCAAATCACTCCCCGATATCTGGGGGGCTTGGAGAGAAAATCAGGCAACCATGGCAGAGAGCAGGCTGTCTGAAGAAAGCCTGCTACAAGCAACTGGAAAAGAGGCAATTCCAGGCTCCAGCAACCTGACTGCAACTGGTGTGCAGCCTATCCAAGACATCAAAGCTGAGGTACCCGTTCCAGCAGCCAAAGCAAGAAGGGATGAGTACTGATGGAGATTAACCCCTAAAGAGCCTCGGTAGTACAGTGGTCTAAAGCACCCTGTTATTAACACAGCTGCCTGCAATTACTGCAGGTTCAAATCTTACCAGGCTCAAGGTTGACTCAGCCTTCCATCCTTTCTAAGGTAAGTTAAATGAGGACCCAGTTTATGGGGGCAATAAGCTGACTTTGTATAAATATACAAAAGTATGAAGGCTATTGCTTAACGCATTGCCCTGAGTCTCCGGAGAAGGGCGGCATATAAATCAAATTTAAAAAAAAAAAAAAAGAAAAGCAGCTGAGGTTGAGTTCCCCCACCCCAATCTCCAGAAAAAGGGGAAGCCCCTGAGTGAACTGGGAAGAGTGGATTGGATGTGGGATTGGGAACAAGCCAGGCACCCAAAGGTCCTTAAAGCAGGATATAGAAGATCAGGGATGTAAGATGGATTGGTTTTCATATATGCAAATACTTTCTAGATATTGAGAAGAACTCAAACAAGAAGGTTTTTATAATGGTTTGACTAACTTAGATAAGTTTTTAATGGGTTCTGATGATCATGTAATTAAAAAGTTATATGGCTATTTATTAGAGGCAAAACTGGAAGAAGAACAAGTTAAAGAATCAATGATAGCATGGGAGAAGAATTTTGGTTATGGTATTGATTTAGATAAATGGCAAAAATTGTGGTCACATAACTTTAAAATGACAATGTCTACAGCATATAAGGAGAATTTGTGTAAGATGTTTTACAGGTGGCATCTACCCCCGACGAGGATAGCCAGAATGTTCCAGAACAAATCGGAGAAATGTTGGAAATGTCATCAGACCCCAGGATCATATTACTACATGTGGTGGTCATGCGCAGAAGCAAGGAGATATTGGACTAATATACACACGTGGCTGGAAAAAATGATAAAGAGACATATTGATTTTAAACCAGAAATATTTTTATTAGGGATCGTACCAGAGACATATAATAAAGAACTGCAATACTTAATTGTGAATCTTTTGACAGCAGCTAGAATTGTATTTGCTAAAAATTGGAAAAGAGAAAAGATACCTAATGATGAAGAAATTATTAAGAAAATGATGGAATGTGCTGAAATGAGTAAATTAACTTTTTTTTTTATTTGATTTATATGCCGCCCTTCTCCGGAGACTCAGGGCGGCTTACAATGTGTTAAGCAATAGCCTTCATACTTTTGTATATTTATACAAAGTCAGCTTATTGCCCCCACAAACTGGGTCCTCAATTTACCTACCTTAGAAAGGATGGAAGGCTGAGTCAATCTTGAGCCTGGTGAGATTCAAACTTACAGTAATTGCAGACAGCTGGTGTTAATCACAATGCTATCAGTCTGTTGAGCCACCAGGCCCTTTTGAAATAAGAGAGCAGGAAGATAGACAATATTATTTGATATGGGATTTATTTTACCAATGGATGGAGAATAAGATTTGGAGAGAATTATGAAATGAATGGTGGTTGAAATAAGTTAGGCGGAAAAAACTTTCATGGAAATAAGTGGGGATGTTTAGTGATAAACTGAAGAGAGGAGGAGCACAAAAATGTCACCGATCGACACACTGTCTGTAATAGTTTGGAATGATAATGTTTTTATGTCTTGTTTTCGTTTTAAAAATAAAAAAAAAATTACAAAAAAAAAGGCAGGCTCCCAAAGGTCCTGAGGGAGCTCCTGGGGAGCTCCATAGAGCAATTGAGGAAGGAATTTGATCATGCCACCATTTGGGAGGAGGGACCATCATGCCGGCGAAAGAGAGGGGAGGGACAGCTGATCCTTTTGAAGTGAGAAGCTGCAGACTGGAACGCAGCCCCCCTTCTCCACCTGTAAGAAGGAGAAAAAGCCCAGGACTGCATCCAGTGCCCCTCCCACGCAGCAAGCAGACCAGCCTGGGCAGACAACCCCCGCCTTCTCTCCGAACTAGAGCTGAGGAAGAGAGCCGGCCGCATCGAGCGCAGGCTTACAGAGGCCCACATGAGGAGGGAGGAGCAGCGCTGAATGACCCACCCCAATTCAGGGGAAAGTTTGATGAGGACTCAGACCAGCTAGCTCTATTCCTTGACTCAGCTGAGATCCACCTAGAATGCTATGGACATCTCTACCCATCCCCCAGAGCCATAGTGAACGCCATCACAGAAGGGCTAAAGGGAGAGGCAAGGGAATGGCTAGCAGCCCTCCACAAGAGGAAAGCCCCCCAACTGCAAGATGCAGATGACTTCTTACAACTGCTAGAGGCCAGATTTGAGGAGGCAGAGGAGATCCCATATGCAGAGGATGAGCTCAGAAACCTAATGCGAAGAGGGCAATCCATCAAGGAACACATCCATGAATTCAGGAGAGTCATCAGGAAGCTACCTCCTTTACCAGAGCGGCTGTTGGTGCACTTTTTCATAACAAGCCTGGACAAGCAAATCACCCAGGTAACCGCTTACCAGGACATCCCGAACCGACTCTCTGAGTGGTTCCAAGTGGCCATAAAAGTTGACAGTGGGCTGCGTGCTAACAACATGAGAAAGCAACAGACTTGCTTTCTCATGTCGTTAGAGAGAGGTCAACCAGATCAGAGACCACCCAGCCAACAGAACCACAGCACCACAGCCTGCCCCAAAATCAGCCCTCCCACGAAGTCCACTGCCACAAAACCAAGGCCAGAACCACCACCCAAGGCACGACCGGAACGAGGCCCCAAGCGTGCCACCAACACATCCCGGAAGGCCCTCCAGGTGGCAGAGGTCCCTCCGCACCCAGCTGAAGAGCGGGGAACCCCAGGCAACGATGACCAATCGCCGGAACCCTACGACAGTGAGGAAGACGGCAAAAATGACCCAATGGTGAGTGAATCAGTCCACCCTTTTGTTTTTCCAATACGCCTAAAGGCCCCAAAAACAGGAACCCAGGGGACTTTTCATGCCCTAATAGACTCAGGCTGCACTAGATGCTTGATCAACCTAACCGCAGTCCTGAAACTGGGGATCAGAGCAAAAAGACTGGCCCACCCGATCCAGTTTGAACAGGTTGATGGATCCCTAATGGGGGGAGCCTATGTCACCTACCTGACAGAACTAGTGAGGCTAGAGCTAGCGGATCACTGGGAAGTAATTCAATTCATAATAGCCCCCAAAATGACAGATGCAGTCATACTGGGACTCTCCTGGCTAGACAAGTGGGGACCAACAATCTGGTGGAAAGGGGGTACCCGCAGACTGAGGATAGCAAGGGGGCCGCAACCCCTTCCAACCAGCAAGCAGAGACACCACCCACATAGGGAACCCTTCAAAAGAGCCCACCAGAACAACTGGCAACCACGTCCAACAAAACCCCAGAGACTGAACAGATCCTGAGGGAATATCAGGACCTTGCAGAAGTATTCAGCGAGGCCGAGTGTGACATCCTGCCTCCCTACCATGAAGCAGACTGCGCCATTGAAATCATCCCTGGGGCAAAACTACCCAAGCCCAAGCTGTACGCCATGATACCCCAGGAAATGCAAGAAATGCGCAATTACATAGACAAAAACCTAGAGAGGGGGTTCATTGAGCCAGCCAAGTCATGGGTTGCAGTGCCAGTCCTCTTCAAAGAAAAAAAAGATGGAACTATGAGATTGTGTGTGGATTTTCAAGGTAAAAATGCCATGTGTGTACACAACCTATACCCACTCCCCCTCATGAAGGACATGCTATCCCACCTGCCCAAGGGAAAAGTCTTCACCAAACTAGATCCCAGAGAAGCATACTACCGAGTACACATCAGGGAGGGAGATAAGTGGAAAACAGTGTTCAACTGCCCTCTAGGGAGCTTCCAAATCAAAGTGATGCCTTTCGGATTGCAAGGAGCCCCAACGGTGTTCATGCAATTAATAAACGAGGTGCTGAATGAGCACCTCTACAGGGGGTTATTGTCTATCTAGATGATATTCTCATTTACACTGAGACCATGGACGACCACATACACCTTGTTCGCCAAGTACTAGAAAAACTTCTAGCAGCCAACCTGTATGTGAAGCTAACAAAATGTGAATTCCATCATGCATGGCTACATTACCTGGGGTATCGAGTATCAAATGAGGGAATAGAGATGGATCCAACCAAAGTGCAAGCCATCCTAAACTGGCAACCCCCTCGTACCCGCAGACAACTACAAAGCTTCCTAGGGTTCGCAAACTTTTACAGGCAATTCATCCCCTCCTTCGTGAAGATTGCCAAACCAATGATGGACCTCCTAAAGACAGGGATCCCAGGAATGAAATCCCACCCAGGACAACCTCTACAGTGGGACCGAACCTGCCAAGAGGCATTTGAAACACTAAAAGAAATGTTTGGAAAGGAACCAGTGCTGAAGCATCCTGACCCTGAACAACCCTTCATTATCCAAGCAGATGGCAGTGGGAGCAGTGCTACTCCAAAAAAACAGCCAAGGAAACCTACAGCCCGGCGCCTACACCTCCCGCAAGCTCACAGACACAGAGAGACGATGGGCCGCATGGGAAAAGGAGGCTTTTGCAGTGAGATGGGCACTGCTAACCTGGTGACACCTGCTGGAAGGAGGCCAGTGTCAGATCCCTAAAAGTGATACTGCCATTCAAGTGGAGGAAGGGGGGACTTGGATTCGATTTACTAGCATGGCCTGTATCATCAGATATTTTACAACCTATATCCTGGCGCCAAGAAAGCCTGAGATTCCCTTTACCTGCAGGAATTTATATGATAGCCATGTGGGTTGTCTCACTTTAAAGGGTAGTGGTGAGAATGCATGTTTCTTCGGGTTCTCAAAGGAAATAGTAAAGAAAACATCTTCACATTGTGTATTGGCTAAAATCTGCATTCTGACTTAAAGGGAGGGGTCTCTACCACTTTAATCCTACTGCTTTGCCTAAGGGTATTCAGATTGTGCTTTAGCTGGATGGCTATCACTTCTGCTTAATAAAAGAATCCTTTTGAACAACTACGTTTCAAGAGTTCGTACTTTCTTAAGTTGGAAGGAGAGGCGATCCTTACAGAAAGCACAATCTGCAAAACGGTCAACCCAGAGAAGCAATCTTCACTCTACTGAGGGGACCTTGCAAGCTATGTCTGAACAAAGCAGAGAGCTGGGAGAAATTGCTGGGGAGAGACAGCAACCGCCACCCAGTCAGATGCCTGTCTCATGCAACCCATCGGAGAGGATGAGATAACCCTGGAGAATCCGGAAAAGCCCCGCTGGTTGATTGGCATTGGGAAGAAAGATGGCTGGGATGAGAGAACCAGAGGAGTCACCCTCAACCGTGGCAACCGAAAACCGGGGTGGAAACTGCAACTGGAAGCCCTTACTGACCAGGGGGGACTGACCGAAGCACCCCTGAGGGAGGACTATCTGAAGAGGCATATAACCCAATTGGTGATGGAAACTTTGGAAAATCTCAACATCCGAAGGGAGCCAGGACAACAACCAAAGAGCATTGAAAGGGCAGCAGTCATGGATGATGCCAGGGGAGGCACCCCCCTCCTGGAGCCCGCCTATTGAGCAGATGGTGCAGCAGCAGTGGGAGAAGACCCAGCAAACCCTTCCCCCCAGGCAGCACACACACCAGTGCCCATTCCCAACCAATCCCGGGCTCCTCAACTGGAAAGAGAAACTCCCCCCCTTGGGGTGAAGTTTGATAGGAATCTGCAACAATTAGGATTCTTTGTGGCACATGTGCTAACCTACATGCAAGAGTATGGGCAGGATTTCCAAACCCAACGCTCCCAAGTGCGAGTTGTGACCCTAGCCCTAGAGAGTGCCACAGCCAGATGGATGGTGACCCTACATACACCAGAACTGCGGGATTTCAACCGTTTCATGATGGCCCTGCGACATCGGTTCGAGGAACCACTGGCAGATCGCAAAGCACGCACCCACATTAAGGTGGTGAAGCAGGGGAGACGGCCAGTAGCAGAGTATACTGAAGAGTTCCAGGACCTCGCGTGTCGTGTGCACTGGCCGGAAGATATTTTGGTGAGCTGTTTCAAGGACGGGCTGAGTGATGATTTATACAATGCCTGCGTGGCCCGAGGGGCACCGAATGACCTACATGCAGTGGTGGGATTCTGCCGGTTCTAGGGGGTTCGGCCGAACCCTTTGTTAAATTGCTGGCTCACCCCGCCCCTCTGCACCACTATTTATTGCCAATAAATAGTGGTGGGCGAGGGGCGGCCGAGCCAGCAATTTAACAAACGGTTCGGTGTTTTTTTGTAATTTTATTGGCCCGCAGAGCTTCAGCATAGGCTAATTAGCCCCTTGATTCTATCAGCCTCCCGACTCTCAGCTGATTTGCTCTCAGCTGTTTTGCTCAGGGCTCTGCTGCTTGCTTGCAAAGAGTGCAGATTTTTTTCCCCCTATCTATTCTGAAAAACGAAACTGAAAGTAAAAGTCTGCTTTACTGTTGCTGCAACATTGGAAAATTAGGAAGGCAGATTTCTTTCCTTTTTCCTCACCAAAAAAGGTAGGTGCAAACTACCTTTAGTGGAAAGGTAGTTTTCCCTAAAGAGGTAGTTCCTCTTTAGGGAAAAAGAGGAGAGTTCAAGATTTTAAAACACACACACAAAAAAAGCTCTATTTAAATAGAGAATTGTAATAATTGAGATACTATTAATTGTATATTGTGTTGAAAGCAGAAATGGTTAAATTGTGGTTTGGAGGAATATATGGGGGGAATTATTTGGTTTATTATTATTGGTAAATATAATTAATTGATTTGTGAGAAATTGGATTGCATGGAAATAATTGGAATATTCATGTTCATATTGATTAATATACAAAAAAGATAGTTATATAACTAATTGATTTATATTAAAATGTTGAATTTATATTAAACAACTGTAATATTACATAATTAACCAATGTGAGGATGGATATAAAAATAGATGACAATGAGAAGGGGTATAATATAGAATAGAAGGGAAAAATTGAATTTGATTAAGATTAGAGATGAGGATGAAGGGTAATATTGTTTTTTTAAAAAAATAGATAAGGAATAAATATGGCAAAAAGGAAATATAGAAATTGTAAATTTAATTGAAATGACTAAACACTGTTTAAATTTGTGAACTGGCCAAATACTCTGTTCAAAAAAAATACATTGTATGTTTGTATGTGTGTTTCTAATTACTGCTATTTATTCATATTTATTCTTTTTTATTCTTTAAAGTTTAACAATTCATTCTTTATCTTAATATCTTTATATTTGTTTGGGGTTGCCTTTCTTCCATTTCATCTTTTTTACTCTACAGCAATCTTTCTCCTCAAACCTACCACCTCTCTCTTTTTTTTCCTTCTTACTTTCTCTTCCCCCCCCTTCTTCTCCTCCTCTCTTCCTCCCTCTCTTACCCTCACTCTTACTCTAATTTCCCTTCCCTTCCTCCCTTCTCTTCCTTCCCTGTCTCTCCTTCTTTCTTCCATCTCTCTTCTCCTTCTTTCATCCCTCTCTATTGCTGTATCCTTTTGTGCATATGGATTACTCAGAGGGCTGAAAAAGTTATTTTTGACTGGTCCTCGCACTTTTGACCAGTCCTCGCACTTACAACTGTACTCACACTTTATCTTGTCACTGTGGTGAAGACAAGTAGTGGTGAAATGACTGACACAGTTGTTAAGAATGCCGCAACGGGCATAAATGTGAGGAAAGTCATAAGTGCGAGGACCGGTCAAAAATGTGAGGACCAGTCAGAAATGACTTTTTTCAGCCCTCTGAATAGTCCCTATGTACATATGGACTAGTCAGAAGGCTGAAAAAGTTATTTTTGACCGGTCCTCGCACTTTTGACCAGTCCTTGAACTTACGACTGTCCTCACATTTTACGTTTTACGCCCTATCTTGTCACCATGGTGAAGAGAAGTAGTGGTGAAATGACTGACACGGTTGTTAAGAATGCCGCAATGGGCATAAATGTGAGGATGGTCATAAGTGCGAGGACCAGTCAGAAATGACTTTTTTCAGCCCTCTGAGTAGTCCCTATGCACATAGCCATGCCCACCCGGTCACATGACCAGCTAGCCACGCCCACTCGGTCACATGACCACCAAGCCACACACCCCAACTAAGCCACGCCCACAGAACCGGTTGTTAAAAATATTGAATCCCACCACTGCCTACATGAATGGTATGTCACCGCCAAAGAAGCTAAGATCGATATGGCCAGAAACCAGTATTGAGTGGGGCAAGCATGGAAGAAATCCTCACCCCAATGGAAGCAAGAGCCCTCAAACCACAAACCACATTCTCCCCGAGATCTTCAGCCTGTTTCAAGTGTGGAAAAGAAGGGCACCGAGCTGCAGAGTGTCGTTCGCAAACACCCACCTGGAACCACCCACCGGGGGAGGGTCCTGGAAAACTGGGTCAGCGTGGGAAGGAGACTGCTCTGAGGAGCAGGGAGACCATAGAAGTCCCATCCCCTCCCCTCTTTGGGGAGGAAACTGTGGCATCTGAACAGGAGGAATCACACTCATTCGGAAGCAATCCAGATGATGAACCATTAGTAAGCAAACCAATTAAACTGCTTACCCTCCCCATTTATCCCAAACCAGGACAGGGAGATAAGTATCCCCACCCTAGTGGATTCAGGGTGCACCCATTGTTTGATCAGCCCAATCTTAGTATGGAAGTTAGGGATTAACATAAGGAAGCTGAAAACCCCCATTGCTTTCTGCCAACTAGATGGGTCAATAGCAGGAGGGGAGCCAGCTTCTCTGGCCACCGAGCCTCTACATATAGGCATCGGAAGCCACGAGGAAAGGCTTACATTTATAGTGGCACCTGGCATGGAATGGCTGTTGGTTCTGGGCCTTGCATGGCTAAAAAAATGGAACCCACAAATCAATTGGAAACAAGGCATCATAAAATTTCAGAAGAAGGTGACTTTTGCTGAGTATCCACATAAAGGAATTGAGGGGGCAGAGAATTGAGAAACAGCCATGCCCGGTCACACCACACCAACTGAGGGCATACCCATAGAATACAAGGATTTAGCTGAGGTTTTTAGTGAAAAAGCCTCTGATGAGCTCCCCCCCACCGCGCCACTGACTGTACAATAGAAATCTTACCCGGCGCAAAACTCCCTAAACCCAAGATGTACAGCATGTCACCGAGGGAGTTGGAAGAGCTGAGAACATTCATTGAGAAAAACCTAGCAAGGGGTTTAATTGAGCCAGCCCGACCAAAAATTGCAGCTCCTGTGCTCTTTAGAGAGAAAAAAGATGACTGGCCAGGGGTTGAGCACATCCTTTCATCCTTGTACTAATGGTAATTCTGAAATTTTGAACTCGGTGCTAGAACAATATTTAAGATGTTTCATTCATTTTCAACAGGATAACTGGACCGAACTTTTGCCTTTTGCTGAAGTTGTGTTTAATAATGCTGTACATTCAAGCACTGGTTTTACCCCTTTTAGAGTAGCAACAGGTCAGGATTTCAGCCCCATGCCAGAAGAACCCACCATCCCCTCATTTAAGGAGTGGATGGATAATTTGCAAAACACGTGGCCAGTGGTTAGATTAGCCTTACAGGAAGCTAGAGAAGCTTTTAAGATTCAAGCTGACAAGAAAAGGATGGAACCCAAACCTTTTCATATTGGAGACAGATATACTTATCTACAAAATTCTTGAAATCATTACAACCATCAAAGAAGCTAGGGCCAAAGTTCATTGGACCTTTTCCCATCACTAGAATCATCAATCCAGTAGCAGTTGAACTACTTCTTCCAAAGATACTCAGGCAGATCCAGTATTCCATATCAGTTTACTCAAACAAGAAGTAATCTGATCCCTCAGACCACCTGCATCTACACTACCTGTTCCCATCACGATTGAAGGTGAACAACACTTTGAAATCCTTGATTCTAGGATCCACAGAGGGAAAGTCCAATACTTAGTTGCTTGGAAATATTTACCATCAGCACACAATGAATGGGTTGCTAAACACCACGTTAGGGCTCCAATCTTACTGAGAAAATTTCACTCCCAATACCCTTATTTATTTATTTATTTATTTATTTATTTATTTATTTATTTATTTAATTTGTATACCGCCCTTCTCCCAAAAGGGACTCAGGGCGGTGAACAGCCAAAATTAAAAAACATACAAATGCAAAAGTTAAGATAATTAAAAGAATTAAATCATTGGCTACCCAAATTTAAAACCCCAAATCCATAAAATTTAAAATCCCAATTAAAAAACCATTTAGGCTAGGCCGGCTTGATGAAATAAAAACGTCTTCAGGGCTTTACGGAAGGTCCGGAGGTCCGGGATCAATCGTATTCCAGGAGGCAGCTCATTCCACAGGGCGGGTGCCCCCACAGAGAAGGCTCGCCCCCTGGGGGCCGCCAGCCGACATTGCCTGACCGACGGCACCCCGAGGGGGCCCTGTCTGTGAGAGCGTATTGGCCGGTGGGAGGTTATCGGTAGCAGCAGGCGGTCTCGCAAATACCCTGGCCCTAAGCCATGGAGCGCTTTAAAGATGAGAACCAACACCTTAAAGCGCACCCGGAAGACCACCGGGAGCCAATGCAGCTCGCGCAGGAGAGGTGTTACGTGGGAGTGCCACGTCGCTCCCATAATCACCCGCGCAGCCGCATTCTGCACCAGCTGGAGCCTCCGGGTGCTCCTCAGGGGGAGCCCCATGTAGAGAGCGTTACAGTAGTCCAGGCGTGACGTAACCAAGGCATGAGTGACTGTGCACAAGGAGTCCCGATCCAGAAAGGGGCGCAACTGGCGTATCAGGCGAACCTGATAAAAAGCCCTCCTGGCCACGGCCGTCATATGCTTTTCTAAAGACAGCCGTGTGTCCAGGAGGATGCCCAAGTTGCGAGCCCCCTCTGTGGGGGTCAATGACTCGCCCCCAATAGCCAGCGATGGCACCAGCTGGCTATACCGGGACGCCGGCATCCACAGCCACTCGGTCTTGGAAGGGTTGAGCCGAAGCCTGTTCCTCCCCATCCAGACCCGCACGGCCTCCAGACACTGGGACATCACTTCGAGGGCATCATTGGGGTGGTCTGGGGTGGAAATGTACAGCTGAGTGTCATCAGCGTACAGATGGCATCGCACCCCAAAACCACGGATGATCTCACCCAGCGGCTTCACATAAATGTTGAACAGGAGTGGCAAGAGGACCGACCCTTGTGGCACCCCGCAAGCAAGGCGCCTCGAGGTCGACCTCTGCCCCCCTGCCAACACAGACTGCCAACCCCTGTCCCAAGCCCTCCAGAGATCATCCACCAATGCGACCAATGCCGTCTCCGTGCTGTACCCAGGGCTGAAGCCGGACTGGCACGGATCTAGATAGACGGTTTCATCCAGGAACTGTGGGAGCTGTCGCGCAACCACACTCTCCACAACCTTCGCAACAAAGCGAAGGTTGGAGACCGGACGATAGTTTGCCAAAACGGCCGGGTCCAGAGAAGGCTTCTTGAGGAGGGGCCTCACCACCGCCTCTTTCAAGGCGGGAGGCAAGAAACCCTCTCTCAGAGAAGCATTTATGATCCTCTGGAGCCAGCCTCGTGTTACCTCCCGGGTGGCCAGTACCAGCCAGGAGGGGCACGGGTCCAATAAACATGTGGTTGCGTTTAACCTCCCCAGGATCCTGTCCACGTCCTCAGGAGTCACAGGGTCGAACTCATCCCAGGTAACATTCTCAAGACCAGCCTCAGTCACCCCGCCGGGATCTACCCAGTCAGAGTCCAGGCTGTCCCAAATTTGAGCGATTTTATCATGCAGATACTGTGCAAAACCCTCAGCCTGCCCTTGCAAGGGGTCTTCCCGCGCTCCCTGATATAGGAGGGAGCGGGTCACCCTAAACAAGGCGGCTGGGCAGTTATCTGCCGATGCAATAAGAGCGGAAAAGTGGTTACGCTTTGCCGCTTTTATCGCCACTAGATAGGTCTTAATATGAGACCTAACTAGTGTTCGGTCGGATTCAGAGCGACTAGCCCTCCAACCACTCTCTAGGCGTCTTTTCCGGCGCTTCATCTCCCTCAGCTCCTCGGAAAACCAAGGGGCCGGGCAGGTTCAGCGTCGGGTCAGAGGCCGCAAAGGCACGACTCGGTCCAGAGCACCGGCGGCTGTCCTATCCCAGGCAGCCACCAGATCTTCAGCCGAGTCGTGAGCCAGAGTTTCAGGAACTGGCCCAAGCTCCCTCTGGAACCTATCAGGATCCATCAGGCACCTGGGGCGGAACCACCTGGTCGGTTCCACCTCCCTGCAGTGGGGTGCAGCGGTCAAAAGGTCCAGTCTCAGGAGAGAATGGTCTGACCATGACAGGGGTTCAATAACTATATCCCCTATATCCAGACCACTCCGCCACTGACCAGAGATAAAAACCAAGTCCAGAGTGTGTCCTCCCACGTGAGTGGGGCCATGAATTAATTGTGTCAGGTCCATGGCTGTCATGGAAGCCATAAACTCCTGAGCCATCCCAGACGCCCCACCGGTAGATGGCAGGTTGAAATCCCCCATGACCAAAAGTCTGGGGGTATCAACCGCCACCCCGGCAATAACGTTGAGAAGCTCGGGCAGGGCCGCTGTCACGTGGCAGGGAGCCAGGTACGCGATCAGCAGGCCCACCTGCATCCCATGGCCCCACTTCACCAGGAGAGACTCACATCCGGCTATCTGAGGTACAGTGGCCTCCCTCGGATCAAGACCTTCCTTTATAACGACCGCCACCCCCCCACCCCTGCCCTGGGCCCTTGGCTGATGGAATGCGCGGAAACCTGGTGGGCACATCTCTACGAGGGGGACCCCCCCCTCTTGGCCCAACCAGGTCTCTGTAATACCTGCCAGGTCCGCACCCCCCTCCTGTATTAGCTCACAAATGAGGGGGGCCTTATTAACCACAGACCTGGCGTTGCACAACATCAGTCTAAGGCCTGGGCTCTGAGACTCTGGACAGCCAGGGAGACGAGAAGAGTCATGGGGGCCGAGGCATGCCACCGCTTGAAGATAGCGGGTGCGTGCTCCCACCACCTGATGTGGCCCTCTACTCCCGCCATATCTGCCCCTCCCAACCACGGTCCTGATAGAACTGCCCTCCACCCTATCCACACTGAGCTCCTCCACACCTTCCGTTCCATGCCCCTGTAACGGGCCTGACCTATGCCCCTCCCTCCCCACCCCCCGCCCTAAGCCCCTTAAAAGATTACAAAAAGACAATTTTAAAAAACCCCACAACCCCCTCTTTGCGGCATGCCACCTCTCGGGGTTCCAAAGCCCGTCATCGAGGTAGGCCCTCGATAGAGTGGAGGGCCAAGCCTGCGAGAGGGGGGAGTCTCGCAGACCAAGAAGCTCCGCTGCGGAATACATCTTGACCACAGAGGATGGGAGCAACCATATCCTAGGGGTCCATATAGAAGGTCCAGGGGAGAGACATGGAATGGGAGTCTCAAGAACATTTTCAACAGGACCGGTCCACTGTCCCCTCACAACAGAGGACGAAGTCAAGTTCCAGGTCGACCACAGTCCAAGGGGGGAAGGGGGAAGACCCAACCACCCTCTCACGGAGGTCCGATCAACCATTCGACCCCCTCTTGTGGTGAGATGGCAGCAATGAACCAATGCAGACAGCACAGCATCCGGGGCTCAGGTCCAAAAAGAACCGCCCTCTCACGGCGGTTGGTCCGATGGTCAGGTCCCCTCTGCTGGCAGATGCAAGAAATTCAATATCATCCCAGTTCAGCCCCCAGGGGCCCCGACATCAGAGCCACCCTCTCACGGTGGCTTAACTGAGCCCAGCCCTCTCAGCTGATGGGATGGAGCCATGTACCAGCCCCCATTCAGATTTAAATAGTCCTCCCCACAGTTAGGGAAAGTTCAGATGAGAATAAACTTGGCGTCAGGTGAGTCAGTGAGCTAGCCGACAATCCAAGGTGGGCATAGTCTTGGTAGAGAAGCATTGGGGGGAAACAGGGGCAGTTATCTCTAGCCCCCCCCCCCAGCCCCCACATAACAATGGAGGCCTCCCAAGATCTAAAAGCGTCTCATGCCAGGTCCTTGCCCAACCCAAAGGGCTGATGATCTCCCGGCCTCGTTGCCCCCCCATCCCCAACTTCCGGGGGGGGGTGTCTCCTCCCTGCCAGGCCCTCTGGGCTGCCATCACAGCTGCCGTCGTCATGCCATTGCCGCCGTCGCTGCCGTAATGCCCCAAAAGGTCTGGCAGCGTCCCAAAGATCTCCTGGGAAATCCGGCAACTCCCATAGCACTCCGGGCAACCCCTCAGCCTGGGAAATCGCCGTACCGCAGCACCCCAGGCAAAAAAACGCCGCCACGCCGATTCCGACGCCCACGTGGACTCCAGCTGGAGGAAACGCTGCCGATGCCCAGCTGACGCAGTCTGCTGCTCCCGACATCGCCCGCTCTCTCTCTCTGCCCAGCCTCAATATCCGGAGGGGAAAAGACCCTCTCCGTGTGGGCAGAGAGTTCTCCTAAGCGGGCCTGGGGTCGTAGATCTTCACAACGACCCCCAAAGACGGCTGTGAATCCCTTTTTGTGAAATGGGGTCATGGGGTTCAGATGGGTTTGCTGATCACGTACCTGGCTCCCTGCCATGTGGCAACAGCCCTGCCCGAGCTACTCAACGTCATCGCCGCGGTGGCGGTTGATACCCCTAAACTTATGGTCATGGGGGATTTCAACCTGCCGTCCGTGGGTGAGACGTCAGAGATGGCTCGGGAGTTCATGGCTTCCATGACAGCTATGGACCTGACCCAGTTAATTCATGGCCCTACCCACACAGGGGGAAACACGCTGGATCTGGTTTTTGTCTCTGGACAGTGGTTGAGGGATCTTGATATAGGGGATATAGTTACTGAACCCTTGTCATGGTCAGATCACTCTCTCCTTCGTCTCGACTTTCGAACCGCTGCACCCCGCCGCAGGGAGGCGGAACCGGTCAGATGGTTCCGCCCCAGGCGCCTGATGGAACCTGACAGATTCCAGATGGAGCTTGGGCCATTTCCTGAGGTTCTGGCACACGCCTCGACTGGAGACCTGGTGGCCGCCTGGGATAGGGCGGCTGCTGGTGCTCTGGATCGGGTCGTGCCTTTGCGGCCTCTGACCCGGCGCCGATCTCAATTGGCTCCTTGGTTTACCGAGGAGCTGAGGGAGTTGAAGCGCCGGAAAAGACGCCTAGAGAGTAGTTGGAGGGCCAGTCTTCTTGAATCTGACCGGACACTAGTAAGATCCCACATTAGGAATTACTTAGTGGCGATAAAAGCAGCGAAATGTAGTTATTTTGCTGCTCTTATTGCGTCATCAGATAATCGCCCGGCCGCCCTCTTTAGGGTGACCCGCTCCCTGCTCCACCAGGAAGCGCGGGAGGACCCCTTGGAGGGTAGAGCCGAGGATTTTGTTCAGTATCTGTATGACAAAATCACTCAGATTCGGGAAGATTTGGACTCCGACTGGGTAGTCTCAGGGGGAGAGACAGGGGCAGGTCTTGAGAATGTTATCTGGGATGAGTTTGATCCTGTGACCCCTGAGGACGTGGACAGGATTCTGGGTAGACTGAACGCGACCACTTGTTTATTGGACCCGTGTCCTTCCTGGTTAGTACTGGCTTCCCGGGAAGTGACACGAGGCTGGCTCCAGGGGATTATAAATGCTTCGCTGAGTGAGGGTGACTTTCCCACCGCCTTGAAAGAGGCGGTGGTGAGGCCTCTCCTCAAGAAGCCTTCCCTGGACCCGGCAATGTTGGTAAATTATCGTCCGGTCTCCAATCTTCGCTTTGTTGCGAAGGTTGTTGAGAGTGTGGTCGCGCAACAGCTCCCCCAGCACCTGGATGAAACGACGTATCTGGATCCGTTCCAGTCGGGCTTCAGGCCCGGGTACAGCACGGAAACGGCATTGGTCGCGTTGGTTGATGATCTCTGGAGGGCTCGGGACAGGGGGTGCTCCTCTGTCCTGGTCCTGTTAGATCTCTCAGCGGCTTTTGATACCATCGACCATGGTATCATGCTGCACCGGTTGGAAGAGTTGGGGGTGGGAGGCACTGTGTTGCGGTGGTTCTCCTCCTTTCTCTCTGACCGGTCGCAGTCTGTGTTGACAGGGGGACAGAGGTCGACCCCGAGGCCCCTCATATGTGGGGTGCTGCAAGGGTCGGTCCTCTCGCCTCTCCTGTTCAACATTTATGTGAAGCCGCTGGGCGAGATCATCCGTGGTTTCGGGGTGGAGTACCATCAGTACGCTGACGACACTCAGCTGTACATCTCCACCCCGGATCACCCCAACGATGCCCTTGAAGTGATGTCCCGGTGCCTGGAGGCCGTACGGATCTGGATGGGGAGGAACAGGCTCAGGCTCAACCCATCCAAGACTGAGTGGCTGTGGTTTCCAACATCCCGATATAGTCAGTTGACGCCATCACTGACTATTGGGGGCGAATCATTGGCCCCCACGGAGAGGGCTCGCAACTTGGGCGTCCTCCTGGATTCACGGCTGTCTTTAGAAGAGCACTTGACGGCCGTGACCGGGAGGATTTTTCATCAGGTTCGCCTGATTCGCCAGTTGCGTCCCTTTCTGGATCGGGACTCTTTACGCACGGTCACTCATGCCCTTGTCACCTCCCGCCTGGACTATTGCAACGCTCTCTACATGGGGCTCCCCTTGAGGAGCACCCGGAGGCTCCAACTGGCGCAGAGTGCGGCCGCGCAGGTGGTAATGGGAGCGACATGGCGTTCCCATGTAACACCTCTCCTGCGCGAGCTGCACTGGCTCCCGGTGGTCTTCCGGGTGCGCTTCAAGGTTTTGGTTACCACCTTTAAAGCGCTCCATGGCTTAGGACCCGGGTACTTGCGGGACCGCCTACTACCACCAATAGCCTCCCACCGGCCGGTACGCTCCCATAGAGAGGGGCTCCTCCGGGTGCCGTCAGCCAAACAATGCTGACTGGCGGCCCCCAGGGGGAGAGCCTTCTCTGTGGGGGCACCTACTATCTGGAACGAGCTCCCCCCAGAGATACGGAGGATCCCGGATCTGCGCACCTTCCGCCGCGCCTTAAAGACCTTACTATTTCACCAGGCTGGCCTGGCCTAATTTTCCCCCTCTTTTATAAAAGATTTTTAAAATTTTAAATATCTTTTAGTATTTATATATTCAATTTTAAATTGGTTTTAAAAGTTTGGGGTTTTAAATTTGTCAGGGCCAAAATTATTTAATTTGATTTTATTCTATTTTTTAAATTTTGTATTGTATGTGTTTTTATTGTTTGGCTGTGCACCGCCCTGAGTCCTTCGGGAGTAGGGCGGTATAGAAATCTAATAAATAAATAAATAAATAAATAAAATAAGACCCCAGAGGGTAGGTCAGTCCCTCATCCTCAAGCCGCGATCTCGGCAACCGTCGCCATCTTGGGCATGCGTGGAATGAAAACTGCCCCTAACAAACCTTGTTGATCTACTATCATGAAATCTTGAAATCTTGTGTATATTTGTTTTTTTTTACAGGTGGACCCTTTTGTTTTCTAAGGAGGGTAGCATGTCAGATCCCTAAAAGTGATACTGCCATTCAAGTGGAGGAAGAGGGGACTTGGATTCGATTTACTAGCATGGCCTGTGTCATCAGATATTTTACAACCTATATCCTGGCGCCAAGGAAGCCTGAGATTCCCTTTACCTGCAGGAATTTATATGATAGCCATGTGGGTTGTCTCACTTTAAAGGGTAGTGGTGAGAATGCATGTTTGTTCAGGTTCTCAAAGGAAATAGTCTTCACACTTGTGTATTGGCTAAAATCTGCATTCTGACTTAAAGGGAGGGGTCTCTACCACTTTAATCCTACTGCTTTGCCTAAGGGTATTCAGATTGTGCTTTAGCTGGATGGCTGTCACTTCTGCTTAATGAAAGAATCCTTTTGAACAACTACATTTCAAGAGTTTGTACTTTCTTAAGTTGGAAGGAGAGGCGATCCTTACAGCCAGAAACCGTTCGAAGTCTGGACTGACCACAAAAATCTGGAGGCCCTCAGGATCCCACGAAAGCTATCACTCAAACAAGTCCATTGGGCTCAATATTTCAACCATTTCGACTTCGTGCTAAAGCACATCCCAGGGGGGAGGAACTTTCTAGCTGATGCCCCCTCCTGCATGCCCCAGTACAAATGCAAGCAGGAACAGGTAGTGGATGCAATCATTCCTCGTACTCAAGTAGCTGCCCAAGTGACCACCAGACGACAACACCGAGACCGACAAGATCAATCAGTGAGTGACCTAACCGCAAAATTCAAAATTGAACTGCTAGCAGACCCCTGGTTCCGAGACAATCAACACATTTTGAGAAAAAGAGATGACCTCGCATAGAAGGGGACGAAACTCTACATTCCAGAATCCCTACATACCCTAATCCTTCAGAGGAGCCACGACGCTACACTGGCAGGCCACTTCGGGTTCCTAAAGACTTTACACTTACCACAAAGGCAGTTCTGGTGGCCTGGCATAAAGAAATATGTGGACAGTTATGTGAAAAGTTGCATCATCTGCGCCACAATGAAAAAATGATCAGGAAACCCCCCGAGAGTGCTGCAACCAATAGCAGAGCCAATGAGACCATGGGAGGAGATTGCAATGGACTTTATAGTGGAGTTGCCAAAAAGTGGGGGAAACACTGTGATCTGGACTGTAATAGACTTATTTTCCAAACAGGCGCACTTCATACCCTGCAGTGGATTACCTCAGCCCACCAGTTGGCCAGACTGCTCCTGAAACACATCTACCGCCTGCATGGAATACCACGAAGAATTATCTCAGACAGAGGGGTCCAGTTCACCACTAAATTTTGGCGGGAGTTCCTGCGGTCCATTGGGTCGTCCCAGGGCCTTACCTTGGCTTTTCATCCAAGCACCAATGGGGGGGGGGGGTGCAGAGAGACTGAATGCTATGGTAGAGCAATACCTGAGATGCTGCGTGAACTATCAGCAGTCCAATTGGGTGGACCTCCTGTCTTTTGCTGAGGTTGCGTACAATAATGCTGTTCACAGTAGCACAGACAACCCCATTCAAGGGTTGGCATGGACTTCGTCCCAATGCCTGAGTACCCAAGGGATCCCCCCTCCTCAGTCAGCTTGACCGAATGGATGGCAACACTGAAAGTGACCTGGGAGAATGTCAAGCACAAACCTATAAGAAACAGGCAGACAAACACCGAGCTCCCCAAAGGCCATTCCAATTGGGGAGAAGGCTTACCTCTCCACAAAATATTTGAGGTTAAAACTGCCTAGCAGGAAACTGGGGCCAAAGTTCATGGGACCATTCCCCATAGTAAAGATAATCAACCCAGTCACTGTGCAATTGAAATTGCCCCAACTGCTAGGGAAGATACACCTGGTCTTCCACAGTAGCCTCTTAAAACCCATAATCGGGTCGACCTTGAGGCCACTACCCCATGAGCCCCAAGACCCCGTGGTCATAGGGGGCCAAACCCATTATGAGGTGCAGCAAATCCTCAATTCGAGGTGGCACAGGAGACAACTCCAATATTTAATCAAGTGGAAGGGTTAGCCCTTATTGGAGGCATCTTGGGTAAAGAGTAGAAACATCCAGGCTGATCGCCTTATAGCCAAATTTCATGCAGAAAATCCAAACAAGCCTGGGGGGGGGGGCATGTCCCTAAACTTTAAATCTGTACTCAAATTGTTTTTGCTTTGCAAAGGTCACCTTCGGGAACTGAGAGGAGCTGAATGTCAACTTGCAAAGCTTTCCAGACCAGCTTTCAAGTTGCCATAAACAGGAGGGGGAGAACTGACGAAGCTGCTCAGCTGCCCAAACGAAAAATACATTCCACACATGCCTTGTCAAAGATTGT
This sequence comes from Pituophis catenifer annectens, assembly GCF_029215685.1. Taxonomy (NCBI): domain Eukaryota; kingdom Metazoa; phylum Chordata; class Lepidosauria; order Squamata; family Colubridae; genus Pituophis; species Pituophis catenifer. The sequence continues at coordinate 100,497,127 of NW_027256883.1, read as the reverse complement.
ATCCTAGGTTACTGGGGTCAGCAGGAGGGGTGGGATTTTTCAGCCCGCCAACGTGGCCCATTGGAGAACGTGATTTATGACATGCCCAAGGAGGAAGGGAGGAACAGGGTCATAGGGGCCCGCAAATCATGTGGGGGGTTAAAGCTGACTCCATTTGAGTAATTGCCGGAATGGTGCTCCTAATAAATGACTGGATTTCTTTTGAAACTTGGCTCGAGGCTTATGATTTAATTAGGGCATCTTTTGGAAACTTCACATGATAAATATTAAGATATGAGAAATAATTGAGGAGGAGGAAGAAGTCACAAAAGATGCACTCAGATGATGTACTGATGAATTGGTTATGTATTATATGTTTTGCCTGAATGGCAAAAACCTTGAAATGAAAACATCCCAATGGGCAATTAAACACTGTTTTCCATTCATCCCCCTCCCAGATCCGGATCCAGTAATAAGCCTCCCTTAAGTCTAGTTTAGAAAAAAATCTCCCCTTCACCAGATGGGCCAGCATGTCCTTCATTAAGGGTAGGGGATAGAGATTTTCCTTGGAAATAGCATTTAAATTTCTATAATCCATATATAAGAGCAGGACTGGACTGGGGCAGCCACCTTGGGTCTCACCGGTTCAATGAAGCCATGCTTGAGCTTTTTTTCTATAAATTGCCAGTTTTTTCCAGTTCCTGGGGAAACGTAAAGCATAAAGTTTTGGTTTAGGTAGTTTGGCCCCTGGTAAAATCTCGATGGCGCATACGTCTGTAGATGTATGGGGGGGAGGGAGTTCATCTGAGGCCACTTTGCTGAAAACATCCATCACATCTCGGTATTCCCTTGGGATGCCCGGTAGGGGTCCATTCACCGCAGTCACTGCTATCTCCTCACTCTGCGGTATTCCAGTCTGGTGGGATTCTTCACTCCGGATTAGTTCATTATTAGGGAATTGGAGGGTCCCCTCCATCCAGTCCACCCTGGGTTCCACTTCTTTAACCAGATTAGTCCCAGAACTAGGAGCCAGTCCATTCCTGGTGTCACAATGAAAGCAATGATTTTGGAGTGATTTGCCATCGTTAGTTTGAGTGGTTCAGTGGCAAACGTGGCTGGGGCATCCCCTGCAATGGACCCATCAAGTTGGCAGAATGAGACTGGGGTATTTAGTGGCCTCAGTTGAATGCCCAGTTCCCCGACCAGAGTTGGGCTTATTAGGCTTCTTGTGCACCCCGAATCCAGCAATGGTTTAAGTCTCACTTTTCTCCCCGTTAATGGAATTAACAATTCTATAGGGATTGTAAGGGGTTTGACAACTCCACTTACCAAAGGGTCTTCGTAGTCACTTTCTGACTGATCAGGTTCCTTCCCTGGAGGGCTCGGAATTCCTCGCACTGTAATTAATTTTGGCATGAACTCAACAACTGCATGGGTCTTTAGGGCGGTGTCTCTGGAACATGGTGGTGGCTTTGAGGGTTTCCCTCCGACCTACTTTTCTATCTTCTGGGTGGGCATCCTCGCACAGCACTTGGCTGCGCTGTGGCCTTCCTTCCCGCAATTGAAGCAGGCGGCTGAGCATGGTGGGGCAGAGCAAGGTTTGGTTCCCTCCCTTCTCCCTTCCGGTAGGGATCTCTTCCAGGAACATCTTGTGTGGTACTGGTTTCGAGTTTGGTCAATTTCAGCTTCCTCAGCCAAGACACACCAGCCGTGCAGGCAGATTGGGGCTCCACAGGCAATGCAGGCATTGCACAGGTCATCTTTTAAGCCATCTTTGAACCAGCTCATGAGTATTTCCTCTGGCCAATCTACGTGGGAAGTCAGGTCACAAAACTCTTCAATGTACTCAGTGATTGGATGGCGCTCCTGTCTGATGTGCCTTATGTGGTCTCTAGCCTTGCTGTCAGCGGTCAAATCTCTGACTCAGCGCTGTTATGAAATGGTTGAATTGCAGAGCTCTGATACATCTGCATTATGGAGGCTCACCATCCAAGATGCAGCTGATCCTTCTAGAGCCAGTGTGATCTTGGACCATGGATCTTCCATGGTGGCAATGGGTTCGCCAGTAGCCCCTGCAATTTCAGTAGATGCCCCTGGGGTTGGGAATCCCCTTCATTCATCGGTAGCTTCCTTTTGCACTCCTACCTCACCTGCAGCACAAGCTGGGGTGCCCTGGATCTGCATGCCATGGATGGCCTCCCTCATGAGGTCATGGCTTCCCTCAGGAGTTGGTTGGACCAGTCTGGGGCTTCTTCCAGTTTATCGTCGTCATAGAGGTCTTCCATCTCCTGCTTCTAGCCAGGTCAGCAACTCCCAGGGGTAGGGTGACATCCTTGGTCCTGCCGCCCCAGCCATCCTTCTTCCTAATGCTGATGGACCACATCAGCTTGGCAGCGGTGCTTGAGGCAATGTTCAGGCATTGAGGGCCTCCTCTGCTTGGGTTTTGGGAGTTTTCTCTCCCAGCATTCAGCCTCTTCATGGTTGCCCTGGGCAGACATGGTGTGCATGATCCCCACGGTAGGGCTGTTACCTCTCCGAACTGACCAGTTTGTAGTTCCTGCCTAATGTAAGGTCTTGCCTCTCCAATCTTCTCAAGAAAGCAGTACTCTTGAAACTGAAGTTGTTCAAAAAGGAGCTTTTATTGAAAGGCTTGTGATAGCAAGAGGTCTAGGAAGGAACTAAACTTTCCCACTTAAAAAACAGCATTTTAAAACAATGCAAACAAAACCCCTCCCACAGTACAGCAATGCAGGAAACAGAAACTTCATATAGAGATCTCTCAAGCAGGAAATAAAAACAGAAACTTCATATAGAGATCCCTCCAGTCCTTTCATCTCCCACCAGAATGCCAGCTTCCCAATAGAAATATATGGGACCTGACAGAAAGTCTTAATCTAAAGTTTGAAAATGTAATTTTCCTTTATGTATAAATGCTTAAGTAATTCCTAAAGTTTATAAAATATTATTGAACCTATATTTGTGAGTAAATGTGTTAAGAGAAAATTAAAGAAAAGATGTATTCATTTAAAGAAAAATTTATAGACTTTAAAAAGGATGTATACAAGAAGAAAAATTATTCTATGAGTGTAAATTGGAAGGAGTGATCTAAATTTAATAGTGAACTTCAAAGTATATATGTTAAGAGGAAGTTAAAAAATATATTAGAAAGTTTTGATTTTAGAAACGTTTTTAAAGAAAAGTTTAGTGTTTTAAAATGAATGGAAAAAAAGTATTTTTCCTTTAAGATTAAAGAATCTGAAAGAATAAGTGAATTTTGTTAATATAAATGGTGATAGTTTATAAAGATTATTAAGTGCAAATAGAAATATATATTATTTCCACAGCAAGGAAAATAAGGCAGAAATGGTTAAATTTATTGTTTTATTCAAAGAGGAGAATATATTTAATTGTTTTTATTTGGATATCACTTCTGGATTTTGTGCTTGTGATGAAAAAAATGAAACTTTGATTTGGTTTTGCCAATTAGATAGATTTTTGTTATAGAAATGGCTAGTTATATACTAATGTGTAAAAGTAAAAAGTTGAGGCTGCAATGTTATCTTGTACTATGCTAAAAAGAGTCAGAAGTCAATACTTCCCCACCCCTTTCTCCCCTTTGTGGGAAGTATACCCCAAAAGGACAGTGCCAGAAACCTCACAGCACCAGAAACCTCAGAAAACAGTGTCAAGAGACTCAAGACAACCCTTTAAGAAAACTCCAGGCAAAAGAACCAGCTGAAAGGAACACTTAAATAGAGCCATTAAGATAAGGGGAATCAGGCTAAAAATAAACTCTCCAAGGTAAACCAAAACTCCCTTTTTCCTGCCTCCCTGACAGGCTTTGTTGCGAAGGTTGTTGAGAGTGTGGTAGCACAACAGCTTCCCCGGTACCTGGATGAAACTGTCTATCTAGACCCGCTCCAGTCCGGCTTCCGACCTGGGCACAGCACGGAAACGGCATTGGTCGCGTTGGTGGATGATCTCCCGAGGGCTCGGGATAGGGGTTGCTCCTCTATCCTGGTCCTGTTAGACCTCTCAGCGGCTTTTGATACCATCGACCATGGTATCATGTTGCACCGGTTGGCGGGGTTGGGGGTGGGGGGCACCGTTCTGCAGTGGTTCTCCTCCTACCTCTCTGACCGGTCGCAATCTGTGTTGACGGGGGGGCAGCGGTCGACCCCGAGGCACCTTGCTTGTGGGGTGCCACAAGGGTCGGTCCTCTCGCCCCTTCTGTTCAACATTTATGTAAAGCCGCTGGGTGAGATCATCCGTGGCTTCGGGGTGGAGTTCCATCAGTACGCTGATGACACCCAGCTGTACATCTCCACCCCAGGCCACCCCAACGATGCCCTTGAAGTGATGTCCCAGTGTCTGGAGGCCGTGTGGGCCTGGATGGGGAGAAACAGGCTCCGACTCAACCCCTCCAAGACCGAGTGGCTGTGGCTTCCAGCGTCCCGATATAGCCAGCTGACGCCATCGCTGGCTATTGGGGGCGAATCACTCGCCCCCACGGAGAGGGCTCGCAACTTGGGCGTCCTCCTGGACGCACGGCTGTCTCTAGAAGACCATTTGACGGCCGTGGCCAGGGGGGCTTTTTATCAGGTTCGCCTGATACGCCAGTTGCGCCCCTTTCTAGATCGGGACTCTCTACGCACAGTCACTCAGGCACTAGTCACTTCCCGCCTGGACTACTGCAACGCTCTCTACATGGGGCTCCCCCTGGGGTGCACCCGGAGGCTCCAGCTGGTCCAGAATGCGGCCGCGCGGGGGATTATGGGGGTGACGAGGCGCTCCCATGTGACACCTCTCCTGCGCGAGCTGCACTGGCTCCCGGTGGTCTTCCGGGTGTGCTTCAAGGTGTTGGTGACCACCTTTAAAGCGCTCCATGGCTTAGGGCCGGGGTACTTACGAGACCGCCTACTGCCACCAATAGCCTCCCACCGGCCAGTACGCTCGCACAGAGTGGGCCTCCTCAGGGTGCCGTCCGCCAGACAATGTCGGCTGGCGACCCCCAGGGGGAGAGCCTTCTCTGTGACGGCGCCCACCCTCTGGAATAACCTTCCCCCAGAGTTACGTATAATAACAGACCTCCGGATTTTTCGTCGGGCCCTGAAAACTTATTTATTTCAACTAGCTGGGCTGGCTTGAGCTAAATTTTAAATTGGTTTTAAATTGGGTTGTTTTAATTTATGGCCAGAATATCTAATTATTTTAATACTGTTTTTTAAATTTTGTATGCTTTGTTTTTACTTAGGCTGTGCACCGCCCTGAGTCCTATTTGGAGAAGGGCGGTATAGAAATTTAAACAAATAAATAAATAAAATAAATAAATAAAATTAACAAAAGACCTGGGACCAAGATTAACCCAGGAAAACAGGAAAATAAAACTCAGGGCAATCAGAAACCCATCAAAACCCATCAGGCTGCAGGAGCTTCAAAGGGGAATTAAGCATATTAATTATGCTTAATTAATATTAATTCCTCTTTGCTTGCAAGCCAGGAACGTTCTAGCTGTGTCACTACTTTTCTTGCCTTCCTGAATTAAAAGATCCCTTTTCTGACAGCTGGCGTTCAGGTCTATTTCTTCTCAGCAACTGTGACTGCTTCCCAGCTGGGAAACAAACACAGGAAATTTTCTTCCAACACCGTGTACCTCATATATTTTTTCTTCCTTTCTTGTTCCTTTTCTTAATTTCCTATTTTTCTTTTTCTTTGTATTTTATATATTAATAACACAATAAAAATAATTAAACTCTAGTATTTAGACCCATAGGAGACCACTACAGTCTCCTCACAAGGAGCTGCTGTCTGAAGCAGATGATTTCTTGTCTTCTTATTTGCAGAGTTCTGAAATACTACTTTACTGGTTAGTTCTAACAGCTTGAAGGGAAACAATAATAAGGATATAATAAATAATACTAGAATATGATATACTGGTATACTAGATTCTGTAACCATTAGGTTCCTGTAATACACATATGCCTTTGTATTTGTATCACATATATTATGCCTTTATATTTGTATCTCCTGTAACAAACATATTCTGTTATTAGGCCTGTAATGTATCTAGTATTTGTCAAACATATGTCCCTGCCATTTGACCTGAACCCATATCAATCTTCTCCCTGTTTTTTTCTTGTGCCATCTAAGAGCATGGTATGTATCTCCAAGGCATAATTTACACCTCAATCTTAATTTATGTTGATCTGGATAGACTCCTACTTTCCAGGGCCAGGGGGCCTAAGTGGCCAATTGAGTAAACAAAGAAATGCTCAAGATGACTAATTGGGAAGTTTCTATTCCCCCTTGCATGGCAACAAGGAATGCACGGGCCTGGATTGGGAGGCCAGAGTTGGGTACTAGCTGACATCTCTGAGGGTATAAAAGGACGCCATACCTTCCCCAAGGTGTGGCTATCTCCTCGCATGCATTGTATCTGTATGTTCTGGATATAGTTCCACCCAGTATTTTGTTTTTGGCCATAAATAAAATCTGTCTTTTTTGCAAGTCTCGTCTTGAGTGGTTCTTTGGCATTCTGGTGACTCAAGTGTATTTTGGGACCTTACACTTCTGGCGCCCGAACAGGGACTTGAAGGCAAAGTTTCTTCAAGGTGGCTGCATTCAGCTTCCCACAAACTGAGCCGCTTTGAGGCTTCGTGGCCTTCATTAAAGGCAGATGGAAGAAACCAGCTTGGACCAGTACCAAAGTCAAGAGCGCTCCTGGAAAAATTTATCCAGTGACTTTGATCTGGTCATTTGCTGGCAGGCTCCGATCCTGCCTGTCCTGAATGCCTAACAAAGAGGCTTGCACTGTGTGGGGTTATGGAACTGAGCTCTTCTGGGTGAGTATAATTTTTTTTTCTCTTGGGAAGGGGAGTGTTGCTTTGTGAGTGTGTGAATGAGACAAGGGAAATTCCTCAGAGGTTTGCCCTCGAAGCGATGTGTGGAGATCCAATCTGTGTTTCTGATTATCCGAGAGGAGATCAGCCAGAGACGATTGCTTTGAAAGGCACGTAACTGTTGGAATAAGAATCTGTAGTGCAGGAGAGGGCTCTGACCAAACTTTGGACCCGCAGGGGAGGTCTGGGAAATCTCTTAGGGAAAAAGAGAGGGTTTGGTTAGGCTTCACACCAACGGAAAGGTGTGGGAAATCTCCTCAGGAAGAAAGAGAGTCAAGTCAGGCTTCGAACTGATAGAAAGGAATCCCCTGGGAAAAATGGGCAACCATGCTGGTAGCCTGTTTGGAACAAATAACTAGTAATAAGAATTGGGCCGTGTTCTCCATTTGGCTATGTTAGCCCACTGGAACACGTTACAAACAAGTTGTGAAAAAACAAAACAAAAAAAAGAGTATAAAAAAATGAATGAAAAATGTTGTGGCAGTAAAAGTTGTCTGTAAAAAAAAAAGTGGAGTTCAAACTTGCTCATGAGAGCCCTGGCTAAATGCAAACGATGTGTATACCTCTTATACATCTTGATCTTTAAAATGGGCCAGCGATTGCTGAGAGCTCCAAGTTAGAATGAGAACACACAGAACAGCCCCAGGGCAGAGGCACGTAGTAACAATCTAGTGTCTAAAGAGAGATCTATGGGTGGCAAAGAAATATTGCAATGTTATAAAGATCTTGATAATTTACCATTCTCAAAAGAGCCAGAGAAGTCTGAAAGAACTAAGAATAAAGAAGAAATTGTTTATTGTTCTTCCCACCTGGGTTTTAGCAGGTAATAAAAATGTAAAACCTGCCTAAATGGGGAGACTCATATAATTTGACTTGATCAATCTGGTGTGATTTCTGTTACAAAATTCTTGGATATGCATCTATAATAATAGTATGTAGAATTGATTGTGATATGTCTGGCCAGCCTGCAAATTAAGTAATCATCTCGGCTTGGAGCTGTGGGAAATGGAAAGTAGTTAGGGCTCACAATCATATTTATGATTTAAACTGCTCTCTGAGTTTTCCCACTGCTTTAAGAATAAGCTATAGGTTGCCCAAGGAAATAAAATTAAAACAAAAAACAAAAAACAACCTCCACAGGTCTGGAAACGTTTGATGGTATGTGTGTGTATGTGTATGTATGTAATCATTTCCAAACCTGCAGGAGACCCTCTAACAACAGTACACAAAAAGTTATTTAGAAAATGGAGCGCTTTGGCTTGTGAAAAGCTCCCTGAAATAATTTGGTTTGCATGGAGGAAGCATTAAATGAAATTTTTGTATGTGAAATTGGTGTATACAAAAAGTCTGATTGCAGTACAAATGTGAATGTGTGTGTGAGAGATGTCCCGAAGCTCATAAGGAGTGATAAAGTGAAGTGATCCTGAGACCTGTGAATGCCTGTGTGTTGAGGTTAGAAAGAAATGCAGAGGGTTGTTTTGTTGAAAGGATGCTGAGAGGTGAAAGGAGGTGAGAATTCTATGTAGTTTAAACATTTTTTCTCCCTGTATTTCCTTCCCCCCCTCCCTTGGAGGAGAGAAGCAGGAAAAAGGGGGGCTGTGGGCTGGTTCTCTGCTGAACCAGCCTGAGAAAGGCGGGGTAAAGGGTGATATCTGATACCTGCCTTTGCAGTTTCATTGTTTTTGGCTCGGAATGCAATTTTGACAAGGTGCTCTATCCTATTCATTTGTTTATTTGTTTGTTTGCTTGCTTGCTTGTTTGTTTGTTAGCAGCACAAGTTGCTGCCTTTTTAGGAATTGTTACAGAGATGAGTTAGAAATTACAATATGTAGTAAAGGAGAGTCAGTGGCATTTTTGTCTAAAATGTTAGATCCTGCCTGTTAAGGATTTCCAGTTTGTGTTCAAGCAGTGGCAGCTATGGCAGTGTTAATGAAGGAAAGCAGAAAGTTGACTTTTGGAGGAGCCCTAGTGCCCCTCCTCAAGTGAGGATGATCTTGATTGAGAGTATGCTTGTTTTTGTTTGAATCCAGCTCAGTTTACAAGGAGATTTAGAAGGACAATCAGATATTGGTGCTGAGAAGGGGTTAATTTGTTTATAGATGGGAAGAGAAAGTGGTAGCAGGTAAGAGAAGACATTTAGGTAAGTTGGTTTGTACAGGCTTGTGAAATCAAGCTTTGAATTTCTTTGAAGCTTGAGGTGCTACTTGGAAGCCAGGATGGCAGCGGCAGAAAGAACTGAATGTTTAGTGTTAGGTGAGAAGTACTAGTTAAAGAAAATGTGAGCAGTAGAAAGAGAAGGGAGGGCTACTTTAGTGTGAGACCATTTCAATGCATTTGAGTTGATTTCATTAGACTAACTTAAGTGGGGAGACTTAGATATTTATTGGTGATAGTGACTGGATGGGTTGAGGCTTATCCAGCCATGAGAGCCACTCAGCAGTAGTCACCAAAATTAACAGATAATACCTAAATATGGGATAGTAGAAGCTATAGACAGCAACCAAGAGACTCATTTTATTGCAAAAGTGCTTCAATTAATAATGGAGGCAGTGGGAATGTCATGTTCCATGGAATGCAAAATCATCTCTGCTGTGAACCAAATCTTTACCCTTGCCTTGCCAAATGATGTTTGGATTACCATGTTTGGACAGAATGGGGGAAATTCCACAATATGAAACTAAAGACATGTTTGTAAAGAACTGTATACGTGGCCTCTATTCTTCTTTATTTTACCTCAGAATCAAAGGACTCCTAGCTCAAACCCTACCTCTCAATTTTGCTGTTCATAAGTTCCAGCCTGGTGATTGGGTCCTGATAAAACCTGATGTGAGGACAAACTTAGCCAAGCCTGGGACAGTAACCTAGTAACCCATTTGAAAATATACCTAGACTGAGTGGGTTATGGACGGATGTGGTAACTCTTAATTGGCATGCTCCAGATGGCTTATATTGGATAAATGGAAAATTTGCCTATGTGCAATTGCCTAGCCGATTGTATGAAGCATGTGTATTAGGAACTGTAAAATCTATTTTTCTTCCTTTTTCTACTGACAATACAACAAGGTGAAAAACTGGGTATACCTATTTATGTGGATGTAGGCCATAGAAAGATGAGTGGCCTCCAGAAATAATAGTTCAGGTATACGGACCAGCCACCTGGGCAGAAGATGGTACAGAACTCCCTTTATATGCTGAATAGAATTGTAAGGTTACAGCCAATGATTGCAATGATACCTAATACAACTGCTAGTGCTCTAAATTTCTTAGTTAAACAGCACTCTCTGTTTAAAACAGCACTCTCTGTTGAAAACAGCACTCTCTGTTGAAAACAGCAATATTCCAGAATAGACTTGCTGTACACTATTTGTTAGCAAAAGTAGGTGTGTATGGAAAAATTAATCCCACAAATTTTGTTTGCAAAATTGATGATTGTTAACCCTTGGAGGTCTCCTTCTTCTCCCTTGTCTCATCCCTTTAACCCAAAGAATAGTCACATGATTCCCGCAATGGAAAGCATTCCATCATTTAAATAAAAAGTGTGGAATGAAGGGAAACAATAATAAGGATATAATAAATAATACTAGAATATGATATACTGGTATACTAGATTCTGTAACCATTAGGTTCCTGTAATACACATATGCCTTTGTATTTGTATCACATATATTATGCCTTTATATTTGTATCTCCTGTAACAAACATATTCTGTTATTAGGCCTGTAATGTATCTAGTATTTGTCAAACATATGTCCCTGCCATTTGACCTGAACCCATATCAATCTTCTCCCTGTTTTTTTCTTGTGCCATCTAAGAGCATGGTACGTATCTCCAAGGCATAATTTACACCTAAGTCTTAATTTATGTTGATCTGGATAGACTCCTACTTTCCAGGGCCAGGGGGCCTAAGTGGCCAATTGAGTAAACAAAGAAATGCTCAAGATGACTAATTGGGAAGTTTCTATTCCCTCTTGCAGGGCAACAAGGAATGCACGGGCCTGGATTGGGAGGCTAGAGTTGGGTACTAGCTGACGTCTCTGAGAGTATAAAAGGACGCCATACCTTCCCCAAGGTGTGGCTATCTCCTCGCATACATTGTATCTGTATGTTCTGGATATAGTTCCACCCAGTATTTTGTTTTTGGCCATAAATAAAATCTGGTTTTTTTTGCAAGTCTCGTCTTGAGTCTCTCTCTTTGGCATTCTGGTGACTCAAGTGTATTTTGGGACCTTACAAGCTGATTTATTCTCTTAATGTATATAATAGTGTACATTATACTACTATACAATGTATACAATAGTGTACAATGTATAATAGTATATTATTTTTAAATTGTTATCTGAGGAAAGGCGTAACGCTTTCCTAATTAATTCAAAAATCTATTATAATTTAAAATAGGGAAAACATCCAAAGAGATTACAAACTTGATTTAGCACAGCACAGCACTTACAAAATCAAATCATTACTATAATAAACAAATACTGTGTCTAAATTAAATGCAAATAATTAGAAATTGAGTTTTCTACAATTCAAAGAACTTAAATATGAGGTCTTCTTTTATATTTTTCCTAGTTGTTGGTTCTTCAAGATCTAATCCAGCTCCTGCTTCTTCTTCTTCTTCTTTCTTTTTTTTGTAAATATTTTTTATTATTTTTCAAACATAAGCATAAAATATAACTTTCAAGAGCAAAAACTCGATCCGGTCATAGATGGTTACCATGCTTACATTTCTTTGACAAACTCCATTCACTATTTCCCATTGCATCTTTAACAGGTAAAAGTTCAAAACGTAAGAAGAATAAATTTTAACATAGACTCTAACATCCTTATCTATATATATCTTTTATATCAATACATTTTTAATTTCATATTTACTTTAGCTCATTTGTGTCTAAGTATCAATCCTGCTTATCTCTGGTTCTTCTCCACATTGTCTTTATCATCTCTTTTACCATCAGTTGCAAAATACTTTTCAGCAATATTCTAATCTCTTATTCTAATTATTAACTACAATTTTATCACCTCAAATCTTAATTTCAAATTCAATACGTCTCCATTTTTCTTACCATTTATACAACAAAATTCTAACTACATTTCTTAGACTCTTGACCCATTCCATCAAATCTTGATATCTTAAATTTTATCATTACTTTTAGACATTTCAAATTACACAGATTCATCCCTAAAATTTTATTTAAACTAATTACTAGCATGTTCTCCTCCATACCTCCTTCTATTATTTGGCTAATTTCCAGCATGTTGTGTTTGGCTGATTTCAGCCTAATCTCCTCCAGAACACCCACTATTTTGGCTAATTTCCAGCATATTCTCCTCTGAGCCTCCCACCATTATTGGCTGATTTCCAGCATATCTCCTCCAACTCTCCTCCTGTTGCTTGGCTGATTTCCAGCATTTTATGTTGGCTGATTTCCAGCATATCTCCTCCAACTCTCTTCCTGTTGCTTGGCTGATTTCCAGCATTTTATTGGCTGATTTCCAGCATATTATATTTGGCTGATTTCCAGCATAGTCTCCTCCAAAACTCCCACCATTATTTGGCTGATTTCCAGCCTATTCTCCTCCAACTCTCCTACCATTGTTTAGCTAATTTCCAGCATTTTAACTAGTTTCCAACGTATTCCTCCCAAGTCTCAAACTCTTAACTAGTGATGGTGATGGTGCCCATCACCTCTTCTTTTAATTTTCCCTTGCAATACAATTATCTATTTCATGTCAGTTTCCCAACATACTTTTTCAAATTAGTTCTCAATATGTTTCATAATAATCATTTCCAGCATATTTTAGATTAAATCACACTTTGTTACTAAGGTCTGTGTATCTTCTTGTTTCATTCAATAAAACCATAATTAAACATTTACCAATCTAACATTGCTTACAAGTTAAAGTCAAAACATATTACATCAAACATTTATTTTTCTTAAAGTTATCCCGTATTTGTATATACTCTTCTTTAATATTTTTAGCAACCTTTATCTCAATCCTCTATTTTGATTACCATCTTTTATTTTCTATTTTTATTACTCCAATCAAAATCATTTATATCTTTAAGCTTTTAAACATTACATTTCAATTTAATTACATTTGATTTTATCTTCTTTTTCCTTCCTTCTCCTTTCTGTCCAGCTGTTCCACTTCAAAAGTCTATCTGCTCAATTTAAAAATTGTGTGTGTCACTTTAATGCTTTTGGAATGTCTAGTCCATGTGTGATGCATCAACCTCCGGTGTTTGTTCCTGCGCCGCACCCAGTTTTTTTGCTAGGCTTGTTAAATTCCATTGTGAAAAATCCAAAATATTTTTTCTTTCTTCATAGAATCACCCAGGGACAGAGTAGGAATCTCCAAAATCCATAAATTTAATGTTAATTTCAAAATAGTCCAAGATATAAAGCCATTTACGATGTTTCTTTTCCAAAAGAAAGGGAAATCTCTTTATTTATTTTTTTTAATATTTTATTGTTAAGAAATTATAATAATACAGTTTTTGTCCATCTGGTTACATAGTATAGGAAAAGGAAATAAATAAGAATACAGATGTGTGTACATATAGATAATCTTTGCTACTCAGTTACATAGTATATAAATATGTACTTATACTGATATGTGCTTATATCATTCTTAATGTATATATATATATATAATAGGTCTTTAAAGGTAAATTAATAAATACATAAGTCATATCTTTTGCTTACCTATATAACCTTTCCTTACTTCATTTTACTTTCTACAATCTGCGGTACATCTTCTCTTACTATGTCATTTGACTATTTCTTGTACTCAATCTAGTCTCTTCCATTTTTTTTTAATTTCATTTTCCTCTTCTCTAACCACCCATACCACTTGTCCCACACGCTATAATAGTCAGTATCTTCTCTGTCATTGATTTCCAACGTTAATTTATTCATCTCGGCACATTCCATTATTTTACCGATTACTTGTTCCTTAGTTGGTATTTTTTTCTATTTCCATTGTTGAGCAAAAGAGATTCTTGCTGCTGTTATTATATGCACTGCTAGGTATTTCTTCTTTTTTGCCATTTCCATCTTCAGAATTCCCAGGAGGAATATTTTAGGATCTAATTCAAAAGTTTCACCTATTATTTCTGAAAGCCAATTGCCAATCATCTTCCAATATTTTTTAGCTTGAGGGCAGGTCCACCAGCAATGGTAAAAAGTGCCTTGCTGATGTCTGCACTTCCAACACTTTGGACTTAGGTTGGGATAAATTTTGGCAATCCTAGCTGGTGCTAGGTGCCACCTATAGATCATCTTATACTGGTTCTCCTTGTATGTGGTTGCCTTGGTGAGTCTTACATTGTTATTCCATATTTGGTCCCATTCTTCCAAATTTATATTTTTCCCAATATTTTTGGCCCATGCTAACATTGGATCTTTAACCACCTCCTCCATCAGGTCATATTCTACCAAATAATTGTACAATTTAGCCAGTAATTTATTGTCCGTGCTCATCCAGATCTTATCGAAATCTTTGCTATCCATTTCTATACCGTATTGTTCTTTATCTTTTTTGTACCTTGATTTTATCTGTGTGTATGTCCACCATTCTATGTGAGTACCTTGTTCTTTTAACTGTTCTATTGTTTTGAGATTTCCTGCCTCGTCTAATATTTCTTTATATTTCACCATTTTACCAAGTTCCAGAATGTTTGGGTATATTATCGCCTCCATAGTTGAGAGCCAACTGGGGATTTTAGTATAATGTTTTCGTCTTATTTCTTTCCAGGTTAACTTCAATATATCCCTCAATTTGTGTTTATTAAAGTGTGTTTTTGTTTTTTTCCCTGTTTCCCATAGGAAGGCATGCCAGCCTTTCTGAAGATCATGCCCTTCTAATGTTAAAATTCTTTTGTTCGCCAAGGTCGCCCAATCTTTTAGCCAAACTAGAATTGCTGCTTTATGATAAGTTTCCCAAATAGGTAGTTCAAGCCCTCCTCTATCTTTTTTATCTTGTAAACTCCTAATTGCTATTCTTGGCTTTTTTCCTCCCCAAATAAATTTCCTAATGATGGCATCAAGTTCTCTGAAATTTTTTTTGTCTAATTTAATTGGCGCCGTTTGAAACAGATACAACAATTTAGGTAAGACACTCATTTTGATTGTCGCTATCCTCCCTAGAAAGGAAATCTGGAGCTTCCCCCATTTCTCTAAGTCTTGTTTTATGCTTTTTACCAAAGGGACATAAATGTCCTCTTTGAGGGCCGAATATTTTGTTGAGATCCACACTCCCAGGTATTTAACTTTCTTCACAATTTGTATTCCCATGGATTCCTCCAGGGTTTCTTTCTGATTTTTTGTCATATTTTTGGTGAGCATTTTGGTTTTAGATTTGTTTAATTTGAGCCCCGCTACTTCTCCATACTTGTCAAGTACATCCAATATTTGTATGCCTGTTTCCACCGGTTCTTCCATGACTAAGACGACATCATCCGCGAACACTTGGACTTTATATATTTCCTTCCTGATTTTGAGCCCTTTAATTTGGTCACTCTCCCTAATCTTTTTTAATAACACTTCTAGTGCCAATATATACAGAAGTGGTGACATTGGGCATCCCTGTCTTACTCCTTTACTGATCTGAAATGTTTTAGTGAGTTCGCTGTTTACTAAGATGTTAGCCCTTTGCTTCTCGTAAATTGTGTTTATTGTGTTTGCAAAATTTTGTCCAAATCCCATTATATCAATTTGTTGCTTTATAAATTCCCAATTCAAATTGTCGAGGGCCTTCTGGGCGTCTAAAAAAACTAATGCCACCTCTTTGTCTGGGTGTTCCTCATAATATTCTATCACATCCAGAATCGTCCTTGTGTTATACCTAATTTGCCTCCCTGGGAGGAATCCATTCTGGTCACTATGTATTATCTTATTGAGGATTCTTTTTAGTCTTTCCGCTAATATGCTCATGTATATTTTATAATCAATATTGAGAAGAGAAATTGGCCTATAATTTTGTATCAATTTGGTATCTGTTCCTTCTTTTGGTAGGAGTGTAATATAAGCCTCTCTCCAAGATTCTGGTATTTTATTTTTCAGTAGGGCCTCATTAAAAATTTCAAGCATTCTTGGAAGTAGAATGTCTTCTAATTCTAAGTTTTTATATAATTCCCCTGGGAATCCATTTGGGCCCGGAGATTTATTCTTTTTCAGTTTGGCAATTGCTGTTTTTAACTCTGTCAATGTAATCTCTTTATTCAACATCTCTTTTTCCTCCTCTCCGATCTGTGGCATTCCCTCCTCCAATAGATATTGTTTTACTTTCTCTTTGGGAATATCTTCTTCTTTATATAAAGATGCATAGTATTCACGTGCTATTTCCAGTTTTTCTTCCTCCTTGGTTACAATGTGGCCTTCCAGGTCCTCTAATTGGAAAATAATTCCTTTCTCTCTCTCTTTTTTAATTCTATAGGACAACCACCTGCCTGGCTTATTGGCGTTCTCAAAATAATATTGTTTTGTTCTCTTAATTTCATGTGCTAATTTTTCTTGATCCATTATATTTAGTTTATGATGAATGGTCATCCAATTTTCTTTTATTGTTTCATTATCAGGGTTTTGTTGTGCCTCTTTCTCTGCCTTTGCCAGTTCTTCTAGCAATGTTTTTGAGCTTCTCTCCTCTCTTTGTTTCTGTATGCTCCGTATGCTATCATTAGGCCTCTTAAATAGCCCTTCATCGTATCCCAGATTATTCCCTGATCCATTGGTTCTTTTTCATTTTCTTCAAAAAAGTTTGTTAGCTCCCCTCTAACTTTATCAATATTTTTTTTTGTCTCGTAGGAATTGTATGTTCATTCTCCATCTCGTATTCTTTCTCTTATATCTACTCTTCCATCTAATTTTCAGTGGGTTATGGTCTGCCCAGGTGTTGGGTAAGATCTCTGCTGATACAATGTCCATTCCCATATTCCTGCTCACCCACATCATATCTATTCGAGACCATGATTTATTAGGATTAGAATAGAAAGTGTACTGTCTTTTATTGGGGTGTAATGTTCACCAAATGTCTACGAGATTTAGTTCATCCACTAAGTCGAAGAAAGTTTTTGGTAGATTTTTCCTTTTTTTCTTTTGTCCTCTGGGTCTTTTATGATCTTTATTCGCGTCTACCACTCCATTGAAGTCCCCAATGATGCAAATATTGTTATTATCCATTCTCCTTATTATTTCTCGCATTTTATTGTAAAACTCTTTCAAATTTTTGTTTGGAGCGTAGATCGCTGCTATTAATATTGGAGAGTTGCCTCTCTTAATTTCAACTATTAGTAATGTACCTTTTGGATCTGCATATTTCAATTCTGTTTTTATCTCTTTTTTGATATATAGTGCCACCCCTCTCTTCTTTTTCATGGCTAAGGAGGTATAAAGATTCCCCAATTTTTTATATTCCAAATATTTTTTGTCTTCTTGTTTAATGTGTACCTCCTGGAGACAGACTATATCTACATTTTGAGTGACTAATTTGTTAAAGAAAGTTTTTCTTTTTTTATAATCATTAAGTCCATTTACGTTGATCGATAGGATTTTCCAATCATCCATCCTTTTTGCCTTGTGTTGTTTTACTTGAATTTAAGGTTGGTGTTTGCTCGAACCACTCTTTGTGGTCTTTGTTTCTTCCCTGCTTCTCTGCTTTCTTTCTCTTTCTTCTCTTTCTCCTCTAAACTCTCTTTCCCCTCCGGGGTCCCTTCTTTGGATCTTCTTTGGGTGAGTTCCTCTTCTGTGGTAGCTGCTTCCAATTCCTCTTTACTACTCTGTTCATCTTCTGACCCTCTCAGTTGGTCAAGGAATTCTTGAGCCTCCACCAGGCTGTTTATTTTAATTTTCCTCCCTTGCCATGTAACCAGCATACCCTCTGGCAAGGTCCATCTGAAGAGTATATTCCTTTTGTTCAACTGTATGGCAAGGAATCTATAGTCTCTTCGTTGTTCTCTCACCCTCCTCGGCACTTGCTTCAAGACAACCACCTCCCTTTCCTTATAGTTGATTGGTTCTTCCTTTACCATTTTATAAAAGATGTCTTTAACTTTCTTCCGTGCAAATCTTATGTGTACCTCTCTAGGTAGTTTGTTCCGTCTGGCGTAGTTCGTCTGTACCCTGTACACCCTGTCCAGTTCTTTTATTATGTTGTCTGTATCTTGTTGAAGAACCTCCGCTATTAATTCTGCCATTACTTGGCCCAGGTTTTCGTCCTTATCTTCTGCAATGTTTTGGAAACGCAGATAGAAAGAAGCTCTATCCATTTCCAGCTGCGTAATCGAATCTTCCAGATCCCTGTTCTGGGTCATTAATTTTTGATCTACTGTCTCTAGGTTCTTCTCTTGTTGTTCAATCTTAGATTCCATTTTTTGTATTCTCTGTTCGTTCTTTTGTATAGCTTGTTGTATGTCACTCATTTTCTGGTCAATGCTTTGTATGTCTGTTTTCAATTCTTGATGATTGCTGGACATCTTCTCTTGCATTAAGAGCATTGTCTCTTGAATCATTGCTAATGACAACTGCATCGCTTGCATTGTTGGAATCACTGATGATTTCTTGCTTTTTGATAGCCCTTCTATCGACTTTTGGGTTGCAGGGGACGACATTGTAATTGTGGGGTTTGAGAAGCTGGAGGTTACTTTCTTTCCTGTTTTTGCCACAGTGGATGCAAGACTTGTCATCTCCCTCAACACTTTCGCCTGTTCTCTGACTATCTTTTCTATGTTCCTCCAAATAATCATTCACTAATTATTTTTCCCTTTACTTAGATTAACAGGACTAGGAATTGTTTTAAAATATTCCCAATTTGCAGACAAATATTAAATAGCACAATCAAACAGTTTAAAGACAATATTTCTTATTTAGCTTAAATCCTGATTATCAATTAATTAAATTCTCAATTCATAAAAAGGCTCTCAGTACATATATATATAGTCAACAGGAGGCCAGTAAGTTAATGCTCAATAGCCAATCAGTAAACAATTCATTAATTAATATTATAAGATAAATCACTGTTAAAAAAATTAATCCTTAATAATATTAGGCAATATAGTCAATCTATGCACATAACAAGCAAAAAAAAAAAAAAAAGGAAAACAAGAAAAGAGAATAGATCCTAATATGACTATGCAGATATTTAACCTTATAATATACTAGTTATTTGATGCAATACGAGTTATATTCAACTTTGTAAATATGTTAATTAGCTACATTATATTGATATTTTTAGTACTTTAAATATATAAATACTTTAAATACTTATATAGATACTTTAAATACTTTAAATGTATAAAGAAGAAAAAATAGATATAAATATATTGTAAATATAGACTAATTTTAAACTAATAATAATCTATGTAGGTACAAATTTTTATTCAGTTCTTCTTAGTCCCTTCAGGAACCACACTTGTTAAAGTCTGTGCAGGAAAGTATGATAGTTTAATATCACCCGTTTTATTTCTCGCTTCTTTAGAATCTTATGAGAATGAGTTTAATTATTCCGCTTGTCACTTCCTGGTACTCCTTCTTTCCTCTCTAGCTCTTCGTTGTTCTTCTCATTGGTATCAAGTATGGTTGCACTTCCGGTCCTAATTTCCGGTCGTTCTTCTTTCCAATCAGCAAAATCTCTTTCCTACGTCTTCAGAGCTCTCTTGATCGATCCACACAGCAAGTTACATCCAAATCAGGTAGCGCCGCTGTTCCACTTGCCAATCTCTCCTTCTTGTTTCTTGCCGGCCTGTCTGCGATCCTATCAGCTGTCAAATCCTCCTCTTTCTTTCAGTCGCCGCTTTTTCCTCCTATGAGACCTTTCGATCCGACCCAGCCAGCAAAGCTCTTGCCGATTTCAGGCGTGCTCTAGAAGAAGTGGTTACGAGTGCACTCCGCTTCTCTTTCCCGGAATTTTTGCTTCCCGTCTCGTTAGCTATCGTGGCTTCGAGTCTGCCATTAACAGGCAGACGCGCTCCGTTAGATTGACAGTGGATATCGGTCCTGCCGGGTGGGTTTGTGCTCCACCACTCGACTCACCGAAGCCCCACTATTGTCCGCGAAGCCCTCCAGGCTTCCACACCTCGAAGGGTCCCCAAAACGTAGCGTTAAGTGGCAGTGGGAAGGAGCGATCGCTCTTACCACGCCATGTCGTCACAAGTCACCAACCAGAAGTGAAAGGAAAATCTCTTTAATCCACTCTCCTGCTTAGTCACCGCAGACTCCATGGCAATTATGTAGCCACCCGTCTGTCACTCTTCATTAGCCTCGTTAACTTTCTAAAGGTGTAAATTCCCAGAAAAACATTTCTCCAATCAACTCCAAATAAGTAAAAAAAGATAGAATCCAATTTTAAAATTATTAAATGTCAATTATTCCAAATCGAATTTCAAAGTCTGTCATGGGTCTTTGTCTCCAAAAGTTTTTTTTTTCTTTTCCTTAATTTTCAAGCCCCATAAATCTGCAGCCGCTATTTAAGGCTTGGGGTCTTATTTTTCAATCCATTAAATTCTGTTGCTTTGCCTGGGTTGGTGTCACTCACCCGGCTTCAAGGTATTGCTCTCTCCTCTTCTCTCCAGCACAATCTTTTTCCCGGTCTGCCGCAGCTTTGCGACAGCCGCCATGGCTGCCTCCCCCCCATCTCCGACTTAGAGGATTTCCTCTGGCCTCCGAGGAACTTGCCTGTTCCTCTTGGCCCAGCGAGGTGCTCCTCTTCTCCCCCCATCCCTACAGGATGGGGTCGGTCCAAGACCGATTGGAGAATGGATCGTCAGTCGGGGTTTTTGTGGGCTTGTTAGAGCCCGCCATTCCCCCGACTGTGTCGCCGCGGTTCCAGACCGGAAATCTATCACCCGCTCCTGCTTTTTGTTCCTCATCTGCTTCTCTGATTTCCTTCCTTTTCTCCACTACTTGTTGCTCCACTTCTAAATTATCTGTATTATCAGTTACACTTGAGCCTTGGTTTTGTACTACTCTGTTTGCAATGTCTTGCAATTCTGCATTAATGAAGACCTTATGCTTCAAAATAATATGCCTATGGTTTATTTATTATTATTATTATTATTATTATTATTATTATTATTATTATTATTATTATTATTATTATTATTATTCTACACAAAAATGACAATATACACAGCAAACGAGATAACCATGCTGGATTTCATATCCTAAATCACTAGTCGAACACTTCCCAAGCGTTTAGGACTGCGTGATGTATCGGCAGATTATGCGAGCAGATCCCAGTAAGGTAGCTTTCTGTAGCTGACCAATGGTGATCTTGTCAGCGCCAATTGTTTTTAAGTGCTTGCCTAGGTCTTTCGGCACAGCACCCAGTGTGCTGAGTACCATTGGAACCACCTGCACTGGTTTATGCAGAGTCTCTGCAATTCGATTCTCAAGTCCTGATATCTGGTGACTTTTTCAAGTTGTTTCTCGTTGATTCTGCTGTCACCAGGTATGGCAATGTCGACGATCCACACTTTTTTCTTCTCCACAATTGTGATATCCAGGGTATTGTGTTCCAAAACTTTGTCAGTCTGTATTCGGAAGTCCCATAGTAGTTTTGCATGCTCATTTTCGACCACTTTTTCAGGCTTATGATCCCACCAGTTCTTGTCACCAGGTATGGCAATGTTGACTATTATTATTATTATTATTATTATTATTATTATTATTATTATTATTATTACTACTACTACTACTACTACTACTACTACTATTACTATTATTATTATTAAATTTGATCCTATTCAATATTGGATGGATCAGAGTTAATGATTATAGTGGTTTGTGGTAGATTAGCCTTTGTAGATTTTCTGTGAGCTAAATGTAATACAAGTAATTCACAAATTACGACAATTCACTTAGTGACGGTTCAAAGTTATGCAATAACCCCCCTAAGTATTTCTGACACAGTCCCGAAATTATGAATGTTGCACCACCACAGCAGTTATTCACCCTTATGAATGACCACAGAGGCACTGCAACATTCACTCTGCCTATTTTTCCCCCCCCAGCTCCCCACAATTGCAAAATCGCGCTGTCTCAAAGCGTTCCCTCTGCTTGCAAATGTTTTGCACAGAGACTGGAAGCTTCTGGTGACCGTGATGTTGTGCAGCAGAGAGGCTGGAGAGGAAACAGTTCACTAAATCTTTGCAATTGTAGGGAGCATGAGGTATCTCAGTGGGCTGGGGGAAGCCTTGGGTGGCCTTAAGCAGGTGACCTGTTCCATCACTAGGCCTTCCAGGGCCTTCCCAGCCTGTGATACCTCATGTGCATTTAACAACCTGCACATTCGATTAGTGAATACTTGGGTGAAAGCAGGGAGTTTTCATGTTCATTTTATGTAATTCCAACGAATCTTTGAGTTGCAAATGTAATTGGCAGGCTCCATTACATTCATAACGCAAAGATTACCTGTAATAGGTTGTTAACAGTGGGTTTTGAAGTTTAACTTCACCTTTGGATTATCTGTTAACAATCTTTTTTATATACAGCACATAGATGACAAGTCATATGATTGCAAATAGATTTGTAGAGGTTTACAAGCTGTGGAGCTGTTTTGCAAGGGGGGAACTATTATTGCAGTAATACATCTATCAGTATTCAATTGGGGGAACAATATACCATGTTTCCCCAAAAATAAGACCTGTCCCAAAAATAAGCCCTAGTGAAGGGGTTGGGCATGCCAAGCACAGGAGGCAGCGAGCGTGTGCGGGCTGACAGTGTTTAGCAGCAGCCACAGCCCACACAACGCAGGTGAGTTGATTACCTGTCCAAGCAGCAGGTGGAGGCAGAGATGTGGGGAGGCACACAATCTGGACATGCTGTGCAGGCCATGGGAAATCTGAGAATTGGCCTGGAGTTGCATCCGGCTGCGGGAGACTCATCTTCTCATGGTGTTACTGGCATTTTACAGAGGCAGAGGCATTGGTGGTGGTGGGGGGGGGGGGAAGGCAGGTGACCCGGAAGTGCTGTGTGGGCCACAGGAAAGCCAAGAGTCAGTGGGCCAGAGTGAGCTGGTGGCCGCAGGAGGCTCATTTTCATGTCTCGGCTTGCCTGCGGCCCACGTGGCACTTTGGGATTGCCTGCCTAATGCCCCACACCTCTGCTTCCATCTGCTGCCAGAGCCACCATGTGAAGATGAGCCTTCCGTGGCTGCCCGCCACTACTACAAGATTTCTAGAATGTTTAACATTGTTAAATTAGGAAAGACCTAGCTGATCCCGCTTCACCCCAAGAAGTAGAGAATGGATTGAAAACTATAGCTTCACCAATCTCATAATGTAATATGGCCTTTGCACCATAAGCCCACTTCACTGCAGATCAAATTTGTTGGAATGTTATCTATCCTGATGTATACATTTATTTATTAGACTTTTATCCCACCTTTATTATTTTATAAGTAACTCAAGCCATGAACGTACTCTTTTCTCCTATTTCTCCCACAACAACAATCCTGTGAGGTAAGTTAGATGAGAGACAGTGACTGACTACAAATCACTCAGCGGCTTTCATGCCTATATGGGTACTAGAACTCAGAGTTTCTTGGTTTCTAGGCCAGCATCTTAACAACTACACCAACCTGTCTCTGTTGTGTGTTTTTTTTGAAAAAGTTTTTTTCTCATAAACATATCTTAAATGTACAATTTCTTATCTAACATACATACTTTCTTTTAATTTTCATACTAATACAATCTTCATCCTAAACAATTTAATTATATTCGGGGTTGCTCTTCTACCATTTCATCTCCCTTGTTTTACATCAATCCTTCTTCTCTCTCTCCTCTCCTCTCCTCTCTTTCCTTTCCCTCCCTTCTTCCATCTACTCTTCTACTTTCTTCTTTCCTCCTCTCCTTTTCCTTCTCTACTTCCCCTTCCTTTCCCCCACACCTCCCTTCTTCCTCACTTCTAACCTTCTCTCCTACTCGTTTCCCCTCTTTTTTCCTCTCCTTTCCCTTTCTTCTTTCCCTCTCTCTCCTTCCTCTCTTCTTTCCTTTATCCCTCTCCATTCTCTCTCTATTGTTGTATTCATTTTCATTTTAGTATTTTCTAAGGTGGTATTCAAGCAATCCTGATTTTTACTTTCTTTTCAATTACTTTTTCATTTTACTAAATTCATCCATATCATCATAAATGTACATTTATATAATAACATTTTCTTTCTTTCCCGCCCCCTTTCCTCTTTACCATTTACACAGGTGTCTTCTGGATTTCTATTTCTTTTTTGTCTTCTCTCTCATTTACTCATACCTTATCTAATTTATTTCTCTATAATCTTTTATTCATATTTCTTTTCTAACCATACATAAAATCATCCCCATGTCTTGAAATACACCGATTCCTCTTTATCTTTTATTCTCAATGTCTGCTACTTGTTACTGGGAATTGTAATAATTCTTAATAGTATATATAATGAAGTTATATACTGTTACTGAAGCATTTACTTAGTACATTGAAATATGTTTGCATAACTTGGTGTAAATAACATCTTAAATACTGTACTGGGATGAGGAAACACATCATACTACAGTGTAACAAGTACAAAAATAAACATGTGCTAAAAAAATGGAAGAGAGAGAAAACATTACTATCCCAGTACTTGAAAACAATCTTTCCTGCACATTACAATAGAACTAATGGTAGCAATCCTTGTTATATGTTGTGTGCATTCCATGTTTATTCCTTTTGCTCTGTTTCTGGGTGAGGTTTTTACTCCCAACAGTTTTAAGTAACCTTAAGATGTTCTGTAGTTAAGAAGAAGAAAAAAACATGTTGCTTGTGCATATATAAGTGCAGCAAGGGATTTGCCTTGGTGTTTGATTAAGTAGTTTAAATAAGCAATCCCAGTGGCATCAATGAGTGAGGTTATAATGTGTTCTGTAATGCTTACATGATGCTGTCTTACAACAGAGCTTGGAGTAGGATCATTGTGATCAAAGAATATTATAATTTAGTGTGATATTTTCATAAGGTAATTGATATTCATCTAAGTAAACCATTATTTCAGCTTTAGAGTTCTGTGCATTCTTCTGTGTCCTATGAGATCACATTTAAAAGCATTTAAAAAGCTTTCTCATAATACTTTGCATACACACATTCCAAAATCCAGCACGTTTCTCAGATGCATTTGCAATGCATGTTTGAACCTCCTGGTTATTTAAGACTTCCAGTGTGAAAGGAGAACAAGTGTGATAGACTGAAGAGTTTCAGAAATGTCTTCCAGTTCATTTAATATTTCTATAGTATGCCCTTCCAGCAAAGTAAATGCTTTTTCCTAGCTAGCTTCCTGGCCCATTACAAGACTTTTGTCACTTTATGGCTGCTTATGCTTCACTGCTATGGGGTGGCAGACTGCCATGAACTATGGGGAGGGAGAATGAAAGTGGGAATGCTTGGGGAAATGAAAGTAAGTGCTGTATCTCCTCAAGATGCTGCTTCAAGGTCATCCAGCTAGAAGGAGAGAACAACATATCTGCTTGGACTGACCATTATGCTTGCCTGAACCTGGTTGGTTATATAGGGGTGGGCAATGAGAGACAATTAAGGGAGGGGGAAATAGGACTTAGGGATTTTGGTGCGTGATTTTCAGTTCTGGCTTTGCAATACTGCACTACTGCAATACACTATTGCAATATACTTGATCTCTAACGAACTATACCTTTCTCAATAAATGGATCCAAGGATCATTTTTATTTAGAGGTTTAAGTTGTGGCAGGTTGGACACTTTTTGTGTAATCATTGGTTTAGCAAAGTTATTTTAGAAGGTATGAGAAAAGTATTTTATAGATTTCCTACCTTTTGCTGCTTTCAGATTTTCTTTCCCTATTTGGCCACAATGGAATCTTTCAGGTTTACAGGCTGTATTCCAGCTGGCAGGTATAGTATTAACATCTGTGTTTGCCATTGATGGGTTATTAGTTGTATCCCCATTTTTAAAAAAATGCTTTATAGAAATATGAATCTTTAGAGAACAAGGTCATTCCTGTGAAATATATATGTTATACTCTGTGCCTAGTCAGTCAATATTTTTGGTGAGTTAATTGAGCTATCCAAGGCAAAGATTGAGAGAATATGCAAAACTTGCATATTATGATTCAAGAATTGAAATTAATCCCTTGGAATAGAAGCAGACAGAGAAATGGGCATCTCATTTTGAATCTTAATTAATTATAATGTCCAACTGGCATACTGAGATTTTCCCTCAAAGCACTTTGCAGACTAACTAATATTTATTAGATTATTCATAACAGTCATTTTGTGTGCAAATAATTCTGTTTCATAATTATATTGGCTCAATACCAAATGTATCTTTATTTAAATCAAATGGCTATTTTGCTGAGTTAGATTTACATAAACTCATTGATTTCTGTGTACCTAAAAGCACCTAATTTTGAACATGATTGAGCTACACGAGTCAGTATATATATAGCTCTCTCTCTCTCTCCTTTTTGCTGCCTGTTTGGACTTTGCGTGATGGGGACTTCAGATCAGCAAGGTGCAAGAGAGAGATAAAGTTAGCCCATATTCTGAAAGTTAACTGCATTTTGGGACTAGATAGCACAATCATCTTGGCAGAAAGAGAGGTAAGAAATATTGTTTCTTCTCAACCCACAAACTGTCCTCCTGTTAATACTGAAATATTATAGTTTATTAATTATAAATAAAAAATAAAAAATAAATGCAACATGTCTTTGGATCAGGATTGTATCAGATATTCTGGTCTATTGCCAAATGACTGTAGCTTAATAATCTAATTATGTGTCAGTATAATTTTATAGAGTAGTAAAGTAAAGCCACAGATTTTTGTCAGAATTTTTCTTCTGAATTTTTCTTGTTTTAAAATGTGATGAGAAAAGTGGATGTATAGTATTAGAAAGTCAAAGTCTGTACTTTCAAGCAGTCTTGAAAATTAAATGCAGTAGGTATTATATAAACTTGGTTTATATAGCAAACAAATTTCAAATTCACTAAAAAGTCAGTGCAACAAGAGCACTGACAATAGCTGTCATCAGCTATTTCACACATTATAAGGATCATTTATGCAGAGTGAACTACAGCTGGTCAAGGCTCCTTCACAGATCTACTGCCCCATTTAAAAAATTATATAGACAGGACAATAACTTCCATGGATCTTTCTCTTATGTGATTATGTATAGGATTTTGCTGAACATAAGTTCACAACATCATAATGGAGAATATAATTCTCTGAAAAAAAGGAAATAATGACAGGCAAGTGATACAACGAAAATATACTGCAGTGTTTCTTTAGGCAATCAAAGTTTTGCTTATGATCTTGCAAAGAATAGAGGCATACATGGAGAGAGCAATGTCAAACTAATATATGCATATTGTAAAAGAAACCGAGACATGAAAATAGTTAGTTAATAAAAGGTAGAACAAAAGAATACAAGGAGGAGGTTTACCTCTGCTCCATTGACTAGATGGAAAATAAGAATTTAATTGGCATCTAAATCTGGTCAGCAATAGTTTAATTGATCAGTAAAGAGTTAAATCATTATCAGCAGTGACAGGCACTGGAATTAGCCATGCTAAGGTGCTAACATCCTTGGGAGAAATACAGAAGGAAAAGGGGGGAAAAGAATACCAAAGGATGATATTATACACAATGGCTTCTAAGTTTTTAAATTTTCTTATACTTCTTGAAAGTCTAATTTTAATGTATTTTATTCTGAAATTTCAGGGACCATGCTATTATTTTTCAGCCATCATGTCATTGAAATTCAGCATTGTGGTGGGAGAATACTTAGGGGCTGCAAAAAATAGATATGATCCTTATGTTTCAGGTTATTTATTTTTGAAATAACAAGACCCAAGTGAATACTTTGTTGCTTATCTCATACATCTTCAGAATGTATGAAAATAATAGCAGTGATCCCCTTGCACTATTTTTTGAATCCCTATTGCCTGAAGATTTCCAGTCATCAATCTGAACATAATGCTCTGGGTTTTGTTTTGTTTTGTTTTTTGCACTGTTAATTGAATATATTTTAAATCCTTTACGCAGTTGTAAGTAATGCAGGCAACAACATCAGAGGAAAGACTACCATTCTTTGCATAGATTTAGAAAATGCATATAACAAACACTAAAAAATTATCAAAGACAACTGAGCATATCAATTAGATAAATTGTGACCAGTGTCAGCTTTGGAAGCCATATTAGGCCGGAAGCTCCAATGCTGCCACCTTCTCATATGTGGGAAAGTAGGAGAAGGGGTTAGTAGACGTAATAGCATTCTTTCTGTCGATCAAGGTCAGGGCGAGCCCGCATCTGGAGAAGGAGTGGTCAGGGAGCTGGATCGGGATGGAACGGACATTGATTGGAGCATGTGACTGACTGGGTGGAAAAGCGGATGGTTTTGGGAGCTTTGACTTACTGAAGGAAAACCCGGGCTTTTCAGATTCAGGTTTTCCCAGATGTGCCAGTTTGCCTATTTTAGTAAAGAGGACTTTGGAAAATGCTTGCTTCCGCATCTTTACTTGGAATAGGGTTTTTTCTGGAACGCTGACATTAACCTGAATCTCTCTAAAACCTAACAGCACTCTGTAAGGGGGCTGTCAGGGGTACTGAGCCCCAGCATCTACCTAAATCCGGGTGATGCAAAGACTCAGTGAACATGGAGGAGAAAGGAGAAATTGGAGGGAGGCCCGCCAGGGCCCCGGATGCTCAAAGAATTGCCAATCCCTTGCTTGCTCTTTCTGAAGAAATGGGATGAGCCATGGAGGCTGCAGAGGAAGCCCTTCGACTTGGGGCTTGGGCTGAGGCGTCAGATTCCTGGAAGAGTTGCCAGTCTGACCCAGCTCCAGGAGCGGAAATGAAGTCGCCCCCTGAGCCAGATGGGAGGATGGGGGCTGCTGTGGAATCCAGGAACTCCCGGGGCTGGGATCAGCTGCACCCAATGCAGAGCCAGTCCTTAACTGGGCTGAGAGTTTTGAGCGAATGGAAGTAGGGGGCTTTGCCCCCCCTTCCCAACCCCTGGAGGTGAGCTGGAGGCTGGTGAACCCAACATTCACCCTCCCTGATCCAGGACATGGAGGGAGGATTAAGTTTAGGTTTAAGTTTAGGTTTAGGTTTATTAAATTTGTATACCGCCCTTCTCCCGAAGGACTCAGGGCAGTGAACAACCAAAATTAAAATACATACAGTATAAAAATTAAAATAAATTAAAACAGAATTAAATCAGTTTGGCTTCCCCAAATTTTAAAACCCTTTACCCATAAAATAACCCATTAAAATCTTAAGCCAGCCCGGCTTACTGAAATAAGAAGGTCTTCAACGCTTGGTGGAAAGTACGGAAGTTTGGGATCAGTTGTAGTCCTGGGGGTGGCTCGTTCCAGAGGGCAGGTGCCCCCACAGAGAAGGCTCTCCCCCTGGGGGTTGTCAGTCGACATTGCTTGACTGACAGCACCCTGAGGAGACCCTCTCTGTGGGAGCGGATTGGCCGGTGGGAGGTTATCGGTGGCAGAAGGTGGTCTCATAAGTACCTGGGCCCTATGCCATGGAGCGCTTTAAAGATGAGAACCAATACCTTGAAGCTCACCCGGAAGACCACCGGGAGCCAGTGCAGCTTGCGCAGGAGAGGTGTTACATGGGAGCGCCTTATCGCCCCCATAATTACCCGCGCAGCTGCATTCTGGACCAGCTGAAGCCTCCGGGTGCTCCTCAAGGGGAGCCCCATGTAGAGAGCATTGCAGTAGTTCAGGCGAGAGGTGACGAGGGCATGAGTGACTGTGCATACGGAGTCCTGATCCAAAAAGGGACGCAACTGGCATATCAGGCGAACCTGATAAAAAGCCCCCTGGCCACGGCCGTCATATGCTCTTCTAAAGACAGCCGTGCATCCAGGAGGACGCCAAAGTTATGAGCCCTCTCCGTGGAGGCCAATGACTCGCCCCAATAGCCAGCGATGGCACCAGCTGGCTATATCAGGATGCCGGCAGCCACAGCCACTCGGTTTTGGAAGGGTTGAGTCGGAGCCTGTTCCTCCCCATCCAGACCCGCACGGCCTCCAGGCACCGGGACATCACTTCAAGGGCATCATTGGGGTGGTCTGGGGTGGAGATGTACAGCTGAGTGTCATCAGGGTACAAATGGCACCGCACCGCAAATCCACGGATGATCTCACTCAGCGGCTTCACATAAATGTTGAATAGGAGAGGTGAGAGGACGGACCCTTGTGGCACCCCACAAACAAGGTGCCTCGAGGTCGACCTCTGCCCCCCCAGCCAACACGGACTGCGACCGGTCGGAGAGATAGGAGGAGAACCACCGTAGGATGGTGCCTCCCACTCCCAACCCCTCCAGCTGGCGCAGCATGATACCATGGTCGATAGTATCAAAAGCCACTGAGAGATCTAATAGGACCAGAACAGAGGAACATCCCCTGTCCCGAGCCCTCCAGAGATCATCAACCAATGCGACCAATGCCGTTTCCGTGCTGTACCCAGGCCTGAAGCCGGACTGGAACGGATCCAGATAGACAGTTTCATCCAGGTACTGTGGGAGCTGTCGCACCACCACACTCTCAACAACCTTCGCCACAAAGCGAAGGTTGGAGACAGGAGGTAATTTGCCAAAACAGCCAGATCCAGAGAAGGCTTCTTGAGGAGAGGCCTCACCACCGCCTCTTTCAAGGCGGGAGGTAAGAAACCCTCACTCAAAGAAGCATTTATGGAGCCAGCCTCATATAACGTCCCAGGTAGCCAGCACCAGCCAGGAGGGACACGGGTCCAATAAACATGTGGTTGCATTCAACTTCCCCAGCATCCTGTCCACGTCCTCGGGAGTCACAGGATCAAATTCCTCCCAGATAACATTCTCAAGACCCGCCTCGGACACCTCGTCTGAACCCACCCAGTCAGAGTCCAGGCTGTCCCAAATTTGAGCGATTTTATCGTGCAGATAATGCGCAAAATCCTCAGCACACCCTTGCAAGGGGTCTTCCCGTGCTCCCAGGTGGAGAAGGGAGCGGGTCACCCTAAACAGGGCAGCTGGGTGATTATCTGCCAACGCGATAAGAGTGGAAAAATAGTTACACTTTGCCGCTTTTATCGCCACTAAGTAGGTCTTGATATAAGACCTCACTAGTGCTCGGTCAGATCCAGAACGACTAGCCCTTCAACTACTCTCTAGGCATCTTTTCCGGCGCTTCATCTCCCTCAGCTTCTTGTAGAACCAAGGAACTGGGCCAATTCGGCACCGGGTCAGAGGCCGCAAAGGCACGACCCAATCTAAAGCACCAGCGGCCGCCCTATCCCAGGCGGCCACCAGGTCTTCCATCGAGTCGTGAGCCAGAGTCTCAGGGAATGGCCCAAGCTCCATTTGGAACCTATCAGGATCCATCAGGCGCCTGGGGCGGAACCACCTAGTCGGTTCCGCCTCACTGCGGCAGGGTGTAGCAGTCAGGAAGTCAAGTCTAAGGAGAGAATGGTCTGACCATGACAAGGGTTCGATAACTATATCCCCTGTATCTAGACCATTCAACCACTGACCAGAGACAAAAACCAAGTCCAGAGTGTGTCCTCCTGTGTGAGTAGGGCCATGAATTAACTGGGTCAGTCCATGGCTGTCATGGAAGCCATGAACTCCCGAGCCACCTCCGAGCCATTAGTAGGTTGCAGACCCTTATCCCCTTATCCACCCAGAGGCCAAATGACAGGATTAGTGCAGCATTCCAATCCTGCAGCAGTGGGGCATCAGGCTCAGCCAGCATACGGAATGCAAAACCCGCCTTTCGGGGCCCCTTGCCAGACTGCCTTAGCGTTAACTCCTGCTGAGAATATATAGCCTGTATGGGGTTTCTGTCCTGGCCAGGGATGGATCCAGTGCCAGTGGTATCCCACGCTGTCTGTTCCAAGCTTCCAGGGATCCCCCTGGCCCCCCTCCTATGGCCAAACGATCCAGTCACTGCAGGGGGGAGTAATCCAGCAACCGGCTAGAATGCCCCACCCCCCTCCAATGCAGCAAACAGCTCAGCAGCTGGGCCCCCTCCCCCAGCGGCCGACGTTGCCCCCGTCCTTTCCAGCCCAGCAACTCTCACAGCAGCCTGTTGGAATGCACCAACCAAGAGCAGCCCCACAGCAAGTTCTATCCCAACCACCTGCGAGGCCAATGCCCCCCCATTTCAGAGCAACCTTTGACGGGACGCCAGGCAAGTTAGCTTATTTCCTCAGCAGGGTCTGGGCTCACATGGATCAGTATGGGGACCAATACAAATCAGAACGGGACTTAGTGTCGGCAATTTCAGATGGGATGAATGAGGGGGAGGCTTCTGAATGGATAGCCCAGCTGCACAATGAGGGCGCTGTAGAACTGGAGAATGCTGATCGGTTTATCACACTGCTCCGGTCCCGATTTGAGGACCCTGACCGCGTAAATGAAAGTGAAGCCACGCTAAAAGTCATGAAGCCAGGTAATCGACCTATAAAAGACTTTGTATGGGACTTTAGACGAGTCGCAGGAAATCTAGGCCATTGGCCTAACCGCATACTCCTAGACTACTTTAAAGAAGCTATTGACCCAGAAGTCAGAAAAGCCTGTGGGATCCAGGAAGTGCCTGAGCGTCTCCACGACTGGTATACTATGTCCATTGCTCTAAACAGAGAAGTACACCCCCCCCAGCCAAACCCCAGCACAGCAGCCACCTCGGAGATCGTTATCTAGATGACCCATTTCAAAGGCTACAAATTTCACCCACCCCTCAACCGGAGGGGGCGATTAATTGCTATCGGTGTGGACAAACAGGACATCGAGCTTCTGCGTACCTGGCCCCTGCCCCAGTTCCACAGCAACAACCTGCCCCAGCTGCACAAGGCAGGAGGGCTCCAAGGAAAACTCTAGACACCAGCCGATTTGCCAGACAAGCTGTGGAAATTCCCCTCCCCACTGAAGAGAGGGATGAACCTCCGGTTAAAGAAGCCCTTCCCGGTGTGCCTAACGGGGATGAAGACCCGATGGTGAGTGCACCCATCCCTCCCTTCTTAATTCAAGTAAAACTGGTGCTGCCAGACACAGGGAAACAAGCAGAACTGCCAGCAATAATAGATACCGGCTGTACCAGATGTTTAATCGGGCTTAAAGTGGTGGAACAATTGGGGATCAAGACAACACCCTTAAAACACCCAATTAAATTTCACCAGGTGGATGGAACGTTATTTGGGGGAGTCCTTGCCACCCATATTACTGAACTGATTAAATTAGAGATGGGGAAACATCATGAACTTATACGATTTATAGTAACCCCAAAAATGTCAGAATCTATCATACTGGGCCTGGCTTGGCTGAACAAATGGGGCCCCACCGTCACATGGGACGATGGATACCGAAAAATCAGGACAGCGGTTGGCCCATCACACCATACCCCTCCCCCCAAACAGCAACCCACCCATAACGGCCAGGGGCCAGAGACAGCTGCAGCTTGTCCAATGGGCCTCCAGGCGAACACCAAATCCCTAAAGTTTATGCAGATTTAGCCGAAGCTTTCGGTGAGGAAGAGTGTAACCTCCTCCCACCTCACTGGCCCGCAGACTGCACCATCGAACTACAACCGGGGGCAAAATTGCCAAAACCTAAAATGTACTCCATGACACCTGCTGAAATGACCGAGTTGAGGAAGTACATTGACAACAACCTAGCCAGAGGGTTCATCGAGCCTGCGAAATCCAGCATGGCCGCCCCAGTACTGTTTAAAGAAAAAAAAGATGGTTCCTTAAGATTATGTATTGATTTTCATTCTATCAACACCATTTGCATGCAAAATACCTACTGACACCCCCTCCCACTGATGAAGGACTTACTGAACCACCTATCGAAAGGAAAAATTTTCACCAAGCTAGATCTAAGAGAAGCCTACTACCGAGTTCGCATAAAGGAGGGAAACGAATGGAAGACTGCTTTTAACTGCCCCTTGGGCAGTTTCCAATTCCGGGTCATGCCTTTTGGGCTCCAGGGGGCCCCAGGGGTCTTCATGCAACTGATCAACAAAATTTTGCATGACCATTTATATCAGGGGGTTCTTGTTTATCTCAATGACATTCTTATATCCAGCAAAACTATGGAAGACCACGTCAAATTGGTCAGACAAGTGCTGAGAAAGCTCCTAGCAGCCAAATTTTATGCAAAATTGTCCAAATGTGAGTTCCATAAGGAGGCCCTGGACTACCTGGGATACAGGGTGTCGAATAAGGGGATCGAGATGGACCCAGGGAAGGTGAGGGCAGTGCTGGACTGGCAGCCTCCCTGCACCCGTAAGCAATTCCACAGCTTCTTGGGATTTGCAAACTTTTACAGACAATTCATCCCTTCCTTCACTGAGGTCGCACTCCCTTTGACAGAATTGCTAAAAACCGGCCCATCTCCCACCAAGCCAAAACTTAGCCAGCCCTTAGCTTGGACAATGGACTGCCAAAAATCCTTTGAACGATTAAAAAGCCTATTTGCGGTGGAGCCAATCCTACAGCATCCTGACCTGAATAAGCCCCTTGTGGTACAGGCGGATGCAAGTGACATGGTGGTGGCTGCTGTTCTACTGCAAAGGGACTCCCGAAACAATCTCAGTGTCTGTTAACAATCAAGGAAGTTAACAGACACTGAGCGCAGATGAGCGGTGTGGGAGAAAGAGGCATTTGCGGTGCGATGGGATCTCCTGTCCTGGAGACACTTCCTGGAGGGGGTGGATGAGCCTTTTGAGATTTGGACTGACCACAAGAATCTCGAGGCGCTTCAAGCTAGATGGAGGGAAGACCAAAAAATTGGTGTCATGCAAAATGAGGAAAACCTGGTAAAACAGATTAGAGATCAAAGTCAGATGCATATTAAAAGGTTGTACAACGCTTTACTGGAAATAGATTCAGAAACAGAATTGGTTAAGGATTGTATGATAAAATGGGCACAAAACTTTCAGGAACCAGTGATGATGGAAACATGGGAAAAGATTTGGGTTAGAAATGTTAAATTTACGCAAGCACAAAATTTGAGAGAGAATTTTTATAAAATGTTTTATAGATGGCACTTAGATCCTAAAAAATTATCATGTATGTACCCGAATTTGCAAGCTAAATGTTGGAGGTGTGAATGTGATGATGCAACTTATTATCATATATGGTGGACTTGTAAGAAAATCAAGGCATTTTGGATAAAAATTTGGTGGGTGATGCAGAACATTCTGAAAAAAAGTTGAAATTTACTCCTCAATTGTTTTTATTGAGTATAACGACGGATTGTACAGTATTAGAGACTAAACTGATTTTGAACTTAATATCGGCAGCTAGGCTATTGATAGCGCAATACTGGAAGAAGGTTTGTTTGCCTACTATTGAAGAGTGGACACTGAAAGTAACGAATCTAGCAGAAATGGCGAAAATTTCAGCATATTTGAAGGACTATACACATAAAAGATACGTATCGGAATGGAGAAGATGGATTAAATATATTCAAAATAAGTATCAGATAAGAAAATATCAAATAGCTTATGAATGAATGTTAAGTATTAGAAATATTATGTTACCTATAGTGGAGTTAAGGTTTCAGGGGGGAATTTAGTAGTCTAAGGATAATAGATTGAATTAGCTTATGATTATTAATTGAAATACCCTGTATTTTGCTCTGGGGAGTCTGGGGTGTGTGTGTGTGGGGAGGGAAAAGGGGGGGGAATATTGGGGAAAAAAATTTTTTTCTGTAAAACTTTTCAATAAAAAAAAAAATCTTGAGGCACTGAAGACCCCGAGGAAACTTTCTCCCATGCAGATTTGTTGGGCTCAAAATATGTTTTTTAATTTTGGCTGTTAACCGCCCCGAGTCCTTTGGGAGAGGGGGCGGTATAAAAATTTAATAAATAAATAAATAAATAAACGCTTTAACTTTAACCTGAAATACATCCCGGGGGGTAAAAACCTTCTGGCTGACGCCCTCTCCCGTAAGCCCCAGTTTGACAGCCGATGGGAAGAGATAGTTCATGCCATGATCTCAGACTCAGCCAGCCACCCAAGCCCACACCAGAGCGCAAACGCGCCAGGGTTCCAATCTCCCCGAAGACAAGTTGACAGCGGAGGTAAAAGCGGTGCTCTCCACTGATTCCTGGGTCAAAGAAAATCAGGCAGACCTAACCCTAAGGGATGGGTTGGCATGGAAGGGGAGTAAACTTTACGTGCCCCACAGCCTGTGGCTCCTGGTGCTAAAGAGAAGTCATGATTCTCGACTGGGGGGGCCACTTTGGGTTTTTAAAAACCCTCCATTTGACTAGGAGACAATTCTGGTGGCCAAAGATGAAAGCTGATGTGGAAGACTATGTGAGGAGCTGCGCCACCTGTGCCACCATGAAATCCCGAACAGGGAAGCCCCCTGGACTTCTCCAGGCTGTGGCCGAACCCACCAAGCCCTGGGAGGAGATTGCGATGGACTTCATAGTTGAGCTCCCTGACAGTGGGGGGGTAACAGGGTTATTTGGACTGTCATTGATTTATTCTCCAAGCAAGCACACTTCACTGCCTGCAGCGGACTACCCTCGGCCAAGAAACTGGCGGAGCTGTTTGTGAAACACATCTACAGGCTACATGGAGTCCCTAAGAGAATAACATCGGACCACGGGGTCCAGTTTACCGCTACGTTCTGGACGGAGTCTCTGTGATTCATTAGGTCATCCCAGGGACTTAACTCAGCTTTTCACCTGTCGACTAACAGATCGGCTGAGAAGTTGAACTCAATGGTGGAGCAATACATTAGGTGTTATGTAAACTATCAACAGGAGAACAGGGTGGACTTGCTACCATTCGCAGAAGTGGCTTATAATAATGCAATACACACCAGTACTGGGTTGACTCCTTTTCAGATAACTACGGGCATGGATTTTGTGCCGATGCCTGAGTTGCCTAGAGAGCTGCCTACTTCTATGTCCCTAACAGAGTGGATGACCTCATTGAGAAAGGGTTGGGACAATACAAAAAAAGCTTTAACGGAGTCAGCGGAATGATATAAGGCCCAGGCCGACAAACGCCGGTCCCTCCAACCACCATTGTGAATAAGCGATAAGGTGTATTTGTCAACAAAGTACCTAAGATTGAGCAAAAAGTTTGGACCCAAATTCATAGGTCCCTTCCCTATAGTGAAAGTTATTAACCCAGTGACTGTCCAACTTAGACTCCCTCGCATCTTAGGAAAAGTACACCCTGTTTTCCACAGTAGTTTATTGAGACTGGTCAGAGAATATACCCTAAGACCCTTGCCACCTGCTCCACCCCAGTATTCAATATTCTTAGATTCCAATTAATCAAATTTCAATTTACAGTCTTATTTCTTATTTTGATTCCTATTTTCTAGTCACATATAGAATCTATTCCACACTTTATAGTAGTCCAAATCATCTCTTTCCGGTTGCGTCATGCTAAGGCTTCCGGTTGCGTCATGCTAAATGGAGGACTAGGAACTGTGTAGCTGCTTATCCTAGTTCTCCCTTTTCTGTGTCTGGCGGTTGTTCCTGCACCATCGTGAGCCATGGAGAGGCTTGCGAAGAAGGGGAGGCATCGGGGCATGCAAGGAGGTGGCTTTCCCGCATGCTGGCAGATTTCTTCTCAGGATACCAGCGCAGAAAGAGGGCGGCGTGGGATCGCCCCGAAATCGTGACTATACCAACTGGAGAGGGGAGCCCACCAGCGTGGTATAAGAATTCTACTTTACTAAGTTAGTTCAGAGCTGACTGAACCTCCTGCCTAAGAAACGTATAAGATTTGCCATTTACTGGGGGAGCGGCTGAAACAGAGAAACGGCTGTCTTGTAAACTTCTTGCTGCTAGCTGTTATTTCCCCCTCAGAAGCAGTTATTGATCTCCCTTTGAACTTTGATATTATCAAAACTTCATCTTCTCCCTTTTTTTATTTGAATATATTGTCTGTTGGATGAGGAATAATTGACTGATCTTGTTGAAGACGTAGTGAGATTTTCTCTTTTACTTCTCTCTTTGTCACATTATCAGAAGAGGCGAGCTTTTTGCCACATCTTGACTTGATATTTTTTTCTTCTTTCCCCACTGCTGAAGACGGAGACTGCCCTTGGTTGGTCTTGTACTGACACCTAGTGGTGGATTGGGATATTACAACTAAAGGAAAGGAAAAGAAAGGAAAGGAAAGGAGGCGGGAAAAAGATATATATACACTGCCTCATAGTAAACATTGAAAATAGACTAATTTGGATATATCAAGAGCTGATGGATTAACTTATTTGATTTAAAAGACTTGATTGATATATTTATTCAACAAAGAGTAGAGGAACAGTGGTTGTTTTCAATTATGTCTACATCTTCAACTATTACCACAACAAATAAGAAAATTATCTCTCTGCCTACCGCTGTAACCCCAAATTCGACGTATTTAGCTTCTAGAAGAACATCGGAAGATATGTCGGCGACGGGGAAGACGCCCTCTATGCAGGCTCTTCAAAATATGTTATAAGCCATCCAGGAATCAATGGCTAAAAACCAAGAGTCGACATCTAAGAACTTTGAGGACTTGGGAGCAGATGTGAAAGCGGAAATGAGAGGGGTTAAAGAAGAAATTAAACAGATGCGAAGTGAACTGGGAGATATACGACAGACATTAATACAACAAGAGGAAAAAATGAAGGAGATAGAGAAGAAGACGGAGAAATGCAAAGGACGGATGGATAGTTGGGAGAAGAGACAAATAACCATAAATAGAGAATTAGAAGAAGAAATAATTTTTCTGGAAATGGAGCGATCTTCTTTTTTCCTTAGAATACAGAATGTGGCGGAAGAGAAAGGGGAAAAACTGGATGACATTGTAGGAGAAATAGTTGCAGAAACTTTGGAGGCAGATAGACTCATGATCCAACGGGATATTGATGAGGCCTTTAGAGTATTCACTAGCTACGCAAAAAGGAACAATCTTCCTCGGGAAATTCATGTTCGTTTTAACAAGAAAGCTTTGTGTGAAGAATTTTATAAACGAACAAGGGATCAAACTATTACATATAAAGGCCAACCAATGATAGTTTTGAAACAAATCCCATGTCGGGTAAGGGAACAGAGACGCAGATATCAATTTTTGACGACTTTCCTGAGGAAAAATGCAATTTCGTATCGTTGGTTATTGCCTGAAGGTTTATTGATGACATGGAGGGATAAGAAGGTGAGGATTCGGAGTCTTCAAGAAGCAAGAGAATTCATGGAACAACAATTTAATTTGTCAGAATTAGATGTTGAAGGAGAAGGGGAAAGTAGAAGTTTGGAGGAATCGCAAGAGGAAGAAGAGGTAGAGGAGAGGAGAGAAGGAAAGGCGGGAAAGAAGGGTGGGGGAATACGAAAAGTCGAGGAACTAACAGCACCTCAGAGGGAGACAAGACAAACAGTTAAGAAGGCTATAACAGCGGGAAAGTAAAAACTTAGGTGAGAAAAGGAAATGGGGGAATTAGTGCGTTTGATATCTGTAAATATTAACGGTTTAAATGCTCCTAATAAACGTAGTAGGATTTTGAATAAATTAAGAAAGGCTAAGTATGATATTGTCTGCATGCAAGAGACTCATATAAAAAAAGATCAAAACCGTTTGTTAGAATGCCGGGCGTTGGGTAAAACTTATACCTCATTAGCAGGTCAAAAAAAAAGAGGGATAGTGGTATATGTACGACATCATTTGAAATCCCAACAGGTTTTTGCTGACCAGGAAGGTCAGGTTCTCATGCTCGAAATAGAAATTGCCCAGTGGAAGTCTTTATTGGTTTGTATTTATGCCCCTAATGATAATCAGAGGACTTTTTATCAAAACTTATATGTTAAATTGGGGGAACTGGAATATGAACATGTCTGTCTAGTGGGGGATTTCAATGCTGTAATGGATAGAATGCAGGATTATGTCCCGGGAAACATACAAGGAAGGTTAAAGGATATTAAGAGAACATTACCAAAAATATGTAATGATTTAAGGGAGGAATTTGGATTACAGGATATATGGAGGTTGAGAAATCCCAATAAAAATCAATATACTTATTTCTCTCCCAGACACCACTCGTGGACCCAAATAGATATGATATGGATGTCTCTTGAGTTGAGGGGGCTGGTCTCGGAAGTGGAAATAGGGCCCAATCAGTGGGCGGATCATAACCCGCTAATGGTAACTTGGAAGATCCCACATTGTAGGAAGAGTAGATGGAGAATGAATATAGGTATCCTGAAAGATGAAGAATTCATGAGTAAATTTAAGAAGGAGTTATATCTTTTTTTCCAGGAAAATAAGAAAGAGGATACTTCAATATACAATACATGGGATACGGTTAAGGCAGTGATGAGGGGATGGTTAATCAAATATATGATTGACAAACGTAGGGCGGGTAAGAAACACCGAGACAACCTCTTGAATAAATTACAATGGGTGGAAGAAAGGATGCAAAATGGATTAACCCAGACAACATTGATAGAGGAAAGGGAGTACTGGCAACACCAGATTAAATTATTAGATCAAGAGGAATTAGCAAATAAACTAAAGTGGACTAGACAAAATTTTTTTGAAAGGGCGAATAAAACAGGAAAATGGTTGGCTTACTGGCTTAGAAAGGAGCAGGAACAACGGAGAATAGAAGGGCTGAAAGATGTAATTGGGAATTTCCATTGTACTAAGGAAGGCAAGAGAATGGTAGCTCAGGATTTTTTCACACAGCTTTATCAGAAAGGAGAGGAAAATATCTGTGAAATTCGGAAATATTTGGAAAAGATAGACTTGCCTAAAGTCTCGGAAACAATGAAGGAAATTCTTAATGCGGAATTTACGATGGAGGAAGTAGAAACTGTTATGAAAGCACAGGCGAATGGCAAAACCCCGGGTAGAGATGGCCTTCCAGTTGAATTATACAAAATAGTGTTTGACGTGATAGGAAGACACATGACGGATTTATTCAATGCGGTAATGAAAGAGGCTCAGGTTCCAGTATCTTGGACTGAGGCTTATATTTCTATTATCCCAAAAGAAGGAACTGATCTATCTCTTATTAAGAACTATAGACCAATATCATTACTAAACTCTGATTATAAGATATTTGCGGGGGTTCTTGCAGCTAGGCTTAGCTGCTTCCTTAACCAATTCATTCACTCAGACCAAAACGGCTTCCTTCCTAATAGATATCTACGAGATAATCTTAGAATTATCATGAATACACTAGAATTTTTCGAAAATCGCCTGGATAAACAATTAGCTTTAATTTTTGTTGACGCCCAAAAGGCGTTTGACAGAATCAGTTGGGAATTTATGATTTCTCAATTGGAATATATGGAGTTTGGTGGGAATTTTATTCGGGCAATTCGAGCTATCTACCGGGAGCAGACTGCAAGAGTTCTCATAGATGGAGAGGAGACGGAGAGAATTCAAATTCGTAGAGGTACAAGACAGGGATGTCCCCTTTCCCCATTGCTATTTGTATTAACTTTAGAGTCCCTGCTTAGAGAAGTGAGAGGAAACACGGAAGTAAGAGGAATGAAGATTAGGCAGGAGGAAGTTAAAGATCAGGCTTATGCAGACGATCTTGTATTTATCTTGGATCAACCACTGGACTCGGGCCTGAAATTATTATGCTTGATTAGAGAGTATGGGAAGGTAGCGGGGTTAAAGATGAATGAAGAAAAAACTAAAATCCTAGTGAAAAATATGACTCAGATGCAAAGGCAACAGCTGGAGCAGTTAATGGGCTTAAGAATAACAAATAAAATTAAGTATCTGGGTATATGGTTGACCGCCAGATGTTCCTCCATAAAGGAGGATAACTATCTTCCTCTTTACAGACAGATGCTCAGAGACTTAGAAAGATGGAAAAATCTCCAGCTATCAATTTTGGGAAGGGTGGCAACCATTAAGATGTGCGTGTTACCCAAATGGTTATTTCTATTCCAAACAGCCCCGGTAAGGTTGAATAAAGAGTTTTTTACAAATTTGGATAGAAGTATATCTAAATTTATCTGGCAGGGAAAGAGGCCGCGGATTAGACTTAAAATGTTACAAGAACCCAAAAATAGAGGAGGATTTGGACTTCCAAATTGGGAGCTCTATCACCAAGCAGCGAACTTGATTTGGGTGAAAGAATGGATGGTCCTACAAAAGAGACGACTTTTGACATTTGAGGGAGCCAGTCTTCAACATGGCTGGCACTATTCTCTATGGCCAGGAGCATCCGGCCGTCCTAGACACTTTGATGATCACTATTTACGTAGGACGCTTGGGTACACTTGAGAAAAGGTTAGAAGAAGAGTATACACAAAAGTTCCATGTTGGATTTCGGCGCAGGAAGCTCAGGTTTACCCGACATTGTATAAAGGGGAGAAAACCTTGACGTATGAAGGTTTCTTGGATGTTCAGGGTAATCCGAAGTCACGAGAATTATTAAATCTTCAAGGATATAAGATAGACTGGTGGTCTTATTCTCAAGTGCACTCCAGGTATAAAAAAGATTTACATAGTGAAGGAATCTACCGTAAAAGACAAGAATTGGATAAGATCTTATTAGAAGGAGGGAAAGGGATATTATCTAAATGTTATGCATATTTATTGTCTCTGCAGATAGGACAGGATGTAGTGAAGGATTGTATGATAGCATGGGGGCGAAATTTTGGATATCCCCTTGACTTCCAGCAATGGGAACAGATTTGGTTGAAAAATATGAAATTAACCATGGCCTCCTCATATAAAGAAAACATATATAAAATGATCTACCGGTGGCATCTACCCCCAGCGAGATTAGCTAAAATGTTTCCCGGGACATCTGCCTGCTGTTGGAAGTGCGGTTACAGCAATGGAACCTATTTTCACCAATGGTGGACCTGCCCGCAGGCGGTTAAATATTGGAAAAAAATACGGCAATGGATTTTGGAAATTACACAGATTAATTTGGAATTAAGACCTGAGATTTTCCTATTGGGGGCAAAACCTTTGAATGTTAAATCAGATATATGGTTCTTGTTGATTCACATTATCACTGCAGCAAGTTTAGCGTATGCGAAGGAGCGGAAAAATCAATACTTACCGATAGATTTGAAAATAATATATAAAATTAATGAGTGTGCGGAATCAGATAGACTAACTAGATTGATAAATGGTAAAAAAGATTCAGAATTTTATAACAGTTGGAAAGTATGGTACGATTGGGTCCAGAAAAGGTGGGATAGAATAGATATATGATGATGTATATATATATGGTGGCAAATATGTATGTATAAAGGAATGATTTTATACTTATGGACAATGTAATCACATTATACCATGGTGGCAGGATTGTATATTTTATTTGTGTATTAGTGTATAGAATATATTAATAAAAATTATATATATATATATAAAAAAGAGAGAAACAACAAGTGAGAGAAATGGAATTATTCCTGTAAAGAGTATAGCCTGAGTGACTCCATATTTATCCTTCATATAACCTGAGCTAACCCTAAGCTATTTAGCTGTGTAAAACACTTAGAAAGGGGAAGTATGTATGACACATTTTCTGAGGAAATAATGTCAGACACTTAAGTTAGTACATTCTGAGCTAGGTCAGGCTGACCCAAGCTAAATTAGAAGAAGGAAGGAAGATAACCTGTTCCAATTGTCTCCATTTTCCTTTGAAGGGAAACAATAATAAGGATATAATAAATAATACTAGAATATGATACACTGGTATACTAGATTCTGTAACCATTAGGTTCTTGTAATACATATATGCCTTTGTATTTGTATCACATATATTATGCCTTTATATTTGTATCTCCTGTAAGAAACATATTCTGTTATTAGGGCTCTGTAATGTATCTGGTATTTGTCAAACATATGTCCCTGCCATTTGACCTGAACCCATATCAATCTTCTCCCTGTTTTTTCTTGTGCCATCTAAGAGCATGGTACGTATCTCCAAGGGATAATTTACACCTCAGCGCTAATTTATGTTTGATCTGGATAAGATCTTGTCTTCCAAAGCCAGGGGGCTAAGTGGCCAATTGAGTAAACAAAGAAATGCTTAAGATAAAACTAATTGGGAAGTTTCTATTCCCCCTTGCAGGGCAACAAGGAATACACAAACCTAAATTAGGAGGCCAGAATTGGGTACTAAGCTGACGTCTCTGAGGGTATAAAAGGATGCCATACCTTCCCCAAGGTGTGGCTATTTCCTCGCATGCATTGTATCTGTATGTTCTGGATATAGTTCCACCCAGTATTTTGTTTTTGGCCATAAATAAAATCTGGGTTTTTTTTGCAAGCCTTGTCTTGAGTCTCTCTCTTTGGCATTCTGGTGACTCAAGTGTATTTTGGGACCTTACACCTTTTTCTGAGGTTTGCTGTTTTTTTAAATCTCACAGCAAGGCTTCTCTGGTGGACTAGGCTTTGGCGCTCTCCCTGGTCTCATCTTCCTGTGCTGGAGACCTCAGGATCTCCCCTTCCAGCCTTGCCTGGTCTCCCACAAGAGCAGGTCCGGGGTCGTGCCTCATCATCAGTGTGGGTTTGAGTCTGCCTTCTGCGTGGATGTGTGGTGGTTACATCCTGTGTGGCTCTCGTGAGTGTGGGTCTGGTGTCATTCTTTGTGTTAGGGACTCGTTTGTCAATAAGGGCGGGTTTCCAAATGGCTGGTAGGTGGGAGATATCATCTCATTTATTCATGCTGTGTGGACGTTTTTCTATCTCGATGGCTTCTCTGATTATTCTGTTGTTAAAGTGTTCAGTTTTGGCGA
Organism: Pituophis catenifer annectens; assembly: GCF_029215685.1. Lineage (NCBI taxonomy): Eukaryota > Metazoa > Chordata > Lepidosauria > Squamata > Colubridae > Pituophis > Pituophis catenifer. The sequence goes on along the minus strand of NW_027256883.1, from coordinate 100,452,544 downwards.
TAGTTCTGGTCTTTTTAAAGTCAATATCATGTCCTGTGGCTTTGAGGTGTTGGACCAGGGAAGAAGTTGGTTCCTCTTTTCTGACTGAGTTCTTGTGTTCTTCAATGTGTGCACTTATTCTTCTGTTGGTTTGTCCAATGTATGTGGTGGGGCAGGCGGTGCATGGGATTTCATATACTCCTTGATTTTCTAACTCAATTTTGTCTTTGGGGTTTCTTAGGATGGTGGATATTTTTCGGTTTGTGTAGAATGCTGTCTTGATGTTGTGTTTGTGGAGGATCTTGCTGATTCTGTCTGTGGTGCCTTTTATGTATGGGAGGAGGGCTTTGCCGTTTTCTTGTTCTCTGTCTTGGATTTTAGTGGGGGTTTCTTTTTGGATTAGGTTGATAATCTTATTTCTTTGGAATTCATTGGATGTTAGTACAGGATAACATCCATTGGATGTTATTTGGGAGAAAACCCGAATAACCAAAGACCTACATACAAACACCCACGAAAACCTCAGAAAACATATATATATATATATATACATATACATACATACATACATACATACACACACACACACACACACACACACACACACTAATACTAGCTGGATACCCGTGCTTCACTAAGAAACTATGTGATCGGGCTTGATAAATCAACACTTACAGCTTGAAAATTAATGAGTAGTTATGATCGGACTCTCCTCTCCCCTTCTCTCCCTCAGCCTTGCCCAACAGAAGCCTCCCCTATCCTATCCCCTTCTCTCCCTCAGCCTTGCCCCACAGATGCCTCCCCTATCCTCCCTGGTTGCTTCTGTGAAAGTAAAACTGAAAGTGAAACTCCTCTCCTCTGCTTGTGTTTTGCATTTGGAACAGATGTCTTTTCAGGTGGGGAGGGGAGTAGAACTCCTTAGCATTAGAGTGTGTTAATCATAATATAGGAAATATTAATGCTCTGATGGTCATTTTGAAAAAATCCTTTCTTAGTGAGCACCTAGAAGCCAAGAGGAACATACGTGGCAAATTTCAAGTTTGTAGGCTTTACAAGATCTGGAGATTTCATGATTACAGCGTGAGTGGTTTTCGCGTACACACACTTCAAATTTTCAGTTAAATTTTGAGTTCATTTGCACATGAGAAAAATGCATCCTGATTCCAGTTAACTCATTAAATTTAAGTTACTCTTTCCAGCTGGAGTAAAATCTTTTTCTTCTCTGGAAGTATGAAAAACTTGTACTCCTTTCTTTTTATCACAAAATCCTCAACCTTGTTAATGTCCTTAAAGAAAAAGTCCCAAATTTATCTTTTTTCTCACCACTCTTCTTTCAGTTGTATTGAGAGGTTTACATCTGAACCATAATAGTGAACGTGAAAATGAAAGTTCATATCCAGTTCTTTCAAGGCTGTGGATATACTCTTCTGCATTTTCACCTACTTGAAAATTTGCCTCTGCAGTTTGGGAACATACCCACATATTTGCATCTCAGAAGTGCTTTGAAAGGATTTTCTATCATCAAAAAGCAATTGGCCCACAAATTGGTCTATTTTATTTAGAGATATTTCTATTTAGAACTTTTCAAATATATCTTTAATACTTTGCTCCAGCAACTTGGCTTCCTCTTTTAGTCAAAATCAGAATCAGAAAATTTTAGCCACCCACAGCTAAGAAGATCAAGCTGCCAGTTACTACAAAGTAAACTAAAATCACAACTTTCAATCTTTTTTAAAAAATAATTTTTATTTAATATTTTACCAATAAAATAAAACCAAAAACATAATAGAAAAAGACACAAAAAGAAAAAAGAAAGAAAAAAGAAAAAAAGAACTTATATATACACCAAATGGTAAAATACAAAACATAAATAACAATATTATATAATATTTTGAGCATTATATAAAGCATATTGAGCATTCTTATAAACTAAATTGTTATATATACTTACGTCCTATTTATTAACATTAATAACATAGTCATAACATAATAAATATTAACATAGTCAATATTTTATCCTTACCAGTATTCAATATTCTTAGATTCCAATTAATCAAATTTCAATTTACAGTCTTATTTCTTATTTTGATTCCTATTTTCTAGTCACATATAGAATCTATTCCACACTTTATAGTAGTCCAAATCATCTCTTTCTTTAATCTCCATTGTCATTTTATCCATTTCAGCACATTCAAGGATCTTTTTAATTACTTAAAATTTTAATTTAATTCAGATGGTGTGTTTCCACATTTGCGCCAGAGCAATTCTGGCCGCTGTTAGTATATGCAATGTTATGTAGTACAAACTTTTCTCCATTTTCTTATCAACTCCAGTTTGAAATCAATCTTTTGGAGTGTAATCTCTTCTAGCCACCTTCTGGTTTTATACCAATTTTTTTTAACACAGGGGCACATCACATGATGTGGTAGTATGTTCCTAACTTATGGCCACATCTCCAACATTTAGGTGATAGGCTGGAGTACATTTTTGCCAATCTTTCCATCTGATTTTTAATGGGTTGTGGTCTGTCCAGTATTAGTTTCAATTTCTATTTCTGCGATGTCTTTCCCTGTTTTTGGGTCCATCCATGCCATGTCTATCCTAGATCACGAATTTTGGAGCTTAGAGAAGAAAGTATATTGCTTTTTTGGGGGATTAATTTCTCTCCACATATCTTTTAAGTTAAATTCCTGGGCCAATTCAAAGAATAGTTGGTAATATTTTCCTTTCATGGTTTTTCTTTTTTCCAGTTTTGTAGTCTTTTTTAGGGTCTGCCACCGCACTGAAGTCACCTAATATGCATAGGTTATCTATTTCTAATTCTATTAGTTTTCTGTGTAACTTATTATAGTATTCTCTCTGATGTATGTTGGGTGCATAAATGACTACAAGTAATATTCTTTTTTGTTTTATTGAGATTTCAATCATTAGTGTCCTTCCCTCATTATCTGCATACATTTGTTTGGGATTTAACCTTTCCTTTATATAAACTGCTATCCCTCTTTTTTTTGTTTCTGCCAATGCTACAAATAATTTCCCTAGTTTGGGGGCTTCCAAAAAGCCACTTTTTCCTTTTGGGATATGCACTTCTTGTAAGCATACTATTTCCATATTCAATTTTTGAACTTTAGTAATTATTTGTCTTCGTTTTATTGGTACATTCAGTCCGTTTATGTTAATTGATATTAAATTCACCTCCTCCATTAAATTACTTATTTGTCCTTCTTGTTTCCTTTCTTTGTTTTACTTCCCTTTGCTATCTTATTCTTACCCCTTCTCTATCCTGGTTTTCCATATCTAACCGCTCTCTTGATTCTCGGGCTGGTTCGTTTTCTTCTATCTGTTGTTCTTCTTGACTCTTTGTTTCTAACTCCTCTCTATTGTCTAATTCTTCCCCAAAACATTGCTCATAAAATTCCTGGGCCTTTTCTACTGTGTCCACTCTTATTTTTTTAATTTCCCAGGTTATCAGCATACCCTCTGGTATTAACCAGCAGAACATTATTCTATGTTTAATCAGTTTAGAAGAGAGGAATTGATAGTTCCTATGTGGATCACAGATTTTTTTTGGTAACTGTTTAAGTATTATAATTTCTTTTTCTTTGTAAATCAATTAGTCTTCTCTTGTCTTTCTATAAATTTCGTCACGTACTGATTTCTTTGTGAATCTAATATGAATTTCATGTGGCAGTCTGTGTCGTTTCGCATAATTTGTGTATACCTGATATACTTCGTCAATACTATTCCATAGTTCCTATTTATCCATATTCAGGGGCTCTGCTAGAATTTCCACCATGAGTTTATAGAGATCCTCCTCTCTATTCTCTACTATGTTTTGAAATCTAAGGTAGTGGGAGGATCTCTCTAACTCAAGATGTGATACTATTTCTTTCAACTCCTTTTTTGCCGCTATCTATCTCTCCTCTGCAGCTTCCAATTTCTTTTTGGTTCTTTCTGCTCTTGCCTCTACTACTTTAATTTTTTGTTCATTATTTGCTATTGATTCCTGAATCTTTTCCATTCTGTCATCTAATTTCTTTTTGTCTCCCTTCACCTCATACATTTCCCCTTTCATTTCTTCATGATTATTATTAATAGATTCCTGCATTTTCAACATGTTCAGTGAGGTTTGCATGTTTTGTACAGTTGATGCTGATCCTAATTTTTCAGTGATTGGCATATCTGTTATTAATTTCTTCCCTGTAGGTGAGGCTGTCATAGAAATTGTCTTCTTTACTGTTTTTGTGACAGCAGTTGTATTTGACATTTTAATTTTTTGGAGGAGACTATTTCACAACACCATATATATCTAATTTACTACTTCAGTCTGTGTCTGTATCTCTTTCTATCTATAGTCTTTCTTCCTAAGCTTGTTATAATACAAATACAATTGCAACCTAAATCAATAAAGTATAATTTATCACTTAATCACAACAAATTGTATAAATCTATTTTCTATATCCAATTAATTATATAAAGCACCGTTCTGTATTTACTATTTATAATCAATAATTACTTAATCAGTAATCTCAGTCCACACTTATTTTCAAATCTATAGTAGTAAGAGAAAAATAGATGTATTTCCTATTATTAGAGTGTTTAAATTATTTAACTATATTTAAAAAGAAAAGATAAGAGGGATCAATAAGTAATAAAGAAGGAAAGGGAAATCACAAAAAGGTAACAAAGAGTATAACTATGTTTGGTATTGTTTATATTAAATCTTAAATATCAAGTTCCAGGATTGTATTAAGTATTAAATCCAAAGTTCCATATAAATCTCACAGGGGTAGGTTAAAAGTCCATTACCAATCCATATACTTAATTTATTTGATGTTTCCAGTCCATAAATCTTCCTCCAAAGTACCAATGTTCTTTCTTTCTCAGTCTCAGTCCCTTTTCCCCCCTTCTTTCCTATATCCCCTTCTCTAAGCTTGAAAATGACAACTTCCTCTGATTTGCCCAATCACTGTCCCTTCGTTACACTTCCTCCTTCTCTATCTCCAAAAGTAATTCTTTTTTCCTTCTTTCTCTGATCCATTCATCACCTACGCACACCCTCAACACTTTCTCAGTCTCAATCTCAGTTCCAACTTTCTGTTTGATTTTCTCAGCAATCCAATCCCTCTGAACACCGCTCGTAAAGCACTTTCACTCTCTGTCTGTCTTCCTTCCGCTCCCACTGCTGAGGCGCTGTTTTTAACTCTTTGGAGACTCCCTTTATTCCTTGTCTGTAACCTCCACAATTTCACTGAGATAGTTCGGATATTTCGCCACTTATAAAACTCCTTTCGCCGATGCTTCTTGTTGCTTCTCACTGTTCTGCTTCTTCATTATACATTTGGGCTGTCACGTCTCCGGACCCGGCTCTGACAGCCGGTCTCTTCCACACTGGATTTCAGGGGGGGCCACCCTCCATGGTGGGGGATCGCCCTTCTCCCTACCACCTCTGAGCTATCCCCTTTCAATCACTGTCCTCTCCAAGGTTCAGGTTTACTGTTACCGGTTTCCAGACATGAAAAATCGGGCAAAAGAAACGGAGCCTCCAATCCCTTGCACCGCACCAGCGTGACAGTAACCCGGGAAGTCCCACAATTTTCAATATTAATCTTTCTCGGTCAACTTTTCTTTTTCTCTCTCAGCAAACTTCCTTATTTGGCTTGCCTTAGCAGCCTTCTTCCTTGTTCTTTAAGACCTGAAATGGCGCAGATGTTCAAAAAGATATAGCAGGCTGTTGCTAGAAAGAGCCTCTATTAAATTGATTTAAGATAGAATAATAATCTTTGAAGGTGATTAAGAAAGGAAGGCATAACTTACTGTTTAAAAAAATAAAAATAAAAAAAACGGATGGCTTCTTCAACCCCCAAACAGATTGCAGCCCCTTCCCCTTCCAGCTTTTGGCATGCTTTGGAGTTCAATTCCAAAAGCAATTTTCCGGCTTACAGCTATATAGACGGATCCTGAGGGGAAGTTCTTCAACACATCCTAATCAGGTGGGTCATAAAAACTGATGGGATATCAGCCCCTTCAGTTAAAAGGTAGAAGAGCAAAGATCTTCAAAGATCTTAGAAGAGATCTTCAAAGATAAAATCCTTTGAAGATCTCTCCCCGTGCATGTGTTCAGTTAGCCATATTCCCCGCATTTTTATGTGTATATTTCTCCAAAATTTAATTAAGAATTATTGATAAATAAATATAGGTATCTTTGTAGCTAAACTGGACAAATGTGGCAGCCCCTCAAATATTGGAACATTGAGATCATCCTTAGCAATGCACTAATGTTAATTGGCACATTATATAACAGCAACATTAGTAGATATTTCAGTGGTGTAACTCACAGAATTTTTCATTAACAACATAATTATATTAGCTATGCACCAATTCACCAATCAATGTTAGGTGATGGCTGAATAAAGATACGATGTTCTCCAACATAAAACAGACAAATAAGCAATCATGAAGAAGCTATTACATTCTCTCCTAGTCCATAATGTATCAATGCCTGTGCATTCTTCTGTATTGTGGATTATGTGCTTTCTACCTCTTGAATTTTCAGATGGCATAAGTAATGTGATTCATATTTGGTCAAATGTGGTATTTGAAAGCATTTTGGAAGTTAGTTTTGTAATTGTACAACTAGCAGCATGTTTGTGACCTAGAATAGGAGATGACTATTAATATCATACTTACAATTTCAGTTATGTATTGAATCATGAAATCATAGAATTGGAAGGGACTATTTAGGCCTTCAAGTCCAAACTCCTTTTTTGTGCAGGAATCAAAATTAAATTATCTCCAATTGGTGACTCTCTACTTCTACTTGAATACATCCAGAGAAGGAGAACCCACCAGTGTCCGAGCAATTGAATCCTCTGTCAGAATACTCTTGCTATAGGATTTTCCCCTAATATTCATTTGGAATCTATCTTCATGAACTTGAAATCCATATTGGTAGATTTATAGGAGCCTTGGTGGAGCAGCAGACTAAAGTGCTGTTAAGTAGCACTTAGCTGCCAGCTGCCTGCAATTACTGTGAGTTCAAATCTCACCAGGCTCAAGGTTGACTCAGCCTTCCATCCTTCCAAGGTAGGTAAAATGAGGACCTGGATTGTGGGGGCAATAAGCTGACTTTGTATAAAAAAGAACACCGCTTAGGGGGGGCCGAAAGCCCTACTAAGCAGGTATATACAAAAGTATGAAGGCTATTGCTTAACGCATTGTAAGCCGCCCTGAGTCTCCGGAGAAGGGCGGCATATAAATCGAACCAATAAATAAATAAATATTCTGTCCTGTTTTCAAGGAATGATGGAGACCCTTTTCCATTTAACATCCTTTCCAGGAGTATTAAGAGTGCTATCTTATTTCCCTTCAGTCTTCCTTTCATAAAGTTAAACTTTCTCAATCACTTTCTTCTTTTTTCATCTGATTATATTCAGAGCCATTCTTCAAACTAGATACAGTTTGTCTGAATTTTCTTAAATTGGGAGCTTGGAATTGGACAGAAAACTCCAAAATCATAGATTTTGGTACTAAGTAATAGTAGTAGTAGAACACCACTACTACTAATAGTAGAACACTAAGGCCACAGTATCACTGAGGCATACAGAAAATAATATAACATGAGGGGTTCTTGATGCTCTCTGAGCTCGGTTGTTTTCTTGCAGACATTTCATTAACCAAACTAGGTAACATCATAAATATTAGTCTGTTGAGGCTAATACTAACACTGATAATATTACCTAGTTCGGGTAAGGAAAAATCTACAAGAAAACAACCAAGCTCAGAGAACACCAAGGATCCTCATTTCAACCCTGAGCTACAAATATTCTCCTGTATTGGTACCAATAATACAATAATTTATTAAATTTGTATCCCATCCAATTCTCAATGATTCCAGGTAGCTCACAACATTCAAACAAATGACTATCAAATAAATAAAGTATGTAAAGATGGCAAGCATGATGAAGTGGGGTGGGAGAGTTTTAACTCTTCCTTACTAAATACTTGAATGAAAAACCAGGCCTTCATGGCTCTTCCAAACAGCAGGCAAAAAATCCAGATATCATCATTATTATCATAATCTCTTCGTTTTATTTTTTTTATTGAATTTATTGCAATTTCTTTAATTGTTATGAGCCACCTAGAGTCACTGAGAATTGGGTTGCATACTAGTTTAATTATTACTATTACTATGATCTTCATAATAAGAAAATCTGTTTTTCATTATTACCTGACCTTTGTATAATTTATAAAGTGCATATAAAATGTAAGTTGTGGTGATGTTACAAAACATAACAGTACTTCTCATATTAGTCTTTACAAGTGGGAAAGCCTAGCAAAACATATTATTCTGATGCTTTGTATCTTGTCATTCTTTCTCCTGAACATTCCATTTAAATTCATAAGCATTATATCATAAGTGCTATATCTTCATAACATTCTTCTGCCTATTTTCAGTAATTTCTATATTTGCAGTGCAACATCTCTGTTGGCATGCTGGTACTGCATCCTGGTACTGTCAGAAAATGCAACATTTTTAAAAAGCATTTTATAATCAAGAAGAAAAAAGCTTTCAATCTAATCTCTTTTCTCGAATGTTCCCTTGTAGCTGTTATTCTCATTTCAAAGTAGTCCCTGGGGGAAGTTGTATTTAACAATTTATAGTTTCATTTCCCCCATTTTCTATCCAACCTTTCTACCACTTCTTTAATCTATGCAGATTAAACTTTTGAGTAGTTCCTAAAAAGACCATTCACTTCCGCTTCTTAATTTATCTAACAGTATTGCTGGAGATTCTTATCATTCTGTTAATGTTCAGAGGAGCCAAATGCTATAATCATTCAGGGTGAGGGAGGAAAATCCACATACTGTATTCTCAGATGAAATTTTACTGTTCTTTTTGCTTACATTTGTGAAACTCCACGATTCTTTTGAAATGCAGTGCAGTGTAGTGGTTAAAGACACAAGGGCTGAAAGTGGGAGACTATTGAGTTCTAGTCCTGGCATAGGCAGAAAGCCATCTGGGTGACCTTGGGCCACTAACTCTTTCTCAGCCCTAGGGAAAAGGCAATGACAAATCTTGGCAAGAAAGCTGCAGGAACTTCTCTATGCAATTGACAGAAGTCAAGTCTGACTTGATGGCACAAAGAAAAAACTCCCTTAATTTTAAATTCACATATGTGAACTTAACAAATCTAGTTTTATGAAAACTTGTAGAATATGTTGTTCTCTTTTAAGTACTGTAACTAATAATTATATTTAAAGGCGCAGGAGAACTACTAGTTATAACATATCACTAGCATAGACCCCAATATTTGTGCTTTCAATACCAATCGTGAATGCTATGCCCCTTGAATATTTGTAGGGCTGAACATGCACCCACATAGAAGTTCAGCTCCCATGGGGTCTTTATACTGTATATGTAGACTATCCTGTATCTGATGTCCACATCTGACATGAATGGCTTTTTTTAATGTGAACACCATGTGGAAGAGAGTTGCAAGAGACAATATAACAAAGACTCACTAGAAAAATGAGAAATAAGTATACACATAAGCTTGGTGATTGCTTTTATATGGAGATGATAAACTTATTTCTTAGCCCCATAGTTATCCATAGTGGTTCCTCTAGAAACCTTCCAGCTATTGCCCTCTCAGACCAGGGGAGTCCTTGTAGGCTTTTCTTGAGATATTGCTAAAACTTCAAAGATATTTCTTAGATGCTGGAAGACTACTGCTATTCCTGCAAAAAAGCCTTGGTAGCCACTGAGGTGGATAGAAATAGCTTGCTATTTACTCTTCATCTTTGTGCCCAAATGAAATGGTGAGACTAGAAGGTGCTTAGAATAGTATCTGGCAGTGCAAGATGCAGAGTTGCTAGGAGACAGATGAAGGTTGATAGATTTACCCAAAGTAGAATCCTTCAGGTATACCAGAAGCTGCAGCATTCAGGATACTGCACCTTAAGCAGGAGTGCACAATTCTGATGACAGAAGGGGGCAGTGCCTCATGGTCAGGGGTATTCTGAGGGGAGAGGAGATTTTTTGTGATGGGACATACCTCAGAAGTACAACCAAGTAGATGCAGAGATCAGTGCTGAGTCTGGAAAGGACCGCTTGGCAGGCAGTTCTGGAAATAGGTAAATGGTGGGGCTGGTAGGGCTGGTGCAGTCTAAAAAGGCGACTTGTTTATATGCTGGCTTTTGCAGCCTTGCTGCAGTTCTATTGCTCACCTTGGATTCCTACATTCGCAGCTGAACTCGGCCTTCTTTTTTTGTGAGTACAGTACCTGGGATAGAGAATAAGAAGGAGCGTCGCGGAGGGGGGGGCATCAGCAGAGCCAGTGGCGGGGCCAGTTTGCGTTTCCATTGTAGAGGCGATGCAGTAAAGACAAGCGCAAAGGCAGTCTCCGCTCTGCCCTTGGGAAGAATCCGCGTCCCGGAAAAGCACAGGGCTGAAGCTAGAGGGAGGTCGCGCCAAGGAATCTGGATGAGAGGCATTAGTAAATATTAACCCCACCCACCCACCATAGCTCTTGCTCCAAGTAGGAAAAGGGGTTGGGGTCCTCCGAGAGGCGATCAAAACGCAGGAAGATTATTGCATATTGCAAAAGCAGCAGCGACCTTGGGAAATGTCATGAAGGAAGCGGCAATGACTGCGAGGCACAGAGGGAAGGGGTGGCGGGAAAGTGCGCGGGCGCGCGAGCCAGCAAGCTATCTGGAATTGACTAGAAAAAGTAAATACGAGAATTGGAGGAAAGAGGATTGCAGTTTTCAAAATCACTTAAATCGGAAACCCAAATACCTCGAGGAGGAGGAGTTTTCTAAGTGTAGCTGACAAGCAGAATGTTTTTGGAAGTTCTTTCCTTTCTCACTTTTGGATGGATAATCCCTCAATTAAGACCAAAATTTTGCTTTTAGGATATGTTTGTGGAGTGATGGATAGTAGTAGTAATAGCAGCAGTCGCCATCACAATAATAGCTGCAGCAGGAACAATAAAAGTGAATCTCAAAGAACTCTCAGTCTTACCATCCCTTTTGTAGCTCCGGATGTCAGAGCACAGCAGCACCACAGATGGGGATGTGGACCCCCAGCATGGCTTATATATGCTGATCCTGCTGATTTTGGTCTTCTTTGTCATGGGTCTTGCGGGCTTTCTCATTTGCCATATCCTAAAGAAAAAGGGATACCGCTGTCGGACATTCAGTGATGAATTTGACTTTGACAACAAGGAATCACTGACACAACTCCAAGATGGTAAGTAACTGGAAGGTGGGATGGGGAGCGAGAAACTAAATTTCTTGGCAGCATCTTTTGCAACTCAGTTGTGATGAGGAGTTCAGTCAAGCCAGAAACTGCTCCTTAATTCTAAAGTCGCAAGCATGGTGCTTTAAAACAGTATATTCTATTGCAGGGGTAGTCAACCTTATTATACCTACCGCCCACTTTTGAATCTCTGTTAGTAGTAAAATTTTCTAACCGCCGACCAATTCCACAGTAATGGTGATTTATAAAGTAGGGACAAAACCTCTACCGCCCACTATGAAAGCGGGAACACCCACTAGTGGGCGGTAGGGACCAGGTTGACTACCACAGTTCTATTGGGTAAATCAGATTTAGGATGATATGCAAGAAGGAATCAAGCTTATATAAGTGGTTTGGTGGAGGGCTCAGAGATTTCAGATCAGCCACTATCAAATTTGGCATTTCCTATCCATCTACACTTGTCTAGCATCTCTGTGAGTGGTATTGTTATTTCTAAAATGTAGAAACATAGTTCCTAGTCTAATATGTGTTGGGTTGTAGCTACTACCACTTTTGATAATTTGAGGTAAATTGACACAGAACTAAAGTGAACTTACATCAAAGCAGAATGTACATAGTTGTCTTTTCTATTCTCCTGATTTTGCAACTCATTTAGTTTTATTGTGAAAATATACTGACAATTGGAGTCTGAGAAATCTCCCCAACTAGATGGGTTTCAGAACCAGACTGTGGGAGGAGTGGGACTGGAGCAGTGAATATAGGCAATCCAGTCCTAGCCCAAAGACCCTCCAGGGTTTAAGAGCTGTTTCCATTAATGGAGATGATTCAAATTGACATGAGCTGCCAAAGGAGTTGTGGTATCGGCATAGATAGTAATAACCGAAGAAGCCAAAACAGAGAGGCCTGTTAGGGTACAATTAATCTTCATTCTTTAAATGAAAAACCTTTTAACGAGATTAACAATTGGCCATGTTTAGACATAAAAATAGTTTCCCTAAAATCCCAAATATTGTTTGTGCTACTTCCATTTTTCATCCTCTTCTTTTGAAGAAAATGACTCCATTTGTCTTGAAATTGTCTGATACTAAAAAGATTTTAAAATGTGATTTTATTAACTTAGGTTTTAGTGTTCAAATTATGCATGCATCAACAATTTAGTGACAGGAAATTGCATTCCAATTTTTCTAAATAACTTATACTTTTATAAACATGCATTTACAATTGTGTATAAAATACTGCTTTGTGCAATGACATGTGGTACATGTTGTAAGAGATATACTTTTCTTGCTTCATGGGCATATTGTTTCTAAGAATAAGTCACCAGAAAAAGAAACTGGCTATAAAACAGGGTTTTTCTTACTATCCTTCATGTATAAGCTAACATTTAGAAACATTCGTTTCTTTATATGATGATATCAAGTACTAAAATAAGGAGATTAAATTACTTTGTACAGTGTTTCCCTGAAAACAAGTCCTATCCAGAAAATAAGCCCTAGCTTGATTTTTACACATGCCCCCTACTTCCAAAATAAGCCACAGTTAAGACCCCGCCCACCTGGTTGCACGAGGTGGGGCGAGGTGCACGGGTAAAAATTAAGCTAAGGTGGGGATGGTGGGGTGGAGCTGCCTCACATGCCCTGCACCCACTTACCTTAGGACAGTTGCAGCCAGGCCTCCCATACCCCCAACATCTGCCTCACCTTGCTGGCCCACTTCTTCTGTGGCAGCTTGCCATCTCCTTGTGCATGTTGCCCCCGGCTTCTGTTTCACCATCAGAGACCTTCAGGAAAGGCCTCTGCAGCTGAGAAACGAACTCCGGATTGATACATACGTTGCCCTTGTCAGAGGCCTTTCCGAAATGGAGGCAGTGGGAGGTGCTGCTGCACACATTAATCCATAGCTCATTTCTCTGCCGGCAGAGGCCTTTCCTGAAGACTTCTGATGGTGAAGTGGAGACCTGGGGGCATTGCATGCATCAATCCAGAGCTCGTTTCTCAGCTGCAGAGCCCTTTCCTGAAGGCCTCTGACAGTGAAACGGAGGCCAAGGGGCGCAGCACATGTCAATCCAGAGCTCGAAATGGAGGCCGGGGGGGTGCCGCGTTCATCAATCTGGAGCTTGTTTCTCAGCTGCAGATACCTTTCCTGACAGCCTCTGATGGCAAAATGGAGACCATGAGGTGCCACACAGGAGCGGCGGCAAGCGGTCGCAGAAGAAATGGGCTGGCAGTGGCCACACATGCTCCTGCTGGGCGGGTCTGTCAGTGTCACCATCGCGAGATGAGACAGTGGAAGACATTCCCTGAAAATAAGACCTAATGCCTCTTTTGGAGGGAAAAAAAGACCAGGTCTTATTTTCAAGGAAACACAATGAAATGAAATGCGAAATGAAAGAAATGGAGTAGGAAATCAGCATCACAGAAAGAATGGTAAAAATAACAGGAGACAAGAAGTGGAAATGCTGGCTAAAGGTATATAGGCAACTGTTGCTGTTCTAAAGTCTCCCAGGAGATTCTTAAACAGAAGAAGGCAAAATGTGGGCTGGAATATTTTACCATTAGATAGATAAAAAGTTGGTTGAACAATCATATCCAATAAATGTGTGCCAATGGTACTGTCAAGGCTTCGACTAATAAACCCAAGCAAATCAGAACTCTGAGACTTGGCTTCTTCTCTTTTTTTTTTTTTTTTTTTTTTTTTTTTTAATTAGATTTTATTATAACATATAGTAATACAATCGGTACATTTTCGGTTCATTGGTGCAGTTATATACATATATACATCTGCATACATTATTGCTTGTCTTTTGTTGATATTGTTTCTTGGAGCTAGATTTAATTTCAAACACTTAAAAATAATAGTGCTCAGCTCCCTCAGACTAAATCTAATACTATTCATATAGATTTTGTTAATTAGTTAAAATTTAATCTCTATTACCTTCTTTATTTCTTTCCCCCATCCATTCGTACCACATGTCCCACACGCTATAAAATTCTGAATCTTCTCTGTCATTAATTTCTGAAGTCAATTTGTTCATTTCGGCGCACTCCAATATTTTTCCAATAACATGTTCTTGAGGTGGTATTTGTTTTTCTTTCCAATACTGGGCAAAGGAAATTCTAGCGGCTGTCAGAATATGTATAATTAAATACTTTTTCTTTTTTGCATATTCAGTTTTCAAAATTCCCAGGAGAAAAGCTTTTGGGTCAAAATCAAAATTTTCTTTTATTATTTCTCTAATCCACACCCATATCATCCTCCAGAATTTTTGTGCCTGATTACATGTCCACCAGCAATGATAAAAAGTACCCTGCTGATGGTCACATTTCCAACATTTAGGGCTCGAATTGGGGTAGATCTTCGCTATCCTGGCTGGGGCCATATGCCATCTATAAAACAGCTTGTATTGGTTTTCCTTATAAGCCGTCGCCTTTGTCATTTTAAGGTTATTATTCCATATTGAATCCCATTCGTTCAAATTTATATTCTGTCCTATATTTTTGGCCCATGCTAACATCGGTTCTTTAACTACTGCCTCTGCCATATCATACTCCAATAAATAATTATATAATTTAGCTAAAATTTTGTCGTCCGTACCCATCCATATCTTATCAAATCCATTTATGCTCATTTCAATGCCGAATTCCTCCTTATCTTTTTTATATCTGGATTTAATTTGGTTATATGGCCACCAGTCTATAGAAATACCTTGTTCCATCAATTCTTCCCTTGTTTTAAGGTTCCCTCCCCCATCTAATAATTCATTGTATCTGAACGTTTTACCCATTTCTAATACATTTGGATATATTATAGCCTCCATGGTGGAAAGCCATCTCGGAATTTTCCTATAGTGCTTCTGTCTCATCTCTCCCCATATTTGTATCAAGATCTCCCTTATTTTATGTCTATGGAAGTAAGTTTTTATCTTCTTCCCAGTATCCCAGAGATATGCATGCCAACCCTTCTGGAGATCATACCCTTCTAGAGTTAACAGTCTTTTATTTCTTAGGGTTGCCCATTCTTTCAGCCATACTAGGTTTGCAGCTTTTTGATATAACTCCCATTTAGGTAATCCGAAACCCCCTCTTTCCTTCTTGTCCTGTAAATTCCTAATTGCTATCCTTGGTTTCTTTCCCTCCCAAATAAATTTCCTGATGATGCTATTGAGCTCCAGAAAGAATTTTTTATCTAATTTAACAGGGACCGTTCGGAATAGATACAATAACTTGGGTAATATGCTCATTTTTATTGCCGCGATTCTGCCTAATAATGATATCTGTAGTCTTCCCCACTTTTCCAGATCCTGTTTAATATTTCTAATCAATGGTAAATAATTATCCTCTCTAAGGGCCGAGCACCTTGATGAAATCCAGACCCCCAGGTATTTTACCTTCTTGGCGATTTGGATCTCCATTGATTCTTCAACTTGGCTTCTTCTCAAAGGTCTTCTTTAATGAGTACATTATATTGACACAGCTTCAATAGAAAACCAAATCTAAATCTTTCCCGCAGTCTCAGTATAAACTAGGAAATAACCCCATCCACAAGTGTTACAGGTCACATTGGCCAATTGGGTTAATTCGCGGGCTCTTCAGGCACTCCTTTCCTACCGTTATCTGTTGCCAGTAGAGATTACCTTGGTTCTCACGAGAAAGCTCTTTGTTGTGTGTAGTAATGCATTCCAACCTCCTTCCCCCTTCACCCTCTGTGTGGCAACTGAGGAATAGAAAGATGGCTGCGGCCAGGTTCAGTCCGAAGTTGACAGGTACCAGTGATATAGTACAAGTTCCATTTTACATTACTGTTCTGGGTATCTTAGCAGATCACAAGTTGAACATGCAGTTGGAGAAGGAAGGAAGGAAAGAAGGAAGGAAGGAAGGAAGGAAGGAAGGAAGGAAGGAAGGAAGGACATCTTAAATTGGATCAAGAAAAGTAAAGTGTCAGGATTAACAAAAGTCATTATTCCTGCCCTTTCTTCATTTGTTAGAACCAGATTTTTAAAAAGTCACTCACAAACTAGAATATGTGCAAAGGATAGGGAACATGAAATAAAAAATTATGAGAAATGTTGGGAAGCACTGGGTATGTTTAAGCTGAAAAAAAAAAGATGGTATTGAGACGCCAAAGATATCTTCCAAGTATTTGAAAAGGTGTTATGTACAAAACTAGGCAGAATTCTTTCAAGTTGTTTCAGAAGACGGGAAGAACAATGAATTTAAAGTGGCAAGGAACTGTACATCAAGAAAAAAATCTTAATGGTAAAATCAGTTTTAGAATTGAATGGCTCACCCTAGATGCTGGTTGGATACTCTTTCATTGAATGCATCTAAACACAAACTGGATGGATAGATGTCAAAGCTGCTGGATTTCTATATTGGCCTAGATGAGCTCTAACTTCTTTTCTGAAAGTGGCAAAGTAAATATTTGATGGATATTATAATAAAATATTATGAGGGAATAGAAGGGGAACTCATCAAATTTGTAGATGATAGTGTTAGAAGAAATATCCTTCTAGGTTCAGCTCCAAGTGGGGAAAAAGACACTGGAAACATGGAGACTGCTTGGAAAGATGGTATAATGGTGGATAGGATCACATGGCTTGAGTACCTGAACAGAAAAGGGCAGAGATGCTGAGCGTGCCTTGGTTTTATGCCCTCTCTGGCTTTGAACTTCCTGGGGCCCAGAAAGAGTATCCCGATTGGTTATCAGACTCCCAGGGGGTGGGGGTCTTAGCTAGCCTTGCTGGCTGATGTAATCTTCCCAAGTGCCATGTGGTGAGTTTTTGATGCTAGATGGGTCCCATTGTGTTAGTTTCTGTTGCTAGATGGGTCCTATTGTGTTGCAGATGATGGTCTTTTGACAAAGGATTGGGTTTCTGCCTCTGGCCCATTGACAAAAGGGGGGGGGAGGCAGGAAGGTGGGAGCTGCTTTGTCTTTAAAACATGTTTCTCCATTTCTCATCCAGGGAAATATATTCTGTCTTTTTAAGATTTCCTAAAATATTTCATTCTTCTAGGAAAGGGGTAGGTGCTAACTTCCTACAATAGTAAATTGGCAGGAATAGCCACCACCCCAGAAGACAAACTCAAGATCCAAAAATATCTTGACAAACTTGAACAATGGGCTCTATCCAACAAAATGAATTTCAATGTGGAGAAAAGCAAAGTTTTACATTTAGGCAGGAAAAATCAAAGGTATAAGCCAAAAAAGCCAATGCTGCTTTAACAGAGGGATACAATCAAGAGCAAGTGAGGTACTAATACCACTCTATAAAGCCTTAGTAAGACCACACCTAGAATACTGCATCCAGTTTTGGTCACCACACTATAAAAAAGATGTTGAGACTCTAGAAAAAGTGTAGAGAAGAGTAACCAGGATGATTAGGGGACTGGAGACTAAAACATATGAAGAAAGGTTACTGGAACTGGGCATGGCTAGTCTAGTGAAGAGAAGGACCAGAAGACCTCCAAGGTCCCTTCCAGCTCATTCTGTTCTGCTCTGCTCTGCTCTGCTCTATTCTATTCTATTCTATTCTATTCTATTCTATTCTATTCTATTCTATTCTATTCTATTCTATTCTATTCTATTCTCTTTTCTATCCTATCCTATCCTATCCTATCCTATCCTATCCTATCCTATCCTATCCTTATTATTTTATAATATAATAATGTATGATTAAATATAGAAGAATATGGTTCAGCATTTTATATCATTCAATGGACAGTGTAGAAGAACCAATTTTCAAGAGAACTGAAATGGTATTGTTGTCAACCTATTGCATAGTCATCCTGCTTTCATGTTTTGTATGCTTTTTCAAAATAAACTGCATTCATCAGCATAGAAATTAAAAATTACTATTGAGATCTTTTCCTGCCAGAGGTTTTTCCTTCTTTTTGGTTTGGTGTCCTTAATTAAATAGTTCCTTTAGTAAATCAGCCCTTACAATTGACTTTTTTTTGCAACCAAAATTAACATTCATTCATTATTCATTCATTTTTTTGTTTCAAATAACCAACCAATTGTTCTCATGTAATGATCAATTGTTGTACCAGGAAAAAAATTAAACAAATAATAAGCACCTGTAATTTTAGATTACAGGATTAAAGGATTACCTAGAATTTTGAAACTGCACAAGGGAAATAACAAACAGAAGAGTGTTGTTGGAGGAGGGGCCATATTGAAAGAAAAGGACAAAACAAAAATAATTAAGGGTTTGTAACTGGGCAGTATTTGGGGGTTTTCAGGATTCTTAGAAGGTCGCACTAATTACTGGAGTTACAATTACTCTTTTTTTACTTCTATATTTCGTTTTCTTTTAGATGATGATGAGGATCTGAATGAGGATACTGTAGAAAAAATAGTGAAATGTATCATTCAAAATGAAGGTGGGCATAACTTTGGCTTAGTTAAGTAAAGCCGTAGCACCTGGGGCCTTGTTCTGATACATTTTTATTTTCTTCCCTTTTTAGCAAATGTTGAAGTTCTGAAAGAAATGCTTGGAGAAAGTGATGCTGATCTCCCACTGCCAGTGCCTGTACCCAGGTGAGGAGAGCATATAGGTTCAATTTGATATAAATCACATCTTGAGAATCTCTCATGTTTTCCTTCTTCCTTCCCTCAGTCATGTGACTAAATCACATGATATAGTAGTGAGTGTATATAGGTATGTATGTGAATGACATACATTCTGCCTTATTATTCATTTTCAACATAACATAAGTGTAATGGAGATTACTGGCCATAGGAGGGTAAGTTTAAAAGCTCTCCTCAGTCATCTGTCTTGTAATCCCCCCACAATGCCACTAAGTGCTAATTGAGGATTTTCTTCCTGATTCTTTCAAATCCCAGAGGCAGGGAAAGAATGTGGTTGGAGAGGAAATATTTAGAGGTCTGCCCCCAGCATATCCTATGGGGTCTACTAGGATAGAGAAGAGTGGTAAGAAGAGCTGCATATTGAATGCATATGTGTAGTTTTCACTCTGTTTGAATGACCAGATTAGATGTCTGTCATTCAGAGGAGCTAAACATATTGCAGCCCATCTTTTTGCAGTAGGATAAAAAACCAGAACAGAAGGTCAGGCTCAGATGGCCCTAGTTAATTGTGTTGATGCAGGATGTTACATTGTTGTATAGCAATTGTGTAATGTTCTTATACAATTCCTATTTATTTCATTTGGGCCTCAGTAGATGTATTTTGAAGAGAATGGAGTTTCATGGATTATATTTTACTATCTAGGAGTTTGAAAATAGTCTGAGTGGAAGTCTGATTTTGCCTTCCAGTGCAGGTTTCTCTGTGTTGGCTCTATGTTATATGTACTAATGGGGTTTGCTTTAGAATTTCATTTATGTAACTGCTAATCTTTAAATCTAATGGCTCTTTTCTCCAGTGCTCTATGCCCACATCGCAGCAGCCAAGATGGTGGCATTCCTCATCACCACACAGTGCACTTAGGTTCAACACAAGCACCTTGCATTCATTGCAGCAAGAAAAAGAGACCTCCCATACATCGTCAGGGCCGGTTAAAAGAGAGCAAAAGCAAGATGCACCCTGGGGAAACAACAGTCTTTTCAGTTGGCAGGTAGGTGTTAGTTTGCATTCTATAGAAGAGTTTTGGATTAACTCACAATAAGTATCTAATGAAATACAAGAAGAGTAATAGTGTCAGATTCTAAGGCATAAGAAAGCCAGTTTGATGTAGTAATTAAGACTAGAAATTGGGAGACTGTGAGTTCTAGTCCCAACGTAGTCACAAAGTCACTCTTTTTCAGTCCTAGAAAGGAGTCAGTGGCAAACCAATTTTGAAATCTTGTCCGAAAATTAAAGGAACTCAATGAGTGGAAGCTCATTAAAGAGACATCCAACCTGGAGTTAAGGAGAAATTTCCTGACAGCTTGTTTCCAAGAGTTGTGGGTGCTTCCATCACTTGGAGGTTTTCAAGAAAAAATGGACAGCCATTTCTCTGGGATGGTATAAGGTCTCCTGCCTTGGGCTGGAGTTTGGACTCGAAGATTTCTCCCGGAAAAATCCTGGAGCACTGGGGAAGTACCCGAGGATTGGAAAAGGGCTGATGTGGTTCCCATCTTCAAGAAAGGAATAAAAAAAGACCCAGGAAACTACAAACCAATCAGTCTAACATCAATACATGGGAAGATCCTGGAAAAGATAATAAAAAACCAGATCTGCGAACAAGAAGCAAATAAAGTTATAACTAGTAGCCAGCACAGGTTTGTTAAAAACAGATCATGCCAAACCAATCTTATTTCATTCTTTGATAAAGTCACTAAATTAGTAGACCAGCGAAATGCTGTGGACATAGTATACTTAGATTTCAGGAAGGCATTTGACAAAGTAGACCACAATCTACTTCTTGGTAAGCTACAAAAATGTGGAATAGATGGATCACCACCAGATGGATTTGTAACTGGCTGCAAAACATACTCAATGAGTAGTCCTTAATGGTACTACATCCACATGAAGAGAAGTAAGCAGTGGGGTACCACAAGATTCCGTCTTAGGCCCAGTAGTCTTTAATATTTCACTAATGACTTAGATGAGGGAATAGAAGGGGAAATCATCAAAGTTGCAGATGGTACTAAACTGGCAGGAATAGCCAACACCCCAGAAGACAAGCTCAGAATCCAAAAAGATCTTAACAAACTTGATCAATGGGCCCTATCCAACAAAATGAATTTTAATGTGGAGAAAAGCAAAGTATTACATTTAGGCAGGAAAAATCAATGGTATAAGTACAGATTAGGCGAGGCCTGGCTCAAAAACAGTAACTGTGAAAGGACCTTGGAGTCCTAGTGAATGATCTCTTGAATATGAGCCAGCAGTGTGCAGCAGCAGCCAAAAAAGCTAATACAATCCTGGGTTGTATAAACAGAGGCATAGAATCAAGATCATGTGAAATATTAGTGCCGCTTTATAAAACCCTAGTAAGACCACACCTGGAATTCTGCAACCAATTTTGGTCACCATACTACAGAAAAGATGTTGAGACTTTGGAAAAAGTTTAGAGAAGAGCAACTAAGATGATTGAAGGCCTCGAGACTAAACCATATGAAGAATGGATGCAGGATTTGGGTTTGGCTAGTCTAAAGAAAAGAGGAAAGAGGGGTATCATGATAGGAGTATTCCAGTATTTGAGGGGCTGCCACAAAGAGGGGATCAAATTATTCTCCAAAACACCAGAGGGCAGGACAAGAAACAATCGTTGGAAACTAATCAAAAAGAGAAGCAACCTGGAATTAAGGAGAAATCAACAACTACTGACTGTGCAATTGAGATCCTCTCAGGAGCTAAGCTACCAAAGCCGAAACTCTACTTCATGACACCCTGGGAGCTAGATGAGCTGCACAATTTCATAGACAAAAACTTAGAGCATGGCTTCATCCAGTCTGCTAGATCCAAAGTAGCTGCCCTGGTACTGTTCCAGGAAAAGAAAGATGGCTCACTTCATTTATGCATTGATTATAGAGGTCTAAATGCAGTGTGCATGGAAAATGTATACCTCCTACCCCTCATGAAGGACATGCTGGACTACCTTTCAAAGGGCAAGATTTTTTCTAAACTGGACTTGTGGGAAGCCTATTACCAAGTCAGGATTTGGGACAGGGATGAGTGGAAGATGGCTTTTAACTGCCCATTGGGGTGTTTTCAGTGCTCCTGTTTGGACTTCAAGGGGCCCCTGCAGTGTTCATGCAGCTAATAAATAAGGTGCTGCATGAAGACCTATATAACGGTGTTTTGGTGTACCTTGATGACATCTTGATATATACCGAAACAAAAGCTGAGCACATAAAACTGGTACGGGCAGTCCTGAAAAAACTCTGAGCTGCCAAACTATACGCTAAGCTCTCAAAATGCAAATTCCACAAAGACAAAAAAGACTATCTGGATCTCGCACCAGGGGGTAGAATTGGATCCGGAAAAAGTGTGAGCAGTGTTAGAATGGGAAGCCCCGTGCACCCAAAAACAGCTACAAAGCTTCCTAGGGTTCACAAATTTCTATAGGCAATTCATCCCATCATTCACTCAAATCGCCCTCCCTATTACTAACTTGCTGAGAACCATGGGAGTAGATAAGCCTAAACCCAGCCAACCACTAAAGTGGAACATGAAATGCCAAGTAGCATTCGAGAAGCTAAAAAAGCTCTTCTCAGCTGAGCCAGTGTTGAAACACCCAGACCCTCCAAAACCCCTTTGTGATTCAGTCTGACGCCAGTGATGTCGCAATGGGGGCTGTGTTGCTTCAGGAAAATAAGGGGGGTCCGCTACAACCCTGTGCATACACATTGAAAAAACTAACCGAAACTGAGCAGCATTGGGCAATATGGGAGAAAGAAGCATTTGCAGTCAGATGGGCTCTCCTCACTTGGTGACACTTCCTGGAAGGGAATAAAATCTCTTTCCAGGTATGGACCGACTACAAGAATCTGAAAGTCCTAAAGGCCCCAAGGAAAATGTCCCCCAAGTAAGCATGTTGGGCCCAGTACTTCCAGGGATTTAACTTCACCCTCCACTATTTGCCAGGGGGGGGGAGGGGAGGGGGAACTTCTTGGCAGACACTTTGTCCAGACTGCCCCAATATAACAGTGCAAAGACAGAAGTAGTTAAACCCATGCTTCCCATATCGCAATTAGCAGCACGGGTCATCACAAGATAGCAAGCAAAAGAGGAACTCCACTGCAGACAACACCATCACTGTAGCCTTTAAACAGGCCCTAGAGAAGGATAGTGGTTCCTTAACCACAAAAACACTTGCTTCATGCAAGACAGACTGCCCTGGGTGGGAGGCAAACTCTTATGTCCCAGCTAGTGAAAGACTAAAAACCATGCAACCTGCCATGATTCCAAATTGGCAGAGCACTTTGGGTTTGTAAAAACTCTGCACCTCCTGAAACGACAATTTTGGTGGCCATCCCTTAAAAAGGACATTGAAAGTTATGTTGCCAGCTGCCCCACCTGCGCAGTGGCAAAGTGCAGGCAGGGAAAAATTCCTGATCTCTTGCAGCCGGTAGCTGCAACTTCAGCACCCTGGAGAGAGATTTCTATGGATTTTATCATAGAACTTCCAGAGAGCTCCAGAAACAGAGTAACTTGGGTGGTGATGGACCTTTTTTCAAAACAGGTGCACTTTGTCCCATGCCAGAAAATCCCAATGGCCAAAACTCTAGCAAAGCTATTCTTACTTCATATATACCGCTTACATGGCACTACACGCCAAATTATATCAAATTGGGGGATCCAGTTCACCTCCAAATTCTGGAAAGTTTTTGGGACCTTTTGGGAAGCCACCAGGGCCTCCGTTGTAGTCACCATCCTCAAACAAATTGGGCGATGGAACTGTTATGACCTAGGCTTCCTGATATAGTAAAAAGCACACAATTAGTCCCCAACCCCCTCCCCCTTTTTTAACGGCTGTGAATTCCTTTCATTCACAGCACGTGCTGAATCACCGAGTTTATAAATAGTTCAACAGAAGTCTGCCACAGTCCTTCGGATAAAGCTGGTAAACACCCACCTTTATCTTCTTTGACACCCTGCCAAAGATCTAATTGGCAATTATCTTGGCAAGGCCACACGGAAACACAGAGTCAAAAACAGAGCTTCAAAGTACAAACTGACACCATCCACAATGTTGCTTCCTGCAAAGGCCCACATGCCTTTGCTCTTCCTTTATGTCTTATGGGAGGGGCCCATCATCTCCAAGCCTTACTCCTGAGTCATCCCTTTTGTTTTAACTGTTCTTGCCTTCTGGCAGCTCTGTGAATGCGCACATAGGAACAGGCTCCCCCTGTTCCTCTGCCTCTCTGATGACTGACTCTGGAGGCTCCGGAGTCTGCACATAACTCCCAGATGGCCCTAGCCCCATCTGCCTCCAATGCAGAGCCCTCATCCAAGCCTTCCCCAGACTCCAGGACTGGCCCATGTTCCTCCCCAGCCTCCTCACTATCTGACTCTGCTGCCAGCTTTGCAGGCTGCTGGCGGATCACAACAGGAACAAATTAACTCAGTTCTGGAACAATACCTCCAATGCTTTATTAACTACCAACAGGATGACTGGACTTAACCTGTTGCCATTTGTGGAGGTAGTGTACAACAATTCAGTGCACACCAGCAAGGGTTTTACCCCATTCCAAGTAGCCACAGATCAAGAATTTAACCTGATGCCTGAACTACCCACTATTGAACCAACAATCCCCTCCCTAAAGGAGTGGATCAATCAGCTAAAGACCACCTGGCCTATGATCCACAAAGCCCTAGACCAGGGGTCAGCAACCTTAAACACTCAAAGAGCCACTTGGGCCTGTTTCCTACAGAAAACAAAACACTGGGAGCCACAAAACCTGAGTGGGCATGGCCAACTTGATGTCACGCACACCAGACCCCCCAGCCACGCCTACCCAGGTTTTGTGGCTCCGTGTTTTCTATGGGTAATAGGTAACTCCTTCTGTCTCTCTCCCTCTCTCCCATCTCTTTCTCCCTCTCTGCCTATCTCCCTCTCTCCCATCTCTTTCTCCCTCTCTATCTCCCTCTCTCCCTCTTATCTTTATCTTTCTCTCATTTGTCTTTCTTTTTCTATCTCCCTATCACCCTCTCTATCTCACTCTCTTTCCTCTCTCATTTGTCTGTCTCTCTTTCTCTCCCCCCCTCTCTCTGTGTTGTTCTCTTTTGCTCCCTGCCTCTGTCTCTTCTCACACTCAGAAAGCCCTGCAGCCCTGAGTGCTCTCTTTGGGGCTTTTCGCCAGCTGTTTTTTTTTCCTTCCTTTTGGAAAGCTGGGCTGGTGGAGCAATGAGCGCAACCTGCGGAGGAGGCTTCCTTCCTCCTCCCCCCCTTGCACGCCCAGACCGGATGTGGCGGGGCTGGGAAGGTACACACAAGAGGAGGGGGAGGGGGAGGGAAGCCTCCACCGCAGGTTGCGCTCATTGCTCTGCCAGCCCGGCTTTTCAAAAGGAAGGGACAAAAAAAAAACAGCCAGCGAAAAGCCCCAAAGAGAGTACGCAGGGCTGCAGGGCTTTCCGAGTATGAGAAGAGACAGAGGTAGGGAGTGAGAGAGAGTAACAGAGAGAGGGGTGGAGAGAGAGTGGGTTTCCCCTTCCCCCTAGGAAACGTAAGCAAATGGAAATATAGCTCTTTCTGAAAGAGCTGAGATCAGGGAAGGCACAGGAAACAGAAAGCGCCATGAGCAGGGGAATGCTTCCCCATGCCGCCCCCTTTTTTCTCTTGGCCCCACCGACAAGGGAGGTGGAAGGCCAGGCTTGGGGGGAATAGCCCCCACCCTGCAAGATCTGCCCCCGCTGTTCTCTCCCAGTAGCCCTTGATGATGGCAACAGCAAATGTACCAGGGGGAATGCTGTTGTCGCACAAAGGCAAGTGTAGGGGTGCTTTGCTCCTGCACTAAGGGTCCGACCATGCCACTGCCGTGACAGGGAGCCATGGCAGAGGGCCCAAAAAGCAACATGCAGCCCCAGAGCCGCAGGTTGCAGATCCCTGCCCTAGACAAAACGAAAGCAGCCTATAAGGCTCAGGCAGACAAACAGAGAGTGTAGCATTTAAAGTTGGGGATCTGCACCCAATCTTCCATTGCAGCCTCTTAAAATCCAAAGTGACCTCAGTCTTATGACCCACGCCCCACCCTTACCACAACCCATTATGGTAGAGGGCAAACAACACTTTGAGATTAAACAGATTCTTGATTCAAGATGGCACCATGGATCCACCCAGTATTTAGTGGCCAGGAAAGACCTCCCTGCATCTCAAAACGAGTGGGTTCACAAAAAACACAGAGCCGCTAGATTAATCGAGTGCTTCCACCAACTCTACCCTGACAAACATAACTAATTGTTTATTATTGTCTTCCACTTCGTTATTTTTTTTGTCTAGAGGTGGATGTCTCCTTTTCTTAGAGGGGCAGCATGTCAACTCCCGTTGATCTCTGTCGGGATCTTGCCATTCTGGAGGGAGGGAGAGGATTCGGGCTAAGCTTGCATATTTTTTTCCTTTGTTCTTGTTCTGTGCTTTGATGTACCTTTGGGATGTTGGGAGGGGGGAAAGAATGTGCCTTGGGCCATCTGTTTTGTCTCACCACTGGAGGAGCAAGATCACGGTGCCTAGGAACCATCTGTTATCACCTTCTCAGCCTGAAGTTCTCACAACATCTTTGCACTTTGGGATTGGCTCAAAGATGAACTGGACATTGGGAGGGGCCCCGGAATGAGCAGATTAACCTAACACTCCAGCACACAAAATTCAGATTCTGCCTACACTCTTTCTACTATCGCTATCTTCCAATAAAAGTTCCTTTTGAAATGCCATTCATTTCAAGAGTATTGCTTTCTTGAGAAGGCTGGCAAGGCAGGACCTTACAGTTCTATTTCATTATTTCACTTCCACCCATTCCTCTAATATATCAATATCATACTGAATTTTATTTTTGTGTTCTGGGATATTATCTATCTCATCCAATATTGGGTAATTCTTCAAATTCATTCATAAGAATACTGAAAAAAGAGGACCCAAAACATTTCTTTGAAGAACCCCACACAGAATCTCTCTCCAGTGTGATAAGAAACCACTGGCAAACACTGTTTATGCATTTTGAGACAGTTATGTATATATTTTAATTATCCTGCCATCCAGCCTAAATGGTATATCATTAAGTTCTTGTCAGATGATTTGCTGATGTCTTTACTTTTTTTACTTTTATTTAATTTGTATACCTCCTTTCTCCCGAAGGACTCAGGGTGGTGAACAGCCAACAATAAAATACATACATACAAAATTTAAAAAACAGAACTAAAATTGAATTAAATAATTTGGCCCAAACAGATTAAAACCCCAATCAATTTAAAATAGATTTAAACTTTGAAAATTAAAAGATATTAAAAATATTAAAATATTAAAATTGTTTAAAAATTGTTTAAAAAGAGGGAGAAAGTTAGGCCAGGCCCGCCTGGTGAAATAAAAAGGTCTTTAGAGCGCGGCGGAAGGTGTGCAGATCCTCCATATCTCCGGGGGGAGCTCGTTCCAGATAGTAGTGCCCCCACAGAGAAGGCTCTCCCCCTGGGGGCCACCAGTTGACATTGTTTGGCCGATGGCACCTGGAGGAGCCCTTCTCTATGAGAGCGTACCGGCCGATGGGAGGCTATTGGTGGTAGTAGACAGTCCCACAAGTACCCAGGTCCTGAGCCATGGAGCACTTTAAAGGTGGTAACCAAAGCCTTGAAGCGCACCCGGAAGACCACCGGGAGCCAGTGCAGCTCGCGCAGGAGGGGTGTTACATGGGAGCGCCATGTCACTCCCATTACCACCCGCGTGGCCACACTCTGCGCCAGTTGGAGCCTCCGGATGCTCCTCAAGGGGAGCCCCATGTAGAGAGCGTTACAATAGTCCAGGCGGGAGATGACGAGGGCATGAGTGACCGTGCATAAGGAGTCCTGATCCAGAAAGGGATGCAACTGGCGAATCAGGCGAACCTGATGAAAAATCCTCCCGGTCATGGCTGTCAAGTGCTCTTCTAAAGACAGCCATGAATCCAGGAGGACGCCCAAGTTGCGCGCCCTCTCCGTGGGGGCCAATGATTCACCACCAATAGTCAGTGATGGCACCAACTGACTATATTGGGATGTCGGAAACCACAGCCACTCGGTCTTGGATGGGTTGAGCCTGAGCCTATTCCTCCCCATCCAGATACACACGGCTTCCAGGCACCAGGACATCACTTCAAGGGCATCGTTGGGGTGGTCTGGGGTGGAGATGTACAGCTGGGTGTCATCAGCGTACTGGTGGTACTTCACCCTGAAACCACGGATGATCTCGCCCAGCAGCTTCACATAAATATTGAACAGGAGGGGCGAGAGGACCGACCCTTGCGGCACCCCACATATGAGGGGCCTCGGAGTCGACCTCTGCCCCCCTGTCAACACAGACTGTGACCGGTCAGAGAGAAAGGAGGAGAACCACTGCAACACAGTGCCTCCCACCCCTAACTCTTCCAACCGGTGCAGCATGATACCATGGTCGATGGTATCAAAAGCCGCTGAGAGATCTAATAGGACCAGGACAGAGGAGCACCCCCTGTCCCAAGCCCTCCAGAGATCATCTACCAATGTGACCAATGCCGTTTCCGTGCTGTACCTGGGCCTGAAGCCCGACTGGAACGGATCCAGATACGTCGTTTCATCCAGGTGGTGGGGGAGCTGTTGTGCAACCACACTCTCAACAACCTTCGCCACAAAGTAAAGGTTGGAGACCGGACGATAGTTTACCAACATTTCTGGGTCCAGGGAAGGCTTCTTGAGGAGAGGTCTCACCACCGCCTCTTTCAAGGCGGCAGGAAAGTCACCCTCACCCAACGAAGCATTTATAATCCCCTGGAGCCAGCTTTGCGTCACCTCCTGGGAAGCCAGCACTAACCAGGAGGGGCACGGGTCCAGTAAACAAGTGGTCGCGTTCAGTCTGCCCAGAATCCTGTCCACGGATGTCTACAACACTCCCAATATGTCTCCAACACTCCCAAAACCTATTCATTTTCGTTATCCAATCAAAAACTGAGGCAAGATTAGTCTAGCAAGATATATATATATATATATATTTCCATTAAGCTACAGTGTAATAGATTCTGCTCCTTTAACCTTCGCTGGTAAAGTACATACTTTTTTTTGTCAGAGAAAACTGAACCAAAATAGGAATTGAACAGCATACTATTTAAGTATGCATTAACTTAGCAGCTGAAAATTAAGAATTCCAGCATTACATAATCATTTTCCCACAGTTGCTGTATTAGTCACTCCCTCAACTAAATTTTCCAACTGATGGAACTGAATGCCTTTTGGATAGAACTATTAATAAAAGGTCAATGTTTGAAATAAAAGATAATACATGAATTGAGCAGATGTTTGAGAAGGTGCTATTGAAAAACAGCGTAGACAGACAAATGGGAATGAAGAAGCATCAGTTGCGAAGTTTAGCATGCCAATGCAGCAAGAGTATTCAGATGTTCAAATTTCAGTGCTCCAATTGGCTAATTCTTTGGAAATTTAGAGAACAAGCTAAGAAATAAATAAGAAGGGATAGATAGGAATTAGGTAAATTTCCACACAAGGCCCATTCCCTGACTTCTGCCCAAGTCAAAATAAATCAATCTAAAAACACATGGGAAAAAATGTAATAATAATTCTTTTGCAAATTCAGCAAAAAGGACTAACAAAACCCATCATATTTTGAGACTTAGATTCTGCCTCTGGATCTTAAAATCTGATCTTCACTGACCAGGCAACAAAAATGATGCCTGGTCAGATTCTTTCTGAATAATTTGCTGATGCTGAGTGATGTGTCTTTTTCCCCCCCTAGATTTCGTGTCACCCATATTGAGAAAAAAACCATTTCCCATGAATCCCAGGAAGAATCCTTTCATGAGAACAAGCCGGATGTAGCTGATACAAACCAGGAGACTTATAGCAATGAGAAACTTCAATGGACTGGGTCACAGAATGGAATTGTTCATACAGATGGAGTACAGGAAAGAAAATTAGTTCAGCCAGATCCTGAAAGACCACCAAAGGAGACTACTGTAGATGATTTAACTCATTTAAATTTAACAGCCAATACAAATATAGCCATCAATGAAACAGAGGGAGGATACCCTAAGGCACATTCTTCACAAGAAGCAATAAACTCTGCTGCTAGTTATGCAACTGAGACTAACTCCACTCCAGGACCCAAAGATCTTTCATCAGAAGAGCTAGAGGAGGATAAAAAAGCTGAACAGATGGGCCATCAGAGAGTAGTTTATGAAGTATCAGATAACAAACAAGGACAAGTTCTTTCAATAGGACCCGAACTGGAAATTTGCCCAGTAGAGCAAGTGGCATAAAGCATCAGGTAGTTATTTTTAATTTCTTTCTTGTTTTCTCCTATGTGCATCAAGAAATTCACAATCTGAATTTTGTTCTTTCAGTATATAAAGTCATTAGAAAAATATAAATCAAATATTGATTAACACAACAGTTCTAAAGGTATACAGTGTGCTGAGGCTATTGAAAGAGCTGGGATAGTGTTGCATAAATTCCCTTGTGAAAATGGTGAAATAAGGGTAATATCTTTAGGGAAATTGAAATGCCAAATAAGTATACATTTTTAAGAATTGTGGAACTCCAAAAACACAATTTTCAGTGAATACTGGGTATGTGTAATGATAGTAGTTTCCTGATATGGTACTCTCTTGTTATTATTATTATTTTATTATTATTATTTATTAGATTTCTATACCGCCCTACTCCCGAAGGACTCAGGGCGGTGCACAGCCAGACAATAAAAACACATACAATACAAAATTTAAAAAATAGAATAAAATCAAATTAAATAATTTTGGCCCCGACAAATTTAAAACCCCAAACTTTTAAAACCAATTTAAAATTGAATATATAAATACTAAAAGATAATTAAAATTTTAAAAATCTTTTATAAAAGAGGGGGAAAACTAGGCCAGGCCGGCCTGGTGAAATAGTAAGGTCTTTAAGGCGCGGCGGAAGGTGCGCAGATCCGGGATCCTCCGTATCTCTGGGGGGAGCTCGTTCCAGATAGTAGGTGCCCCCACAGAGAAGGCTCTCCCCCTGGGGGCCGCCAGTCGGCATTGTTTGGCTGACGGCACCCGGAGGAGCCCCTCTCTATGGGAGCGTACCGGCCGGTGGGAGGCTATTGGTGGTAGTAGGCGGTCCCGCAAGTACCCGGGTCCTAAGCCATGGAGCGCTTTAAAGGTGGTAACCAAAACCTTGAAGCGCACCTGGAAGACCACCGGGAGCCAGTGCAGCTCGCGCAGGAGAGGTGTTACATGGGAACGCCATGTCGCTCCCATTACCACCCGCGCGGCCGCACTCTGCGCCAGTTGGAGCCTCCGGGTGCTCCTCAAGGGGAGCCCCATGTAGAGAGCATTGCAATAGTCCAGGCGGGAGGTGACAAGGGCATGAGTGACCGTGCGTAAAGAGTCCCGATCCAGAAAGGGACGCAACTGGCGAATCAGGCGAACCTGATGAAAAATCCTCCCGGTCACGGCCGTCAAGTGCTCTTCTAAAGACAGCCGTGAATCCAGGAGGACGCCCAAGTTGCGAGCCCTCTCCGTGGGGGCCAATGATTCGCCCCCAATAGTCAGTGATGGCGTCAACTGACTATATCGGGACGTCGGAAACCACAGCCACTCAGTCTTGGATGGGTTGAGCCTGAGCCTGTTCCTCCCCATCCAGATCTGTACGGCCTCCAGGCACCGGGACATCACTTCAAGGGCATCGTTGGGGTGATCCGGGGTGGAGATGTACAGCTGGGTGTCGTCAGCGTACTGATGGTACTCCACCCCGAAACCACGGATGATCTCGCCCAGCGGCTTCACATAAATGTTGAACAGGAGAGGCGAGAGGACCGACCCTTGCGGCACCCCACATATGAGGGGCCTCGGGGTTGACCTCTGTCCCCCTGTCAACACAGACTGCGACCGGTCAGAGAGAAAGGAGGAGAACCACCGCAACACAGTGCCTCCCACCCCCAACTCTTCCAACCGGTGCAGCATGATACCATGGTCGATGGTATCAAAAGCCGCTGAGAGATCTAACAGGACCAGGACAGAGGAGCACCCCCTGTCCCGAGCCCTCCAGAGATCATCAACCAACGCGACCAATGTCGTTTCCGTGCTGTACCCGGGCCTGAAGCCCGACTGGAACGGATCCAGATACGTCGTTTCATCCAGGTGCTGGGGGAGCTGTTGTGCGACCACACTCTCAACAACCTTCGCAACAAAGCGAAGATTGGAGACCGGACGATAATTTACCAACATTGCCGGGTCCAGGGAAGGCTTCTTGAGGAGAGGCCTCACCACCGCCTCTTTCAAGGCGGCGGGAAAGTCACCCTCACTCAGCGAAGCGTTTATAATCCCCTGGAGCCAGCCTCGTGTCACTTCCCGGGAAGCCAGTACTAACCAGGAAGGACACGGGTCCAATAAACAAGTGGTTGCGTTCAGTCTACCCAGAATCCTGTCCACGTCCTCAGGGGTCACAGGATCAAACTCATCCCAGATAACATTCTCAAGACCTGCCCCTGTCTCTCCCCCTGAGACTACCCAGTCGGAGTCCAAATCTTCCCGAATCTGAGTGATTTTGTCATACAGATACTGAACAAAATCCTCGGCTCTACCCTCCAAGGGGTCCTCCCGCGCTTCCTGGTGGAGCAGGGAGCGGGTCACCCTAAAGAGGGCGGCCGGGCGATTATCTGATGACGCAATAAGAGCAGCAAAATAACTACATTTCGCTGCTTTTATCGCCACTAAGTAATTCCTAATGTGGGATCTTACTAGTGTCCGGTCAGATTCAAGAAGACTGGCCCTCCAACTACTCTCTAGGCGTCTTTTCCGGCGCTTCAACTCCCTCAGCTCCTCGGTAAACCAAGGAGCCAATTGAGATCGGCGCCGGGTCAGAGGCCGCAAAGGCACGACCCGATCCAGAGCACCAGCAGCCGCCCTATCCCAGGCGGCCACCAGGTCTCCAGTCGAGGCGTGTGCCAGAACCTCAGGAAATGGCCCAAGCTCCGTCTGGAATCTGTCAGGTTCCATCAGGCGCCTGGGGCGGAACCATCTGACCGGCTCCGCCTCCCTGCGGCGGGGTGCAGCGGTTCGAAAGTCGAGACGAAGGAGAGAGTGATCTGACCATGACAAGGGTTCAGTAACTATATCCCCTATATCAAGATCCCTCAACCACTGTCCAGAGACAAAAGCCAGATCCAGCGTGTTTCCCCCTGTGTGGGTAGGGCCATGAATTAACTGGGTCAGGTCCATAGCTGTCATGGAAGCCATGAACTCCCGAGCCATCTCTGACGTCTCACCCACGGACGGCAGGTTGAAATCCCCCATGACCATAAGCTTAGGGGTATCAACCGCCACCGCGGCGATGACGTTGAGTAGCTCGGGCAGGGCTGTTGCCACGTGGCAGGGAGCCAGGTACGTGATCAGCAAACCCATCTGAACCCCATGACCCCATTTCACAAAAAGGGATTCACAGCCGGCCGTCTGAGGAACAGTGGCCTCCCTCGGTCTCAGACCTTCTTTAATGATAACCGCTACCCCCCCGCCCCTCCCCTGTGACCTCGGCTGATGGAATGCTTGGAAACCTGGCGGGCACATTTCAACGAGGGGAACTCCCCCCTCCTGGCCCAACCAGGTCTCCGTAATACCTGCCAGGTCCGCACCCCCCTCCTGCACAAGATCACAGATGAGGGGGGCTTTATTTACTACGGACCTGGCATTGCACAGCATCAGCCGAAGGCCTGGGTCCTGAGGGTCTATGCAACCTGAGGAGCAAGTAGAGCCTTGGGGGCCGGAGCACGCCACCGCTCGTAGACAGCGAGTGCGCACTCCCCTAACACGATATGGCCCCCTGCTCCCGCCATATCTACCCCTCCCACCTACAGTACTGATGTTCAAAAAACTATCCGGACAAGCTCTAACCCCCCCCCTCGATCCCGGGTCCCCCATCCCCCATGCCACGCTTCACTGCCAGACCCGACCCTCCCCCTTGTGGGTTATCCCCCATACCCACAGCCCGAATTCCAATCTGACCCTCCCCCTCCCTAGGACCCCTTAAAAATTTGACTAAAAATTTTGTTAGAAAACCCCTCAATCCCCTCGTTTTCACATTGTTGACTTGTGACTGATGATTTCTTGAGATGAATTATGCCACAAAAATCCTGAAAGCAATATCAAGAGACTACTGTAGGCAGGAAAGCCAAAAGGAGTCCAGATGATGTTGTTATCTGTACTTCTGATGGAAGGTCAACCGCTGGCTTAAGGGAGGTGCCATAGAAAGAACTGCAGATTTTGGGACCATGGTTTACCGTATCTACAGAAAGGGCTTCTGGCAGGGGATGGACTCCAACCCACAAGAGCTGGGAAGAATGTGTTTGGAATGTGTTTCTAGTTTTAGTTTAAAGACCTTGGATAAGCTAAGCCAATTGGCTTAGTGTTGTGGCCTGCCAGCAGCCAGCAGAGCTGGCAGCAGAGTTAGACAGTGAAGAGGTTGGGGAGGAACATGGGCCGGTCCTGGGGGCTGAGGAAGGCTCGAATGAGGGCTCTGCATCAGAGGCAGAGGGGGAGCTAGACAGCAGTGAGGCAGAAGTGTTGTGACTCCGACCTCCGAGCCCGTCTTATCGGAGGAAGAAGACTCCGAAAGTGAAGGAGAGGAGTTGGCAAGGCCTCCCTCTCCAGGACCCTCCTCTCTGGCAATGCCTCAGGTGTCTTCCGAAGGAGAAGAGAAAGGCCAGGAGCCAGGCACTTCCGAGCAGCCACAGTTAGACAGCGATGGAGATAAGTCTTGGCTGGATCCCCGACAGCGTCAGAAAGACAAGCGCGCGCAGCAGAGAAGGAGGCGTGCCAGAGATTAAGCTGAGTCACTGGACCACACCCCACAGGGGATAAAAGGGGGTGTGGTGGCCATTCAGGCTTTGTGACGGACAAAACTGAAAGCTAGCAAGTCATTCTGCATTTCTGGAACTTTGTTATATGCTCTGCTTGGATGGATTCTTGGACTGGATTTGACTATCCTTTGGTTTTTGTGGACTTACTTTGATGTTTTCGGAGGAAATAAACCTCCCTTTGTAAGTAAAAACTTTTGGCAAGCAGCCACTGGGTTGCTGCCAATTCTGCTATCAAAGGAAATTCTTGTCTGCTGGTTTATTTTAACTCTTGGTCGACTGCTGGTGTGCGTGTGTGAGACGGGGACAGAACAAGAAGAACAGCTGGAGCCCAGTGTGCGCATGCACAATTCCCAGTGTATGCATGAACAGAGTGCCAGAAGACAAGAACAACTAAGAAAGCAGGATCGACTTGGGAGTAAAGCCACACCTTGGAGGTGATTGGCCCCTCCCATAGAAAACAAAAGAGGAGTGAACAGGGAGTGGGCTTTTGCAGGAAACAATTCATTCGTTTGGTCATTTCAAGAGTGAAAAGTTCTGTTTGTGACTAAGAGACTCTGTGCCAAGTTTTGCCTTACACTATGTTTGGTATCTGGCAGCATTCCAAGCAAGATAAGGTTCATGTTGATAAATATTCCTCTGAAAGACTGTTTGCCCGGCCTTGCTGACTGTGAATGAAAGGAATTCACAGTCGTGTAAATAAAAGGGGTTTTGCCAGGACCAAGACTCTGCTTCATGCTTTTTAAGGAAGCCTAGATCAGAACCCTTAGCTTATCCAAGGGCTTTAAACTAAAACTGGAAGGGAGGGGAAGTAGACAAATCTTCAGGAAACATAAACCTCAAACATAAACCCCACAATAACCAATCAGACAACAAGGAAGGAAATGGCAAGAAGGAAGAGGAACAAGCTATTCTCCAAAGCACCTGACGGTAGGACAATAAGCAATGGGTGGAAACTAATCAAGGAGAGAAGCAACTTAGAACTGAGGAGAAATTTCCTGACAGAACAATTAATCAGTGGAACAACTTGCCTTCAGAAGTTGTGAATGCTCCAACACTGGAAGTTTTTAAGAAGATGTTGGATAACCATTTGTCTGAAGTGGTATAGGGTTTCTTGCCTAAGCAGAGGGTTGGACTAGAAGACCTCCAAGGTCCCTTCCAACTCTGTTATTCTATTCTAACTCGGTTACAAAATAAGAGAAATAGGAAGCAAACAAAATATCAGCCATAAAGGACTCAGATGCCTATACACTATTGCTCAAAGTATGGGGAACAAACAGAGGGAACCTGAAGTCCTAGTACATGAGAGAAGGTATGATATTGTTGCTATTACTGAAACCTATTTATATTTCACATTTCTGAATTGCCCATCTCCCTCAAGGAAGGACTCAAAACTTGATGGGATGGAACCCATGAGTCAAAAGTACTTTTAGAAAGATATAAATTGTTTTAAAAAATAGATCAAACAAAAGAGGAGGGGTAATTGCATTGTCCATAAGAAATCACTGCTCCTCTACTGAAATACACAGCAGCAAGGAGGAAACCCTTCTCAAATATGTTAGAGGAAAAATAAATGACAAAAGTGTATACTGCAGACCATCCAACCAAGCAGAGGAAATTGACGAACTGTTTTCTAATCAGTTAGTTAAGGTATGCAGAAACATACCTCTGTAGTAATGAGGGACTTTAATGACCCTCATTACTGACATCAACCGGGGGACAAACTGTGCAGCAAGTGGGAGATCAAATGTCTAGTTGACACTTTTGTCACCCAAAAGGTAGATTAGGGAACTGGGGGGGTCAAGTATACCGGACTTAATTCTTACCAATAGGGATGAAATGATTGAAGGGATAGAAGTTGTAGAAACCCGGGGGTGAATAACTATGTCATACTAAAATTCAACATAATGCAGGCACAGGTAATTGAACCAAGTCACTAGATTTAGACTTTAAGAGAGCTCACTTCAACAAATTAAGAGAGAGATTAGGAAGGATTCCATGGATAGAAGGGAAAAACAAGAGCCATGGGAATCTGAAAAATGAGTTCATAAAAGCCCAATAAAACACAATACCACAGAGAAATAAAATGAGATCCCAGACCAAACCTGCATGCACAATGGACTCTGACAAACTGAAAGAAAAATGGACAAATATAAAAAAGGGAAAAAGGGAAACATAACCAAAACAGAATATCAGCAAATATCCTATATCTGCAAACAGAGTCAGGTTCAGAATAAACTAAGACTTGCCATAAATGTCAAAAATAACAAAAATAAGTTTCTTTCAATATACAGAACAGAGAATTGGAAAGGACATTAGAAGTCTTCTAGTCCAATCCCCTCCCCAAGTAGGAGACCCTATACCATTCCAGACAAATGGCTGTCCAATTGCTGCTTAAAAACGTCCAATGATGGAGCACCCACAAGTCATTTCACCGATTGTTCTGACTCTCAAGAAATTTCTCCTTAATTCTAGGTTGGAATCTCTCTTTCATAATTTTCCATCCTTACTTCTTGTTCTGCTCTCAGGTACTTTGGAAAATAGGTTTCCCTTTTCTCTTAAGACTACTATCAATTAACCCTAGTCCTTCATTAGACTACACATATCTAGTTCCTGCAACTACTCATCATAAGATTTAGCTTTCAGTCCCCTAATTATTTTTGTTAGTCTTCTATGCACTCTTTCTAGAGTGCCGACATCTTTTTTGTGTTGTGGTGACCATAACTGGGTCCAGTATTCTAATTGTGGCCTCACTAGTGCAGTAAAACTAAACTAAAGCAATAAAACTGTGATCTTGATACTGTCCCTGTATTGATGCAGTCTAGGACTGCATTGGGGTTTTTTTGGCAGCTGCAGTATACTGCTGGCTCATACCTAAGTGGTTTCCACTAGGATACCTAGATTCCTCTTATAGATATTGTTATTGAGCCATGTACCACCTATTCTATACCTGTTCACTGGTTTTTTTCTTGATTAAGTGCAAAACCTTACTTTTCTCACCACTGAATTGCATTTTGTTTAGCAGAGCCCAGTGTTAAAGTCTGTCAAGATTTTTCTGGATCTTGAGCCTATCTTCTAAAGTGTTGACTATTCTCCCCAGCTTGGTAATATCTTCAAATTTGATGAGTTCCCCTTCTATTCCCTTCATTTATTCACCCCTTTCCTATTATTTAGATAATAAATAAAACTGGCACAAGTTGCCAACGAAGATGAAGGGAAAGCAATATTTTTATTTTTGGGTAATATATTTAGTGGCATAAAACTTACTTAAAAACAAAAAGAATTACCGGTATGTGATTGTCCTGTAAGGCATTTGAAATGTAAGCATCACAAAAGAGGTATAAACAAAAGACAGATCTTTTGAGGAATTCTTCACTGATGTAAATCTGCTAAACCTGGATTATAATTTTGCCCATCTCCCTGAATCCTCATTTAAAAAAACAGCAACAGGCTGTGCCTGTTAGCAAGTAATTATTTTATTAAACTCATTAAGGTATAAAATATAACATGAAAATAAGGGGAAAGGAGGAAAGAAAGAAATTTAGGATAAAGGGGGGGGAACCATTAACTCCCAACTATTTTCAGTGCAGCACAGTAGAATGAACATAATAACATTACAGCCTCAACTTTTTATACTTTGTATACTCAGTATCACAGAATAGCAGAGTTGGAAAGGACCATGGAGGCCCTATATCATGCCAGACAAATGGCTGCCAGTCTCTTCATAAAAACCTCTAGCAATGGAACACCCACAACTTCTGAAGGCAAGTCGTTCCACTGATTGATTGTTCTCACTGTCAGGAAATTTCTCCTTGATTAGTTTCCATCCATTGCTTCTTGTCCTTCTTTCAGGTGCTTTGGAGAATAGGTTGACCCCATCTTCTTTGTGGCAGCCATTTCAAACATTGGAACACTGCTATCATGTTTTTTGTGCATAAAATATTCTCGCTCCTGTCAACATATATAACAAAGTGCCAATTTTTAAAAAAAATTTCTTTGTCCATTAAATCTGGAACAAAATTATCTGGCTTAATTTATATATTAAAACAAATATACAAATTAAACCAGAGAATTTTGTTCTCTGGCTTAATACAGAATCTTCTGTATTAAAATATGAATCTTATTCCAGTATTTCTTTGCCTTGTCAGAAGTTCATCAAAGATAGTAGAAATTTCCTTCCTTATATTTACATTTCCTATATACATTAGAGAAGATAATGGGCATAAAAATCAAGAAAGAAGATTTTGAGACTTTTTGCTAATGACTTAGTTATATTCCTGTAAGACCTCAAACTGGTATAGAATACTTGATGAAGAAGCTAAATGGCTTTGAAGTTTTAGCAGCCTTCAGAATAAATAAAATGCTTGTTAAGAATATGGCTTTTCAAAGTAATGAAATAGTGATGAGAAAGTTAGCTTTTAAGGTGATGAAAAGAGTTAAATATCTGGGGGTTACATTGACAAATACAGATCCCAAACTTTTTCAAAAAAATTTTGTACCTGTATGGAATGACAATAAAAAAGATGAATTAAGATAATTATTGCAATTATCTTAATTGGGTAGAATCACTGTAATTAAGATGAATATCTTACCAAAGAAGTTATTTTTATTTCAGGCTTTACTAATATTGACAACCAACACCTCATTTAAACAATGGCAAAAGGATATTTCTAAATTCATATGGCAAGGGACAAAACCCCAAGAATTAGATGCAAATTACTGCAAGATGCCAAAGAAAGAGGAGGTTTAGGTCTACTAGATTTGTACTTTGATGCTTGCTGCTTGGTGTGAATGAAAGAGTGGGTGACTCTCTAAAACAAGAGATTATTCAAACTAGAGGGCCCTGAACTAAGATTCGGATGGCATTCCTATATATGGCATGACAAGGTTAAGGTGAATGCTGACTGTTGAAGAATAATTTTGTTAGAAGTGCTGTCCCAAGGGTTTGGAATAAATATAAAACAAGATTCTCTATGAAGATACATGTGTGGCTTGCAAGAGGGCGTGGCTTGCAACTTGGTGGAACAATGCAAATTCTGGGGCTCTGGAGTGAGTGTCGATATCTCAGCTGTTTTG
Organism: Pituophis catenifer annectens; assembly: GCF_029215685.1. NCBI lineage: Eukaryota > Metazoa > Chordata > Lepidosauria > Squamata > Colubridae > Pituophis > Pituophis catenifer. Next base: position 100,412,773 of record NW_027256883.1, on the reverse strand, counting down.
GGGTTCATAGGGGACCATAACTGACCCGTGGGGTCAGTGAAAAAAGGGGGCACAGGCTGGTGTGGGCAGGGAATCCGTAATTTCCCTGTAATGCCAGTGAAGAGCCTTCGACTCTACAGCTGGGAAGACAGCCATTGAGAGCTGTCACAAAGCCGGAGCAGTCACGAGTGAAGAGAAAGAAAGAGGAAACAAGGCATTACATCTGGGTGAGAAAATAATTGCTGTCTTGGAAATAAGACTTCTATTTTTTAAGAGATAACCTGAACTGTAAAAAAATTAATTAGAATGAAAAGGAATGGCAAGAGTGAAAGGGGAGGAAGTGGATATCTGGCTACCTCCCCATTTCTGGATCAGCGGTGATATAAGATACTAGCCAAATATATATATTTTTTTCAAAGAATATGAACTGATTATGAAAATAAGGGAAAGCAGATTGGGCAGAGTGAATTTAGACTGAAATACGGATGAATTTTGGACTTTTAATTAGAAACCGGAAAGGTCTAAGTCATAACGAATAGACTTTAGATCAGAGAAAATAAGTTGTGAAGGTATACAGTGCCATCTAGTGGCAGGAAAAAAATCCTTTTTTTCGGGGGGGGGGGAAGTGTGGAATGAACAAAGAATGACCTTGAGTAACATTTGAGATAAACTGTCTTATGACTCAGTGGGAGTGAAAGAGGAGAAGCGGAAGAAGAAAAAAGATTAACAACTGAGTAATAGTTCAAAGAATATTTTGTTGGAATTTTTTTTTCCTGTCTATATATTATCTGCCGATATATTATTTTTGCTGATTACCTGGAGTGCAAATTTTTGGATCTTTTCTCTTCCTTTCCTCTATTTTTTTCTGTTTAAAACCTGAAATGTGGAAAAGCTAAAATTTGGACATGCTGTCATTCCGATAGATGAAGGGGGAGGAAGCTATCGGGGTTGCATTCTCCGCATGCTTTCGCTTTTGCTGTAACAGCATGGGATTTAAAGAGGGCGGTTATCTTGAAGACAGATGGGCTTCCTCCTAGCCAATTTCAACCTGACACCAAGGTTGCTGTACTTTGGGGATGAACTGCTTTCAAGCTAATGCCTCAGAGTTCTCAAAACATTTATGCAGAATTGCATTGGCTACCGATGGATTGCTGAAGGGGTGGGTGGGGTTTGAATTGGGAAGAATAGCTTAATGCTTGGTGCGGGCTTTTCAGAATCTGCCTGACTTCTCTGCAATCACTTTCTCTCAGTAAAAGTTCCTTTTGATAACTAATTCCTTCATGAGGCATGCTTTCTTCAGGCAGTTCCATACATTAGGCAGAATCTGCAAAATGGTCAACCCAGAGAGGCATACTGCCCTACTGTGGGGACCATGCAAATGATGTCTACTCAAGGCAGCAACCAAGAGGAAGCTGAGTGCTGGAGTGAAGCCTCTGCCAAGGCTTACCTGGGAACAGACTCTGCCAGATGGATGGAGGAAGCTGCAAACCTGGGAGACTTATCAAAATCAAGTTGGTCCATTGGCGTCAGGAAGAAGGATGACTGGGAGGGGAGGATTAAAAAAGTTACCCTCATCTGAGGCAGTCACCAAAGTGGATGGAAGGAAGAAATGGAAGCGCTCGAAGATGATAAGGAAGAAGGGAAGGAGCCCAACCTACCAACTTTCTCATGAAGCAAGCCATGCATTCCATGATGGAGGCATTCCAGAACTTGAAGGCATGGGAGACCAGGCCAGAATGTCTGGTGATGATGGCCACCGAACACAATTCAAAGATGAAGAAGGGGAAGCTTCATCACTTGACACCATGGCAGCAATATCTGCCACCCTAGCAGGGGCGACTGCAGAGAGAGAGAGACAGCCAGAGGCAATGTCCCAAGGTCGGCTGATGCTGTGGGGTCCCGAAGGCAGAAGGCAACCTCCTTCAGTGTGAAATTCAACAGGGACATCCAATAACTGGATTCTTCCTGGCCCACATCTTCACTTACATGCAGGAATATGGCCATGAGATTCCCACGGAGGGAGAGCCAAGGGTTCTGACCCAGCCTTCTCAAGTAATTATAAGCTGCTTACTCACAAGTAAAATAAGCCCCTTTTCAAAACAGGGCAGGAACAGTCTTTTATTCACGTGGCTAAACAAAAACCAAACATAATTAGTCCCAACAAACCTGGTTCTGGTCAAGGAATCCGAATTTCTTGCTGTAAACAAATGGTTGTCTGCAACAACTGGCCACTCCCAAACCCCTACTATTTATTTCCCAGCCAGGGACGGGATGGTAGCGTCCATGTCTGCTTTTCCCTGAGAGCTGGCTTATTGTTTTTCTTTGCTCTCTCCTTTCCTCTATATCCATATGTGCATCTAGGATGGGCCCCACCTGTTCCTCCCCCTCATTCAGCTCAGGCCCTGAAGACAGCTGCCTCTCGACCTGGGGGAGGATTGAAGGCCCCAGCTCTGCCTCTGTCTCTGATTCTGTTTCCTTATCAGAGCCTTTCAAAGGCTCAGAAGCTGGCCCAGGCTCTCCCTCCACCTCATCTGACTCTGTTGCTAGCTCTGCTGGCAGCCAACTGGCCACAACACCAGGGTGAGAGTGGTCACCCTGGTATTAGAGGGGGCGGCAGCCCAATGGATGGTGACCCTCCATAATGCAAGTGCCCCTGAATTGAGTAACTTCAACTGGTTCATGACAGCACTTAGGCAGTGGTTTGAAGACTTGCTGGGCGATTGGAAGACCAGAGACCACATAAAGTCCATGCGGCAAGGGTGCAGGGCAGTGACAGAATACACAGAGGAATTCCGTGACCTGGTGTGCTGCCTCAACTGGCCAGAGGATATCTTCATGAGCTGCTTCAAAGATGGGCTTAATGATGACCTGTATACCACTTGCATCACTAGAATGGCTTCGGCTCACCTTCATGATTGGTGCGTGCTGGCCAAGGAAGTGGAGATTGACCAAGCCCAAAACAAGTACCACACAGCCAAAATCTGGAAAAAGTTGCCTCCAGAAAGGAAGAGGGACATAGCCAGAACTCAAGCCCCGCAATTGCAATCCACCACCTGCTTCAAATGTGGAATGCAGAACTAACCATCCAGTCAAGAAAATAGTTCAAGCCCCTGCAGGGAAAAACCCCAAGTTGCAATCTCATATGAGATAGATGGCACTGAAAGGAGTGGAGGTCATGGAGTGCACTCCCTCAACCAAAAAGACGGAGGGAACTCCAACCCCAAAGGCTAACTGCTACCGACTCCTACCCCTTGGTAAGTGGCCCAATCACACCTGTGACTGTCCCCAGAGAACTCCATTTCTCAGGGTCAGGATTGAAGGCCACCCTCAGAGCCTTACTAGACTCAGGCTGCACCAGGTGCTTGGTGAACCTGGACTGGTGAAAAAGCTAGGCATTTGGCTGAGGAGGCTAAAAGTCCCAGTTGCTTTCCGCCAATTAGATGATTCAGTCGCAGGAGGCACCCCTCTAATTTTTGTGACTGAACCCATAGAAATGTGGATGGAGCCCCATTCAGAATTCCTGAGCTGCATAATGGCACTGGGGATGGAGAGACCCTTGTTTTAGGGCTTGCCTGGCTGAAAAAGTGAAATTTGTATGTGAATTGGAGGAGGGGATTTCTGAAATTCAAGATGGGCAGCCAACCTCCAAGCCCAAAGGGAACCCCAGTGAACTCCTGTCCATGCTCTGAACTTGGTGCAGCGATGCAAGGGAAGCCCCTTCTTACCATTCCTAAGGAACACAGAGATCTGAGGGATGTGTTTAGCAAAAAGGGGTCAGACAAATTTCCTCCCCATCGGCCCACAGACTGTGCCATTGAAATCTTTCTGGGAGCAAAGCTACCAAAACCAAAACTATACACAATGATCCTTAGAGAATTGGAAGAACTGTGCTTATTCATTGATAAAGACCTGGCTCATGGATTTATTCAATTGGTGTGACCACGAGTGGTGGCCCCAGTTTTACTCAGAGAGAAAAAAGATGGGACTTTGTATCTTTTCATTGACTATTGTGGTCTGAACGCAGTATTCATGGAAAACATGTACCCCCTCCCTCTGATGAAGGACATGCTAGCCCATTTAACAAAGGAGATTTTTTTCACTAAGATGGACTTGCAGGAAGTGAATTACCATATTAGAATTAGGGAGGGGGATTAATGGAAGACCGCTTTCAATTGCCTGCTAAGGTTTTTTTTCAGTTCAAAAGTGCTTCCTTTTGAATTACAAGGAGCCCCTGCAATCTTCATGCAACTCATTAATGAAGTACTGTATGAACACTTATATAAAGGGGTGCTGGTCTATTTGAATGACATTTTAATTTACACTGAAACCAAAGTGGAACACTTGGGGTTGTTTTGAGTGTTCCTTAAGAAGCTTCGTGCCGCTAAACTCTATGCCAAACTTTCCAAGTGCGAATGCCACCAGGCAAGATAATTAAAATTATCTGGGCTACTAAATCTTCCATGGGGGATCAAAATGGACCCCAAAAAGGTTAGGGCGGTACTAGAATAGGCTCCGCCCCATGTGAGGAAGTAGTTACAAAGCTTCCTAGAGTTCATAAACTTTTACAGGCATTTATCCCATCTTTTGCCACAAATTTGCTAAAAACAAAAGAGGAAAACAGACTAAACCCAGCCAGCCTTTGAAATGTCAATGGAATGTCAAGTTGTTCTGATCTAGGCTCCCTTAAAAACCAGGAAGCAGGAATTGGTCCCAGCAAAACCTCTTTTATTTACACAACTGTGAATTACTTTCATTCATAGTCAGCAAGGTTTGTCCAAACAGTTTTTCAAAGGAATATTTATCAACACACCTTATCTCGTTTGGTAAGCTGCCATGTAACTTGTTTCCTAATGCAGAGTAAGGCAAAACTTGGCACAGAGTCTCTTAGAGTCACGAACAGAACTTTCCACTCTTGAAACTACAGAACGAATGAATTGTTTCCTGCAAAAGCCCTCTCCCTGTTTGCTCCTCTTTTATTTCCTATGGGAGGGGCCAATCATCTCCAGGGTGTGGCTTTACTCCTGAGTCGACCCTGCTTTCTGAGTTATTCTTTTCTTCTGGCAGCTCTGCGCATGCACACATTGGGAATGGGCTCCAGCTGTTCCTCTGCCTCACTACTGTCTTATCTCCTTCTCTGCCTCTGATGCAGAGCCCATGTCCGAGCTTTCCCCAGCCCCCAGGACTGGCCCATGTTCCTCCCCAACCTCCTCACTGTCTGACTCTGCTGCCAGCTCGCTGGCCACCGGTGGACTACAACACAAGCCATGTTTGAAAAACATAAGCAGCTTTTTGTGGCAAGCCATGGTGAAACATTCAAACCCCGACAAACCTTTCATCACACATGAAAGCAATGAGCAATGCTGGTCCGTCTGGGAGAAGAAGGTTTACGCTGTAAGATGGGCACTCCTCTCCTGGAGACACTTTTTAGAAGGAAGCAAAATCACTTTTCAGGTATGGATTGATCACAAAAACCTGGAAGCACTGAAAACCATTCGTAAACTTTCCCCTAAACAAGCACATTGGGCACAACACTTTCAACAGTAAGATTTCACTTTGTGCTACATCCCAGGAGGGAAGAATTTCCTGTCTGATGCCCTATCGCAGATGCCACAGTATTGCTCCAAAGCAGAAATAATCAAACCAGTGCTCCCATCGTATCAACTGACAACCCAAGTAATGACCAGAGCACAGCAGAAAGAAAAGCTGCCAGTTAGCAGCGATGTGGCCACCACCCTGAAAAAGGCGCTAACAGATGATGAATGGTTCTGTAACCACAGTAATGTCTGCTCCATCCAGGATGAACTGGCTTGGGTGGGAGCAAAACTGTATATGCCAACTAGCCAAAGGCTCCTGATTATGAAGACATGCCACAATTTAAAAGCAGCAGGACATTTCAGATTTGTAAAGACATTGCATTTAATAAAATGACAATTCTGGTGGCCCTCCCTTAAAAAAGACATTTAATTTATGCAGTTGCCCTGTGTATGCATCTGCTAAGCAGAGACAAGGTAGAACACCAGGACCCTTCAGATTGTGGCACAGCCGTTAGCAGCATGGAGAGAGCTCTCTATGGACTTTATTGTAGAACTCCCTGAAAGTTTGGGGAACACAGTAATCTGGGTGGTGACAGACCTATTTTCAAAATAAGTGTGTTTTGTCCTGTGCCAAAAACTATGGTACAGGGACTCGCCAAACTGTTTTTACATCACATGTACCAGCTACATGGAGCATCCCAATGCATAATATCAGATGGGGGGGTCAATTCACCTCTAAATTCTGGAGAGCCTTTTTGGATTTATTAGGTATTGACCAGGGACTTAATTCTAGTCACCATCTGCAAACGAACAGGGGGATGTGAATGAGCAAATTCAGTTCTGGAACAGTACCTTAGGTGTTTCATAAACTATCAACAAGAGAACTGGACAGACCATTTATCATTTGTAGAAGTGGCTTACAATAATTCTGTATGTAGCAGTATTGGTTTCACTCCTTTCCGAGTTGCAACTGGTCAAGATTTCAAGCCTGTGTCTGAGTTACACACCAAGGACCCAGTGATTCCTCACTGAAAGCCAGTTCAGTGATCGGCCAGTTACAGAATACCTGGCTGATTGTACATAAAGCACTCACTGAGGCTAGAGAGGCTTATAAATGTCAAGCAGACAAGAAAAGAATTGAGCCAAAGAAGTTTAACGTGGGGGATCAAGTGTATCTTTCCATGTGATACTTACAGTCATTGCAACCTTCTAAGAAGTTAGGATGCAAATTTGTTGGACCTTTACTGATTAAATGCATCATTAACCCTGTTACAGTGTAGAACTTCCGGTTGATGTCATGGCAATGCAGACACAGGGAATGGGTCTCTGCGTCTCCTGTGCTGACTTCTCCATATTCGTGGGCTCCAAGAGGAGCCAAAGCCACCCTGTAGGGGCAGTAAAGCAAAGAGGGGCGCCCTGAAAGGTCGAAGAGAGTTGCAGTTCTCCTGTTGGCCCCGGGGTTCTTTCTCCCTCTCAGCCATGGCAAGAAGAAGAAGTCTAAAGATGGCCACCATAAAGCAGGGACAGCCAATGAAAATCTAAGACTGGTGCTGGAGCAAAGTAGGTGAACAGTGAGTGGAACTGGGGGAAAGAATTTTTCTTTCACTTTAAATTTAACCGCAAGGAACAATTTAGAATTATCTGCTCAGAATCATCTGTCAAAGTGGCATCTAAGCATTCTAAGAAACCACCAGACCACAAGACCGGAAGTGAAGAGTGCAGGAGTGAAAATAATAAACTTTGAAATTTTGAAATATGCAGAAAATTTAACCCTTAAACTGGGAAGGCATTTTAAGATGCTGGAATCATTTATTTGCAAAACTTATTCTGCTTTTATAATTCTTGTATAACTAAAAGAATGCTGGAAACATGGTGATATTGAAATTTAAGCTGAGAGTGCCACCTGCTTCCCTTCCCTGCGAAAGGGAAAATTACAAGTCTGGAAATAAGTCCATATTACAAGTCCGGAAATATCGATATGAAGGTCTGTGAAAATTTCTATTGAATTACCTTTAGACACCCTATGACTACTTGATTATTGGAGACTCAAGTACTTAAATGGAACTGATTGATAACCTATGGGGCATAAAGAATGGGACTAGTGTACTCCTTGAAGGGTAACTTAAAGATTGAATAAATAGTTCTTGAACTGCTGGATAAAAATTGAATTTTTTAAAACAAAACAAGATACTTAATAAAGAAGAGATGAGTGGAATTGTGAAGGAGATGGACTTACTTTTTCAAAATACAAAAGACATAATGGAGAAAGGATTTAAGGAAAAAATGGAAAATACCATACGAGGGATGATGAGTAAAGACAAAGACGCCCAGGAAAAGGAGGAGTCAACAGAAGGAATGAAGAAGGAGGAAGACAAAAAGGAAGCAACAATGGAAATAATAATGATTGATGAATTAAACCAGGGGAAAATATATTAAGAGAGTGGGAAAATATGTTTGAAAGGAAGACAGGGGCCTGGGTAGAAATGTTAGAAATTAGGCAGTAGAAGAGGGTAGAGGTGAGAAGAATACCTAGATTAAACATCCAAGAAGCAGGTAAAGATTTAAGAGAGGAATTTGGGAGGCAAGTAAAAAAAAAAGCATAGCAATTAAAGTATTGAAGCGGGCAAGGGACGATGGATTGATGATTTCTTTTTTATTTTTATATTGTTACTTTGATTCACTCTTCTTTTTTTCCTATTTTTCTTTTAAAGCATAGCAATTAAAGTATTGAAGCAGGCAAGAGATGATACACCCTGTTGCAGTATAGTTAGACCTACTCCAGTGGTGAAATCCAAATTTTTTTTACTACCGGTTCTGTGGGTATGGCTTGGTGGGCATGGTGTGGTTTGGTGGATGTAGCTTGATAGGCATGGCAGGGGAAGGATACTGCAAAATTCCCATTCCCCTCCCACTCCAGGGGAAGGATATTGCAAAATCTCCATTCCCACTCCACTCTGGGGCCAGCCAGAGGTAGTATTTGCCGGTTCTCTGAACTCAAAATTTCTGCTACTGGTTCTCCGAACTACTCAAAATTTCTGCTACCAGTTCTCCAGAACCTGTCTGAACCTGCTGGATTTTACCCCTGACCTACTCAAGCCCCTTCATAATGTCCACATAATGTCATAATGACTTCACTGTAGTCTGTTGAAATCTGAGGTTCCACCATTTATGGTGGAAGGTGAACAACATTTTGAAGTTAAGTAATTTTGGAGTCCTGTAAACATTGAGGAAGCCTGCAATACCTGGCATCATGGAAAGATTTTCCCACTGCCCGAAATGAATGGGTTAACCACTGCCAGTTAGAGCCCCTAAATTAATCAAACGGTTTCACAATCAATATCCTAATAAACCTAAATGAAACTAAATGTTTTTTTTTCTTTCCTATTTATTATGTTATGTTCTACAGGTATAAACCATCCTTTTGAGAGGCCAGCATCTCAGGTCTCCTCCTGGGACATGATGGAGGAGGGGGAGAGGCTATCAGGGTTGCATTCTCTGCATGCTTTCGCTTTTGCTATAACCGCATGGGATTTAGGGGATTTAGGGAAGGGGGGCTATCTTGAAGACGGATGACTTCTTCCCAGCCAGTTCCAGCCTGACACTAAGGTTGCTCCACTCTGGGGATGAACTGCTATCAAGCTAACACCTCAGAGTTCTCAAAAAACCTATGCAGAATTGTATTGGCTACTGATGGATTGGTGAAGGGAGATGGGGTTTGAATTGGGAAGAATAGCTTAACACTTTGCACAGGAACTTCAGACTTCTCTGCAATCACTTTCTCTCAGTAAAAGTTCCTTTTGGTAACTAATTCTTTCAAGAGTCATGCCTTCCTGTGGGGATAACAGAGGCAGGTTCTTACAACATCTTCAGATGTCAACTCAGAAAGCTTTTTTTCCGAAAAGAAACAATGGTGAGCCCAGACTGGTAGATGTATGGTTAAATAATAACTTTCATTCAAAGTGAATATATTCTTAAATCTAAAGAAAAGTTAAAGTCAGAAGGATGTGTCTGTCATAGATTTACATATATACAATTGAAAGTTTTAAACTAGACAAAAAAACTACGGGTCTGGAAAAACTATGGGCTTGGGAAAAATTAATTTGAAATTGTATTGTGTGGTAATGATGAACATTGCTGAGGTTTATAAACTTATTATTGAAATTGAATTTGGAGAATGAATATAAAACAAAACACGATTCAATGGGCAAAGAATTTTGGGTGTAATATAATGCTTGAACTATGGAACACGTGGATGAAGGGTTTAAAATTTACATTGAACTATAACTTGAAAGAATTTTTTAAATAAAATCATGTGCCATTGTTATTTAATACTGAATAAATTGTTAAAGATGCATAAAGGTCTTAGCAGATCCCAAATGGCAGAAAAGGCTACATAGGTATGTAAGGCAGTGGAAGTTACTCTATAGACTGAAATTCTAGAAAACAAAGCTGAAATTGCCACTGTAGATTGAGCATACGGTGAGCAGTTTAATCTATTAAAGAAGCAAGTGTGCAGTCTTCAAAATTTTAAATTGAACAAATAGTGTCATTCCATCTGACACAGGTTCATGAACTTGAAAAGTAGTGTTGTAAGGATCTGCCTCAGCTATCTTCTTAGGAAAGCATGACTCTTGAAATGGTAGCAGTTAAAAAGGAAACTTTTTCTGAGAGAAAGTGATTGCACAGAAGTCAGGTGGAATCTGAAAAGCCTGTGCAAAGTATCAAGCTATTTTTCCCTCTTCAAACCCCACCTAATTCCCAGTCCCCCAATAGCCAATAATATGCCACAAAGGTGTTTGTGGTGGTTGGTGCAGCACTTTGCAGCTTGGTGGCCTTCTCTGCTGCACTTGAAACAGGCAATGGAGTGTGCTGGCTGGGTTTACCTTTCGGTTGCCTCTCTCTTCCTCTCTGAGGGTGATTTCTTTCAAACTTTGGCCGAACAATACTGTTTCAGGTCTGGTCGATTTCCACTTCCTCAGCCAGCATACACCAGTCTTTAGAGGTGAGCCCTCCCCCCCATGACACATGCAGTGTACAGGTCATCATTAAGCCCATCTTTGAAACAGCTCATGAGGATGTCTTCTGGCCAGTCAAGATGACATGCCAGGTCATGAAATATTCAGCCATCGGTCTGTTCCCTTACTGGACAGTCTTTATGTGATCTCTGGCTTTGCAATTGGCTAGGGGATCTTCAAACTGCCATTGGAGTGCTGTCATAAACTCAGGGGTATCTGAGTTGTGGAGGATTACCATCCATCGGGCTGCAGCCCTTTCTAGTGCCAGCATGACAACTTTAATCTTGGCTCCTTCATAGGGATCTTGTGGCCATATTCCTGCAAGTAGGTCAGGACATGGGCCAGGAAAAATCCCAGTTGTTGGGGGTTCCCATCAAATTTCATGCCAGGGGGGGTAATCTTCCACCTCCATGGCCCTGCTGCCTCTCCCACCCTTTGAACATTGGGGCCCCTGGTGTCTCTTGGCTGAGGTCCCATAGCTGCAGCAGCCCCTGCCAGGATGGCAGGCACTGTGACTGTGGTATCAAGAGACAAGGGTCTCCATTCCCCCTCCTCGGCTTGGCTCCGGCAGCCAATATACCTCCCATGCTTTCAGGCTCTGGAATGCATCCATCATGCAATGCAGCATGATTAAGTTTATCCCCTTCCTCTCGTCATCCTCAAGTGCCTCCAACTCTTCTTTCCAGCCACATTGGCAGCTGTCTTGGATGAGGGCGACTCTCTTGGTCCACCCCTCTCAGTCATCTTTCTTCCCAATGCTGATGGACCATCTGGGTCTCCCAGGCTGGCAGCTTCCTCTGTCCATCCTCCAGCCTTGGTTTCTTGATGAGTCTTGCCAGAGGCTTCCCCCCAACACTCAGCCTTGGGTGGACATAGTTTGCAAGATCCCCACAGTAGGGCTGCTTGCCTCTCTGGGTTGACCACTTTGCAGATTCCACTTAATGTAAGGACCTGCCTCAGCTAACTTTTGAGGAAAGCATTACTCTTGGTAGTTCAAATTGTAGTTCAAAAGGGAACTTTTACTGAGAGAAAGTGATTGCACAGAAGTCAGGCAGAATCTGAAAAGCCCGCATAAAGCATTAAGCTCTTTTTCCCTCTTCAAACCCCACCCAATCCTCCAGTCCCCCAATAGTCCATAATATGCCACAAAGGTGTTTTGAGAAACTCCAAGACGTTAACTTGATAGTAGTTTACTCTCAGGGCACTGCAACCTTGGGTAAACTGGTTCTAACTGAGAAGAAGCCCATCCATCCAGCCCCTCCCTAAATCCCCTGAAGTAAAGCAAAAGGGAAAACATGCAAAGAATTCAGCTCCAGCTACTTGCCCCCTCCCTCTTCAGAATGACAGTATCCCATCAGGGACCTGACAAGTGTAACACTTTTATACTACTAAATACTTGCACCACTGTGCTGTTGTTGTTGTTTCTGGCTTTGTGGACCAGTGTGGAAGGGAGGAGAGAGGATGGTTCTATGTAAGCTGGGTGCATGTGTGTGCAACTCTATTTGCACGAGCAGCAGGCATACACACCTGCTGCTCCCACAAATCGAGCTAACTGCATGCATGCATGCACTTATCTGCCACTCACACAAATAGAGCTGTGTGCATGCATGCACTCGCTCACCACTTGCACAAATGGAGCTGCGTGCATGCGTATACTTCTCCACCGCTCATGCAAATGGGAACTGCATGTGCACATGTGCTTGCCCACCACTTGTGCAAATGGAGCTTTGTGCATGTGGTCATATGCTGCTTTTGTGGCCTGATACTGGGCTGTAGCTGGCCCGGTACTGGGGGCCTGCCCTAAGCAGTCTTGCAGAATAATTGCATATTGGAGCCATCTTAACTATGCACTTACATAGATGTTGATTAATACGTCTTACCACTGTGGCTGGCCACAGAAACTAGAAGATTTGGCTAATCCCTAGGAAAGTGAGATGTGCTAAAATGGATTAAAGATTTACACTAATAATTAAGGAAAGTTAAGACTGGAACCTCATAATGAAAGCTGAGCTTGGAAATTTGCACACGTTCCTGTTCAGAATGCTGGGAAGAGGCCAATTTCAATAAAGATTAAAATAATCCTCTGTTAGGGTTTATTTTAACTATCATCTTGATTATTCTATGAAAACAGAATAAAATAAATTCTTGTAACTGATTATGAGACCAAATTTTTATTTCTGTTTATATAAGCAACAAAAACCCTGCCATGTGTAGGTCAAGGGCATTAGTATTCAAGTAAACCAAACAGGTAAGACGACAGCATCAGGCTTGTAGAAAGCCTAGAATAGTGCTTAATCCTCTGGGAATGGATTCGCAATGGGACTCCAATAAAACAGCATTTTTGATACTGACTATCTTTGTTCTTTCAGGTCCTACCAACTGCATGCTCCTTAGCATAAGTTGCTAAGGAGAAAGATCCACATGGAATAGACCTCAGGCTTGCAGGGATGAAGTTGCTACATCAAAGCAGACTAATCCTAGCTGGAAAAGCTACTCTCTACTTGGCGTGGTCAGACCACCAAAAGGACATGCTACTGTTATCAGTAAGGCTGGCAAATTCCATATTCCAATCATTCATTCCAAAAGCAGAACAATAATCACAGAAATAAGAGCATGTTGTAGAGTAAACAAACATTAGTGGAAATCCAAGCCCCTCTGTGCTCTTGAAAACTTTGCTAAAGTCAATGTTTTACTAATATGTGTCTTTTAAGAGAACAGGATGTATTAGCATGCCTCCACTGATAAGAATTCTATTCTTCATCATACTAGGGCTCAGTATGAGGTACTTGCAATAAGCCCAATCTCATAGACTGAAGCTTCTACCGTTAACAATAGAAAAAGCAACTAACAAATTATTCTAGCTCATGGTAGTTGGCATTCATCTCTCACACAAATGTTTCCCTAGCAGCTCTGGGTGGCATATTTCTGATGCACGATGGTCTTGTTTCTTTCAGAGGGCAAACCACATCCTTCAGATCCCAAGAGATCTCAGCCATGTAGGGGGAATGAATAGGATAAAAAGGTTCTGGGTTCTTTGCATATGTAGTGACTCAGATAAGACAACAGCTAAATTGTTTAGATTTGTGTGCATTCTTGTGCCCATTTTAACTTTGAAACACAATGCCTCTGAGGTCTTTATTAAAGTGGTATTTGACTTGTAAGTGCTGTATACTCAGGAGCAATGGATATCACATTGCCAAGCATTGACCAAATCTTGCTACTGAGGAACTGCATTTTCTTTATTGAGTATAGATCTGTCTCAGCACAGGGGAAAGACACCTTTTCTAGGAATGCAATAAAGAAATTGGTATTTTCCTAGCTAATGGTAGGAAAACAGTATTCCAAGGATACTGTTCTTGTTTCCACAAATCATATAACTCCTGTAACATAATCAAGCAGCAACTTGCTTTGAGCTTTTTCATTGTGGTGTTCAACACAAAATGTCTGAACATGTACACATGGCAGATATCTTTGCTCAGTAAAAACCCTGGAGGTTCACATGAAAATTCTGGATAGATTTTCTTTCTAGGAACAAAGACTTGAATCTGAATTTTGGGATCAACTAAACCCTTTAGAACTTTCCTATCATGCTCTTCTGTAAATGTTAATTAAAAAGCCATGATATAAATCCTACTTCATTTTTGTGTGTGTGAAATCAAAATAATACTAACGCATTTAAATGCAGTAAATATGGAAAAATATAATGGTTCAACATCTATTGCTTTTCAAAAATAGAACACACGAACTACTGCTCTGAAGAAAGCAGTAAAAGAATGAGAATAGGAAAAAATGAACAGATGTCTAGATCTATGAAATAAATCTGTTGGAATTTAATCTACAGAGACTCTCCTGCCATCTCTGGAAGCTCCTGGGCCCAATGCAAATTTTCTTACTAGCTTGCAAGTTCAGTGTCAGGTTTCGATGCTATCTCAAAATAAATGAACTTCCAAACTGCCAATCTTTAAGGAAATTTTCTCTTTATTCGAGCACAGCAACCGGATCCTGGCTCTTCGCGGTCAATACTGACCTTTGCCCCCCAATCCCCCCCTTTCCGATCCCCAATTCTCTGCTTCTCATTGGCTATCTTCCAAGTCACTCTCCTGATTCCTTTTCCCATCAGTTCACAGGAATGTTTCCCCACTCCTCATCTCCAAGGAGACCGAATCTTCAAAGGGAGTTAGCAGGCAAAAGTTCAGGCTTCATCCTCCCTTTTCTATGTCAGCGCTGAGACGCTAACATCCAGCCCCTCTCCCTTCACTCTCCCAGTGAGGCCTGCGTGAGACAAACAACAAGTTTAGTACCTTACCCCGTCCGAGGGTGTGTCCCACCCCCCCTGGCTTGTCCGGGTGATCTGCATGGAATTTAGCTATAAGGCAGTCAGCTTGAATGTTCGTCCTCTTCACCCAGGAAGCTTCTGACAAGGGTAACCCTTCCACTTAATTAAGTATTGGAGGTGCCCTCTGTGCCACCTCGAATCAAGAATTCACTGTACTTTATAGTGGGTTTGGCCTCCAATAATCAAGGGCCCTGGGGGATCACGTGGCGCCGGCCTTAAAGTTGACCCTTTCATAGGCTTCAGGAGGCTACTGTGAAAAACAGGGTGTATCCTCCCTAGTAACCGGGGCAACTGCAATTGTACTGTAACTGGGTTGATTATTTTTACTATCGGAAATGGTCCTATGAATTTCGGCCCCAGTTTTCTGGTCGGGAGTCTGAGTCTTAAATACTTGGTGGAGAGGTAGACTTTCTCCCCTACTTGGAACGGCCTCTGGGGGCTCAGTGCTTATCTGCTTGTTTCTTATAAAACCGTTCCGCCTTGTCTAATGCCTTCTTGACGTTCTCTCAGGTTTCTCTCAGCATTGCCATCCATTCGGTCAAGCTAACTGAGGAAGGAGGCTCCCTTGCATACTCTGGCATGGGGACGAAATCCATGCCGCTCACTATCTTAAATGGGGTTAGTCCTGTACTACTGTGAACAGCATTGTTATATGCGACCTCCGCAAACGATAAGAGGTCCGCCCAGTTCGATTGTTGGTAGTCAACGTAGCACCTCAGGTACTGCTCTATCATGGCATTCAATCTCTCCGCCCCCCCCCCATTGGTGCTCGGGTGAAACGCTGAGCTGAGACCTTGGGATGATCCTATGGATTGAAGGAATTCCCTCCAGAACTTCGCTGTAAACTGGACACCTCGATCGGAGATGATTCTTCTGGGTACTCCATGCAGGCGGTAGATGTGTTTCATGAACAGTTTGGCCAATTGGCGGACTGAGGGTAGTCCGCTGCAGGGTATGAAATGTGCCTGTTTGGAGAATAAGTCTATTACAGTCTAGATCACTGTGTTTTCGCTGCTCCTTGGCAGTTCGACTATGAAGTCCATAGCAATCTCCTCCCATGGCCTTGACGGTTCAGCTACTGGCTGCAGCAGCCCCGGGGGCCTTCCTGATCGGGTTTTCATCGTGGCACAGATGGTACAACTTTTTACATAGCTGTCTACGTCTTTTCTCATGTGGGGCCACCAAAACTGTCTCCGTGCTAAATGCAGAGTCTTTAGGAAACCAAAATGTCCCGCTGGTTTGACGTCGTGACTCCTCTTGAGGACCAAGGTGCGTAAGGTCTCTGGGACATAAAGTTTCATCCCTCTCCATGCTAGGCCATCTCTCTTTGTCAAGAGATATTAATTGTCTCGGAACCAGGGGTCCGCCAACATTTCTGCCTTGAGCCTTGTCGTTAGGTCACTTGCTGGTTGCCCCTGCTGGTCTCGATGCTGCCGTCTGGTGGTTACCTGGCCCACTCCTTGGGCAGAGGGGATGATGGCATTCACTACCTGCTCATGTTCACTGTTGTATTGAGGCATTCGGGAGAGGGCATCGGCCAGAAAGTTCTTCCCCCCTGGGATGTGCTTCAGCTCGAAGTTGAAACGATTGAAGTATTGGGCCCACCGGACTTGCCTGGGTGATAACTTCTGTGGGGTCTTGAGGGCCTCCAGGTTTTTATGGTCAGTCCAAACTCGAACGGTGTCTGGCCTCCTTCTAGCAGGTGTCGCCAGGTTAACAGTGCCCACCTCACCGCGAACGCTTCTTTTTCCCACGCCACCCATTGTCTCTCTGTGTCGGTGAGTTTGCGGGATGTGTAGGCACAAGGTTGCAGGTCCCCCTGGCTGTTCTTTTGGAGTAGGACTGCCCCTACTGCCACATTGCTGGCATCTGCTTGGATGACAAAGGGTTGTTCGGGGTCAGGATGCTTCAAGACCGGTTCTTTTGCAAACATTTGTTTTAGTGTCTCGAATGCCTGTTGGCAGGCCGGGTCCCACTGTAGAGGTTGTCGCGGGCAGGGTTTCGTTGTCAGACTCCCTGTCTTTAGGAGGTCCGTCAGAGGTTTGGCAATTCTTGCAAAGAAGGGGATGAATTGCCTGTAGAAATTTGCGAACCCCAGGAAGCTTTGTAGTTGCTTGCGGGTGTGAGGGGGTCGCCAGTCTAGGACTGATTGTACTTTAGCCGGGTCCATCTCTGTCCCCTCGTTTGACACTCGGTAACCTAAATAGTCTAGTCGCAATTGGTGGAACTCGCATTTTGACAGTTTGACATAGAGGTTCGCTTTCAGCAGTTTTTCCAGCACTTTGCGGACGAGAGATATGTGTTCGTCTATGGTCTCCATGTAAATGAGAATGCCATCTAAGTAGGCGAGGACCCCCTCGTCTAGAACTTGTAGAACGTGTAGAACTTCATTTATCAATTGCATGAACACCATTGTCTATGTAGTTTCGCATTTCTTGCATTTCACAGGGCGTCATGGCATACAATTTAGGTTAAGGTAGTTTCGCCCCGGGGATGATTTTGATGGTGCAGTCGGCATCGCGGTGGGGAGGTAGGACGTCACACTCGGTCTCGCTAAATACCTGTGCTAGGTCTTGGTACTCTTTTGGGATCTGTTCTGCTTCATGGGAGATGTTGGATGTGGCCCCCAGCTGCTTCGCAGTGCCCTTCGGGAGGGGCCCTTGTGTCGGTGCCATCTTCTTTTGTTCAGGCGGGGGAAGTTGGGGTTCGAGTGTGGGGGGTATCTGTCCTGGTTGGAGCGGCAGAGGTTGAGGCCCCTTTGCTATCCTCAATCTGCGGGTCCCCTCTTGCCACCAGATGATTGGACCCCACTTGTCTAGCCAGGAGAGTCCCATTATGACTGGATCGGCCATCTTGGGGGCTATTATGAACCGAATCGTCTCCCAGTGATCCCCTAGTTCTAGCTTCACTGGCTCGGTCAGTTGTGTGGCGTAAGCTCTGCCTACTAGGGTCCCATCAACTTGCTCAAATTGAAATGGGTGGTTGAGCTTCTTAGCTCAGATCCCCAATTTTAGGACTGTGGGTAGATTAATCAGGCACCTAGTGCAGCCCAAATCTATCAGGGCTTGGAAAGTCTCTTGGGTTCCTGTTTTTGGGGCTGTTAGGCGTATGGGGAAAAGGAAAGGGTGGATGGGTCCACTCACCATCGGGTCATCTTCACCATCGTCCTGGCTGTCATACGAGTCGGGGGATTGGTCTCCATCATCCGGGACTCCCCTTGTTTCGGTCAGGTGGGGGGAGATTTCGTGGTGCATTGGTGGCTCGCTTGGGGCCCCGTTCCCATTGTGCCTTTGGCTGAGGGTTTGGCCTCGGGCCCGGGGTTCCACACGCTGCTGCTAGATGGCCCATTCCCCCACATCTGTAGCACCTCATTGGGCTCCGCGGAACGAAAGGCCTTTGGGTAGGCCGTAGTGCTGTGGTATGTGGTCTCGGGTCCGATTGGTATCTTTCCCTGGCCTCTGGTTGCTTTAGCATGTCGTTGGCGCGCAGCCCCCTTTCAACTTGCATCGCCACGCGGAACCATTCGGAGAGTCGGTTTGGGATGTCCCAATAAGTGGTCACTTGGGCGATCCACTTATCTAGGCTTGTTCTGAAGAAATACACTAGTAGTCGCTCTGGTAAGGGAGGTAAGGTGCCAACGACTCTTCTGAACTCACGAATGTGCTCCTTGATAGGCTTCCCTCTCTGCATTAGGTTTCTGAGTTCGTCTTCCACATAAGGATCCTCCCCGGCTTCCTCAAACCTCGCCCATAGTAGTTGCAAGAAACCATCTGCGTCTTGCAGTTGGGGGGCTCTATTCTTGTAGAGGGCTGATGACCAAGTCTTTGCTTCTCCCTCCAGCCCTTCTGAAATGGCATTGACTAGGGCTCTGGGGAATGGATAAAGGTGCCCATAGCACTCGATATAGATCTCAGCTGCGTCGAGGAACTGCGCTACCTGGTCTGGATCCCCATCGAACTTCCCTCTGAACCGGGGTGGCTCTGCCCTCGGTGGCCCCTCCTCCCATAGTGGGGCTCTGTGAACCTGTCTAGGGTGTCGTTGGGCTTCTTCCTCATCTCTCATTCGGGGGTGGGGGGGCGATGCCCTGTTTAGGCTGGTATGCTTGCTGGGCAGAGGAGGAACCCATGGATGTACACTGGTATTTTCTTTCCTTCTGGTGTGTGTGTGGGGGGCTGCGCTTCCGTCTATGGTGACTTAGTTCAACAGGGTCAGCTGGCCTCCTTCTATCTTTGGGCCTGCAGGATGGACCCTCTTCCAGTCTGACGGCACGTTCAAAATCTTGCTTTAATTCCTCCATGGGGCTTTCGAGTGGCAGCTTTGAAGTTTTCTGCTGTCTGGCCCGCTGCCAGTCCCATAACCAGTCCGCCCTTCCCAATTCACTCAGGGGCTTCCCCTTACCTTTAGCGTCTGGAAAGGGGAACTCAGCTTCTGCAGATTTTGGCAAAGTCCACCAAGGTTCATCATTTTTTCTTCTCTTGGGCTGGAGCACGATCGTCTGTCCTTGGTAATTCTGTGGCAGTGGGGGGGGGAAGGGGGGGGTTGCAGCTTTGCTGGGGGAGGGGGTGGCCCCATTGCATCCAAGCTGGCTGGAGTAGGGAGGGGGGGCTGGTTCACAGCCACTTGAAGTAAGCTTTCAGTAGAGAGTTGGCTTTCTGCCATGGCTTCGGAACCTTGGCACCACTCCGTCCAAACATCTGGCAGGGAGCTGGAGGGCTGGAGGTTTGCCAGTTTGGTTTGGAAAGTTGTGAGTATTGACCATCTGTCAGGTTTCGATGCTATCTCAAAATAAATGAACTTCCAAACTGCCAATCTTTAAGGAAATTTTCTCTTTATTCGAGCACAGCAACTGGATCCTGGCTCTTCACGGTCAATACTGACCTTTGTCCCCCAATCCCTCCCTTTCCAATCCCCAATTCTCTGCTTCTCATTGGCTATCTTCCAAGTCACTCTCCTGATTCCTTTTCCCGTCAGTTCACAGGAATGTTTCCCCCCTCCTCATCTCCAAGGAGACCGAATCTTCAAAGGGAGTTAGCAGGCAAAAGTTCAGGCTTCATCCTCCCTTTTCTATGTCAGCGCTGAGATGCTGACATTCAGTTTAAAAACAGTTGATGAGGGCTGTTGATATGTGGGTGGATGTGCTACTTCTGATCATCTGTCCAGCACTAACACTGTAACTGACCACTGCTCCTGCCTCTAGCAAGCAATTCAAAGTTGCTTGCTTTGGAAAAGGAAACAACACAGAAGGATTTGCCTTTCTCAAGAATCATGTATTTAGCTTTAAATACTTTCTGAATAAATCATTTAGCAATTGAGAAGGCACAGTTTTGTGTGGGGCCAAACAATATGGGAGTGCACAGTATGGTGCAAAGTGGCCAATAAAAGCTGAGCTGAAGCAGCCCCTACTGACGTTATTACCTCAGTCACCACCACTGAGGTATCACAAATTATTCATACAGCAAAGCTTGTGTTTGGAGAAGGTGGGAAACACTTTAGGGTCAGCTCATCTTAATATAAATTTAAACACCTTGGCTCTGGACTACAGATTAATAAAAAAAAGCATCGTGAGGTCATTTTAAGGAACAGCAATTTTTAGAGAGAATTGTTAGGGAGATGTGTGAGTGAGTGCTAAATTCACAAGTTAAGGGAATTATTTTCTCCAAAATGATATCCTTTTCGTTTAATAAACTCACCACCATAAAACTGTGAGCCTATTGGTCTTTTTCAAGCACGACAACTATTTACAGAAAAAAATAGCACAAATTTTTAATGGAAATCTGGAATCTGAGTCTATTGGATAATAAATCAAGCAAGCAAGCAAGCCCTCTCATCTAGTAGTTACACATTTTGGACCTGAAATGAGGCTACCATCTCTTCAACACTGGTCATGTTTAACTGGGTCTGGATACATTTTTTTGTTATTTAGACCAATTTGGCAAGGGCAGTTGGGTGCATACATTTTAAAAACCTCATTCAAAGCACATGAAACAGTTTTAGGCCACCTGTAGCTTTTTCTAGTGTTACTCAGGTATTCTGGAGGCAATTTGAAGTCTCTCCACAATACTATTATACTAGCACAATGAAGGTTGTTCATATGATTATAAAAACAATTTTACAAATCTTTATTTCTGAAGAAAACATTTTAAAGAAACATTTTATTGATTTACACAAGCAAGGTTACAAACATTCCCCCCCCCCCCATATCTGGAAAATTTAGCTAGGATTAGAAATTTATAATGCACACTTGCTGTACAACTATACCAAAACCAAAAACTGGACATTCTAATGCAAAAAAGAAGATAGTGAAAAATGTAAGTATTACCTGTAATTATATATATATATATTATATTTGTTCACGAAACATACAAGAATATATATATATCAAGCTGATGAAGGGAGGAGAACTTGTGGCTCAGAAGGTTAATTCAACTGCCTAACATGCAGGAAGCCCAAGTTCGAATCTGAGTAAGGGTATGGCTAGCTGATGAAAGCTAAAAAGCTTGAAATAGATCTATACTAGTCTCCCTTTATTTCTTTATCAGCAAAATATAAATTATATATATATATATATGTAGGTCTTTGGTTATTCGGGTCTTCTCCCATGTAAAATTGGAAGTGTCTTGGCGACGTTTCGACGAAGTCTCATTCGTCATCTTCAGGCTGGTGTTCTCGGCTTCGTGCTTCCAGGAGCAATGTGAGATTGCAGCTGTCTCTTCCTTTTAACTGCTAGTGGGGGTGTGAGCTGATTGGGTGGGAACTTGGCTGTGTTCTGATTGGGTGGAGGTGTGTTCTGATTGGTTAGAGGCTTGGCTGTGCTCTGATTGGATGGGGGGTTGGTTGTGCTCTGATTGGCTGGGTGTGTGTTCTGTTTGGGTGGGGGCTTGGTTGTGCTCAGCTTAGTCTGAGTTGTAGGGGGATTTGAGCTGGTGAGCTGCGTTGTTGTTGTTTGGCTTCGTGTTTGTGGCCGTGCGAGCTCTTCATGGTGGGTGTCAGTCTGCTTCATGTATGGATTGGAGGGGTTTAAAGTGGCTAATGATGCAGCTGCGGTCTGGCTTCTGGTCCTTGGTCGTGGCTCATTATCAGTGTGGGTTTGAGTCTGCTTTCTGCGTGGATGTGTGGTGGTGACATCCTGTGTGGCTCTCGTGAGTGTGGGTCTGGTGTCATTCGTCGTGTTAGGGACTCGTTTGTCAATAAGGGCGGGTTTCCAAATGGCTGGTAGGCGGGAGGTATCGTCTCGTTTGTTCATGCTGTGTGGGCGTTTTTCTATCTCGATGGCTTCTCTGATTATTCTGTTGTTAAAGTGTTCAGTTTTGGCGATAGTTCTGGTCTTTTTAAAGTCAATATCATGTCCTGTGGCTTTAAGGTGTTGGACCAGGGAAGAAGTTGGTTCCTCTTTTCTGACTGAGTTCTTGTGTTCTTCTATGCGTGCACTTATTCGTCTGTTGGTTTGTCCGATGTATGTGGTGGGGCAGGCGGTGCATGGGATTTCATATACTCCTTGATTTTCTAACTCAATTTTGTCTTTGGGGTTCCTTACGATGGTGGATATTTTTCAGTTTGTGTAGAATGCTGTCTTGATGTTATGTTTGTGGAGGATTTTGCTTATTCTGTCTGTGGTGCCTTTTATATATGGGAGGAGGGCTTTGCCGTTTTCTTGTTCTCTGTCTTGGATTTTAGTGGGGGTTTCTTTTTGGATTAGGTTGGTGATCTTATTTCTTTGAAATCCATTGGATGTTAGTACGTTAGTGAGAGTGTGTAGTTTGGTTTTTAGGTGTTGTTCATCAGCTAAGCGTTTTGTTCTGGAAATGAGTATCTTGGCTACAGAGTTGATCTGGGCAGGGTGGTGGTGTGAGAGTGCGTGCACACACCTCCACCCAATCAGAACACAGCCAAGTTCCCACCCAATCAGCTCACACCCCCACTAGCAGTTAAAAGGAAGAGACAGCTGCGATCTCACATTGCTCCTGGAAGCACGAAGCCGAGAACACCAGCCTGAAGATGACGAATGAGACTTTGTCGAAACGTCGCCAAGACACTTCCAATTTTACGTGGGAGAAGACCCGAATAACCAAAGACCTACATACAAACACCCGCGAAAACCTGAGAAAACAAATATATATATATATATATATGATAAATATATTTCATTTTTCTGAAAAACTAAGAAAAAATGTCATCATTGTGCTCAGGAAAAAAATTGAGGAAGGGCACCTCCAACTGATACCCTTTTCCAGACTTTCAGACTCATGGAAAGTCCTGGCAAAACACTTAAAGGAAGCTTCTCCAAGAGCCAAATATATATATATATTCCCAGTATTTCCTCCACAGGATAAATACAAACTGTTCAAGGAATGAGGCAATAGAAAACTTTGGCTATTGGCTTCTACTTATTTATTTTATTTTATTTTATTTTATTTTATTTTATTTTATTTTATTTTATTTTATTTTATTTTATTTTATTTTATTTTATTATTTTATTTTATTTTATTATTTTATTTTATTTTATTTTATTTTATTTTATTTTATTTTATTATTTTATTTTATTTTATTTTATTTTATTTTATTTTATTTTATTAGATTTTTATACCGCCCTTCTCCCACTGGACTCAGGGCGGTGAACAGCCAAGAATAAAAACATCACATACAAAATTTAAAATTATTTTTAAAAAAGAATTAAACAAATTTTGGCCCAATAAATTTAAAACACCCCAACTAAAATCAATTAACAATTAAAAAATCTAAGGGGGGGGGGGTTAAGCCAGCCCGGCTTGATGAAATAAAAAAGTTTTAAGGATACGGCGAAAAGCACGGAGATCTGGGATCCTACGTATCTCCGGGGGCAGGTCGTTCCAGAGGACAGGTGCTGCCACAGAGAAGGCCCTCCCCCTGGGGGTTGCCAGCCGACATTGTCTGGCCGACAGCACCCTAAGGAGTCCCTCTCTGTGGGAGCGTACTGGCCGGTGGGAGGCTATATTTTGCTGAATGGTATCACTGAAATTCCAACTATTTTAAATAAGATAAGTTCAGTCCTTTCTTCCTCAGCTCAGGAGCTTATCCCAATTAGAAAACATGAGCAGTGTTGTAAAAATAGTACATACCATATCACTTAAAATCAAAGACAATTTGTATTACTCTTCTTACACTGAATGCAACAGATTCTCTTTAACTTCTTTAAAATGTGAGAAAATGACTTGGGATGTGAATTTGATCAATCAGCTTTGAAGTGTGCATGATGTAACTATTAAACTGATTTTGGAAATTTATCACGAATTAGTTATAAGCTATACTATAGCCTTCAAATATACTAAGCAAACATTTTTCTAAATTTGTTGGAAAAGATAATTAAATTAATACATATTCTCATCGGTTAGCAATGGCCATTTACTTGTTCATTTTGGTTGAAAGTTTTTTTTTTTAAAGGAAAACATGCCACTACTAAATTGGGCAATTATTGCTAACACAGCATTATTGTACAGTTTTGTCAAATCATGTGAAATAGGACAAAGAATGCTGTAGTGGCCTAAAGGTGAAGATGCTCAATCAGAAGGTTGAGAGTTCAATAGGGCACAAAGAGAAAATGTCTGTAGGCATCAGGAAAGGCATCCACCCAGTAAATGCTCAACTCCATTCAGTCCCCCTGATTCCACCCCGAATAAAGAGATTACAGGGTCATAAAAAGAAAAAAAAAATGTAAAATAGGACAATAGAAGAAATTAATTTTTGTTTCTAGTGACTAGGATTATTACTGAAAAACACTGGAAAACTGCATTGTTCTTCTAGTACAATTATATTTGAGGGTGTAGAAAATAGTATTGGTTGAAAAATTAAAACAGCACCAAATACAATTGGACAGTTCTTTAATTAAAGATAATTTTAATTTCATTTGATCTTTATCTTTTAATTCATATTAGCAAACTTTTAATATAGGTAGTCCTTACAAGTATTTGTTTAGTACCATTTAAAGTTAGAACAGCACTGAAAAAAGTGACACATGATTGTTTTTCACACTTAAAACCATCGCAGTATCCCCATGGTCATGTGATCAAAATTTGCAGGCTTGGCAACTAGAATATATTTATGGTGGCTGCCATGTCCCAGGGTCATATGATCAGCTTTTGCAACCTGACAAGCAAAGTCAATGGGGAAGCTAGATTGATTTAACAACTATGTTACTAATTTAACAACTGCTTGTGATTACATGTGATTCATTTAACAACTGTGATAAGAAAGATCGTAGCATGGGGTAAAACTCACTTAACAACTGTCTTGCTTAACAACAGGTTTTGGGCTCAATTGTGATCGTAAGTCAAGGACTAGTACATTAATTGTGCTACATGAAACTTATGGGGTAAATATAAGGAAAATGATTTTTTAAAAATTGAATTTTTGCTTTTGTAAAATTTGTTTTACTTTGTTCATTTATATTTTCTGTTTGAACATTTTATATTTTATATTAAAAATATTTTCAATTATTTTTATTTTTAAATAAAATTTAACAGTAAAATAATAAAATAAAATAAAATAAAATAAAATAAAATAAAATGTTTCACTTCCCCTTTCCCACACATGGCTTCTAAAAGTTGTCCTGTCTGAACTGTTGCCTACCTAGATGGTAGCTTCTATTTTGATTTTATCTTTCTTCTTTCTCCCCTTCCCTTACAAGCACAAAGTACAGAGATGATTGACAGTTTATGAATGTAAGAGAAGAGTAGGATGCTTATCCTTTTGATTGTAATGGTATCTCATTAAAGAAGAATGGGGGATAGAGACTATAATAGTGAGCAGGAAGTTGTTCAGAGGAGAGAAGAAAAAGGGAAAATAATTCTCAAAGCAATGTAAAAATGGAAGCATAACCTCTCACCACATTATGAATTAAAAACAGCTTTGTAAAAGCAAGAGAAAATGAGGATGAGTTTCTAATACTGCACTTTCAGGAAGGACAATTGGCTATAGTTGCCTCATTCTTTCAGTAGCCCCAGATGTGATTACCCTCCCTGATCCACCAGTCATTAATGGGATCTGCTGCTCAGCTCACTTTTACTTTACAAGCCTCATTCTCCAACACAAATTCTTGCTTTCCTAATGTGATAATGAATCTGGTATTTTTTTTCTTTTAGAAGAGATATATTCAGGTCTTGTGACTCATGTTTGGAAGCTTTTCTTTGTCTCACTGACCCGAGCCTCCACTTCAGTTGGATTTTCCCGATGGAGGGTTGGAAGTGCAGTATGTTGGCCCTCTTCCTTGCCCAGTGCAAACTGTGCTTGAGGCAGCCCAGTCTGCTGCTCTATAGAGACAGTTGGAATTAGTTTGTGTTCTGATATTCTATCAGTGAGATTCTGTTTATTTGGTTCCACCTGAAAGGTCCTCTCAAAGCATGGTTTTGTTAAATCAGTTTCAGATGCTCTTGGAACCCAACAAGGGGGCAGCATGCTGGATGTCACCTGATCTGAAAAACTAATTGGTTTCTTAGCCTGATCCATAGGAGGCAATAGGGAATGGTTGGGTTCCAGAAAATCTATGTCTGTAAAGCTGCCCACCTCTTCATAGACAGGCTCTGACTCAGCTGGCTCCTGCTGTTCTGTATCTTGATGCATTTTCATTGGCTGTAAGGGGGTCAAGATAGAAAGTGTGAGATTTGTTCTTTGGGCTTGAGGGAAAAAAGATTCTGTGTTCATGATGGGTTGCTTTGACTTTGGGGCTTCAATTGAGGATCTTATTGTCCAGGGTTAAGCCAAACAGGCCACTCAGAGATCTATGCATAGGCTTGAGTTAGACAGTATGAACACTTGGGATCAACCCAGTGGTGAAATCCATTTTTTTTTACTACTGGTTCTGTGGGTGTGGTTTGGTGGGAGTGGCAGAGGGAGGATAGTGCAAAATCCCCATTCCCTCCCCATTCCCTCACCACTCCTGGGGGAAGGATATTGCAAAATCTCCATTCCCACCCCACTCTGGGGCCAGCCAGAGGTGGTATCTGAACTGCTCAAAATTTCTGCTACAGGTTCTCCAGAACCTGTCAGAACCCTGGATCAACCCGAACTAATAAAAATGTTTGTTTGGCCTTGTGCTTTGGAGATCAACTAATAATTACTTTTTGACTTCCGGGTTGGCTCCGCAGCACCATTGACGGTCTTTTTAGACCGCCGCCCCCGTGATTCCGTTGAGCCGTTCTGACAGCGTTAATCAGCTGTCAAACGGCTTGAAAATCTCCCCTTCGGGAAAAGAAGGGGAGGAGAGCAGGTGGGTGAGGGTAGAGCTCCCTGAAAACCCCTGGATTAATTCCAGGGGTTAGGAGGGTGAGAGCTCCCCGTTCAGCCCACTGAAGCTCCGGATCCGGGGGGACTCTGTTTTTTTTTACAGAGCTAGGTGTTGCGTCCAATTTCTGCTGTCAAACAGAAGATTAAATGATTTCAAAAAAGCAGGCGGAACAGAAGCAGGAGGACAAGCTTTTTGCAAGTATAACACTTAACTCCGGGGATAAAATGTTTCTAATTGGATTTTCTGAGCTGGAAGTTAAGATGGCGTTTCTTTGTTGCGATTTTAAAAGGGAAAGTTAGAAAAAGTTTTTGCTAACAGACTCGTGCTCAGAGACTGGCTTTAAGTTGCTGGAATAGATTTTGAAGAGCTGTTTGGGAAAAGATTGTTTATAAAGAAATTGCTGAATGCTGCTCAAAAGGATGGCTCTGACTTTATGATTTTATGGTTGTGGGAAGAAAGAAAATTTCTTTAAAATAAAATGGCTTCTAAGAAAGGAGATCTTGAAAGTGCTGGATGCTATTTGGAGGTGTCAGAAACGAAACAGTTGTCTGATTTACAGAGTTGTAAGGATTTTGATGCAGAACTTACAGAATTTATAAAAGAAGCCATGAATAATCATACTGCAGCTATAAGTAACCAAATAGCAATTCTTAAAGGGATAACAACAGAAATGACTGAGGAAATCAAAACAACTACGGAGCATGATGACAACTCAGGAGATATTGCAGCAGAGAGGGTGGAAGAATTTTCTCAAGAATTTTCGAGCTTACTCTCTGCTCTTTTCGGAAAAATTGATAGAATCCTTCAAAATTATGACTTGGTTTGGAAAAAAGTAGTAAATGACCAGACTTTCGAAGTTTCAGAAGATGAAGGAGACTTGTCAGTGGCATCTATACATTTAATAGAAAAGAAACAATTGAACTTTTCTTCACAAACTCTTGACAAACTTTGGTTTTACAGACGAAGGAATGAACTGATTTATATAAGCATGAAGAGGCGATTTGGGGGCTCTAAATCAGAGGAAACTTTTTTAAAAAGGGGACAATTTTTGCAGTTATATCAACCTCAAATTAAAATGAAAAACCTCCTCAAAATAGAAGTAGGAGGGATGCAGAAAGATTGGAAAAAATATAAAAAGAAAGCAAGAATGGAAGATTAACCTTTTCTTTTGGCTTTGTAGTTGTTCTACTCATGGTTAAAAATGATTATGTTGTAGGTATTATAACTACTGAGGGGGGAAAAAGTATAAAGTTAAATATTGATTTTTAAATATGATGTACTAATGGTTGATTAATCCTTTTTGGTTTTTTAGTTTATGTATTAATGGTTAATTATGTTGTTGATTATCTTTTAAATTTTAAAAATTGGAGGGAGGAATAATGAAGGGGGGAAATTTAGAAACTTAAAAAATGTAGAAATTTAATTAGTGAATATCTAAGGTTTATTTTTTGTTATGAGATTTCAAAATAAGAAACCAAGAATGGAAGATTAATTTTTTTTTTTTTGGCTTTGCAGTTGTTCTATTTATGGTTTAAATTGATTATGTTTTAGGTGTTATAACTACTGAGGGGGAAAAAGTATAAAGTTGAATATTGATTTTTAAATATGATGTATTAATGGTTGATTAATCTTTTTTGGTTTTCTAGTTAATGTACTAATGGTTAATTATAAAAATGTAGAAATTTAATTAGTGAATATCTAAGGTTTATTTTTTGTTATGAGATTTCAAAATATCTGAACTTTGAGAAAAATAGGAGGGGGAAAAATGTTTTTAGGTTTGAATGTTTAAGATTTGTTAATGGTTTTAAAATTCTTAGAGTTATTGGATTACATGTTACTTTGTGTTTATATAAAGGGAGGTTGATGAAATTGTAAAAGGGGAGTTAAGGGGTCTTGGGAGTTATTAAATCTTGCAGTTAGCTAGTTTATTTTAGCGAATGTTTGGTGAAATCTATGCCCTGTTTTTGTTCTGGGAAGTCGGGGGTGGGGGGTGGTAAGGAGGGGTTGAAGATTGAGTTTACCAAATTGATTTTTTTTTCTTTTTTTCTGATGATAGTATGAATGATTGTTTATATTGTATACTTGTTTGATCAGAAAATAAAAACTTTTTTATTAAAAAAAAAAACCTAATAATTACTTTTTGTGTTTTAGGTTCTAACTAAAGGCCTCAGCGCTTTTTGAAAGATTTTTGACTTGAAGGCAAGTCAGAATGTTCTTGGGGGCTGGGCTTCAAGTCAGTCTTGGTTCCTAGCAACTGCCTGGGGATATCCTTTTTGGCAAGTTTTCAGGAGTGGTTTGTTTGTGTAATTATTCTCTATTTAAATATTTTCATCTTAAGTCATATTAAAAAAATACAATTTTGTAGCCATTTTTTGAGATGCTCTAGGAATTGCACCCAAAATGTCTACAGTTGTTTGTAGCTCAAGGATATCCAGTTGTGCACTTCTGCTTTAAGAGCTGCCTTCATAGGCCCAACATTTAATGGAATTTTAAATATACTGAACTATGGCTTTAACAAATCAACAAATACTTACAAAGAACATGGACAATATCCTTCGAGTGTGTAAGCGATGCTGAATGCAAAAGAAAAAAAAAAGTAGACAGATGAAGCTGTAACAATTTCACAGAAAAACAGGAAAATAAAAATTAGGACAATCTGGAGAGTTTGTGCACATAGTTCTTGCAAGAAAGATAGATAACCTATCCTTTGTGAAGAAGTCATCCAGCCATCTAGGCAAAGGGAAGGTTATGCAACAGATGCATTGAAAAGTGAAATCTATGTCACATCTATTGGTCAGAAAGGGCCTGCTTTAAAGGAATAAATGCTTATTATCAACTAGGTTCTTGCTTCATGGGCAGTGGATGGTGGGGGTACTGATGGATAAGGAGTATTTATTATTTATTAAGGTGGAACATAAAAACGTAGTGTTCCTGCCAATGACTATTAGGATAATGCAACAGTTTGCATACTGACTTAATACATGAATTTCGTATTATGTCATACAATAAAGTGATGCTCCTCGAGCCCACATAAACTCAAAATGACTGCATGATATAAATAAAATGTATGCCCTGTGTGCTTTGTAATTCATTCTTGTTTCAAAAGTTTGGCTTCCAAATGGAACCTTACCAAGGTTTGATTAACAGAGAGCATGACTGGATTACTGCTGTCTCCATGTAGGGAAATCAGAGGCATGGTGCCAAACTTAGGCTTAGTCAAGTCAGAAGAAGAGAGTCGACGTAGATGAACTGGGCAGATTCTGTCATGCTACATGAAAGGCAGTAAATAATTATTTAGTGATAGTAACATTAACAGCATGACTTGTTTATCCATTTCCTCTTCTCATGCACATATTTATAGTGTTAGTGTATGGAGATTGCCCACTTGAGTTCTGGATTTTATAAATAGTCCTTAAATAATTTTAAACGTCAACCAAGGTTATCCATCAATTCAGGGTGCAGTATCATCAGTACACTCTCTGTCAAAAGGCTACATAATCTAACATAAATTTTTCTGCAATCATATATTATTTAAAAAACCTAAGTTATAATATAATTTTGAATTAACTATATATTTCTCAGTGTTTAATCAATACACTATATTAAAAGAGCATCAGCATCAGCAGCTGCAACTGAAGGAAAAAGAGATTTACTACCTTTATATATTTTTACACTAACTGTGATTATATATCATATGTGTGTGTGTGTACACACACATACATACACACACATATGTATACATACACATACATACTGTACATACATACATACATACAGTGGTACCTTGATACTCACTGTTAATTGGTTCTGGGAGGCATGATGGACACTAAAAATGAGTATCAAACAATTTTTTCTCATAAGAAACAATATAAATAAATGTAATGCATTCCCGAACCAAAAATGCACATTTTAAGGCAATAAGTAAAAAAATAGGGTTGTATATCATTACTTTACATGAGAAATAAGTCTAAAAATTAATAAATATTGTACTTAGATTGAATAAAATAAAAACTTCACTTTTTCTGTACTGAGAAGAGGCCATGTCCTAATGAGATTGCCCTGTTTCAGTCCACATGCACAAACCCATGGGGAGGTTTAAAGACTTTATTAAGACAGGTCACACTTGCACCAACTGCAAAGTTCCCCTGAGTCCAAGTCTGCTCAGCCTAAGTGTAGGGTTATAAAGTCTACAGGCAAAGGCACAAATCTGCAAGTCCACACACACACACAAGCACAATCCAGAGTCTACACATGACATATCCAAGTCAAGGTACAAAGTCCAAAAAGCAAATCTGAAGTCCAAACATGCAGCCACATGAAGCACAGATCTGAAGTCACAAAAACTGGAGTCACAGAGTTGGAGCACATGCAAGGCAGAGAATACAGACAATTGATTTGACATCACGTTGCTCCATATGTTGGGCTAAACAGGTGTGCACCAGTGTAACTCACTAGGAGAGACAAGGCTGCTGCCTCATGAGTAGCCCTGCTGACTCCCTTGTGCCTCTCTCTGTTCAGCCCCTATGTGTTCTAGGATCTGGGGGAGGAAACAGTTCCTTTTCATCCATGCTGACTTTCCACCCTGTGTTTCTGACTGGGTCTCTGAGCCTCTAGTACAGCTGCATCTCTCCCCTCTCCAGCCAGGCACTCATCTGGTCATTCCTCTGATGGCCCCTCCAAGGTTCCTGGCCTCTCTTCTTCCTCTGACCCGTTCACTCCCTTGGTGTCTTCTTGATATTCCCCTGAGCTCTACTCTGAAGTCTCTTCATCTAGGGAAGCCATTACAGGGATGGTAGGAGAAGAGCAATGAGGAGGAGAGGTTGCATGTAGGGTTGCTTGGAAGGAGAGTCCTGCTCCAATAGACTATTGGGCACTTGCACTTCAGGTATTCTTTCTCTTTTCTGCCTTTTTTCAACTTGCATCACAGGCTCTGACACACTCTTTGTCAGCTTCACTAAAAACTTATCCAATGAGGACTGTTTGTCTTCTTTTCAGAATTCCTCGAAAGTGTGAAATTGTTTGGTCATTGAATAAATTCACATTTTTACTTGTCAGAGTTTTGTCCAGATGGTACTTCTCCACAATTTTGAACTTCTGCCCATTTTCCACACATTTCTTAAATCAAGGAAATAGGGATATCCTCTCTTATCTCCTTCTCCCCTGAAGAAATTTCTTTAGTCATCTCTTGTTGCTTCTCCTGTAGTTCCTGCAGCTTCTCTGTGCTTCATGGATTAATTCATCAACAGCCTTTTTGTTAATATTTGCTGCCTTGCCATGCCTCACAATACTATGGATGCCAGTCTTTTTTTTTTTTTTAATTATCAAACAACCATGCTTGGCTTTAAAAACTTCAACACTTGCAACTCTGTCCCGATTTGTTTTCGAAAGATCGACATACAACACTTTTTGCTTTTTCACATATCATGCCTTTTGACACACTGTCACCTGCTAACTGCTTCTCATTTACCTAAATTAACATCACTTTTTCAACTTCCTTGAATGTTTGGGAATGTTCCTTTATTACTGCTTTAACTCATTTCCTAACATCAGCCTTTTTAATTGCTTCTTTATTCTTAATAATGGTGGAGACTGTTATTTTAGGCATATTGTATTTCCTAGCAAGATCACTAATCTGAATATCACTCTCATATTTGCCTATTATTTCTTTTCTCCTTTTTTGCTCAGTGGTGATGCAAAGTAATTTTTTTTTATGCTCAGTGCTATCAGTGTAATTTTGTGTAATCAAACAACAAATGAGAAACCCCAACTGCAGGGCCGAGCTGAGGATTTTGTACAGTATCTGGATGATAAAATAACTCAGATTCGGGAAGACTTGGCCGCCGACTGGGTTAGTTCAGACGAGATGACTGAGGCAGGCCTTGAGAGTGTTATCTGGGAGGAGTTCGATCCTGTGGCTCCCGAGGACGTGGACAGGATCTTGGGGCGGATGAACGCAACCACATGTTTATTGGACCCGTGTCCCTCCTGGTTGGTGCTGGCTTCCCGGGAGGTTACGCGAGGCTGGCTCCAGGGGATTATTAACGCTTCTTTGAGTGAGGGTGTCCTGCCGCCTGCCTTGAAAGAGGCGGTGGTGAGGCCTCTCCTCAAGAAGCCATCCCTGGATCCGGCTGTTTTGGCTAACTATCGTCCAGTCTCCAACCTTCGCTTTATTGCGAAGGTTGTTGAGAGTGTGGTGGCGCGACAGCTTCCCCAGTACCTGGATGAAGCTGTCTATCTGGATCCGCTCCAGTCCGGCTTCAGACCTGGGTACAGCACGGAAACAGCATTGGTCGCGTTGGTGGATGATCTCTGGAGGGCCCGGGATAGGGGTTCTTCCTCTATCCTGGTCCTATTAGACCTCTCAGCGGCTTTTGATACCATCGACCATGGTATCATGTTGCGCCGGCTGGAGGGACTGGGAGTGGGGGGCACCGTTTTGCGGTGGTTCTCCTCCTATCTCTCCGACCGGTCGCAATCCGTGTTGACAGGGGGGCAGCGGTCGACCCCAAGGCGCCTTGTTTGTGGGGTGCCGCAAGGGTCGGTCCTCTCGCCCCTCCTGTTCAACATTTATGTGAAGCCGCTGGGTGAGATCATCCGTGGTTTTGGGGTGGAGTTCCATCAGTACGCTGATGATACTCAGCTGTACATTTCCACCCCAGACCATCCCAATGATGCCTTGGAAGTGATGTCCCAGTGCCTGGAGGCCGTGCGGGTCTGGATGGGGAGAAACAGGCTTCGACTCAACCCTTCCAAGACCGAGTGGCTGTGGCTGCCGGCGTCCCGGTATAGCCAGCTGACGCCATCGCTGGTTATTGGGGGCGAATCATTGGCCCCCACGGAGAGGGCCCGCAACTTGGGTGTCCTCCTGGATGCGCAGCTGTCTTTAGAAGGGCATATGACAGCCGTGGCCAGGGGGGCTTTTTGTCAGGTTCGCCTGATACGCCAGTTGCGCCCCTTTCTGGATCGGGACTCCCTACGCACGGTCACTCAAGCACTCGTCACTTCTCGTCTGGACTATTGTAACACTCTCTACATGGGGCTCCCCTTGGGGTACACCCGGAGGCTCCAACTGGTGCAGAATGCGGCTGCGCGGGGGATTATGGGAGCGACGGGGCGCTCCCATGTGACTCCTCTCCTGCGCGAGCTGCATTGGCTTCCGGTGGACTTCCGGGTGCGCTTCAAGGTGTTGGTGATCACCTTTAAAGCGCTCCATGGCTTAGGGCCAGGGTACTTACGGGACCGCCTTCTGCCACCAATAGCCTCCCACCGGCCGGTTCGCTCCCACAGAGAGGGCCTCCTCAGGGTGCCGTCGGCCAGACAATGCCGGCTGACGACCCCCAGGAGGAGAGCCTTCTCTGTGGTGGCACCTACCCTATGGAACAATCTACCCCCAGAGATACGAGTGATCTCCGACCTTCGGATTTTTCGTCGGGCCCTAAAAACTCATTTTTTCCAGTTAGCCGGTCTGTCCTGATTTTAGGGTTAGTTTTTAAAATTTTAATATTGATTTTAATTGACAAGTTTTAAATTATGGGCCAAATTATAAATTATTTTAACTTTATTTTTAAACTGTGATGTTTTGTATAGATGTTTTTATCTTGGCTGTTCACCGCCCTGAGTCCGAAAGGAGAAGGGCGGTATAGAAATTTGAATAAATAAATAAATAAATAAATAAATAAAAGAAGAAGATTGCAACCAAACTGAACATAGTAAGGAACAATTAACTAATAAAGAAAATGAACCATAATTCATGATTATGAATCAAAATTCATAATCTTCCCTTGGAAGAAAGTGGAAAGACACCAAAAGAAGGGACATCATAAAGTACACCAATGATAGGAAAAAGTATATCGATAGGAAGAAAAGTATGATAGAAAAAGAGTAGATCAGACTTCCACAAGAAAAAAAAGGCATGTATTGGTGATAGGAGGCTTACTACTCAGGGAAACTAACCCAGCAATTTGTAGACTGAACAATCTTCCTAGGGAGGTTTGCTGTCTCTCAGGAGCAAAGATCAAAGATGTGACTGAGAGGCTTACTAAAATAATTAAGTAAACAGATTGTTACCCCTGTTCCTTCTTTCATATGTAGACAAATAAAATGACAAAGATCTGTTGAGAGAAAGTTGGAACTTTGGATTCCTAGACCATTGTCTACAATACCTATAATTGGTTAATCCAACTGGCTGGCCTTATCTGAAGGGCTTTAAACTAAAACAGGGAGGGAGGAGGCAGACCAATTTTAGATAAATCTCAAGGCAACCAACCAAGTAGCGAGAAAGAAGGGGAACTCAGATATAACACAGGAGATGTAGATAGCAAACACAAGATCAGTCAAAAAGGATTCAAATGACTATAGACTAATGCTCAAAGTATGAGGAGCAAACACGATGAACTTGAAATCCAAGTACATGACGCATATATGATATTATTGCCATTACTGAAACTTGGTGGGATGAAACCCATGACTGGAATGTACAGCTAGAGAAATTCAGATTGTTGAAAAGAAACAAGCCTAATAAAAGAGAAGGTGGAGTTGCATTATATATAAAAAATAGTTACACCTCTATGGAAATGCAAAAAACCACCCAAAAACCCAAAGATGAAAACCTTCTTCAATGCATTTGTGTTAATATAAAAAAAGAATGACATTATCATAGGTATATACCACTGACCACCTAACCAAATAAAAGAAATAGAACTTTTAGCTAATGTGTGCATGAAGCACACTACAATATATTGGGGGACTTGAACTATCAACTGGGAGACAAACTCTGCATCTACTGGGAGATCAAATATGTTCCTTATGAATTAGAATAGGGGTGTTAAACTCTCGGCCCATGGGCCAGATGCATCACGTGCTGCCCCCGCCCAGTTTAGCATAGGGGAAAAAAGTCCCAATATGTCATGTGACGCCGCCGTGACAATGTGAGTTTGACACCCCTGAACTAGAAGGTTTGCTATACTGGATTTAATTCTCACTAACAGATGAAATGATAGAGAGGGTGTTAAAGTTACAGGAACCTTGGGGGAGAGTGACCATGAGCCAGGCTAAGATTCGATATTGGGATAAAACTCAAATATTAGAAATCCAAATCTTTGGTCAAGACAGAAGTGCCTCTTCTGTGCCAAGGTGCTGAGATGACAAATGGTATTTGACGTAGGTACAGAATTGTAAAAGGGCAAACTGACCCTAAACAGATACATTCTGTTATTTAATGTTTATTACACCCCAAATGTCATGTAGATTCTAGAGAAGAAATACCTCTTTCCTTACTGTCCTCTTTACTGCTCGTGAGGTGCCTTTGAGCCCCTTATCTCCTTTTTATTATGTCTTGAGCTCCGGAGCTGAGAACCTGAGCCTGTGGGAAAAGGGCTGTTATGTCTTTCCTAGAGAGAGATTAAAGGGTAACCTCTATGTGTGAAATGTCTCACTCTTCGTAATAACTTTGTCTTTATACTGTATAAATATCTGGCCAAAAGCGGCCATCATTGTTCAGACCCTTGGCTGTCTTTGGACTGTTTGAACCTTGCGCAATAAACTCTTTCCTGCATTGAAGAGCTTGGCCTAGTTCCGTCATTTCTCCTACAACAGCTGGTGACTCCGCCGGGACTAGGTGCAAGGCGATATTTCACTGAGGGCCGTTTCGACCCCTCGGGACCATCGGGAGGTCGCTCCTGAACATTCTCCAGGCGCCACGGAGATACGTCTCTGGGAGACAGCAGCGATAGCCCTATGGGACCGACGGAGCTCTGATCGAGTCCAAGAACCCTGTGGTGCAGGAAAGGTGGTCTGAACAAATTCCTGGCCAGGAATCTACAGAGTGGGAGCGTTTTTAAGTGAGTATATTGTAAAAGAATTGTACCTGCCTCATTTGAAGGCAGAAGGAGGGACTTGATCACTCCCTCGGACTCGGGGTGGCTACCCTAACGAAGTCCGTGTCAGGTTGTGTGGGTGGTTAAGCCGTCGCATTTCTCGCTAGTGGCCGTGAAGTTCCGGGGCTACGAGTCGGCGGCAGTGTGATAGAATGGGAGGGGCTCAGAGCATGCCAAATACTCCATTGGCATGCATGTTAAAAGGTTTTGACAAGTATTTTAGCAACCCTTCCTATCCGAAAGGATCAAAGGAGCGATTAAAATTTTTATTTAAGCATGTGTGGCCATTATTGGGGACAGGGTGGCCCCCTCAGGGATCACTAAGGGAGGAAACGGTGGATAAGTTGTGGGGGGTGATTGTAGTGAATCAGGATAAATATCTTGATCAATTTCAATACATTGATCAATGGGTGAGAGCCCTAACAGAAAAAGCTGAAGATTTGCTGCTGTGTCAGGCTGAAATGGTCAGGCTATGTGTATCCAGATCTGGCGGAAAGATTAAAGGGGGGAGAAGTGAGCAAGGAAAAACTCAGGCAGAAAGAGCAGAGGAATACCCAAGAAGGAGAAAAGTATTGACAGAGGATGTGGAGGAGGTAGTTAGACCCCCCCCCTATGCTCCATTGTGGCAACCCCCAGCGCAGTGGCAGCCCCCAGCGCAGCAGCCGCCCCCGGCACAGCAGCCGCCCCCAGCGCAGCCCCTAGACCAACAGCAGCAGCTGCAGGGAGCTGTAGGAAGAGAGGGAGGTGGAAATCAGAGACGCATGAGCGATCCTGGGGCTAGACCGAAAGTTAGGAAAAGTCCCCCGCTGGGAGAAGGTAGTCAGAGTGAAGGAGAAGATCGGGACGATAAGGGGTTAAAGGAAGCAACAGGAGAAGAGCAGGTGGGGGTGCAAACCCGCGCGGTGACAGCTAAATTGAAGGCTAGCAAGCAAGAAGTTACAGCACCTTTGCGCCAGGTGGATCAGATAATAGTAAACCAGCAGGGGCAGGTGGAGCATCAGCCCCTTTTTCAATACGTGCCGTTTACTACTACTGATCTTTTAAACTGGAAGCAACACAATGGGCCGCTGACCACTAAGCCCACTGAGATGGCGGACCTGTTTCAAACTATCATGTTAACACATAATCCAACGTGGCAGGATTTACAACAGTTGTTACGCGCTCCGTTAACTCCGGAAGAACGAGAGAAGTGGAAAGCTGCAGTTAGGCAGTGTGTGAAAGAGATGTTGCCAAATGATGTGGATGTGCAGCCTGAGGTGTTGGTCCGGGCGCCCGAAATGGATCTGGGCTGGGACCCTAAGGAGGAACAGGACCGGACACGTTTGAGGGACTATCAGAATTTGGTGGTGCAAAGTCTCAGAAGAGCAGGGAAGCCCCCAGTGAATATGTCTAAGCCATCTTTAGTGATGCAGGGAGCGGATGAAAGTCCGGAAAGTTTCCTGCAGAGATTGATTGAAGCATATGAGTTATATACACAGGTGGATCCACGGCAGGGGGATAATGTGCGGATGCTGAATGAAAGATTCATAGCTCAAAGCTATGAAGATATAAGGCGAAAACTGCAGCGGGTAGAAGGAGCGCTTGGGAAGAACACGACTGAATTGTTGGAATTGGCACGGAAAGTGTATGTAAATAGGGATAAGGTGGGAAAGAAGGAGAAAGAAGCCAGGATGTAAAAGAAGGCTGAATTATTGGCAGTAGCATTATAGGGAGGAATGAATTTGGACCCTAACCTAGGGGCTCCCCTGGGCCCTAACCAATGCGCCTATTGTAAAGGAGAAGGGCATTGGCAAAGGGAATGCCCCAGACGGGTGATGAGAGGTAGAGGGATGACGAGAAGACCGGAGTTTGGATCAGGGATGCGTGGGCAGTATGCGGGGAGATGGGGAGAACGAGGAATAAGGGGGGGCTTGAATAGAGGATTTGGACAAAGAGGCTTGGGACGAGGTTTTGGTAGAGGAGCTAAAGGGGGTGCCAGACCAAGAAAAGCGATGAGTATTGGATTGGCAGACATGGTGTGGTCGGATTGACGGGGACCAGGCTTGGAAGAACCCCTGCCTGAGCCGTTGGTTACAATGAGGATAGGGGACCAGCAGACAACATTTTTAGTGGATACAGGAGTGGGTAGATCAGTTGTAAATAAGCAAATTGCAGCCCCTGGATCACGTAAAATACAGGTTCAGGGGGTATCAGGACAGATTATGGGATGGCAGGTCCTAAAGCCTGTGATGTGTGATTTTAAAGGAGCTGAAATCCAGCATGAATTTTTGTACATCCCTGAGTGCCCTATTCCGTTGCTAGGCAGGGATCTGCTGAGCAAATTAGGGGCAACAATTTCTTTTGATGAAGGTAGTCAGAAAATGACCATAAGGCATTCCCCGGAGGAGATTTGGAGGTTGATGATAGGGAGACAGGTCGGTGAGAAAGAAAAGGAGGAAAAGTGGAGGATGTTTGATGTGCCAGGTTTGTGGGCAGAGGATAATCCGCCAGGTTTTGCAGCACACCACCCTCCAGTGGTGGTTGAGCTAAAGACGGGAGCAATGCCAGTAAGAATAAGGCAACGTCCCGTTTCATGGGAAGCAATATATGCCATCTATGAGAGTATACAGAGATATTTGGAAGCGGGTGTTTTGGTGCCTACTCAATCCCCATGGAATACCCCAATTATTCCAATTAAGAAGGCAGATGGGTCTTACCGCCCCGCTCAGGATTTGAGATTTGTGAACCGCCTAACAGTTACCTTACACCCAGCTGTGTCCAATCCATACACTTTGTTAAATTTAATCCCACCCCAGGTGGGGTGGTTTTCTGTAGCTGATTTGAAGGACGCCTTCTTTACAATTCCTATTCATCCATCAAGCCAGCCGCTGTTTGCATTTGAGTGGGAGAACCCTCATACGGGCACAAAAATGCAATACACATGGACTAGGTTGCCACAGGGATTTAAAAATTCCCCGACATTGTTTGGGACAGCATTGGCTAGGGACTTGCAGTATTACATGCCTCAGCAACCGGAGATACAATTTTACAATATGTTGATGATGTTTTGGTGACAGGACGGACAGAGGATTTATGCTGGGATAATACTAAAATGTTGTTGGATTTGTTACTAGAGTGTGGGTATCGGGTATCAAGGAAGAAAGCTCAATTAGTGAAAGAGAGGGTGAGGTATCTGGGATATGATATTGAGAAAGGACACAGAGCTTTAGGACCAGAGCGGAAACAGGCAGTTTTGATGCTGGCTGAACTTAGAACAAAGAGACAACTGAGAAGCTTTTTAGGGTTGGTGGGCTTCTGTCGTATTTGGATTCCTAACTTTGCTTTGATGGCAGCACCCTTGTATGTAGCCACCAGGGGCACTAATACGGAACCCCTCGAATGGGGGGGAGAACAGAAAAAAGCTTTTAAAGATATAAAAATTACGCTAACCCAGGCTCCGGCGTTAGCCTTACCAAATCTGCAGAAGCCTTTTAATTTATATTTAGATACAAGTAGAAATATTGCAGTGGGGGTGCTTACCCAACCGCTGGGAAGGTAAGCAACAACCGGTAGCATATCTGTCAAAACAATTGGATGGAGTAGCACGAGGCTGGCCACATTGTTTAAAAGTATTGGCTGCGATTGCAGAATTAATTCAAGATTGCAATAAACTTACTTTTTCCTGTCCTATAATTGTACATTCCCCCCATGCGGTGCAGTCCATTTTGGGCGCTAAAGGACACTTATGGATTAGTGGACAAAGATTGGCAAAATACCAGGCAATTATGATTGAGAATCCCCAGGTATGTTTGGTAATGTCCAATAGGCTGAACCCTGCTACGTTGTTGCCAACGGAAGTGGACACACAGCATGATTGTATACAGGTATTAGAGAAAGTTTATTCTACCCGACCTGATTTAACGGATATCCCGTTACCCAATGCACAGTTTAATTGGTACATGGATGGATCCAGTTACATTGTAGATGGGTATCGGGTGTCTGGATATGCCATTGTAGATGATGAAGGAGTGGTGGAAAGCGGACCTCTAGGAAGTGGACATAGTGCACAGGTGGCTGAGTTGTGGGCACTGATATGTGCCTTAGAAAGGGCCAAGGGAGAAACATTGAATGTGTGGACAGATAGTAAATATGCATTCCTTACTTTACATGCACATGGAGCTGTTTATAAGGAACGAGGGTTTAGAGATTCAGCATAGAAAATTATTTTGCATGGACATCTTATTAGCCGCTTGATTGAAGCTGTGAATAAACCAAAGAAAGTGGCAGTGATGCATTGTAAAGGACATCAGAGGGGAGATGATAAGGTAGCTATGGGGAATAGAGCAGCTGATGTAGAAGCAAGGGAAGCGGCAAAGCAAGAGGGACCGCTGCCCGATTTGTCTGTTTGTGTAGCAATGGATTTAGGGGTTATACCCCCTGAAATCAAACCAACATATACGCAACAGGAAAGTGTGAAAACAGTGACAGATTTGAAAGCTCAGGTTGAAGATGGGTGGTATGTATTACCCAACAGGAGGATTTTCATACCAGTCTCGATGGCATGGACACTAGCGCGCCTAGCCCATGAAACAACACACATGGGTAAAACGGCTTTAGAACTAGCATTAGGAAGAGATTATTATATCAATGGGCTGGCCGGAGTTGCTGCCGGAACGGTTGCAAAGTGTGTTACATGTGCTAAGGTTAACCCAAGGCAAGGGCCCTTACTGCCCCCTGGTGCCATACTCCGGTCATACATCCCCATGGATTATATTATGATAGACTTTACTGATATGCCTAGATGTGGATTGTTTAAAGCTCTGTTGGTTATGGTGGATATGTATACAGGGTGGCCTGAGGCTTTTCCAACGAAGACCAAGCAGGCACGGGAGGTGGCAAGACTATTACTAAAAGAGATAATTCCCAGATTTGGAATTCCCAGTTATATCTCATCGGACAATGGTCCTGAGTTTGTTCATCATATTAATCAGGCAGTTGCAATGGCGGTAGGAATAAAGTGGCGGTTTCACAGTGCATTTCGGCCAGAATCAGTTAGATGTGTAGAAAGAATGAACAGGACTCTTAAGGAAAGAATTACTAAGATTTGTACAGATAGTCATTTAAAGTGGCCGGATGCTCTACCACTAGCCTTGTATGCAATCAGAAGCTCGCCAAGGGGCCAACACAAGTTATCGCCATATGAGTTAATGTATGGACGACCGCCAGGGTTGTTAAGAAGGAACTTGGCAGGGTGGCCGGATCTGGGGCATAAGGGGGGAGTTTGGAATATGGAAATGGTACAAGAATTTAATAAGCAAGTTGAGAGGCTCCAGCGATATGTGATGGTACAAGTGCCCCCCCGGTTAATAACCCATTGTCATCCATTCAAACCAGGGGATCAAGTATGGGTCAAACATTGGAAGAAGGAGCCACTGGAAGGACGATGGAAAGGACCTTTTACCGTTATTATGACTTCTCCCCTTGCTATTAAGATTGCAGAATCAAAGTCGTGGATTCATTGGACACGAGTCAAGGCGGCAGCAGAATCTGGCTGGAAAGTGACCATGGATAAACAAAATCCCACTAAGCTAACATTTAAGCGTGCTTAAAGACAGCTTTTTCTATTTTACATATAGGATACTTGGAGCTGTGACCAATTGTGGGGACCCGCAACAGATCAAGAAAGTGGACTGGATACCTGGGGTGGCGCATTATTTTGGAGGCAGATTAAAGACAAGCGGCTGAAAAACAAGGATCCATGTGGGAGGAGAGTTGGATGTGGGCGTATTGGGGATTGGGGGTATTGGTCCTGTCGATTATTGTGTTTTACAGGTATAAACAGTGGTTTTGTGGACAACCGAAGAGCATCGAGGCACCAGCTACTCCAATCCCTAACTGCCTGGATCTTCTTCTGAACACCCATATAGTATAAATTGTTTGCTTATCAAAGAAATACTGGTTGTAATAGGTGAAAGGCGATTCTCGAATGTACCAAAATTTTTGTCTTTCCAATGTGTTGGTTTTGTAATTGTGGATGTGAGTGTTGTTGTTGCGCTCATTGTATAGATTGTGTTTTATGCACAGGGTGTTTGGTTGAGTGTGACATAAAAATCATAGAAGATGTGCTAGAGCACTATTTGGTGATAGGTTTGGAAACATCTTATTATACACTTAAGACTAGCCCAACTATTGAGATAGCATTGAGAGATCGGAATAAAAAGGACTGGGAGGATGCAGAACATGGTGATTGTTGGACTGGGATTATGGATAAGTGGATGAGTAATGGGACTGCGAAGTGAGTCAGATATTCCCAGGATAGAACCAACAAGCAAAGAGAATTGTGACCCGTGCATACGGACAACATTACAGGGAACACGAGTTTCTAAAACCTTGATTTAGAAACACTCAAAAACCTGATGGGTGTAAGGAACACACACCCCGAACCTGTCAAGTAAACAATACCATATATCACATGTGTATACTAAAGGATAAGGTGCAGTGCTATAACCCAGCAGAAGCCAAACGGATAACTACTTATGAAATGTCAATATACACAACAGAATGTGGGAGAGAAGAACTTTTGAACAGGACAGAATTTAGGAAGTTGGGGAATCCAGTAGAGATAACATTTGATGCCTGTTTAGCTATTAATCGTAACTGTGATGTCTGGAAGTCAACATGTGGGACATTAGAATGGGAAAGAAGTTATATGTTGGACAAAAAGTATATGTGCCAAAAGCAGGGAGAATGCAGTGATCGAAGCACATATAGTTATTGTCCATATTGGTCTTGTGCAGTTATGTGGACAGGAGATCAACCAGGGGGTACCCAGAGATGCAAGTTGGAAAATGGGGTAGCTAGTAGCAACTGCCGACAGAATGAATGTAATCCTATAAAGATCACATGTATCCCGACAAAACTATGGAAGGAGGATTACGGATTAGGAATCTATGCTAAGGGAAAAGATCCCCTTGTAACCCTTCGATGGTATGTTACTAAGGTTACCAGAGCAACACATGATACAAAAGGATTGTTCTGGT
This sequence comes from Pituophis catenifer annectens, assembly GCF_029215685.1. Lineage (NCBI taxonomy): Eukaryota > Metazoa > Chordata > Lepidosauria > Squamata > Colubridae > Pituophis > Pituophis catenifer. The sequence continues at coordinate 100,368,759 of NW_027256883.1, read as the reverse complement.
CATATTATTTGGAGATGGAGAAGTTGAATATACCTGAAATTCCTAGTCATGTAACAAATACCTTTGTCAAATTGGCAGAAGACATAGCCCATACCCTGAATGTATCAAATTGTTTTGTTTGTGGAGGGACTAACATGGGAGAAAAATGGCCATGGGAAGCCCAGGAATTAAATTATTCCAAAATATTAGAAATGGATCAGAAAAACAACCTGTCATATAATAAGGGTAAGGATGGAGATTGGACATTGACTACTAGTCTGGTAGGGAACGTGAGTTTTCAGAGAAAAATTGTGGCGGGCTGTCATCAGGTAGGAAACCTCATATGTACAGGCAAATGGGAAAGTAAGGTATGGTGGCCAGGAAGCAATGCCACAGAGGGAACTGATGAAATGGCTCTGTTTCTGGTAAATGGGCTGTCCTTTTTAAAGGATCCAGATAATCAGACCCTTGAATGGCTGGCTCCTGATGGACTATACTGGATATGTGGTAAAATGGCATATGGGGTTCTACCAAAATCTTGGTGTGGAGCCTGTGTCTTGGGATTAATTAGGCCCAGATTCTTTTTGCTTCCCCTTAAAACCCGACAGGTTTTAGGTGTCCCGGTATATGATGAGGTGGGAAATTTAAGACAAAGAAGACATGTAGACACATCTGCAATAGGAAAAGTTAGGGTCGGAGGTAACCAACGTAGTTGGGGAAGTGAAGAGTGGCCTGCAGAGCGAATTATTGAGGTTTATGGACCAGCTACATGGGCGGAAGATGGCATGTATGGCTATCGGACCCCTATATATATTCTGAACTGTTTAATTCGTCTGCAAGCTGTGGTTGAAATCATCACCAACGAAACTGTAAAAGGTCTTACTCAATTAGCTAGGGAGAGTGTCAAATCAAGGACATATATTATGCAGAATAGATTAGCCTTAGACTATTTGTTAGCCAAGGAAGGAGGGTTATGTGGAAAGTTTAATTTGACTAACTGCTGCATAGAAGTTGATGAAAGCGGAAAGGTTATTAAGGAAATAACAGACAAAATGGTTAAAATAGCTCATGTGCCAGTCCAGACTTGGAAAGGCCTTAATTTACAGGATATGTTTTCAGGATGGTGGCCAAAGTTACCTGGTCTGCAGGCCATTTTTGGCCTGGTGGGATTAATAGCTGCAGGGTGTATTTTTCTCCCATGTATCTTACCTCTGTTTGTTAAGACTATTTCTAAAAGTCTATCCTTGCTGGTGGAATGTAAGACAACCGCTCAGGTGATGGCTATGTGGGATTACAAATGGCTCCAGCAGGAAGAGGACCTGGAGGTGTGACTCGTCTGGATAAGTCAGATGAGTCACAAAGGGGGGTATGAGCCAGGCTAAGATTTGATAGTGGGATAAAACTCAAATATTAGAAATCCAAATCTTTGGTCAAGACAGAAGTGCCTCTTCCGTGCCAAGGTGCTGAGATGACAAACGGTATTTGACATAGGTACAGAATTGTAAAAGGGCAAACTGACCCTAAACAGATACATCCTGTTGTTTAATGTTTATTACACCCCAAATGTCATGTAGATTCTAGAGAAGAAATACTGCTTTCCTTACTGTCCTCTTTACTGCTCGTGAGGTGCCTTTGAGCCCCTTGTCTCCTTTTTATTATGTCTTGAGCTCCGGAGCTGAGAACCTGAGCCTGTGGGAAAAGGGCTGTTATGTCTTTCCTAGAGATAGATTAAAGGGTAACCTCTACGTGTGAAATGTCTCACTCTTCGTAATAACTTTGTCTTTATACTGTATAAATATCTGGCCAAAAGCGGCCATCATTGTTCAGACCCTTGGCTGTCTTTGGACTGTTTGAACCTTGCACAATAAACTCTTTCCTGCATTGAAGAGCTTGGCCTAGTTCCATCATTTCTCCTACAACAACCATGTGACATTGGAATTCAACATAATGCAGGCACATGCCATAGAACAAAATCAAACTAGTGTCTTAGACTTAAAAGAGCTTATTTCAACAAACACAGTGAGAGCTTGGAAAGATTCCATGGATGGAAATCATTCAAAGAGATTTAGAAACTGAAACATGAGATTATAAAACCCAATCTGGTGCAATACCATTGAAAAAGAAAAAAATAACATCTCAGAAAAAAGCAGCATGGTTGCATAAAGAACACTGATAAATTAAAAGATAAGAAGGATAAGTATAAAAAGTGAAAAGGAGGGACACATAACTAATGCAGACCAACAGTATATAGTCTGAATCTGCAAAGATGAAGTTAGGAAAGTAAAGGTTCAGAATATACTAAGATTTGCAACAATGTCAAAAATCATTTAAAATGTTTCTTTTCTATGTGAAAAGAAAAGAAAAGAAAAGAAAAGAAAAGAAAAGAAAAGAAAAGAAAAGAACCAGTGATGGTTAGAAGATGACAGCAGCATCTTACCACTGATGGTAAGAAGATGACAGCAGCAGGGGGAAAGTGGAACTGCTTAATTCATTATTTGCCCAAAAGGAAAAATTAGTCCAACCCATCAAAAGCAGTACCATAGATACAAGACAAAATAGACATGAAAAAGGTAAAATAACATGTATCTTACTCTAGCCAAGTTCAAATCAGCACAACCTGATGGATTACATCCCAGAGTTCTGAAGGAAGTAGCAGATAAGATCTTGGAATCACTGAGGGGGCGGGGCTGACATCGTGATGGGACGCGGAAGGTTTCAGTGCTCTGAGACCACCTGTTGATGGCTGACACCACCGCTGATATCTTCACAGCTGGACGGTCCAAATTGGACCTCACTGTCCCGTAGAGACAGTGATAGAGGGCACATCCTGCAGATCCCAGGGACACTGCAAAGTCCCTGGTTGATCCAGGAGAAGTCCTTTTTTCTGGCTGTGAAGAGGCAGCCATTAAGCTGCTGAAGTTGGGACAGCTCCGGAATGGAAGAGAATGAGTGAAAGTGTTACGATTTGGTGAGAGACTTTTAAATTAAGATTTTAAGAACACCCTGAAGTGAAAATATAATTACAATTGAAGATAGAAGAAATTAAGTGGCAAAATTGAGCCTGAATTTAAGTTAATTTTCCTGCAATACAATTTATTTTTATTTGTGGATGCTTGTGGAGAGTTCTACTTTTAAATTTGACTGGACTGGATTGGAAGGGAGATTTCCTTTTTTACCTGTTTAATTGCTAAATTTTTGGTGCCTTTTTTAGTTTACATGATTTTGGATTAATTTTGTTACCTTTCCCTTTGGCCAAATTTTAACTTTTAATTCTTTTTTTCTTTTCATTGGCTTTATTGTATATTGGAGATAGAGGGAGAGTGGAAGAAGCAGGAAATATTACCATCTAGTGGACTGAAACATTGTATCTCTTCTTTTTTTCCCACTGATAAAAGAAAGTAGCAACTGTGTTATAATTCAAGGTCGTTGAGCCTGTTTATAGATAAAACTTAGAAGAGCATCAAAGAGTGTTTACAGGATTGTTTATGCAGGTGCTCTTTGGAGAAACTATTGTTGACAGGCAGATAAAACTTGAAAGAAGAAGATAACAGTGACTCTGGAAAGAGAGCTGTAAAATTGAGTGAGAAATATAAAAGAGCTTTTGAATACTACACAGTTGTGGACCTCTATATTAGATAGAAAGTTTTCTTTCTTTTTTTAATTTTATTGTGTGGGTGCTGTTTTTTATTATTCCACTTCTCCCCCTTCTAACTATTTTTTAATAGGATTGTGTCTGCTTTTAGGAGACGTTTAGTATTTTTAAGTTTTTGAAATAGTTTTTTTCCCCTTTTCTCTCTTCTTTTTTTCCCCTATTCTCGTTTTTCCTCTTTCATAATACATTATTGTTTAATTGGATTAAGACATACAAGAGCCTGAAGAAATTATTTTTTGGTTTTTTCTTTTTCTTTTTTTTCCCTTTTCTCTTTTTTCTCTCTCTCTCTCCCCCCCCCATTAATTGGAGACTGTTAATTAATTTGGTTGTTACCTCTCTATTTAATTGGATTAGGGCACACAAGAGCCTGAAAATTGTTTTCCTTGGATTTTTTTTTCTTTCCTTTGCCTATGGTTATTTGGGATAATATTTGCCCTCCATAAAAACGGATTAGGATTGAGAAGAACCTGAAGATACTTTATTTTTTTAAAAAAATTGAATAGATTGCAACTACTTTATAGATATGAGTAAAATGGCAGCAGTTATTAGTTCTTCCAGATCAACTCCTTCTTCACCATCGGGAGGACAACGATCAATACAGGCAATGTTGCAGCAGGAAAAGGAGAAGGATTAGAGATATGGACAGTAGACTAGAAGAGGTTGAATGTGATAAGAGTGGATTAGGATGGGAGATGGACAAATAAGAATTTTATTTAAGATTTCAAAATGTTGAAGAAGAAAAAGGAGAAAATTTGGCAGAAAAAATGATAGAAATTTTGGCAGAAGCATTAGAAATCACCAAAGAAAAAATGTTTGATGGCATTAACGAGATGTATCGAGTATATACAAGATATGCAATGAGAAATAAACTACCAAGAGACGTTCATATAATATTCACCAAGAAATCAATTAAAACACAAATATTGCAGATTACAAAAGAGAAAACACTGCAATACAAGGGCAAGGAATTTGTGGTTCTGAAGCAAATACCGAGAAGAGTGAGAGATGAAAAGAGAATATCAATTTTTGATGAAAATGCTGCTTCAGAAAGGTGTGACCTATAGATGGCTGATACCAAAAGGTTTGGTGTTTACATGGCAACTTCAAAGATTTAAAATAGATTTGGAAACGCAAGTATCAGCGCTTTGTTGATTTTTCAAACTGAGACAAATCTGAGTGAGTGAAAGTGCTTTGAAAAAAACATGGCGCTTAGCCTTAAAGTTAACGAGCCAATGAGTGTGGATTGGTGAAGTTATTTTGTGTTACAAGTTTTCAAGTTGTTGCAAAGTTGCCTTGTTTGCTATAAGAGAAGCAAGTGGAAAATTTCTCCCTTTCTAATATTGGACTTTGTTTTACCTTAGCTTTTAATTGATCAAATCTGGGGGACTTTTTTAGAAGTCTTTGTGCAGGAGGGAAAGGAAAAGGAACTTCCCTTTTTAGAAAATCCAGACTACATGCTAGGATGGCTTCAAAGAAGCAGGAAGGGAAGGCAGCAGGGGGGGGATCCCCCACACATAAACAAGAAACGCAGCTTCCCTCTGCACAGCAGTTACAGACCCAGAAAAAAGAATTTGATGTGGGAGATTTAAAACAATTTATTTCTAAAACTCTGGATGATAAATTTCTAAAATCTCAACAGGAGATAGATGATAAACTTCAAAAATCACATCAGGAATTTATGCAGGAAATTAATGAAGTTAAAGATATGGTGAAACAGAATCAAAATAAGGTGACCAAAAAAATATCAGAAGTGGCGTCTGGCCTGGCAGAATTTATTGGGAAAGTTGATTTTAAAGTTGAAGAATTTAAATCAGAAGTTAATGTCAAGATGAAAGACAATGATTATAAAATTGATGAAGTTGACAATAAAATGCAGAGAATTGAAGATGAGATTGTTATGATACAATTCCGGGCGATGGAATTCGCCATACGGCTTCGGGGAATTCGAGAAGGGGAGAGACAGGATTTGAGACAAGTTTGCTCTGAAGCCTTGGCCAAGATTCTACAAGTTAATCCTGATGTGGTATTTCACAAAATAGATAAAATCTACAGAGTGAATTCTTGGGTGGCCAGACAAAGACAACTGCCTAGAGATGTGGTCATATACTTTTCAGATAGAGAAATTAGAAATGATATCCTGCAAAAATCTTTTCATACTTCTGTACAAGTGGGGGGTTCACGACTTGAAATCTTTAAAGAATTACCTCCTAAAATGTTGAAAGCCAGAAAAGAATTTGGTTTTCTTGTTAAGGAATTGAAAAATTTACAGATACCCTTCCGGTGGGATGCACCAGCTGGGATAATTTTTAGATATAAGGGAGAAGGATATCGGTTGAATACCGTGGAGAAGGCACAACACTTTTACACTACTATTCTTAAGGAAAGAACACCATCTCCACGTACATCCACAGTTTTGGAGATTAAAGAGAGTGAAGAGAGGCAATTGCAAGAACAGTCTAAGCAGGAATTAGAAGTAGTGCAAGGTGCAGAAGGAGGTTTTCTGAGTGAGCCCTTGTTTGATTCTTCTCCAATTTTGGATTTGATTCAGTTGACTGAAGTTAAAGATCAACGTATAACTAGAGCTCAATCTAAGATACTTAAACAAAAGCAACAACAACAACAGGAAAGACAAGACAAGAAGGCAGTTAAGAGTACTGTACAAGAGAGTGGAGCTATGGGAGGAGCGAGATCGAAGCTCTCGGATGAACTTCAAGCATTTTGCTCTGTGCTCCAGAAAGAGGCTGATGACCTTTAAGTGTTTATCTTGGAATGTCAATGGGTTGAATTCAGCACAGAAAAGGAAGAAACTATTTACATATTTGAAACAATTTAATAATGATATAATATGTTTACAAGAAACGCATATCACAACTCAAGATCAAAAATATTTGATAAACTCAAAACTAGGAGCACATTTTATATCTTCAACTTCGCAGAAAAAGAATGGTGTGGTTATTTATGTAAATAAAAAGTTAACAGCTAAAGTTATAGAAGTAGATCAAGATGGTAGGTTTGTAGCAATTGAATTGTTTACAGCAAATGGCCAAATTCTTTTGATTGGAATTTATGCTCCCAATCAACAACAGGACTATTTTTATAAGATGTTACATACTAAAATATTGCAATGGGACTATAGATCTATTTTAATTATGGGAGACTGGAACGGAGTAATTGATTCTAAACTAGATAAAAAGAGTTTGGCAAAGTCTAGAATTAGACTACCACAGACTTTTTTTGATATGAAAGAAGATATGGAACTAAAAGATGTCTGGAGAATACATAACCCAAATGAATTGGATTACACTTTCTTTTCTGATAGACATAGATCCTTTTCTAGGATTGATTTTATCCTGTTGTCAAATGATCTACTTGTTAAGACAAAAAGAACAAAGATTTTTCCAAGAACTTTGACTGACCATAGCCCTGTATGGATAGAAATTGAGATGGATAAGGTTGAGAGACGTTCTTGGAGATTAAATGAGAACTTGTTTAGATATGAAAAAAATACAATAGAACTTAAAAAGCATTTGAAAGAATTTTTTGAAACAAATTTGAATAAAGGTACCCCAATTGAAATTGTTTGGGACGCAAGTAAAGCTTATATGAGAGGGGTACTTATCTACATGAACTCTAAACATAGACTGTTCCGACAAAAGAAAAGATCTGAATTGGAAACGGAAATAAAGAATAAAGAACAGTTACTTATTAAAAACCCAACAGATGAAAGAATACGAAGTGCTATAAAACTTTTGAAAGACCAATTTCAAATGCTTATGGCGGAACAAGTTGCAACAAACTTACAATATGCGAAGCATAATACATTTTGCAACGCTAATAAACCGGGCAGATGGTTGGCTTACACATTGAGGAAAAAACAAAGTATACGGATTATTGATAGTATTGATATTGGAGGGAAAGAAATTTTTCAACAAAAATTAATTAAAGAAGCTTTTGTGGACTATTATACCAAACTATATGCCAAAGAGGAGGTGCAGAATGGACTTATAGAAAAATATTTAAATGATAAGAGAGTTTCAAAAATTACTGATCAACAAAAGGAAAGAATGAATTATCCTATAACAGAGGAGGAGATAACAGCAGCAATTAAACAGTTAAAAACAGCCAAAGCTCCTGGCACGGATGGTTTGACCGCAGTGTATTACAAAACTTTACAAGCTGAAATGGTGGGACAACTTAGAGATTTATTTTGCAATATTCAACAAGGGGGTAAAATACCCCCATCATGGACAACTGCTTATATATCTTTGATACCAAAAGAACAAGTTGGTCCTAAAAAACCAGAGAATTATAGACCAATATCTCTTTTGAATACAGACTATAAAATCTATGCGAAAGTATTAGCCAACAGGTTGATGCCAGTAATCCAAAAGGTGATTCATGAGGATCAAGCGGGATTTATTGAGGGCAGATATATGAAGGACAATGTAAGGCAAGTAATAGATTTATTGGAATATCTTGATACGAATAAACAGATTCCTGCAGTGCTGGTTTTTTTGGATGCAGAGAAGGCCTTTGATAGAGTGGATTGGAATTTTCTACTAAAGACTTTAAAAAAGATGGACTTTGGGGACCAATTTATACAGGCGATTTCAGCAATTTATCAAGAGCAAAAGGCACAGATTATTATTAATGGAAGTCTGACGACAGAGTTTAAAATTGAAAAAGGAACAAGACAGGGATGTCCGTTGTCCCCACTTTTATTTATTTTAACATTGGAAGTCTTGCTAAATACAATACGGGACTCTAAAATTTTGAAAGGCATAATGATAAGGCAAGAGGATTATAGAATAAAGGCATTTGCAGATGATCTGGTTGTTACCCTATCACAACCAATGGAATCAACAATCCTGATGAAGGACATTATACAAGACTATGGTAGAGTTTCAGGTTTTAGACTGAATTCAAAAAAGACTAAAATGATAGTTAAAAATATGACACAAGATCGTAAACATGAGCTTGAAAGGAGGGCAGGTTTTTACCTAAGGTAAAATATCTTGGAGTTCAGGTTGCAGAATCAAACATGAAATTGTTTCAAAATAATTATGAGGTGTTGTGGCGAGAGGTTCAGAAAGACATGGAGATTTGGAAAAAGCTGCAACTGTCTTTACTTGGAAGAATAGCAGCAGTTAAGATGAATATTTTGCCAAGATTTCTGTTTTTGTTTCAAATGATTCCGGTGCTTAAAAGTGATAAACAACTGAAAGTTTGGCAGTCTGGTGTGAATAAGTTTGTCTGGAACGAGAAGAAGCCGAGAGTGAAATTGAAAATTATGCAAGATGTTCCAGAAAGAGGAGGCCTTAAACTTCCAAACCTACAGTTATATTATGATGCAGCAGCTTTAACTTTAACAAGTGATTGGTTTGGAAGTAAAAAGGCTGGAATATTGAATGCAGAAAGTTTTGATCTTGAATTTGGATGGCATGCTTACTTATTTTATGATGACAAAGTTGATAAAGTATTTAAAAGTCATATACTTAGAGACTCTTTGATGAGAGTTTGGAAGAAGCACCGACTCAAATGGGATTATAAAATACCGCTATGGCTGGATCTTGGTCATACTTTATGGAATACAAATATAATGTCACTCGGGGGGTTTTTATACAAAGAGGTTCTTTTTACAGATGCGGGCAGATGGCAGCTGAAGACATTGCAGACACTGTTGGACGAAGGGATTAATTTAACTTGGTTACAATATAATCAATTACAACTGAGATGGAAAGAGGACCAAAAAACTGGCATTATGTTGCATGAGGAAGAATTGGTTAGACATATAAGAGAGAAAGGTCCAATGCATATTAAAAGGCTTTATAATGTATTGTTAGAAAGAGATTCAGAAACGGAATTAGTTAAAGATTGTATGATTAAGTGGGCACAGAATTTTGAAGAACCAGTGATGCTGGAAACTTGGGAAAAAATTTGGGTTCAGAATGTTAAATTTACACAGTCACAAAACCTGAGAGAAAATTTTTATAAAATGTTTTATAGATGGCATTTAGATCCTAAAAAGTTGTCATGTATGTACCCTAATGTTCAGCCAAAATGTTGGAGATGTGAATGTTTAGATGCTACGTATTATCATGTTTGGTGGACCTGCAGGAAAGTTAAGGCTTTTTGGATAAAAATTTGGTGGGTCATGCAGAATGTTTTGAGGAAAAAAATTCAATTTTCTCCACAGTTGTTTTTATTGGGTATAGTTAAGGGTTTTACACGGGGTGAAATAAAACTGATATTGTATATGATAACAGCAGCAAGATTGTTGATTGGTAAATATTGGAAGAATGAAGCTTTGCCCACTATCGAGGAATGGATTTTGAAGATGGCTAGTTTTGCAGAGATGGCGAAGATTTCAGCATATTTAAAAGACTGTTCACAAGAGACTTATGAATGGGAATGGAAAAGGTGGATAGAATATGTTCAGAACAAATACCAAATTAGAAAGTATCAAATAGCTTTTATTTGAAAATAATGTATTAGAAATATTTTAATGTAAAGAGACAAAGAGGAAAAATTATACAGGGGGAGGGATGGGTTCAAGCTTATATATATCAGTGTTATTAGTTATGAGTACATAATAGGGAAGTCTGGGGGGGGAGGGCTAGGGAGGGTTAGGGAGGATGGGAAGTTTGGGGAGGGAGGTGGGGGGGTGAAAAAAGGGGTGAAAATGCAATTGTAAAACTTTTGCAATAAAAAAAAAAGAAAAAGAAGAAGGTGTAGTAGAAGGCGCAGTAGGAGGCATTGTCGAACATAAAGATCAACATGAATTGAGATCCACTAGAGCAGTAAAGCTTTCATATAAAGTATAAATATGGAAGAGAAAAAATTGATTACAATGAATATAAATGGACTTAATATAGCAACTAAAAGAAGAAAGGTATTTCATAAATTGGAGAAATTAAAATTGGATATAATTTGTTTACAAGAAGTGCATATTAAAAAACAATATGAACAACTTTTGGTACAGCCTAAATTAGGGAAATTATTTGCTTCACTGCCACAATGCAAGAAAAGAGGAGTGGTTTTGTATATTAGAGATATAATACCAGCAGAAAAAAATTATGCAGATGAAGAGGGAAGAATCTTGATGGTGGAAATGATAGATAACAACAGGAAAATATTGTTAATAGCAATATATGCTCCAAACGATAATCAAGAAGATTTTTATAGAAGATTACACATGAAATTAATTGAGTTGGACTATGATAATATTTGCATGATGGGAGATTTTAATGGCATAGTGGGTGGGAAAATGGACTATAACACACAAAAGACAACAAAACAAAGTAGAAGAATTCTGCCGAAATCTTTTTTTAAGATGATAGAGGAAATAAATTTAAAAGATGTATGGAGAGAAAGAAATGCAAAAAATAGACAATATACATTTTATTCTAATAGACATTTATCATGGTCTAGAATAGATATGATATGGATTACAATGGAATTGACTTCGAACATAGAAGAAATTGATATAGAAGCTAATACTTGGGTAGACCATAATCCAATGACGGTGAGAAGGAAAGGACAAAGGAGAAGGCCTAGATGGACTTTAAATATTACAGTATTAAAAGAAAAGGATTTTGTACAGAAAATGGAGAAAGAATTGGCTTTTTTCTTTAAAGAAAACAGAAAAGAGGATACATCATTGCAAAATTTGTGGGATACTATGAAAGCTTATGCCAGAGGCCTGATAATTGACTATACAAGGAAAAGAAATATTAAGAAAAGACAAGTCTATAAAACATTAGAGGATGATTATAAGGAACTTGAAAAAGAATTACAGAAATTCCCACAAAAAAGGATATTAAAATGAACATAAACATAAACATAAAATGGGATTAATAGAAAAAGAAGATTTAGCACAAAAAATTAGAAGTGCCAAACAGAACTATTTTGAAGATGCTAATAAACCAGGCAGATGGCTAGCATATAAATTGAAAAAAGAGAGAGATTCAAGGAAAATAACACAATTAGTAGATGAACAAGGACAAATTAGATTTGGGAATGATGAGAAGAAAAATATTATACAAGATTATTATAAAAAAATATATGAAAAAGAAAATATAGAGGAGGAAAGTGTTAAACAATATTTATACAAGGCGAACCCCAGATTTCAAAAGATACTGAGATAATGCTAGAAGGAAATATAATGATGACGGAATTGACTGAAGCACTTAAAAAACAAAAGACTGGGAAGGCGCCAGGCCCGGATGGATTGCCTGCGGAAGACTTTACAGGAATCACTGAGTCTCCCACTGTTAGAAGTTATGAATGAAGTAATGTCAAAGATGGAAATACCCAAATCATGGTTGGAAGCATACATTACACTTATCCCAAAAGAGGATGCTGATCCACAACAAGTCAAGAATTATAGGCCTATATCCCTGCTAAATTCTGACTATAAAATCTTTGCTTCAATATTGGCAGAAAGACTCAAAAGATATTTAAATAATTTTATACATTCAGATCAAAATGGATTTCTGCCAAAAAGGCAGATCAGAGACAATTTGAGGATAATTCTGGACACTTTGGAATACTATGAGACACATCCTGAAAAGCAAATGGCTTTGATGTTTTTAGATGTACAGAAAGCCTTTGACAATGTGAACTGGCAATTTATGTTATTACAGCTGAAACAGATGGGCTTTGGGAGGAAATTTATTCAAGCCATAGAAGCCATATATCATAAACAAACAGCAAAAGTAATGATAAATGGAAAATTGACAGAATCTATTGAAATACAAAAAGGAATGAGACAAGGCTGCCCACTATCACCACTGTTGTTCATGTTAACATTAGAAGTACTAAATAGAAATATTAGAGAAGAAAAAAAAAATAAAAGGAACGAAAATTCAAAATCAAGAATATAAATTGCAAGCGTTCACAGATGACCTGGTGTTTATTCTGGAAGAGCGGCTTGAATCAATAAATAAACTGATAGACAAAATAGGAGAATTTAGCAAGGTAACAGGTTTGAAAATAAATAAAGATAAAATGAAGATTTTGACAAAAATATATATTAAAAAAACAAAAAGAAGAATTGGAAGTATCAAAGATGCAGGTCACGAACAAGTTTAAGTATTTGGGGATATATTTGACATCAAGATGCAGTACACTTAAGGAGAATAATTACAATAAGCTTAAACAACAGATAGTGACAGATTTGGCTAAATGGGAGAATTTGCAATTATCATTGATAGGGAGGATATCAACTATTAAAATGAATATATTGCCTAGAATTTTATATTTGTTCCAGACAATTCCAATTAGGTTGGGGAAAGTTTATTTTGAAGATCTGAATAAAATTGTGTTAAAATATATCTGGCAGGGTAAAAAGGCAAGGATAAAATTAAAATTGTTGCAAGATGTTAGAACAAGAGGAGGTTTTGGTTTGCCGAACTGGGAATTATATTATCAAGCTAGTAATTTGATGTGGATTAAAGAATGGATAATGTTAAGAAATATTAGACTGTTGATTTTAGAAGGACATGACTTGCTGTTGGGCTGGCATGCTTTCTTATGGTACAAGAGTACAAAAACACAGGGGTATTTTAGAAGACATGTTATACGAGAGTCTTTGTTATCAAATTGGGAGAAGATTAAAAGACATCATTATTTAAAAATTCCAGTCTGGATATCGACCATTGAAGCATTCTCATACTCAATAACATTTAGAAAGGAACAAATTGTTAGATATAGTGAATTAATGAATGAAAAGAGTGAACTTAAATCGAAGCAAGAATTAGAAGAACAAGAGATAAAGATGGATTGGTTTTCATACATGCAAATACAGTCTAGATGTGATAAAGATTCTAAGACAGAGGGTTTTTACAGTAATTTGACTAATTTAGATAAAATTTTAACAGGTTCTGATGTCTATGTAATTAAAAAATTGTATGGTTATTTATTAGAAGTAAAATTGGAAGAAGAACAAGTTAAAGAAACAATGATTGCATGGGGGGAAAATTTTGATCACGGGATTGATATAGAGAAATGGCAAAAATTGTGGTCACAAAATTATAAAATGACAATGTCAACAGCACATAAGGAGAATTTGTATAAGATGTTTTACAGGTGGCATCTACCCCTGATGAGAATAGTCAGAATGTTCAAGAACAAATCGGAGAAATGTTGGAAATGTCATCAGACTCCAGGGTCATATTACCATATGTGGTGGACATGTATAGAAGCTAAAAGGTCTCTGTAATACCCGCCAGGTCCGCTCCCCCCTCCTGAATTAGCTCAAAAATAAGGGGGGCTTTATTAACCACGGACCTGGCATTGCACAACTACCGTCCTGTCTCCAATCTTCGCTTTGTGGCGAAGGTTGTCGAGAGTGTGGTTGCATGACAGCTCCCACAGTACCTGGATGAAGCTGTCTATCTGGATCCGTTCCAGTTCAGCTTCAGGCCTGGGTACAGCACGGAAACGGCATTGGTCGCGTTGGTCGATGATCTCTGGAGGGCTCGGGACAGGGGATGTTCCTCTGTCCTGGTCCTATTAGATCTCTCAGCGGCTTTTGATACCATCGACCATGGTATCATGCTGCGCCGGCTGGAGAGGTTGGGAGTGGGAGGCACCATCCTATGGTGGTTCTCTTATCTCTCCGACTGGTCGCAGTCCGTGTTGGCTGGGGGGCAGAGGTCGACCTCGAGGCACCTTGTTTGTGGGGTGCCGCAAGGGTCGGTCCTCTCACCTCTCCTGTTCAACATTTATGTGAAGCCGCTGGGCGAGATCATCCGTGGATTTGGGGTGCGATGCCATCTGTACGCTGATGATACTCAGCTGTACATCTCCACCCCAGACCACCCCAACGATGCCCTTGAAGTGATGTCCCGGTGCCTGGAGGCCGTGCAGGTCTGGATGGGGAGGAACAGGCTTCGACTCAACCCTTCCAAGACCGAGTGGCTGTGGATGCCGGTGTCCCGATATAGCCAGCTGGTGCCAACTCTGGCTATTGGGGGCGAGTCATTGGCCCCCACGGAGAGGGCTCGCAACTTGGGCGTCCTCCTGGATGCACAGCTGTTTTTAGAAGAGCATATGACGGCCGTGGCCAGGAGGGCTTTCTATCAGGTTCGCTTGATACGCCAGTTGCATCCCTTTCTGGATCGGGACTCCCTATGCACGGTCACTCATGCCCTCGTCACCTCTCGCCTGGACTACTGCAATGCTCTCTACATGGGGCTCCCCTTGAGGAGCACTCGGAAGCTCCAGCTGGTCCAGAATGCGGCCGCGCGGGTAATTATGGGGGCGACATGGTGCTCCCATGTGACACCTTGCCTGCACGAGCTGCACTGGCTTCCAGTGGTCTTCTGGGTGCGCTTCAAGGTATTGGTTCTCACCTTTAAAGCGCTCCATGGCTTAGGGCCCAGTTATTTATGAGACCACCTTCTGCCACCGATAACCTCCCACCAGCCAACTCGGTCCCACAGAGAGGGCCTCCTTAGGGTGCCGTCGGTCAAGCAATGCCAACTGATGACCCCCAGGGGGAGAGCCTTCTCTGTGGGGGCACCCGCCCTCTGGAACGAGCTACCCCAGGAATACGACTAGTCCCGGACCTCCGGACCTTCCGTCGAGCTTTGAAGACCTTCCTATTTCAGCAAGCTGGGCTGGCTTGAAATTTTAATCGGTTATTTTAAGGGTAATGGGTTTTAATTTTTGGGAAGCCAATTCGATTTAATTCTGCTTTTAAATTATTTTAAATTTTATATTGTATGTATTTTAATTTTGGCTCTTCACCGCCCTGAGTCCTTCGAGAGAAGGGCGGTATACAAATTTAAATAATAAATAAATAAATAAAAGATATTGACTAAAATCCACACATGGTTGGAAAAAATGACAAAGAAACACATTGACTTTAAACCTGAGATATTTTTATTAGGGATTTTACCAGAAACATATAATAGAGAACTGAGATATTTAATTGTGAATGTTTTAACAATGGCTAGAATTATATTTGCTAAAAATTGAAAAAATGAGAAAATACCTACTGAAGATGAAGTTATTAAGAAAGTTATGGAATGTGCTGAAATGAGTAAATTGACATTTGAAATTAGAGAACAGGAAGATAAACAACATTATATGATATGGGATTTATTTTATCAATGGCTAGATAATAAAGCATGGAAATGAAGTATGAAATATGAAATAAATGTAATAATAAAATATATGAAGCATTTTTATGGGAAACAAGCCATTGTTAAATATTTGTTAAATGAGAATAATAGTATAAAGGCATATAATAAATTGTCAAATAAGAGAAATTAAATAACCTGTAAATTTTGGATATGAGATTAAGCACAAAAGAATTATAACCAATCGACACACTTTCTGTAATTGTAATGGATGATGGTTGTTTTATGTTTTGATTTGTTTAAAAATAAAAAAAAATAAAAAAAAAGAGAGATCTTGAACCATATTTTTCAAAGATCCTGGCGCACTGGGAAACTACTACTACTAGAAGACTGGAAAAAAGCTGGTGTAGTTCCTATCTTCAAAAAATGGGGGAAATGGATAAAAAATACAGACCAATCAACCTGACATCAATACCTGGGAAAATCCTGGAAAAGATAAACAAGCAACAGGTCTGTGAACCCAAAGCTATTACTAGAAGCCAGCGTATGTTCGTGAAAAACAAATCATGCCAGACAAACCTTATTGCATTCTTTGACAAAATAACTAAATGAACAGACTAGTGAAGTGGATGTAGTATACTTGGACTTCAATAAGGCATTTGACAAATTAGACCACAGCCTGGTTCTTGGTAAGATAGAAAATTGTGCAATAGACAGTATCACTATCAGATGGATTTGTAACTGGTTAACCAACAAAAAAGATTTGCGAACATCTAGAAACAAATATCAAGAATGTTTGCAGGAATTGGGTATGGCCAGTCTAGAGAAAAAAAGAACTGGGGTGACACGATAACAGTGTCCAATATCTGAGGGGCTGCGACAAAGATGAGGGGGTCAACTCAGTTTCTAAAGCACCAGAAGGCAAGACAAGAAACAATGGATGGAAACTAATCAAAGAGAAAAGCATCTTGGAATTAAGACGGTGAGGACAATTAACCAATGGAACAGCTTGCTTTCAGAAGTTGTGGTGCTTCATCACTGGAGGTTTTTAAGAAAAGACTGGACAACCACCTATTTGAAATGGTACAGGATCTCCTGAGCCTGAGCCGGTAGTAAAAAAAAATGCTTTTAAAAGGTAAAAAAAAGGTTCCAACGATCGCACAGCACAGCTGTGATCGTCGGAGCCTTTTTTTAAATCTTTTAAAAGCATTTTTTTACTACCAGCTCTGGTGAATAGATAGTAAAATAATGCTTTAAAAAAGTAAAAAAAAAAAAGGCTCCGACAATCGCAGCTGTGGTGCGCGATCATCGGAGCCTCTTTTTTAAAAACTTTTTTAAAGCATTTTTTTACTACCTATTCGCCAGAGCTGGTAGTAAAAAGATGCTTAAAATGGTATAAGGCAGGGGTGTCAAACTCAAGGCCAGCGGGCCAGATATGGCCTGTGGGGTACATAGATCTGGAAACAACAAAGGACCGGCCCGCGGTGCCCCTGCCAATGAAAATGGAGTTTGGGAGGGCCGTGTGCACCCCTCCTGGGTTCTGTTTTCAGCTGTGATACCCTAGGCCTCTCTGCCAGTGAAAATGGAGCTGGGGGGGGGGGGCTGTGCAGCCGCTGCAAGTTCCATTTTCACTGGCAGAGGGTTGCAGGAGGTCATCGCTGCTGAAAAAAGCTCACAGGGGCCATGCATGGTCTTCCTGAGCTCCATTTTCGCTGGCAGAAGGTTGCAGGAAGCCGTCACTGCCGAAAATGGAGGTTAGGAGTCTGTTTTTGCTGGCACAGGCACCCCAACACAAGTTACATCAAGCTAGTGATGCCCACCCTGGCCACACCCACCCCAGCCCCCCAAGGTCAAACACAACCCTGATATGGCCCTCAATTAAATTGAGTTTGACACCCCTGTTATAGGGTCCCCTGCTTGAGCAGGGAGCTAAGCAAACTAGGTATGTCTAGTCTAACCAAAAGGAGTAAGGGTGACATGATAGCAGTCTTCCAATATTTGAGGGGCTGTCACAGAGAAGAGGGAATTGACTTAATCTCCAAAGCACCTGAGGGCAGGACAAGAAGCAATGGGTTGAGACTTGTTAAAGAGATCCAACCTGGAATTAAGGAGAAATTTTCTGATATTGAGAACAATTAGTCAGTGGAATAGCTTGCCTCTTGAAGTTATAGGTGCTCCATTGCTGGAGGTTTTCAACTGTTTGTTCAGGATGAAATAAAGTCTCCTGCTATAAGCGGAAGATTTCCAAGATGCCTTTCAGGGCTATGATTCTTTAGGTATTAATGCTATACGGTCCTCTATATACTTGTCTTGTATCTTTCCAGTCTGTAGAGTTTGGAATGTTTGCAACAGTTCATCTTCAAAAATGTTTTTAATGAGAGACTGGTAAAGTGTCTGGTCCAGGTACTTTTCCCATTTTGATCTTTTTTATATCTCCCTTGCTGTTATAGGTCCAGTCATTATTTCTGTTTTTCTGTGATCTCTGATAAATTTTGTTTCCTTAAATATTCAACATGTTAAGAGTGATTTGCTTTTCCACCTAGTTACTTCTTCACTCTCACCTTGACAACAATTGAGAGGGAGGTGGTGGTTGGAATGTCAGAGTGAGAATGGAATGCCAAGATTCTGTCTGCAGATCATGAGACCCTGCTGCCATGCCTGTTTGAATGTTTGATGTTTGAATGATCCAGGCTGTTCTCATAACAAAAGAAGCGGATGTAATCACACAGTGAATTGAGGGGGGATGTCCAAAGGGAAAAAGCAATGGACCAGGAGGCAGTGCAGGCAGTGGTCGAATGGGCCTCTCCCCATATGCGTAGTCAGCTACAAAGTTTTCTGGTTTGCTAACTTCTACCGGCAATTTATCCTGCCGTTTGCCCAAATTGCGCTCCCAATCACCAACCTGTTAAAAGCCAAGGGGAGTGATAAAGCCAAGGCAACCCCTGAACTGGGCCATGGAATGCCAAGTGGCATTCCAAAAGCTAAAGAGATTGTTTTTGGCAGAACCAGTGCTGAAGCACTCAGACCCAGAGAAACCTTTTGTCATTCAGGCAGATACCAGCAATGTGGCAGTCAGGGTGATCCTCTTCCAAGAGAACAAGCAGGACTTGTTACAGCCATTTGTATACACCTCCAAAAAATCAACAGACACCTAACAGAGGAGGGCTGTCTGGGAGAAAGAGGGCCCAGTCCGCTGGGCCCTCCTTACATGGAGGCATTTTCACACCTGGGAGTAAAATTCCTTTCCAGGTGTGGATCAATCACAAAAATCTGGAGGCCCTTAAGACCCCACAGAAATTATCCCCAAAGCAAGTACGCTGGGTCCAATACTTCAAATGCTTTGATTTTACCCTCAAGTACCTTCCTGGGGAAAAAAACTTCCTGGCTGATGCCTTATCCAGACTGCCGCAATATAATAGCACAAAATCAGAAGTAGTCAAACCCCTGCTCCCAACCTTTCAGTTAGCAGCTACAGTAATGACCAGAGCACAAGCGAAAACAGATCTCCCAATGGACAATGCCACAACCCAGGTGTTTATACAACTCCTTCTCACTGACAAATGGTTCCAGGCCCACTTGTTTACTAAAAAATGGCCTGGTATGGCTGGGAAGGAAGTTGTATGTCCCAGCTAGCCAGAGGTTTAACCTTATGAAAAACTGCCACGATTCAAAACTAGCTGGTCACTTGGGATTTGTAAAAACACTATACCTAATAAAGAGACAGTTCTTGTTGCCGCCCCTAAAAAAGGACATAGAAAGCTACATGGTGAGCTGCCCAACCTGTGCAGCAGCAAAGAGGAGGCAGGGAAAAACTCCTGGGCTGTTACAAGCAGTCGCCGAGCCTTCAGCAATCTGGAGAGAGATCTCCATGAATTTTATCATAGAATTGCCTGAAAGTGCAGGAAACACTGTCATTTCGGTGGTGACTGACTTATTCCACAAGCAGATCCACTTTATACCATGCCAGAAAAAGAAAAAGCCCTAGCCAAGATGTTCCTACTTCATATATACCACCTGCATGGAGCTCTCCAAAGGATTATATCTGACCAGGGGGTTCAATTCACATCAGAATTTTAGAGAGCTTTCCTAAGCCTCCTGGGTACTGACTAGGGTCTGAGTTCGAGTCATCATCCTCAAACAAATGGTGGATTGGAACACATGAACTCGGTTCTGGAACAGTGCCTAAGATGCTTCATGAACTACCAACAGGACAATTGGACTGACCTACTGCCTTTTGCAGAGGTTGCCTACAACAATGCAATCCACTCGAGCACAGGCTTCACCCCGTTTAGAGTTGCTTCTGGTAGCCAGAACTACCTGTTGAGGAGCCTACAATACCTTCCCTTAAAGAGTGGATACAACAACTGAAAAGTACTTGGCCAGTAGTAAGAAAAGCACTCAAAGCCAGAGCAGCCTTTAAAGCACAAGCTGACAAAAAGAGAGTAGAACCCAAGCCATTCAAAGTAGGGGACAGTGTATACTTATCCACTAAGTTCCTACAGTCCTTACAACTGTCAAAGAAACTAGGGCCTAAATTTATAGGTTCTTTCCCTATCAAACACATTATAAATCAGCAGGCAATGGGGTGTGCGTGTGTGGCCAGTGCAAAGAACAGGATGGTGACGGCACTGCAGCGGTATGTTCGGCATGTTCGAGACCTCCAGTAGTTTTCAGCACAAGAAGCCTCCAACCAGCCGCTGCTGCTGGGAAGCGGCTGGCAAAGAGGCGGCAGCTGGGAGGCTTCTCACAGTCACACTGAAAAAGAGAGCTTGCTTTCCCCTCTGCCACCAGCCACTGCGAGAGGAAGGTAAGCCCGAAGAAAGAGGTGGTTGTGGGGAAGGAAGCGGGGCATTTCGCGACAAGGGGGGGTGGGTGAGATATGGGATTGTGGTGAGCCCAGCAGCGATGGCTCAGCCCTGGCTTGCCTTCCCCTCTGCCACCAGCTGCTACGGGAGGAAGGGAAGCCCAAAGAAAGAGGCAGTCATGGGGGAGGAAGTGGGGCTAGGGCTGGGGCCTCTGAAGGAGGGGAAATGGGGTGACGCGTGCGACTGGTGAAGGAAGAGCTGGCAGCATGCAGGAGGAGGCCTTTGACAGATTAGGCCAGGCCTGGGCAAAAATAGGTAGAAAGAAAGGCTGCAATAGCTGTAAGTTCAAATATTTTCCCTACCGAGTTCTGTGGGTGTTGCTTAGTGGGGGCGGTCATGTGACTGAGTGGGAGTGGCCAAGAGTGATGTCAAGTTGGCCATGCCCACTCAATCACATGACCCCCCCCCCAAGCCATGGCCACAAAACCGGTAGGAAAAAAATTGAATACCACCACTGCCGGTGTGTGTGTACAGTTCACCACAACTGTAGCAGGAGTTTTTGAACTTGATAGGTCTGGAGGGAGTTTTTGAGCTTCATCCCAATGGCTTAGCTTTGCCTTTTAGCCTAGTACTAACAGGGCAGCAGAGGGCAGCAGAGTGAGCTATCTCAATGGTGGAGCAACATTTAAGATGCTATGTAAACTATCAGCAGACTAACTGGGCTGAGCTGCTGCCGTTTGCTGAAGTATCTTACAATAACTCGGTGCATAGTAGCATGGGATTTCTCACTTTTAAGGCGGCTACAGGGTTTGAATTCATAGCCATGTCGGAACTTCCCCAGGGGGACCCATTCTCCACGACACTGGTAGTATCGGTGGACTCTCTGAGCGGCATATGGGTTACAGTGCGCAAGGCACTAAGAAAAGCAAGGCAGGTCCAGAAAAAGGAAGCAGACTGAAAGAGACCCCCTCAAAGAGAGTTCAAGGTGGGTGATAGTGTACCTGTCCACAAAATATTTAAACTTAACGGCCCTGTAAGAAGCTGGGTCCCAAATATATAGGTTCTTTCCCCATTGTGCAGATTATTAATCCAGTGACAGTTGAGCTACAGATGCCAAAGAGTTCTAGGCGGGTCCATCCAGTGTTTCATTGTAGCCTATTAAAGCCCTTCTGAGACTCTACACCAAGGCCAGTTGGGGGACCCTTTCCGGTCCTCATAAAAGGGGAGGAGCACTATAAAATTAAAGATATCCTGGACTCCAGGCACCACCAAGGAAAGTTACAGTATCTTGTGTAGTGAAAAGGCTACCCCACAGTGGATGCAGTATGGGTGGTAACCAAAGCAGCGAAGCTAATAAAGAGATTTCATTCCAGATACCCGAAATGACCGAAGTGAGACTAAGGTTTTGTACAATGGATAATTGCTCATGCTTGTGTATGTTTATATGTATTTCAGATGTATCTTTCTTTTGGAGGGGGGGTTAGCCATGTCAACAGTGATTCTCTCTTTCACCTAGTTACTTCTTTGCTTTCAGCTTCACAATAATTGGGAGGGTGGTGGTTAGAATGTTGGGGTGGGAATGGAATGCCAAGACTCCATCTGCTGCCACCCCCAAGGTCACACTGTGAAGATGTTTGAATGATCCAGGCTATTCTCATAACAAAAGAAGTGGATATAATTGGACAATTGTCAGGATTCCCCAACCCCAACGAGGTGCAGGGCAAGATGTCCTTGACTTTCTGAGAAAGGAATGTTATTATGACTATATATCACCCTGGCTCCATACAATCTCCCCTCCCAGTTTCCCACAATAGGAAATGTGGCAGGCCTGAAGATCCAATGAAAAAGATGGCTTCCAGGCCTGACAACAATGCAATGAACTGAGGGGGATGGCCAAAGGGAAAACACTAATATTAAAACCATTTCCCCATTTTTCTTTTCCCAATTTATATACCAACAATTTCCCTGGTTATTTACAAATTCATTTTTTGTATTGCATAATTTTTTGTATTGCATAATTCATTTATACCTCCATTTGTTTTACTGTTAACAAAGACAATTGCTGTTATAAAAGGTTAATTTGTTGTGAAATAATTTTCTTTTTGGGGAATTTTTAAAAAATAATTCTTTCATTTTTATCGAATCTAAAAATTTCTTGTTATCTGTTTTTTTTTAGTTTCATATTATGCTGTATGAAATGTCCCCTCATAAAAAACTATAATTACACCCCAAACCATTCTTATATCTGTAGCTTTATTGAGATTCTTGTCAAAGAATTTGTTTAATTTTGTTTTACAGTTTTCCATTACTGTTTCCTTTTTCTACAAAGTTTCATTTATCCTCCATCTGAAGGAATTTATTTTCCTTTTAAGTATTAAAAAAACAGCACCTGCCCTCATATGAAGACATGTTCTGGAACAAAGTCATTATATTGCAATGATAATTATACAACTACACAAAACACATTCACTTATAGAAATTGTTTCAAATTCTCAGAGACATCCAGGCATATGAAAGGAATACAATTATTTAAACAATAGGAAATCATTATCAAATGAAAAAGGAACTATTTGCCACATGTTGCTCTAAAGTTTAAGAGTTCAGAACAGTGGTGGGATTCTGCTGGTTTTTAGGCGGTTCGGCCGAACTGTTTGTTAAATTGCTGACTCGCCCCGCCCCTTGCCCCGCCCCTCCACACCACTATTTATTGCCAATAAATAATGGTGGGCGAGGGGCGGGCGAGCCAGCAATTTAACAAACAGTTCGGTGTTTTTTTGTAATTTTATTGGCCCGTGGAGCTTCAGCATAGGCTAATTAGCCCGTTAATTAGATCGGCCTCCCGACTCTCAGCTGATTTGCTCTCAGCTGTTTTGCTCAGGGCTCTGCTGCTTGCTTGCTTGCTGGAGCAGATTTTTTTCCCCTAGCTATGCTGAAAAATGAAACTGAAAGTAAAGCAGGCTGTTGGCTTTGCTGGTGCTGCAACGTTGGAAAATTAGGCAGGCAGATTTCTTTTCCTTTTCCTCACCAAAAAAGGTAGGTGCAACTACCTTTAGTGAAAAGGTAATTTTCCCTAAAGAGGTAGTTCCTCTTTAGGGAAAAAGAGGAGAGTTCAAGATTTTAAAACACAAAAGAAAAAAAGCTCTATTTAACTAGGGAATTGTAATAATTGAGATACTATTAATTGTATATTGTGTTGAAAGCAGGAATGGTTAAGTTGTGGTTTGGAGGAATATATGGGGGAAATTATTTGGTTTATTATTATTGGTAAATATAATTAATTGATTTGTAAGAAATTGGATTGCATGGAAATAATTGGAATATTCATGTTCATATTGATTAATATACAAAAAAGATAGTTATATAACTAATTGATTTATATTAAAATGTTGAATTTATATTAAACAACTGTAATATTACATAATTAACCAATGTGAGGATGGATATAAAAATAGATGACAATGAGAAGGGGTATAATATAGAATAGAAGGGAAAAATTGAATTTGATTAAGATTAGAGATGAGGATGAAGGGTAATATTGGTTTTTTTAAAAAATAGATAAGGAATAAATATGGCAAAAAGGTAATATAGAAATTGTAAATTTATTTGAAATGACTAAACACTGTTTAAATTTGTGAACCGGCCAAATACTCTGTTCAAAGAAAATAAATTGTATGTTTGTATGTGTGTTTCTAATTACTGCTATTTATTCCTATTTGTTCTCTTTTATTCTTTAAAGTTTAACAATTCATTCTTTATCTTAATACCTTTATATTTGTTTGGGGTTGCCTTTCTTCCATTTCATCTTTTTTACTGTACAGCAATCTTTCTCCTCAAACCTACCACCTCTCTCTTTCCTTTCCTTCTTACTTTCTTCCCCCCCGCTTCTTCTCCTCCCTACTTCCTCTTCCTTTCTCCTTCTCCTCCTCTCTTCCTCCCTCTCTTACCCTCACTCCTACTCTAATTTCCCTTCCCTTCCTTCCTCCCTTCTCTTCCTTCCCTCTCTCTCCTTTCTTCCCTCTCTCTTCTCCTTCCTTCATCCCTCTCTATTGCTGTATCCTTTTGTGCATATGGATTACTCAGAGGGCTGAAAAAGTTATTTTTGACTGGTCCTCACACTTTTGACCACTCCTCAAACTTACGACTGTCCTCACATTTTATGTTTTTCACCCTATCTTGTCACCATGGTGAAGAGAAGCAGTTGTGAAATGAGTGACACGGTTGTTAAGAATGCTACAATGGGCATAAATGATGACCAGTCATAAGTGCGAAGACTGGTCAAAAGTGTGAGGACCTGTCAGAAATCACATTTTTCAGCCCTCTGGGTATTCCTTTTGTGCACAGGGACCACTCAGAGGCTGAAAAAGTTATTTTTGACTGGTCCTTGCACTTTTGACCAGTCCTCGAATTTACGACTGTCCTCACATTTTACGTTTTTTGCCCTATCTTATACCATGTTGAAGAGAAGCAGTTGTGAAATGAGTGACATTGTTGTTAAGAATGCTGCACAGGCATAAATGTGAGGAGGGCCATAAGTGTGAGGACCAGTCAAAAGTGCGAGGACCTGTCAGAAGTGACTTTTTTCAGCCCTCTGAGTAGTCCCTATACACATAGCCATGGCCACCCGGTCACATTACCAGCTAGCCACGCCCACCCAGTCACATGACCTCCAAGCCACGCCCACAAAATAAGCCATGCC
Source organism: Pituophis catenifer annectens (assembly GCF_029215685.1). NCBI lineage: Eukaryota > Metazoa > Chordata > Lepidosauria > Squamata > Colubridae > Pituophis > Pituophis catenifer. The sequence continues at coordinate 100,343,538 of NW_027256883.1, read as the reverse complement.
CACAGAACCAGTAGTAAAAAAAAATTAGAACCCACCCCTGGTTGGGGGTCACCACAACATGAGGAACTGTATTAAAGGGTCGCGGCATTAGGAAGGTTGAGAACCACTGATATAGGTATTCCCAGATTTGTAATTTTTCCTTTTGTCAGCAGGTGGCACTCTCCACTTAAATTTCAATTTACTAGTCCATCGTCCATTGTCATTTTGGTTATAAAACAGCTGTAAAAGTAGAATAAGTTTTGTAATTAAATAATTCCAGCATTTAAAATACCTTCCCAGTACCACATCTTCCAAATTTAGGAATCCAATTTTCTATTTATTTCAAAATCTATTATTTTACTCTCCTGCACCTTCATTTCTGGTACCACCTTCAGAGGTATTTCCTCTGAATGCCCCAAAATGCTTAGATGCTGCTTTAACACATAGTTCTGAGCAAGTAGCTCTAGATTGTTTATTGGGGTTAAATTTAGAGCAAAAGAAAAATCCTCTCCCCCAGTTCCAACACCATTCATCTACTTCTCTCCAGCACCAGGCTTAGTTGTTCTTCGGTTGTCCCAGCTTTGTAGCATTCATCTTTAGCTGCCTCTTCTTCTTGCCATGGCTGAGAGGGAAAAAGAACCCCGGGCCAGACAAGAGAGCTGAGACTCTCCTTGACCTCGCAGGGTGCCAGTCTTTAGTTCACTGCCCATACAGGGCAGCTTTGGCTCCCTCTGGAGCCCATAAACAGGACGAACTCAGCACGGGAGCATGGAGACCACTTCACATGTCCGATCCTGCCGTGTGTCCGATCCCGCCTCGACGTCAACCTGAAGTCCAGATATTGCATCTTCTGCAGGGTGTGTGCCATCCCATCGAGAGCAAAAGAGAATACAGTATTTTCTTGACATCTGAGAGTTCTTCTGCAGACACACTAATTCTGTTTTGGGATTAAATCTGAGTTTGTTCTTCTTCATCCAGTCCCTTTCAACTTCAAGGGTCTGGGTCAATTTTTCCATTAGATATTCTGTTCTCCCTGGCATAAAGATATAGTATACCACATCCTTAACATACTTCTGATGTTTATTTTCCTGGATGCCTCCTGATACCCGCATATACTAAACTTTGGACTCTTTTTCTGAACATCATTTTTCAGAGCGTCCTTTGCATCCCAAGGAGAAAGTTCTAGAGCAGGCCCTGCAATGGTGCAAGTTACCAAAACCCAGCTCTGCATATTTACTTGTGAAAAAGTTGTCCATCGAGGAAGGAAGCTGTCTTTTCACAGGTGTGTGAGCCTATTATTTAAGAGACAAATATACTTGTTACTGTTTTTAAAACCATCAGAACATTTTCTATAGCATTCCTGTCTTGCCTAGTATTGGCCTAGCTGGCCTGATAATATAAAAGAGTATGTCCAAAAGTATTTTATGGAGGAGGAATAAATAGTACAATGCATGTTTTCCAGTATCTATCATCTCCCACTAAAACAGCAATGTGAAATCCTTTTGATGTTGATGATTGTATTTACTCAAGAATTAACACAATAACAGAATAACAGAGTGGAAGGGACCTTTGAAGTCTTCCAGTCCAACCCCCTGCTCAAGCAGGAGAAGCTATTCCATTCCAGGCAAATGATTGTCCCATCTTTTTTTGAAAATCTCCAGCAATGGAGCACCCACAACTCAAAGAGGCAAGCTGTTCCATTGATTAATTGATTAATTTGACAGGAAATCTCCTTAATTCTAGATTGGATCTCTCTTTGATAAGCTTCCATTTCAAAACATTTTGCTTTACATTGCTCCTGAAATGGAGGAAAGGCACCAAGATTGGAGGCTGCAGGATTTCTTTCTTAGGATTTGTTTTATATTTCTTTGTATATTGTGTTTAAAATCACTCGGTGTGGCAGAGCTCCTATGTCATCACTCGGGTGCTGGGTGACCCTTCAGTGTTTCACCAGGGCATAATCACTTAACAGCAGAATCCAGCTCCATCTTCAGGAGCGCCACAGGATGTGTTTATTCCCATTGCCATCTTTCTTTAGAAAAAGATATTCAGATTCAGCAAAGAATTGTGAAATTAAAAAGATATCACACATCTGTCACATAACTACTAAATAATGATTCTATAACTAATTTGCCTGGTATATGTATTTGAAATATAAGTTCTCTTTGTAAAACTTATTCCCAATGTCTCTATTTTGCTGTAGATACTAAATGTGAGAGCCCAAAATATGGTCTTTTGAAATGCCGTGAGGAATTGGCCAAGCTTCTGGGGAACAAATTTCAGGAACGCTACTTTGTCATCAAAGATCAAAAGTTGCTTCTACTCAAAGAGAAACAGGTATAGTAATCTGACAAATTAACACAACAGTACAAAATAATAAAGTTGGAAGGGATCGTGGAGGTTTTCTAGTCCACCCCCCACTCCCACCCCTGTCAAACAGGAGACCCTACACCAGGGTTTGTGCAGAGAGGATCTTTGGACACACCATGAAATATACTTGTCACTGTGTTCCCAGAGCTTTCAGGTAGCTCAACAATGAAATCCATGGAGATTTCTTTCCAGGATGCTGATGGGTTAGCCACCTGTTGTAATAGCCCCCATGGCTTGCCCACCATCCCTTTTGCTACTGCACATATAGGCCAACTAGCCATGTAGCTTCTACATCCTTTTTCATGACCCACCACCAAAATTGATGCTGGATCAGGTATAGGGTTTTAATGAAAACAAAATGTCCTGTGATTTTACAGTCATGGCTCCTCTGCAAAACTAAGAGCCTTTGGCTGGCTGGCACATACAGTTTGCTGCCCACCCATGCAAGTCCATCATGCAGGCACATGTTTTCCTTGTTTTTTTAAGAACCATTCATCTTGGAGCAGGGCTATTTTTATTCCCAGATCATGTCCTTAGACAAATCTGGCAGTGCTTTGTGCTGAGCTCTGGTGGTGACCAGTGATGCTATTTGATTGGCAGGGATGATGACGTCCACCACCTTCTTCTTGGTACTATTACACTGAGGCATTCTGGACAAGGCATCTGCTAGAAAGTTTCTTCCCCAGGCAAATACACCCCCAGGTTGTTAAAAAAATTGAATCCCACCACTGGTTCAGAAATATACAAATGAGGCATTCTGCCTGAACAGGACTGTAAGAAATTTATCTGAATCTTTCTCTTTTAAAAATGTATTCCTCTCAAAACATCTTTTCTCAGAACCTTTTATCCATGATGTTTGAGACAGGCAGACAGCTTTCCATCAGTATGATTTGCTTGTCATCTAATTTTAGTAGTCTTGTTTTTCTAGTCCTCTTCCATGTAAAAGAATGGATGAGAATACCACCTGAGCCTCTTTGAGCTTTCTTCTTACAACTTCAATAATCATGGATTACTACATGGATTAATAGGAAGGTATAATTGTCAATGGATTTACAAGTTATTTTATTATTTTGATAACTGATCTTCAGTTTAGGCAAAGAGTACCTTCCATAAACCAGTCAGGGACTCTGGTTGGTATTTACTTTTCAGTTCTTTGGAACAGTAAATCACAATTACTACAACCTTTTGTTTTCTTGTGAGGTGCAGTATATCTCTTCTGCTCTTCAGTAAACCAGTCTTGTCTCCTGTTCCTCAGGGTCTTTTTTTTTTCTTTTTCTTTTTTGTCTGAAGGCTTGAAGCCAGTTTTTTCTGCAAGAGTCTGTTTTTTAGTTCCAGTGGTACAGAGTACATTCTGCATCTCTCGCTTTTGTGACAGACTATTGTCCATTGAATGTGCTCCTTTGTTTGATTCTTAATTATGGAGAGTTCCTTTGTCTTCCAATTCCTGTTATAGCACCAGCTTTTTCTGATATATAAATATCTACCTCATTGCCACTCACTATTCCAATTCTTTAATGTTTTCTTCAAGGACTTGCTTCCAGTTCATGCCAGGTTGTTTTCAGGCAGGAACTCTATAAGCACTGAAAATTATGACTGTCCAGTCCAATTTATTTATTGATCTCCATCTTCAATTGTTAAGATTCTGCCTTTTATGCTTTTTATTTTATGCTTCTTCTTTTCTCAGGTTCTTAGGTTAGCTAATTACCACAGTCCATTTAGAGAGAAAATTTGTTAAGAATATTCCTACTGAACTCTCCTGACTGATTCTAATTTTTTGATTAAAAAATGTCAAATGGTGATTTCATTGCAAAACATCCAAGTTAGAATTCGTAGAGAGATGCATTTACATGCAACAATTTATACATACAAAAGTATATATGTAAGGTGAATGGGAAGTATTTATTTCTGACCCTTTTACTTTCATACTTGAAATCTGTTGATGTATGAGTAGGATTCATTTTGTCCATGGCTCTCCTTTTCTGTCAGCAATTAAAGTACATTTCATTAAGAAAAGTATAACAATAGCTGATGGAGTTGGCTGAAATGGCAAAAATGACTACTTCAATTAAAGATAAGTACTTTTGTTTCCACATGGAGACTGCTTCTGAACTTCATAGTTGATGTGGAAAAGAATGAAACTCTGACTTTGGGTTTTACCTATTAGACTGATAGATTTTTATAGAAATGCAAAAAATTGTGATTTGATGTTAATGCCTTATTTTACTGTAATAGAGAGTCAGAAGTCAAGGTTTCTGTTTCTTTTTTTCTTTCCACTCTTCTCCTTTCCTTTCCACCCCCCTTTTCTATTTACTTTGTATTTTATGAAACTTTATAATTCAATAAAAATGTTGACTATGAAGAAAAGTATAATAATAACCTTTATCCAGCAAATTTCCTTTCTGGAGATGAACCAGCATATTCAAGCTATCACTATCATATTACCTTCATAATCAATTATGCCTATCTTATTAATAGAGCATGACTAATGATATATATTCCTTTTTTTCATTACTTACCTGAGCTTTCAGAATGCTGGTGACCCAGTCCCATAACTCCGATTGCCCTGTGCATGTTAAATACCTACAGAATAAACACTTGACAATTACTGTCAATTCTGGTGATCTTTGTCTCATTAACTTCTCTAATTCAACAAATAGCATAGGATTCACCAGAGCAGCTACAAAAAAGTCTGAGTTTTTCCAGAGAAAGAACTCACTAATGGAACATGAGAAGTGCCCAGGATTTTCTAAAAGCAGCCAAGAAAATAACTATTGTTATTGCTGATCTTTATGAACTCATGAATAGTATTCCATTTTTTCCCCTGAACTTGTAGTTATAACTTTCTTTTATTAAAGATTAAAGGAAATTTACCCTTCAAAGCTGTCAAACTTCTTGATCCAAAGGTTTCTAATAGGTTAAAACTAATTAACGAGCTATTTTCTTAAGTGATTAGAAGGAAGTTATGTGAACTTAGTGTCCTTTCAAAGCTGCAACTGTTGTTTGAACAAGATGGCTATTTCCTTGTCTCTAAATCCACTAAAGCCTGCTATTTTGCGGTCTGGAGCACTTGTATAATGGTATGTAGGAAAGATGCTGCTTACAGAATGGTCAGATAAGAGACAGCATAGCTCACAATTGGATAGTGGGTGGGGCAGGAAGCTCAGAAGGGACCCTTCCTAATTTCTCAGCTGTAAAGATGACGGCAAGAAATTGTAGTTTCAGACTTGCAAAATTCTATTCATGTAGCTTTACAATAAATTAGAATTAGCTTATTTGGTTGTATTTCTTGTCTGGTCTACCTGGTAAGGCTGAAATCAATTTTGCATATTTCCTTTATAGCTTTAAAAACTAGGGAGGGTTCCTTCTGAGCCTTTGCCCTGCCCATCATCCAGCTGCAGGCTATGCTGTCCCTTATCTGACTGTGACCTAGGCAGCATCTCTTTGCCCCCTCTCCCAAGGTCCTTCCCACATACCATTACAACTTGTGGGAAATTAAAACTTTGATTTTAGAAAATTATGGACAGACTAAGGGGCCAGATAAATTTGAAATAAGATTGTGGAATTAATTATTAATTATTAAGAATCCTTCCTGTGGAAACATGTTTTTGTTTTGAATAAAAAAACCCCATAAAATAAGATTTTAAAAATTGGACACTAGAGGGAACTAGAGGGTATTAAAGATTACAATTAATGGAACACATGCAGTTGACGTACAATTACAGCAAACAAAATATTCTAATGGACATATTGAAAGATATTTTTGAACAATGGATTCAGATGATATTTGCCTCTATGGAGAGACTGTGTCTAAAAGATGTTATGGAAGATCTAGCAAGATCTAGAATTGAATGTAGATTTATAAATGACAGGCTACAAGAATGATATGGGAAAAGATGTTACATTGGACATACAAAAGTCATCAGCTGATGATTTAATAATTAAAAGGGATATAGAAACAATAAACCAAGGACCACAACTTGGGTAATTTTTCTATTTTAAAGGATCTTTTGAGAAGGGACAAAGAAAAATGAAAAATAAAATCAAATTGTACAAAAGTATTTGAACAAATTTAAGATTAAGATTGTTAGAAATAGAAATAAGGAATATAAATCTGGTTTATTTGACCAAGGTTAAAATAAATATGTCATTATCTCTGGTAATTTTTAGAATAAAATAGAATTCAAACAACAATCGATAAATCATAAGAAACCAATAGGAGATGATAGCAGGCAAGATGAGAAGATGAGAAAAGATGAGAAATGAGACAGTGCTGTGGCGAATTAACTGTTCTGCAGAGTGATGGCACAGGGGAAAAACTATCTTTGTGTCTAGTTGTTTTGGCATGTAATTCTCTATAGTAGAAGTTGAAATACATCATGTCCAGGATTTGAGAGGTCTGTAGTTATTTTCTCAGTCCTCTTTCTGGTTTGTGCAGTATATAGATCCTAAATGGAAGGCAGGCTGGTTGCAATTGTTTTTTTCTGCAGTCCTAACTTTCTGTTAAAATCTGTGTCTGTCCTGTTTCGTTGCTGTGCCAAACCAGACAGTTATTGAGATACAAATGACAGACTCAATAATTCCTCTGTAGAACTGTATCAGCAGATCCTTGGGCAATCTGAGCTTTCTGAGTTGATGCAGGAAGAACATTCTTTGTTGCACCTTTTTAGTGATAATTCTAATATTAAGTCTCTATTTCAAGTCCTTGGAGATAATGGAATGTAGAAACTTGAAGGTCTCTACTGTTGATACTGTGTTGCCTACCATGTTTCCCTGAAAATAAGACCATGTCTTATATTTTTTTGAACCCTGAAATAAGCACTTGGCCTTATTGCCATGTGCTCAAAAGCCTGATTGGGCATATTATCAGGGGATGTCTTATTTTGGGGGAAACAGGGTAATATTGTAAGAGAAGGTAGAATAGGAGAGCTTCTTCTAAAATCTACTATCATCTCTAAAGTTTTAAGTGTTCAGCTCCAGGCTGTTCTACTGTTTTACTGAAAATAAGACCCAGTTTTATATTTTTTCGGGCTCCAAAATAAGTGCTAGGCCTTATTTTTGGGGTAAGTCTTATTTTTTTTGATGTACAGGAAGTGCTGAGTGTGGGGGTTGACACGAATGGGAGCACTGCTACTGTCAGGCCAGCCCCCTCTGTCCTACCATCTGCTTGCCCATGGCCACAATGGACCAAGCTCTCAGCGCATCCCAGCTTCTGCCCTGCCCTGCCAGCTGGCCCTGCTGCTGCTGGAACACTGGAGCTTGGGTCTTGCTCAGGCTGCTGCTACGACAAGGCAGTAGGCCATGCAGCACAAAAGGATCGACTGCCCCTTCCCCTTGCCTCTGCCTGCTGCCGGTGCTGCCATGTGTTGGAATCACTTGCTTCCATTAATTCAGGTGTCAATCCATCCCACTGTCTCTTGGCTTGCCTGAAGCCATGAAAGGGCACAAGACCACATGGCACATCAGGATTGCCTCCCCCATGTATCTGACCAGCTGCTGGGCATGCTGCACTTGCTGCAGCTGGCCTCACTGGGGCTCTTCACTCTCCTAGCCATGCTGCTCTCAGCTGCCTTGCTGGGCTGCTCCTGCCTGGTTTGGGGTGATTCGGCTCAGATCTATGATCTCCGGAATGCCTTCCCTTGCTGCTGGCCTACCAGGGCCCCTTTGCCAGCGGTCGCCAGTGGAGCCATGTTGCCCATGCTGCCTTTGGGCTCTCAGCTGCTCTGTTGGGCTGCTCCTGCCTGGTGTGGGGTAAATCGGCCGAGATCTATGACCTCCAGTGTGCCTTCCCTCACCACTGGTCTGCCAGGGCCCCTTTGCCAGTGGTCACCAGTGGTGCATGCTGCCCATATTGCCCTCAGCCTCTACCACACCTGCAGTTGCTCTGCTGCTGCCGCCTCAACTTCCCCCAGCCCAGCCCATCCAGTGGGTCAGTGCTGCCACCACAAGATGAGGTGAGACAGGTGGCAGGGGGTGAAACTGCATCCCTCCACCTGCCAGACAGCAAAGGTGTGCATGCTGCCTGGCTTGTGGGATGCATGGGGCAGCTCCAATGGAAATTAAGCTAATGGGGGCTGCTGGGTAGCAGCCTGGGCTTGGCTAAAGATGCCGAGGGAGTTGCAGGCAGTATGACTCCACTTGGTCTGCTTGCGAAGAGGCCCTGGCAGTGGCAGGGAAAAGCACTCTGGAAGTCATATGGTAAATCTGGGCCGATTTGCCCTATGCCAGAGAGGAGCAGCTCAGGAGGGTGCCTGAAAGCATGAGACCAGCAGCAGCAGGTGCAGTAGGCCCAGGAAAAGGTGTGGGGGGAGGCAAGCCTGCATGGGCTTTTGTCCCATTGTGGTTGTAGGCAAGTGGAGAGACTGTGGGCCAGGTTGACACCCAATTTAATGGAGGCAGCGATTCCAACAGATAGCAGCACCATTAACAGGCAGAGGCTGCGTGGGGGGGTGGGGGGGAGGTGATGCCAATGCACCACAGGGCCTTGTGCCTTGTCATAGCAGCAGCCTGAACAAAACCCGAGCTCCAGGCCTGGTGGCGTGCAAACTGTCGCTCACCACTTCCTGTGCTGGCCACACTTACCCTCGTCCCCAGGCTGATGATGATATTCACTAGGGCTTATTTTTTGGGTAGCGCTTATATTCAGTGCACACTTAAAAATTAAGCTAGGGTTTATTTTCGGGATAGGTCTTATTTTGGGGAAAACACGGTAGCTGCATCACAGGGCCAGTTTGTCTACCTCTCATCTATATGCAGACTCACCATCATTTTAAATAAAACCAATGACTGTTTTATTATCTGCAAACTTCAATATTTTAACAGAGGGATCCTTTGGGATGCAGTCATTGGTATATAGAAAGAGTAATGGAGAGAACACATAGCCCTAGGGGGCTCCTATGCTAATTGAGCAGGTATTTGGTGTGAATATCCCTAGCTTCACCTGCTGCTTCCTATTCATTAAAAATCTTACAATCCATCTACAAGTGTAGGCACAGCTAGCTAAGGCAGTTTAGAGAGCTGGATTTCAGGAATGGTGGTGTTGAATGTCAAGCTGAAGTCTACAAAAGGGACTCTTACATAGTTCTTTGGGGATTCAAGATGTTGTAAGATGTAGTGCAGTGCCATATTGACAGCATCATCTGCCAATCTATTTGCACTGTAGGCAAATAGGGGTCTTGCAGCATATCTGTGATGGCTTTCAGGAAGGCCAACACTAACCTTTTGAAAGTTTTCATAACTATGGATATCAAAGCCACCGGTCTATAGTCATTCAACTCCTTGGGCACCAGAATGGTAGTAGAGCATTTGAAGCAAGAAGGGACAGAGCACATTTCCAGTTATTTATTAAAAATGTGGGTGAAGATGGGGTCCAATCAAGCAAGAGGGAATTACCCTGTCTGGTCCTGGTGCTTTTCCATCCTTTTGTCTGTGAAGTAGACCTTGCACATCTTTTTCTCTGATAACCAGAGATAGGGGATCCAGAGGGATGGAGTTGGATGTAGGAGCTGTTGTTGGTATATCTGAGATGGAGAAGGTAGTGATAGTTGACAGTGGTCTCCTCTCAAACTTAAAGTAGAAACCATTCAGGTAATCTGCCAGTTACTGATTCTCTTCCACAAGGGAGGGAGGTTTGTTTTGGCCAGTGATATTTTAAGGCTTTTTCACACATTTGCTGGTTCATTTGTGGAGAGTTGATTACTCAGCTTTTCAGAGTAGCTTATTTTATCTGCCCTGATCTCCTTTGTTAATATATCCCTGGCCTGATTGTACAGTTTTCTATCCTCTTTCCTGTAGGTTTCCTCTTTGGCACAACATAGATGTTTGAGCTTAGCTGTGAACCAAGTTTTATTATTACTGTAGATGCATAAAGTTTTGGTTAACATACATAAGTTGTCACAAAAGCTAACATATGTTACAGTTCATCCAAGTTCACTGAGGCAGCTTCAAAAACATTCCAGTCTGTGCAGTCGAGGCAAGCCTGTAGCTTTAACTTTGCCTCTTCAGTCTAAGACTTCATTGTTTTACCTATTGGTTTTATGATTTTAAGCCTTTTTCTATAAACAGGTAGAAGGTGGATCATACAGTGATCAGAGTGTCCCACAGCAGTTCTTGGCAGAGAGCAATTGGCATCTTTTATTTTAGTAGTCTATAATATTCTTGCCTCTAGTGAGATAGTTGACATGCTGAATGTATCTTGGAAGCTCTTGGTTTAGGTTGGTACTATTAAAATCTAATACAATGAGTAGGGAGCCTGGAGATCTCTGTTCAGCTCACAGGATTTGGTCAATTAAGGTTTGCAATGCCTTGTTTATGCAAACTTGGGGTAATATGTAGACCCCAACTAGGATGAATGAAGAAAACTCTTGGGGGGAATTATAGGGTATGCAATTGATAAATAGTGTCTCTAAGTCCACATCACAAAACGTCTTTAGTTTAGTGACATTTTTACACCATCAGTTCTTAATACAGAAGCAGATACTTCTACCCTTCTTTTTATGGGATGTTTCTGCAATTGTATCTGCTCTATGAATCTGAAATCCTGGGATTTGCAAGCAGCTATCATTAACTGAATCATCCAGTTAGGTTTCAATGAAACAGAGGGCTGCTGAGTTGTAAAAGTCTGAGTTGTTCTTATTTAAAAGGAGCAGTTCTTCTATCTTATTTATGAGTGAGCGAAGATTAGTTAAATGAAATTCTAAGTTGCATTAATAGAGAGATTGAATCAAAGTCACGTGAAGTACTAGTACCACTCTATAAAGCCTTAGTAAGGCCACACCTAGAATACTGTATCCAGTTTTGGTCACCACACTATAAAAAAGATGTTGAGACTCTAGAAAGAGTGCAGAGAAGAGCAACAAAGATGATTAGGGGACTGCAGGCTAAAACATATAACGAATGGTTGCAAGAACTGGGCATGGCTAGTCTAGTGAAGAAGAAGGAGCGGGGTGACATGATAGCAGTGTTCCAAAATTTGAGGGGCTGTCACAGAGAGGAAGAGGACAACCTATTTTCCAAAGCACCTGAAGGCCAGACAAGGTATAATGGATGGAAACTGATCAAGGGGAGATTCAACCTAGAAATAAGGAGAAATTTTCTGATAGTGAGAACAGTCAATCAATGGAACAGTTTGCCTTCGGAAGTTGTGGGTGCTTCATCACTGGAGGCCTTCAAGAAGAGACTGGACAACCATTTGTCAAATACAGCAAGGGGAAGGGAGATTTTCTTACCCCATGATTCCCGAGTCTCTGAAAAATGCCTCCTTGCTTGCCCCTCCTTTTTCTCTTGTTTCTCTTCTGCCTTTTTCTAATTGCCATGTTGAGAGAGATAACTGCTATTCCCTCAGTCAGAATTTCCTCCGCATTTGAAAAGAAGGGAGGAATAAACCCAGAAAACTGCTCATTATTAAAAGTCACTACCTGATTGTCAAAACCTCATTTCTTGAGTATGATATTTGCGAGAGTCACAGAAAATAATAGAAAACATCAGTACTACTACTGATAGTTTTTGCTGATGTCAGAATTGAAATAAATATGCTTTATGGATTTGTTTATAGATAAAAATGGGATATAGGAAGAAGCAACTGTTGATTTTAAGAAAAGGTGATGTTACTAAAATTGTTTATACTTGAAGATAGGAAATCACTTCTTTATATATTACTTTTCCTTTTATCATATTCTTATTTTTCTTTCTTTTCTAATTGTATTTTTCCTTATTTCTTTCTTTTCTGTACATTCTATCTTTTAAAATTTGTATTAGTTTTTATTGTTTTTTTATTTGAATTCTATAGCCACTCATCTCAACAAGTGACTCTAGGTGGCATACATCATAAAAACAAAAAAATGAAAACAATACAAAATAAATATATGAACATATTTATATTATAAATTATAATATTTAGTAAAATTATTTTTAAAAAAGGAAGTCATGAATGATCATCATCCTGGAGATGTTGCAGTTCTCCCACATTTAGCTTATCAAAGAAACTATGTATTTAAACTTCTTTAAATCTTTTACGACAGCATAATAAACTACATCTCTGAAAGTAGAAAATAGTATACCATCATTGTTTCCATCTTTTAAAGTTGAATATTTACTAGTTATACTGCCTACATCTTCAGCGTAACCAGGAGCATTAACTCACCAAGGGTTTTCATCAATAATAGAAACTGTGCATTAAATTTTGAATGGTGACATTCGTAGATTGAAATGCAGCCAATCAAAATATGGTAAGGACATTATCTACCATTGTATAAATGAGATGAAACAATATTTGTGAATTCTACTGTCATTCCTTTCTCAACTTCTTTGTGCTTGAGATGAGAAAAGCCCCAAGAAGAAAGAACAAACTGAATGTAGAAATAAGCGTGGTCAGTGCTTGAACAGGGGGTTGGACTAGAAGACCTCCAAAATCCCTTCCAATTCTGATATTCTGTATTCTTATAATGGACAGTCTTCAGTATGCATTGTAAGATTCAAGTCCCAAACTACCCAACCCCAGAATTTTTTCTAGATAATATTGTAGATAATATTGGATTATAATGCACTGTATTTTAAGTTGTATGTTTAATTTTAGGTGCAGAATTATATAACTTTAGGTTTATATTCACTTCACTGATCATGTTTTTGTGAAAGATACTCACAATTGCTGTTTTTGAAGAATTAGAGTAAACCCCCATCTGTAATAGTGAGAAATACAGTATGATTATAGTATTATTATAGTTTAAACAAACTAATGAGCTGAAACTAAACACATCTGGGGCTATTCTATAGGCACTTAAATAAACAACCACATCCCCAAACCTGTAATCCCTAAATTCTTGATAGAAAATTTTGTTGATAGTAATGCTTTTCTTTCTTTTTTGCGTGTGGAAAGATTGGAGCGATAAAAGGTACCCTGAGCCATGCAGGCAATTAAGACATTTCACTCCTTAAAACTTCTCTCTGTCCCCAAATCAGGTTGATTTTTCCTGTTTTGGACATACTTTAAGGTGCTTGACCATCTTCTGTACCACATACAAGCACAAAGGCAAAGGATGATTCTAGGGAACAGAAAAAGTTGCCCCATCAAACACAAAGAAGCTAAGAATGTATCTTCACAGAGAAATGCAAAAGCTTTCCAGATGTCTTGTCCCTTTGCTTTTTTTTTTTTTTTTTTTTGCTGTTGTTTCATTTCATGTATTAAATTATGGGAAATGCATATTAAGGCTTCTTGGCAGAACTGGAACTTACTATGTTCTATGCATAAAACTACAGATAGTCCTGTAGTTTGTTTAGTGACTGTTGAAAGTAACAATGGCACTGAAAAAAGTGACTGATGGCCATTTTTCACATTTCAAACCATTGCAGCAGCATCACGGTCACATAATCAAAATTCAGACACTTGGCAATTGTCTTTATGACAATTGCAGTGTCTCAGGGTCATGTGATCTCCTTTTGCGACTTTCTGACAAGCCAAGTCAATGGAGAAGCCAGATTCACTTAACAATGTTATTAACTTAACAACTGCAACAATTCACTTAACAATTGTGGAAAGAAAGGTCATAAAATGGGACAAAATTTACTTAACAACTGTCTCACTTAACAACAGAAATTTTGGGCTCAATTGTGGTTATAAGTTGAGGATCTCCAGTATAAAGAATAGTAATCAGTGCTTGGACAGTTTTGACATTTGGATATCTACCAAGCTGTAAATATTGCATCTGATAGTCACTTGCCGTGAAGGTGGTTTCAGTTTTTTTCGGATCCCCAGGTAAACCTTGGCCGTATCCAGTAGCCACTCTCGCTGTGGCTTGACACTCTAGAGGTGTACAATAGAAAGACAACCTCAATTCATAGATATAAAGAAAGGGTTATAGTGTGAATCAGGTAAATCATTGTCCATCTTTATTTCACTTCATCCAGGACATTTGACTAGACAATTACTATTCAAGCTTAATAAAGTGGAAATATTTTTTCTCTATATAAGCATACTTGAAATAGCTTTAGTCACTTGCATATGTAATCTATTATACCAATTCAACAAAAACTCAAGACTATTTCTGGGTTCTTGAGAAAGACAACATTCAATTTAGGGACTTAACTTTTCTATTTCCTTACTTTTATTTAAAATGCTCTTGTTCAATAACTTAAGATTACTTTTTGTCACAGGATTCATTTCCATAGGATGCCTCAACCAAGACCTGTGAATTAAATTTGTAGTGCCATATAAAAGAAGAGACCCCAGACTATCTTGCACTATCTTGCAGCATTGTAGCTAGGAGTTGCAACAGCTTGCCAATTAAGCCACACACAGGTGTGGGTCTGAGTGAAACTGGGCTCCCCATTCATGAGAAATCCCATGAATACCTATACAAATGTCTTTTTGACCAATAGGGAGCAACTGCAATGACTTCAGATACATGTTCAGAAGATAGTCATCCGGATACAGTGGAAAGACATAGAGAAGCTCTTGGGACATTTCATTGTTAGGGCAGTCTCACCTGAGACTTTCTCTGTGGGGACCTAGGAGATATATTGATCCAGGTTATGGTTGGCAATAATGTAAAGCTGCCTATTGGAGAGTGACAAATCTTGCTGTGATTTTATAAATTCACAGCAAACAGGTAGGGACAAAGCTGGATTGCAAATTCCATCAAGAAGGAGCCCATTGATTGGAGAAATTGCTGGATCTTCCTGTCTTTCTCTTTGGGCTCCTAGTAAACATTAAACGATGACAGTGTAACAAGCAAGAGAAAATAACTTCTGAGACTGAGATCTCACAGAACAAGGAATTCCCCCCACAAATGCAAGCAACTAGCAGGAAATGGGCTCATGGGGCGGGGGGGGGGGAGACACCCCTGATTTCTGCAAACCAATTTCTTGCAGCTCTCATTGTTTCCAGCAGTTCTTTGCTCAGTCATGCGTAAGCTTTTCTGATGCTATTCATGTATAACCAGATCTGTACTATGTGACCTTGGCTTGTTTCTGGCTTTTTCATTTATATTTCTTCATCTTGATCTTATTTAGCCTCTTTTCATGTATTGAAAAGTTTGACTGATATTTTATCTGGCTCTTTAAGAGATTCATTGCTACTGGGATCAAAGAAGAGAACTTGTCAAGGATGCCAGAATATTCACAAACTGGGATAGAGATGGCAAAAGGTCAGTCATGGGGGATTGGCTGGAATAGGACATGGTAACAAGGTCAGCCAATGTAACTAAGTTGCATAGAAACTAAGTCAGCCAATGAGGGCTGTTTGGGAGCTGAAACAGCTTGGAGCCTGGGCTTGGCTTAGGCTTAGTTTAACTGCCCTGTATAGAGGAAGTTCTCTTTGTCTGTATTAAGCTCTGAGTCTGCTGCTGGAACTGAAAGCAATCTCTCCTCTCTACCACATTGGAAGAATCTGCTATTGGTATTGTACAATTATCTTCATGTGTTATATGTATATAAAGAAGTTAATGAATCCAGCTGAATCAGTTATCTGTTTGTGCTTTCTAAATTTGATTATTTCTGCAACAAACTCTGATGAAGGATTACTAATTTGATTCAGTAAAGACTCTAGATTGAGGATGTCCTATGTGATCATCAATGAAACAGAAAATCATACAATCACAGAATCATAGCATTAGAGCAGATGATGTAGGCTATTGAGTCCAATCCCCTGCATGGTACAGGATTCCAGAATAAAGCCCTGAAAGATGGCTATGTAGCATCTAATTGAATCCATCCAGTAAAAGGTGTCATGACTACCTGTTTCGTTAATTGGTTCCATTACTAAATTTTGTATTGGCTGGAAGCTTTTTATGACATTCAACCAGAATTTACTTTTCTGTAACTTAAATCCATTATTCCATGTCCTATATTATGACTGAAAAGAAAATAGATCTTGATATTTTATATGTTATTCTTTCAAGTATTCAAAAAGTGTTATCCTATTTCCCCCTTCAGTCATCTTTTCTGGAAGTTAACCATTACCAGCTTCTTTCATTAACTCTCAAAGGATTTGGTTTCCAGTCTCTTGAAAATCCTCAGTATACTTCTCTGAACCTGTTTCAATTGCTCTACACATAGCTCTGGTGAAGACTAAGCAGAGCTGGAAGGTGGGGAAAATTTGTGACATGACTGGAGGGCAACTATGAAAACCCTGACCTGGGGGAGGAACAAGAGGTTCTACCAACCTGGAGAAGGAACCAGAGAACCACAGCTGAGCCTGTCACCTGCCCTAAGACAGCCACACGAAGGCCAGAACTCTGCTCTGATCCCCCAAGAGACAGAGGTAGTGTCCAATGCCAAGGGATTGGCCCCAATAGTCTCTTGGCATCAGAAAATCAAGGAAGCACTGACAGGAGTGATCCAGAGGATCCAGAGCCAAGCCATGCCACCCAGAGGGGGGCTCCTGACATGACCATTGACCAGAGAGTCAAACTCATTAAAGAAATGCTTGGGGAGCTCTTGGCTCAGTCTCCCATGGAGCAGCCCATTTCTGTACCTGGACTGTAGCAGCAGCCCAACCCACCAACCCAGCATCCCTGATCCCTGTGGGGCCAGTGAGGCAAAACAATTGCCAAATCCCAGAGTTGAAAGTAACATTCAGAGGAAAGGCAGAACAGCTGAGGTACTTCCTCATCCAGGTTTGGAACTTCATGGCACACCATGGACCGAGCTTCCTGGATGATGAAGCCAAGGTAAATTGCATCACTGTGGTTCTGAAGGGGGAGGTGGTTAACTGGGTGGTTTCACTCCATGATGCTGGCACCAAAGAGCTCTATGACTTTGACTACTTCATGTTCACCCTGAGGTGATGATCCGAGGACCCTCTGGCAGATCAGAAAGTAAAGAGAAGGATCAAGACCATCTGGCAGGGCAGATGATCAATCACGGCCTACATCCAAGAATTCCAGGGGTTTGTCTAGCTGGCTCCCAGACTGGCCACAAGACATGGAATGGAATACTTTCAACAAGGCCTCAACCTGGAGGACCTAATCACCTGCCTCTCCCAGGGGTCACCCAGAACCTTGTATAGTGGTACATCCTGGCTGGTGGGGGGGGGAATGACTTTGTCATTATCCACGAGACCATAGAGTGAGGTCTGTGGGGGCAGAGTGCTGGAGAAGAGGGTTTCCCTAAAGATAAGTAAGGGGGAGTCCAATCCCAAGCAGCACCTGGGTCTGCTTCCATTGCAGCAGAGAGGGTAATCAGGCAGCTGATTGCTCAAGCCCTCATCCGGGGCCTATGACTAAGCACTCCTCACTAAAATGAGGGAAAGCTATGGCCAAACCCAAAACTACTGCCAGAGAAGGGGACAAAGTCAAAGAGTTTTTACTCTTCAGTGAGGAGGAAGATAACCTGGTGAAGAGCCAGAAAGGATGGCAGCAGTGACGATAATCCACTGGTGACTGGTGACTGGTGACTCAAAATTAATGGTAGTGAGAGTGCAACTAAAAGTAGCCTCTTCGGGGTGGAAAGTGTAACTTTAATAGTATCTGGATGTACCCGATATTTTATAAGCCCAGCTGTAGCAGAGGGCTTGGAATGCAATTCTGCAAAATAAAAGTACTGGTGGCATTCCAACAGTTGGACAGCTCCTTAGCGGCTCCTCTAGATTTGTAATAGAACTCTGATGAAGGACATGTTGGCCCACCTAACCAAAGGCAAAATCTTTACTAAGCTGGACTTGAGAGAGGCGTATTACCGGGTTGTGGATTAAAGCTGGAGCTGCCCATTGAGTTGTTTCCAGTTCTGGGTTCTTCATTTCAGCCTGTAGGGGCACCCACCATGTACATACAACTAATTAATGAAGTCCTGTATGAACACTTATTCAAGGGTGTCTTGGTCTATTTGGTGACATCTTAATTTATACCAAAACCTGGAGGAGCATATGAAGCTGGTAGAGACTGTCCTGCAAAAGCTATTGGTGGCACAGTTGTATGTGAAACATTCCAAATTTCACCAACCCAAATTGGACTATCTAGGCTACTGGGACTCCCATGAAGGAGTGGAGATAGAGCCAGAAAAGGTGCAAGCACACCTGAAAGCAGTTTCCTGGCCTTCGTGAACTTTTATAGACAATTCATTCCCACTTTACTCAGATTGCTCTGCCATTAACCAACTTGTTAAAAATTAAAGCGGAAGGAAGGCCTAAACCGGAAACCCCTCTCAAATGGTCCATGGAATGCCAGAAGGCTTTTGAAAAACTCAAGTGATTATTCTCAGCTGACCCAATTCTGAAACACCCAACCCCAATAAGCCTTTTGTCATATAGGCAGATGCAAGTGATGTAGGAATTGGAGTCCAGCAATCTGGCAATTCTCCAGAAGGACCCCAAGGGGCCTTGCAACCATGTGCTTACATCTCCCAAAAACTATCTGAGGCAAAATGTAGATTGATAGTTTGGGAAAAAGAGGCTTATGCGGTGAGATGGATGTTACTCACATGGGACACTTCCTGGAAGGGAACAAGGAACCTTTCAAGGTCTGGACTAAAGGCCTAGAAGTGCTGAACCTCCACCCCCGAAAGTTGTCCCCTAAAGTGAGGTGGGAGCAATATTTCAATTGATTTAACTTTAAGTTAAAGTATTTGCCTGGGGAAGAAACTTTCTAGCAGATGCCTTGTCCAGAATGCCTCAGTGTAATAGTACCAAGAAGAAGGTGGTGGACGTCATCATCCCTGCCAATCAAATAGCATCACTGGTCACCACCAGAGCTCAGCACAAAGCACTGCCAGATTTGTCTAAGGACATGATCTGGGAATAAAAATAGCCCTGCTCCAAGATGAATGGTTCTTAAAAAAACAAGGAAAACATGTGCCTGCATGATGGACTTGCATGGGTGGGCAGCAAACTGTATGTGCCAGCCAGCCAAAGGCTCTTAGTTTTGCAGAGGAGCCATGACTGTAAAATCACAGGACATTTTGTTTTCATTAAAACCCTATACCTGATCCAGCATCAATTTTGGTGGTGGGTCATGAAAAAGGATGTAGAAGCTACATGGCTAGTTGGCCTATATGTGCAGTAGCAAAAGGGATGGTGGGCAAGCCATGGGGGCTATTACAACAGGTGGCTAACCCATCAGCATCCTGGAAAGAAATCTCCATGGATTTCATTGTTGAGCTACCTGAAAGCTCTGGGAACACAGTGACAAGTATATTTCATGGTGTGCCCAAAGATCCTCTCTGCACAAACCCTGGTGTAGGGTCTCCTGTTTGACAGGGGTGGGAGTGGGGGGTGGACTAGAAAACCTCCACGATCCCTTCCAACTTTATTATTTTGTACTGTTGTGTTAATTTGTCAGATTACTATACCTGTTTCTCTTTGAGTAGAAGCAACTTTTGATCTTTGATGACAAAGTAGCGTTCCTGAAATTTGTTCCCCAGAAGCTTGGCCAATTCCTCACGGCATTTCAAAAGACCATATTTTGGGCTCTCACATTTAGTATCTACAGCAAAATAGAGACATTGGGAATAAGTTTTACAAAGAGAACTTATATTTCAAATACATATACCAGGCAAATTAGTTATAGAATCATTATTTAGTAGTTATGTGACAGATGTGTGATATCTTTTTAATTTCACAATTCTTTGCTGAATCTGAATATCTTTTTCTAAAGAAAGATGGCAATGGGAATAAACACATCCTGTGGCGCTCCTGAAGATGGAGCTGGATTCTGCTGTTAAGTGATTATGCCCTGGTGAAACACTGAAGGGTCACCCAGCACCCGAGTGATGACATAGGAGCTCTGCCACACCGAGTGATTTTAAACACAATATACAAAGAAATATAAAACAAATCCTAAGAAAGAAATCCTGCAGCCTCCAATCTTGGTGCCTTTCCTCCATTTCAGGAGCAATGTAAAGCAAAATGTTTTGAAATGGAAGCTTATCAAAGAGAGATCCAATCTAGAATTAAGGAGATTTCCTGTCAAATTAATCAATTAATCAATGGAACAGCTTGCCTCTTTGAGTTGTGGGTGCTCCATTGCTGGAGATTTTCAAAAAAAGATGGGACAATCATTTGCCTGGAATGGAATAGCTTCTCCTGCTTGAGCAGGGGGTTGGACTGGAAGACTTCAAAGGTCCCTTCCACTCTGTTATTCTGTTATTGTGTTAATTCTTGAGTAAATACAATCATCAACATCAAAAGGATTTCACATTGCTGTTTTAGTAGGAGATGATAGATACTGGAAAACATGCATTGTACTATTTATTCCTCCTCCATAAAATACTTTTGGACATACTCTTTTATATTATCAGGCCAGCTAGGCCAATACTAGGCAAGACAGGAATGCTATAGAAAATGTTCTGATGGTTTTAAAAACAGTAACAAGTATATTTGTCTCTTAAATAATAGGCTCACACACCTGTGAAAAGACAGCTTCCTTCCTCGATGGACAACTTTTTCACAAGTAAATATGCAGAGCTGGGTTTTGGTAACTTGCACCATTGCAGGGCCTGCTCTAGAACTTTCTCCTTGGGATGCAAAGGACGCTCTGAAAAATGATGTTCAGAAAAAGAGTCCAAAGTTTAGTATATGCGGGTATCAGGAGGCATCCAGGAAAATAAACATCAGAAGTATGTTAAGGATGTGGTATACTATATCTTTATGCCAGGGAGAACAGAATATCTAATGGAAAAATTGACCCAGACCCTTGAAGTTGAAAGGGACTGGATGAAGAAGAACAAACTCAGATTTAATCCCAAAACAGAATTAGTGTGTCTGCAGAAGAACTCTCAGATGTCAAGAAAATACTGTATTCTCTTTTGCTCTCGATGGGATGGCACACACCCTGCAGAAGATGCAATATCTGGACTTCAGGTTGACGTCGAGGCAGGATCGGACACACGGCAGGATCGGACATGTGAAGTGGTCTCCATGCTCCCGTGCTGAGTTCGTCCTGTTTATGGGCTCCAGAGGGAGCCAAAGCTGCCCTGTATGGGCAGTGAACTAAAGACTGGCACCCTGCGAGGTCAAGGAGAGTCTCAGCTCTCTTGTCTGGCCCGGGGTTCTTTTTCCCTCTCAGCCATGGCAAGAAGAAGAGGCAGCTAAAGATGAATGCTACAAAGCTGGGACAACCGAAGAACAACTAAGCCTGGTGCTGGAGAGAAGTAGATGAATGGTGTTGGAACTGGGGGAGAGGATTTTTCTTTTGCTCTAAATTTAACCCCAATAAACAATCTAGAGCTACTTGCTCAGAACTATGTGTTAAAGCAGCATCTAAGCATTTTGGGGCATTCAGAGGAAATACCTCTGAAGGTGGTACCAGAAATGAAGGTGCAGGAGAGTAAAATAATAGATTTTGAAATAAATAGAAAATTGGATTCCTAAATTTGGAAGATGTGGTACTGGGAAGGTATTTTAAATGCTGGAATTATTTAATTACAAAACTTATTCTACTTTTACAGCTGTTTTATAACCAAAATGACAATGGACGATGGACTAGTAAATTGAAATTTAAGTGGAGAGTGCCACCTGCTGACAAAAGGAAAAATTACAAATCTGGGAATACCTATATCAGTGGTTCTCAACCTTCCTAATGCCGCGACCCTTTAATACAGTTCCTCATGTTGTGGTGACCCCCAACCAGGGGTGGGTTCTAATTTTTTTTTACTACTGGTTCTGTGGGCATGGCTTATTTTGTGGGCGTGGCTTGGAGGTCATGTGACTGGGTGGGCGTGGCTAGCTGGTAATGTGACCGGGTGGCCATGGCTATGTGTATAGGGACTACTCAGAGGGCTGAAAAAAGTCACTTCTGACAGGTCCTCGCACTTTTGACTGGTCCTCACACTTATGGCCCTCCTCACATTTATGCCTGTGCAGCATTCTTAACAACAATGTCACTCATTTCACAACTGCTTCTCTTCAACATGGTATAAGATAGGGCAAAAAACGTAAAATGTGAGGACAGTCGTAAATTCGAGGACTGGTCAAAAGTGCAAGGACCAGTCAAAAATAACTTTTTCAGCCCTCTGAGTGGTCCCTGTGCACAAAAGGAATACCCAGAGGGCTGAAAAATGTGATTTCTGACAGGTCCTCACACTTTTGACCGGTCTTCACAGTTATGACTGGTCATCATTTATGCCCATTGTACCATTCTTAACAACCGTGTCACTCATTTCACAACTGCTTCTCTTCACCATGGTGACAAGATAGGGCAAAAACATAAATTGTGAGGACAGTCGTAAGTTCGAGGACTGGTCAAAAGTGCGAGGACCAGTCAAAAATAACTTTTTCAGCCCTCTGAGTAGTCCATATGCATAAAAGGATACAGCAATAGAGAGGGATGAAGGAAGGGAAGGGAAATTAGAGGAGGAGTGAAGGTAAGAGAGGGAGGAAGAGAGGAGGAGAAGGAGAAAGAGGAAGTAGGAGAAGAAGAAGAGGGGGGGAAGAGAAAGTAAGTAAGAAAGAAAAGACAGAGGTGGTAGGTTTGAGGAGAAAGATTGCTGTACAATAAAAAAGATGAAAGGGAAGAAAGCCAACCCCAAACAAATATTAAGATATTAAGATAAATAATGAATTGTTAAACTTTAAAGAATAAAAGAGAACAAATAGGAATAAATAGCAATAATTAGAAACACACATACAAACATACAACGTATTTTCTTTGAACAGAGTATTTGGCTGGTTCACAAATTTAAACAGTTGTAGGAGGTTAGCACCCACCCCTTTCCTAGAAGAATGAACTATTTTGGGAAATATTAAAACGGCAGAATACTATATTTCCCTGGATGAGAAATGGAAAAGCATATTTTACAGTCAAAGCAGCTCCCACCTTCCTGCTGTAGGAAGTTAGCACCCACCCCTTTCCTGGAAGAGTGAAATATTTTAGGAAATATGAAAAAGGCAGAATATTATATTTCCCTGTTGTGATCAAGAAGAGGTGAAATATAGATTTGGCATAATGGGTCTTAAATTGAGAAATATATATGAAATATTGATTGTTTAAAATGATAGAGATTTAGAATGGTGTTTATAGTTTAGAATGTTGGGCAAAATAATTGAATGATAAATGTTTAGAATAAGATTTTTTTTCTTTCTTTTTTTTTTTTTTAAAAAAGATGTAATTGGATAAAAATGGGTACAAAATTGATTGTGGGAATCTTAATAATTGTACTTATTATATGACGGAACAAGCACCTGCTCTAAAAAGATGTATTTTATGTTTTGTGTTTTGAAAAATAAAAAAAAAATTGGGGAAAAAAACAATTTTTAAAAAAAGAGTTAAAATCCCCAGAAGCCACTTCCGGAGGTGGAAAAAAAAATTAAATGAAGTACTGCATGAGTACCTCTATAAGAGGGTCTTCTTCTACCTGAACAACATCCTCATCTTTACTGAGACCATAGAGGACCACATACCCCTAGTCCGCCAGGTGCTTGAAAAGCAGTAAACCTATATATCAAGCTGTCAAAATGTGAATTTCATCACTCACGGCTAGACTATGTACATTACCGAGTGTTGAATGAGGGGATAGAGATGGACCCAGCCAAAGTACAAGCTTTCCTAGAATGGCAGCCCCCTCGCACCTGCAGACATACATATTTTCCTGGGATTCGCAAACTTTTCAGACAATTCATTTCTTCCTTTGTCAAATTGCCAAACCCATGATAGACCTCCTAAAGACAGGGAGCCCAGGGACAAAGCCCCATCTGGGGCAACCCCTACAGTGGGACCTAACTTGCCAAAAGGCATTTGAAACACTAAAAGAGCTTTTTGCAAAAGAACCTGTATTGAAACATCCTGACCCCGAACAACCCTTCGTCATCCAAGAAGATGCCAGCAACGTGGCAGTGGGAGCTGTTTTACTCCAAAGAAATTGCCAGGGAAAACTACAACCTTGTGCCTACACCTCCCGCAAACTCACTGACATGGAAAGACGATGGGAAGCATGGGAAAAGAGGCTTTTGCAGTAAGATGGGCACTACTAACCTGGTGCCAGCTTTTGGAAAGGGGGGAGAAACCCTTTGAAGTCTGGACTGACCATAAGAATCTGGAGGCCCTTAGGACCCTGTGGAAACTGTCATCCAAACAAATCCGCTGGGCTCAATACTTCAACCACTTCAACTTTGTGCTAAAATACATCCAAGGGGGGAGGAATTTCCTAGCTATCGCCCTCTCCTGAATGCCTCAATACAAATGCGGGAAGGAGGAGGTAGTAGATGCTATCATTCTCGTTATCCAAGCCACGGCCCAAGTAACCACTTGCCAACAATGCTGCAACCGGTAAGGCCAACTGCAAGCAATCTAACCATGAAACTCAAAACCGAACTGGAAGCAGACTCTTGATTCCATGACAATCAACACATCTTGACAAAAAGGGAGGACCTAACATGGAAGGGGGTGAAACTCTACATCCCCGAGTTCCTACCTACCTCAATTCTCTGGAGAAGCCATGATGTCAAATCAGCGGGCTACTTTGGATTCTTAAAAACTTTACACTTAGTGAGGAGACAATTCTGGTGACCCAGCATGAAGAAAGATGTGGACAGTTAATAAAAAGCTGCACCATCTGTGCCACCATGAAAAAGAGACCAGGAACCCCCCCCCCAAGAATGCTGTAACAGGTGGCAGAGCCAATGAGGGCATGGGTGGAAATTGCAATGGACTTTATAGTTGAGTTGCCAAAGTGCAGGAGGAACACAGTGATTTAGACTGTGATTGACTTATTCTCCAAGCAGGCACACTTCATATCCTGCAGTGGACTACCCTCAGCCCACTAGCTAGCCAAACTCTTCCTGAAGAACATCTACTGCCTGCATGGAATACTGCGCAGAATCACCTCAGACAGAGGGGTCCAGTTCACAGACCTTCCAAGTTTTGGAGGGAGTTTTTGCGATCCATTGGGTCATCCCAGGGCTTTAGCTTGGCCTTTCATCTGAGCACCAATGGCGGGGTGGAGAGACCTAACGCCATGGTAGAACAGTACCTAAGATGCTACGTGAACTACCAACAGTCCAATTAGGCGGGACCTTCTGCCATTCACAGAGGTTGCTTACAATAATGCTGTTGACAGTAGCACGGGATTAACCCTTTCAAGATAGTAAGCAGTATGGACTTCGTCCCAATGCCGGAATACCTAAGGGAACCTCCCTCCTCAGTCAGGTTAACAGATTGGCTGTTAATGCTAAAAGTGGCATGGGAAAACATCAAGAAAGCGCTAGCTAAAGCGGCGCAGACTTATAAGCAACAGACAGACAAACACTGAGCCCCACAATGGCCATTCCAGTTGGGGGAGAAGGTCTACCTCTCCACAAAATACTTGTCGTGGCCCACCAGCAGCCAGCAGAGCTGGCAGCAGATTCGGACAGTGAGGAGGTTGGGGAGGAACGTGGGCTAGTCCTGGAGTCTGGGGAAGGTTTGGACGATGGCTCTGAGCCAGAGGCAGAGAGGGGGCCAAGGCCATCTGATAGTTCTTTGCTGCCTCTGGAGTCTCTGGAGTCTGACATCAGCAAGGCAGAAGAACAACGTGAGCTTGTTCCCAGTGTGCGCATGCACAGAGCTGCCAGGAGACAGGAACAATTAAGGAAACAGGATCGACTTGGGAGTAAGGCTTGGTGATGATTGGCCCCTCCCATAAGACATAAAAGAGAAGCGAACGGGACATGAGCTTTTGCAGGAAGCAATTAGTTCATCTGGCCAATTCAATATTTGAAAATTCTGTTTGTGACTCTGTGCCAAGTTTGGCCTTGCCCTGCATCTGGAAATTAGCTCTTTGGCAGCGTTCCACATGAGATAGGTGGGTTTTGATAACCTTCCTCTGAAAGACTGTTTATCAAACCTTGCAGATTGTAAATGAAAGTAATTTACAGCCATATGAATTAAAGAGGTTTACCGGGACTAAGTTTGTGCTGTTTAATTTCTAAGGAAGCCTAGGTCAGAACAATACTTAAGGTTTAAACTCCCCAACAAGACACTGGGTCCTAAATTCACAGGGCCATTCCCCATAGTAAAGATTATCAACCTGATCATGGTGCAATTGAAACTACCCTGACTGCTGGGGAAAATACACCTGGTACTCTACAGCAGCCTCTTAAAACCTTTGGTCAGGTTGACCCTGAGACCACCACCCTGTGAGCCCCCAGATACAGTGGTCATAGGGGGCCAAACCCATTACGAGGTGCAATGTATCCTCGACTCTAGGTGTCACAGGGGGCAACTCCAATACTTAATCAATTGGGGGGGGGGCTATCGTCTATCAGAGGCAACCTGGGTAAAGAGCAAAAACATCCAAGCTGATTGCCTCATAGCCAAGTTCCATGAAAGGAATCTAACCAAGCCGGGGTGGGGGGAATCACACCCCTAAAAGATACATCTGTACTCAAATTGTTTTTCCTTTGGACAAGTTGCCTTCAGGAAGTGAGCGAAGCTGAATGTCAACTCACGAAGCTTTCCTGACCCGCTACTGAATTGCCATAGGCAGGGGGATGGGAAATTGCATCTCACAGCTGCACCAAGGAATTTGCACCTCAGTCAAAACAAAACACATCCTAGCTGGCCGAAGTCAAGACCATTTCTATGGAGACCTGCAATGGCCAAAGGGAATGACTTCTACAACCCATGAAATTGCTTCATTGGGGAATGTGACTGGTGACACCTTGGGGGCAGGGGAAAACAGGGTCAGAGGCAAGGCGTGAACTGGGTGAAATCAGAGCTGGCTTCACTTTGTTTGTGCTGACATGACATTCCTAATAAACAACTGGATTTTTCTTGAAAAATGGCTTGAGGCTCCTGCTTTTATTAGGGCATTGGTCAGAACCCTGACAGGTGCATGATTACAAAGCCTTGAATTCTATCATAGTAAGAGACCGCTATCCATTGCCAATAATTCCAGACCTATTAGAGACTACAAAAAATAAGAATTTTTACAAAACTAGATCTCTGCAATGCTTACAATCTTATTTGAATAAAAGAAGGCCATGAATGCTTAACCACCTTTGACACCAGATATGGCAAATATGAATAACAGTGCTGCCTTTTGGTTTGTACAAAGCTGTATTTTCCAGATTCATGAGCCAAATTTTTGATAGATAAATTTGTGATTTTATATTTAGATGATATTTTAATCTACTCTGAGAATGAGGCTCAGCACACAGACCACATACCTTTTTGCCAGGCCAGAAAAATGTTTCTTTGATTTGCAACAGTTAGACTTCTTGGTCTACTGTATTTCCACAAGAGGCTTCCAGATTGACCCACAGAAGGTCCAAGCTGTACTTGACTGGCAAGTCCCTCGCACAGCTAAAGTTGTCAAATGCTTCCTGGGCTTTGCTAGCTTCTACAGGAAATTTATACCATGCTTTGCTCATAAAGTGAAACTATTGACTCAACTGACTAAGAAAAGAGTTACATTTGCTTGGACACACCAATCAGCCTTCAAAGAGTTAAAACTTTTTGCTTGCCAGCCCCTGCTTCAGTACCGGAATACATCCAAGAGATTTATAGTCCAGACTCCATACAGATGCATCAGTTGTAGCCATTGGAGATGTTCTCTTACAAGAGAGAGGGAGAGACAACAGTCTTCTTCCGTGAACCTTCTTTTCTAGAGCCCTGATGCCGATTTCCTTCTTTTTTTTGGGGGGGGGAAGTTTTATTTTAAAAACACTTCAAAGTCCTTTAGTAACAGTATCTCACCCAGATTGTTCACACCTTTCATCTTCTCACTCTTCTGGTGACTGCTCCAGCTTCATAGTGGCTCGCACCAGCCACCTTCCCAGCTATCAGTTTAGGAAGCTATCTCTGGATCGATCAGGGAGTTGCGGACTCCCTGAGACCAACAGAGTGTGCTACCCTTGTTTATCACCCCTTCAAGGTGATTTAGGACCAGATAGGTCCACCCAGCAGCTGGGATTTCAATGACCCCATGGAGCTTTTGTGAAATACGTCATAACACTGTGAAGTCAGCCCCACCCCCCTGCACTTGTGTCAGATAGACGGGTGCAATTCCAATCTAGATTGTGGAGCACACTTTTTCAGTTACCATATCAACATCAACCTCCACTTAGACCATCACCCATCCATGAATGGAGAATCTGAGAAGACTAACCAACTCCTCCAACAGGTACTACAACCAAGACAACTGGCCATTGTCGCTCCCACTTGCAGACTTTTCTTACAATAAGATTAAAATTAAGATAACCTTTCTGTTACAGTGAGCACACTGGCACATTAAAAATGAAATTCTGTTGTCTGCTCTCAAAAGAAAGTATATGTCAGGTCCCATAATTTCTATAGGAATGCTGACATTCTGGTGGGAGGGGGAGGCTTAGGGGGATCTCTGTATGGGGTTTCTGTTTCTATTTCTTGCTTTGCTTTGTTGTAACTTTTGGGACCTTGGGAGGGGGAATGAATTGTGCCTCATCTCTGAAGAGGTACAGCAGCGTTGCCTGGGAGATTGGCATTTATTACCTACTTGGCCAGAGTTTCTCATAACATTTTCATACACTGGGATTAGCTCAATGATGTATTGGACTTTGGGAGGGGCTCTGTCTGCAATGGTTTAATCTAACATTTCAGGTGGGAAAAGTCACATCCTGCCTACATCTCTAGCTGTCACAATCTTCCAATAAAAGTTTCCTTTTGAAATGGATTTCATTTCAAGAGTTCTGCTTTCTTGAGAAGACTGGCAAGGCAGGACCTTACATTAGGCAGGAAGTGCAAACTGGTCAACCTGGAGAGGCAACAACCCTACTATGGGGACCGTACATATGATGTCTACCCAGGGCAGTGATCAAGAAGATGCTGAATGCTGGGGAGGAACCTCAACAAAAACCCAGCAGGAGGAGACCCTAAGTGCGTGGGCTGAGGAGAACATTGCCTCTAGTAGCTCTACAAAACTGAGGTGGTCCATCAGCATCCGAAAGAAAGGAGGCTGGGATGGCAGAACCAAGGGAGTCACCTTCACCCATGGGAGCCACCAGCAAGGCTGGAAGCGCAAGCTGGAGAACTTCTACAACAATGATGAATTGAAGGAGGCTCCAGGCTGATCCAACCAACTCCTGAGAGAAGCCATCCATGGCATGTGGATCCAAAGCACCTCGGCACTGTGGGCAAGGACAAAGTGTGAGAGGAAACTACTGGTGAATGGGGGGAGTCCCCAATCCCAGGAATGTCTGCTGATAACACAGAAGCCACTGGAAAATCTACTGTCACCCCAGAAAATTTGGCTTGGAGGGACCATGACACAGGGCATGGCCTGCGGTTCAGCAGGAGGAGGCTTCTCCCACTAGAGTGAAAGGCACCCTCATGGGTATCAAGTTCAATGGGGACCGCCAACAACTAGGTTTTTTTCTTGAGCATGTACTAACCTACATGTGGGAGTATGGGAGGGACCTCCCCACAGAAGGAGTCAAAGTCAGGGTTGTCACCTTGTCCCTAGAAAGGGCAGTTGTGTGCTGGATGGTGACCATCCACAATGCAGATGCCCCAGAACATCAAAACTTCAACCATTTTATGACAGCCCTGAGATGGAGATTTGAGGACCCCCTAGCCAGCTGAAAGGCCAGAGATCACATCAGATATGTCAGGAAAGGACGCCGACTGGTGAATTGAGGAATTCTATGACCTGGCTTGCCATGTGGATTGGTCAGAGGAAATACTGGTGAGCTGGTTCAAGAATAGGCTCAATGATGAGCTGTATAATGCCTGCATAGCCCATGGAGCCCCAGTCTGCCTGCGTGACTGGTACATTTTGGCTGAGGAAGCTGAAATTGACCAAGCCCATAACCAGTACCATGCGAGTCACATCTGGAGGAGGTCCCCACCCAAATGGAGAAGGAAGACAGCTAAACCTTGCTCTGCCCCGCCATGCTCGACCACCTGATTCAACTGCGGAAAGGATGGCCATTGTGTGGCTGATTGTTGTGCAGAGGTCCTGCCTGACAGGGAGAGAAGCAAACCTTGGGAAGGCCTGCAAAACCACCACAGTGCCCCAGGGACACCGCTTTAAAGAGACGCACGGTCATGTAGTTCCCGCCAGAGTTGCCTCTAGTGCCGAAAACTCTGACCCCTCTGGCAGAAGAACCTGACGACTCAGGGAGTGACTATGATGACCAATTGGTAAGTGGGACTGTCAAACCCATTTTAATCCCCATTAATTTAATTAATAGAACTATTAATCCCACTAATGGGAAGAAAAGTAAGAAGTAAGGCATTGTTGGACTCGGGAAGCATGAGGAACCTAATAAGCCCCGCTTTAGTTGGAAGATTGGGAATCCAACTGAGGACATTAAAAACTCCAGTTTCTTTTTGCCAACATAACAGGTCCATCGTGGGAGGCACTCTAGCCATGTGCGCTACTGAACTGCTGGAGCTCACAATGGCAAACCACTCCGAAACCATTGCTTTCATAATGATGCCAGGAATGGAGTGGCCTCTAGTTTTGGGATTAACCTGGCTAAAGACATGGAACCTGAGGGTGGATTGGACCGAGGAGACCCTCTGATTCCCTAATGGTGAACTGGCTCAGATGGAGAAGCCTTACAAGGCAGGAATGTCACACTGTGAGGAAGTAGCTGCTGCCACAACAAACAGACCCTTACTGGGCATTCCCAGGGAGTACCAAAATTTAGCGGATATGTTTAGCGAAGCGGCTTTGGATGAACTCCCCTCATAGACTCACAGACTGTGCCATTGAGATTCTACCAGGGGCTAAATTACCTAAGCCAAAAATATACACGATGACCCTTCGGGAGCTGGATGAACTGCACAAATTCATAGACAAAAACCTCAGGTGCAGCTTCATCAAACCTGCCAGACCCAAGGTGGCCACCCCAGTACTGTTCTGAGAGAAAAAAGACAGCTTGCTATGTCTATGCATGGACTATAGAAATTTGAATGCTATTTGCAAGGAAAATGTGTACCCCTACCTCTGATGAAGGACATGCTGGCCCACTTGGAAAAGGGCAGGATTTTTTTCAAATTAGATTTAAGGGAGGCTTATTACCAGATCTGAATTTGGGAGCGAGATGAATGGAAAACATCATTTAACTGCCCGTTGGGGTGTTTTCAGTTCAAAGTTTTGCTGTTTGGACTCCAAGGTGCTCCGGCCATTTTCATGCAACTGATTAATGAAGTACTGCATGAGCACTTGTACAAGGGGGTTTTGGTTTATCTTAATGACATATTGATTTATACTGAAACTAAGGCTGAACATGTGAAATTAGTGCAGGAGGTCTTGAAAAAGCTAAGATCAGCTAAGTTGTTTGCCAAACTATCCAAGTGTGAATTCCACCAAGACAAAATAGATTACTTGGGATACCGACTCTCCCACCAAGGAGTGGAAATGGATCCCACAAAAGTCAGAGCGGTGCTGGAGTGGGAGTTGCAGAACTTCCTGGGCTTTGTCAACTTCTATCGGCAATTCATCCCTTCTTTTGCCCAGATAATGCTTCCAATTACTAACTTATTGAAAACCAAAGTGATAGATAAGCTGAAACCCAGCCAGCCACTAAAATGGTCTATGGAATACCAAGCAACATTCAAAAAACTGAAAATACTTTTTTCAGCTGAACCAGTGTTAAAACACCCGGATCCAGAGAAACTGTTTGTAATTCAAGCCAATGCCAGTAACATGGCAGTTGGAGCAGTCCTACTCCAAGAAAATGAAGAAGGCAAATTGCAACCATACATGTACACCTCTAAAAAAATAACTGAAACTGAACAAAGGTGGGTGATATGGGAGAAAGAGGCTTTTGCAGTCAGGTGGGCACTCCTGACTTGGAGACATTTCCTGGAGGGGAATAAAATACCCTTCCAGGTATGGACCCACCATAAAAACTTAGAAACTCTCAAAACCCTGAGGAAAATGTTCCCAAAACAGGTCTGATGGGCACAGTATTTCCAATGGTTTGATTTTACTTTGAGGTATCTACCAGGGGGAAAAAACTTTCTGGCAGATGCCTTGTTCAGACTACCTCACTACAACAGTGCTAAAGTGGAAATAATTAAGCCCATGCTCCTGGCTTCCCAGCTGGCAGCCAAAGTTGTCACATGCACCCAGGTGAAGAAAGACCCCTCCGCCTTAGACAATGCCATCATCACAGAGTTCAAAAAAGCATTGGAAATAGATGAGTGGTTTTGCACCCATAAACATACCTGCACAATAAAGGATGGGTTAGCTTGGGTGGGAGACAAACTGTATGTTCCAGCTAAGGAAAGATTGAAAATTATGCAAGCCTGTCACAAATCCAGATTAGCTGGTCACTTTGGGTTTGTGAAGACTTTACAGTTACTAAAGCAGCAACTCTGGTGGCCTTCATTGAAGAAGAATGTAGAAAGCTATGTAGCAAGCTGTCCCATTTGCACTGCTGCTAAACACAGGCAGAGAAAGACCCCTGGTCTACTCCAGCGAGTGGCAGACCTTTCAGCACCCTGGAGAGAGATCTCTATGGATTTTATTGTAGAATTGCCTGAGAACTCTGAGAGAGCTCATTTCAAGAGTTCTGCTTTCTTGAGAAGACTGGTGAGGCAGGACCTTA
This sequence comes from Pituophis catenifer annectens, assembly GCF_029215685.1. Lineage (NCBI taxonomy): Eukaryota > Metazoa > Chordata > Lepidosauria > Squamata > Colubridae > Pituophis > Pituophis catenifer. The sequence continues at coordinate 100,310,750 of NW_027256883.1, read as the reverse complement.
CAATATATATCTATCTATATACATACATATACATAACACACATATACCCTCCCTCCCTCTATCTCTCTGTCTCTCTCTGTCTCTCCCTTGTGTGTGTGTGTGTGTGTGTGTGTGTGTGTGTGTGTGTGTATGGCTTATTAGAAGAGCAACTTGCAGCCCAAGACCTGTTGAAACAGCAACTTGCACATCGGCAGGAGGGTCCACCCATAGCAGTAGGAGACAAGGTCTGGCTCTTTACTAGGTTCTTAGCCACTTCAAGACCTTCCAAGAAACTAGATGCTAAGTTTGTGGGTGCCTTCAAAGTTTTCCAACAAATCAACCTTTGGTCTTCCACCTACATTACCCCCTTCAGTGAAGGTGCATCCAGTCTTTCATTTAGCATTATTTGTCAAAAATGCCACACACCCCCAAGCACAATAAGATCCCAGTGACACCCACTACCACCAGTCATAGTAGAGGGAGAACCAGAATACAAGATGGAAGAAATCTTCGACTCTTGGAAAAGAGGCAAAGGCCTCTTTTCTTGATTCATTGGAAGGCCTACCTGATTTCTGATTGCTCCTGGGAAAATGCATGGTATGTTCATGTCCCCAATTTGGTTTGTCAGTTCCACCAGCACTTCCCTGACAAGTCAAAGCCAACCAAACTACCAGCACACCACTCAGTTTTGCCTGAGGAATCTCTCAGCATTTTCCTGAAGGAGGAGGGAGACTCATCTATGATGGGCCTTCCCCATCTGACCTTCAATTCCTGGGAAGAGGAGGGGAGGGAACCTCTAATGATGTTTGTATTAGAGCAACCACCACCAGGCTCACCAGCTGCTGCAGAGGAGTGTGAGGAGGATTCTTTTGAGATGGTCTCCCTTCTGCCCCTGACATGTTCCCATGAGAACTCAGACTTTGAAGCACAATGCTGGAATGGAAAAGCAGCATAAAAGAACTCATGGAAGAGGAGGGGGGCCAAGATGAAAGGATGGATGATCTAGGAGATGACCAGGCTGAGCCCAAGGAGGGGTCAAATATATAATAAGTTGTGAATCCCTGTGCACCCGCAAGAGATCTAAGTCCAGCCCACCTTGGATGCCTCCCTTATCTTCCGCTCATTTCTCTTAATGGCAGGCTGGTCAGATTCTTGCAGAGAAGTTAAGCTTGCAATAATTCGTTATACTCAATTGAACTGTCTGAATCTCCTGATTTTCTCAGCACTTGACATTACTATTCCTTGATCATATAAATATTGAAAAGGTTTACTATCCCTGTCTTAAGAAAATGTTTATTTAATTACTGATGTGGTAGAATCACTTGCTGAAGAAGAAGAGGCTCCTCTATGGGAGTAAAAATACATTCCAACCTGGAGTCAGTTCAGGGAGAAAACATCTGAGTTCAAACCCTTATCTGCCAATTCCCAAGGGAAGGTAGACAATTGGGTGAGTTTCTTGTATTATAAGTAATCAGCAATGAAGTGTCCTCATGGGCATATACACAAAGTGGTTTTGGTTACTAGCCCCTGATAGCTGATTTCTTGGTAAGCTAGAAAAAAGTGGGATAGATAGCATCACCATCAGATGGATTTGTAACTGGCTGACAAACAATAGTCAAGGAGAAGTTCTTACTGGTACTACATTTACATGGAGGGAAGTAAGCAGTGGGGTTAGTACTGTCTTAGGCCCAGTACTCTTCAATATCTTCATAAATGACTTAGATGAGGGAATAGAAGGGGAACTTACCAAATTTGTGGATGATACTAAGCTGGCAGGAATAGTCAACATCCTAGATGATAGGTTCAAGATCCAGATGGATCTTGACAGACTTAAACACTGGGTTCTATTTAACAAAATGAAATTCAATGTAGAGAAAAGTAAAGCCTTAGGCAAGAAAAACCAAAAGTACACATAGAGACTGGGTGAAACCAGGCTTAATAGCAGTAACTGTGAAAGAGATTTTGGAGTCTTAGTGAACAACCATTTAAATATGAGCCAGCAGTGTGCAGCGGCAGCCAAAAAAGCCAAAGGAACCCTAAATTGCATTAACAGAGGGATACAATTAAGATCAAGTGAGGTACTAATACCACTCTATAAAGTAAGACCACACCTAGAATACCGCATCCAGTTTTGGTCACCATACTATAAAAAAGATGTTGAGACTCTAGAAAGAATGCAGAGAAGAGCAACCAAGATGATTAGGGGAGTGGAGGCTGAAACATATGATGAACTGTTGCAGGAACTGGGCATGGTTAGTCTAGTGAAGAGAAGGACCAGGGGAGACATGATAGCAGTGTTCCAATATTTAAGGAGCTGCCAGAGAGGGGTCAAGTTATTTTCCAAAACACCTGAAGGCCAGACAAGGAATAATGGATGGAAACAGAACAAGGAGGGATTCAACCTGGAAATAAAGATAAATTTTCTGACAGTGAGAACAATCAACCAATGGAACAGCTTGCCTTCAGAAGTTGTGGGAGCTTCATCACTGGAAGCTTTCAAGAAGAGACTGGACTGCCATCTGTCAGAAATGGTGTAGGGACTCCTGCTTGGGTGGGGAGTTGGACTAGATGACCTACAAGGTCCCTTCCAACTCTGTTAATCTACTATTCTGATGTTGTCAATATATCTGCTAAGCAATACACAAAAGGGAAGGATAGTAGGTACTGTAGTACCTTCACATCCTGCCAGGTAGTAATCAAACTGTTCTCCAAGTCCATTTGTAACACCTGGTCTTCACCGATCTAGAGTAAAAGAAAAGCTACAGTAAAATACACATAAAACAAATATGTAATGATACAGTGGGAAGGAGACTCAGACTCACATTAAAAATATGAACATAGTTGTCAATCAAATCCTCTATCACCTTGACTTCTTGTTCCCCTTTTCCATTTGTCTGGAAGAGACTGGGAGCAAATAGTAAAGCTAAGTTCTTGGTGCTCATGTGATTGAGATTGACGCATTTCTGTACCCTGCAGTGGAGAGCAAAAAAGATCTAATTAAAAGCTGTGTCCAATAAGGGGAGGCAGTGAGCAGAGGGAAATCTGCAGGGTCTGGCATACTTGCAAACAGAAGTCTAGGTATAACTATCAACAAGAAAGGATGGAGTGTTAGTTACATGGTGCTCTTGAATAAGTAGGCTATCTATATTCATTTCAGTCTGGATTCAATCATGGGATGGAAACATGCTTTTTTTTTTTGAGACCTGAATGGGGGGATACATTCCTTATAGTCCTTTTAGACTTCTCATGAGTGTTTGATAACACAATATCATTCAGCATCAACTGCAAGAGTTTGATCTTAGAATGAAACAGAACCACTGAAGCAAAAGTATCTCTAAGTGGATGGTATCAGTAGTTAGCAATGAGGAAGGATAGGTCAGTCAGTAAGCTCATATGTAATTCTCATGAAGCTCAATGCTTCCCCCCCCCCCGCTGCTTTAACATTTACACAAAACATCTGTATGTGTTAATCAGTTTGGGTTGAGCTGATGATAGGCAGCTTTATATTCTCAACTTTGGCCAAGCCATAAATATTTTGAACAAATGTTTAGAGACTGTTGAGGCCTGGAAATTGAATACTAGCAAGATGAAGTAACTATCTATACAAATCTTCATCTGCTTCAGACATAATTCTGGAGCATTGGACTTGTTCTTGAAAGAGGAGTTATATGATATGGAGGTCTCCTTGGATTTACAGCTCCTGACAGATAAGAAGATGAAAGCTTTAGCAGGGGGCACTTTGTTCATCTCTGGATGTATCTTCCCTATTACAGGAGGCAAGGGAATGGTCACTCATACATTTACTACCATACTACAATGTGATATACTGTATATTAGGCTGCTGTTGAGGATTACTTGAATATTGCATTGGTTCAAAAAGTAATAGTTTTGGCAAATGTAACTACTGTTATCATATATTTTACAATTGCTACACTGGTTACCAGTAAATTTCAAGATACAATTTAAAGTGCTGGTTTTAACCAATGAAGTCCTATAGCTTTCTTCTTCATGTAATGGGAACACCATTACTGTTGGGCTTCTGGAAATGTTTGAAAACTGGAAGCATTTGGGAGTAAGACCTGTCACCATTGCACATATTGCCACTAGATATTGTAGATTTGGTTATTTTAATCTGGTTGAATTTATTTATGACTGCTAATAATTCAATAGTTGATTGCAGCAGCGGGGGGACAAATCTTTTAGTAACAACATGAAGGGCTTTCAGAAACAGATTTGTGTCTTAGAAAATAAAAATGGACCTGGGAAACAGATTCAAATCTAAGGTTCAAAAGACCAAGTGTAGCAACAACTACACTATAGAAAGTAGTAGTTTTTTTGTTTTTGCTGATTATTGTTCTTGATTTCTTTCTTTCTGCAGAGCTCAAATTCCACATTCTGAGGTCTTAATCTTCGAAACAAACGTATCAGTATATCTAAGGGGCACTTAAAAAAATAATATGTCATGAAAGTTCTGACAGGAACAAGTGAGGAAGAACAGACTAACCGATACAAGTGGCCAATCAAAGCAGCCAAGGTTCTGCGGTTGAGATGGGGCAAGCAGTTCATTAGCTCCTTGTATCTCTCCAGGCACTGGGGTTTCTGGGAAATTTCTAAGGAAGAGAACCATAGAATTAAATTTTAGTGACTATAGTTTGCATGAAATCAAAACATGTCCTATATTGATCAGAAATTTGAGGTACGTTCACCATATAGTTTGTGGTTTTTCTCTTTTTCCAAGATATATTGATTCAAGTGTAGAGACCGAAGGACAAATAAAATGGGTATCAGAAAACAAGGTTTCTATATGTGCATTGACTGTGGAAGACACATACAGTTTCTGAGAATTTTCTTCTGTGTCATCTGTTGATGATTCAGGTTACTTCTTAAGACAAAGTATATAGTTCTTATTTTTTCTTTCTTTCCAATTTCTCTTTTGTCAGTGAATAATCTTGCCGAGCTAGCCCTCACTTTTTTATTGAAGATTTTATTGAAGATTTATACACACTCAAGGTATTTTACTTAAAGCATTGAATTGGCAACTTTAATTATGACTGTGTACATATTTTTTTTTCTGACAGGGAAAATAGAATAATAAGCTTGGGAGGGACTTTGGAGGTCTTCCAACCCCCTTCTCCAGCAGGAAACCCTGCTGGAAACCCATTTCTGAAACCATTTCTGAACAAATGGTTGAGAACAAATGATCTCTTCTTGGAAACCTCCAGTGATAGAGCATGCACAACTTCCAAAAGTAAGCCATTCCACAATTAATTATTCTGTCAGGAAATTTCTCCTTAGTTTTAGGTTGGACCTCTGATAATTTTCCATCCATTACTTTTTGTCCTGCCTCAGGTGCTAAGTTGACTCCTTCTCTGTGACAGCCCCTCAAATACTGGAAGAGTACTATCATATCACCCTAGTCTTCACTTTGTTAGATTAGACATACCTATCATGTTTCCGCGAAAATAGGACATGTCCTGAAAATAAAGCCAAGCCTGATTTTTGGGGTGGGCCCTCCCCCCAAAATAAGCCCTAGTGAAGGAGTGGGCATGGCCAGCACAGGAGGCAGCCTTCCCTTCCCCGGTCACCTCATTGAGGTTCGGCCCCTTAATTGCTGCCCACTGATCAGCTGAGCCAGCAAGGGCTGTGCAACTCGGCCCAGATCTCCACAGAACCTCCCCAGCTGCAGCCTCCTCCCTCTTTTCCTGCTGATCATTCTTTATTTGGGATCACAGCACAGACTGTGCTGTGCTCAGACATCCCCAAAATGCTCCATCCGAAGCCTTCAGCCTTCCAATCCTGCGAGGGGCATCTGTACTGCGATCCCAAAGAAAGAATGGTGTGTGTTTGTGTGTGTGTGTGTGTGTGTGTGTGTGTGTGTGTGTGTGTGTGAGAGAGAGAGAGAGAGAGAGAGAGAGAGAGAGAGAGAGAGAGAGAGAGAGAGAGAGAGAGAGAGAGAGAGATCCAATTCAACCTTGGAGAGTTATCCAGGGCTGGCAGCAATGCTCTCTCTGTCCCCCCTCTCTCTCACACACACAGGTCCCTCCCCCCCAACCCTCCCAAGGTTCCTGCGAACTCCTGCACCCCACCTGCCCCTTCCGCTGCCCCCGCTGCCCACGGCATCAACCGTAGACCTCAAGTGCCTACTCCTGCACCACGATGGCAGCCCACACACTCTTGCTACTGAGCACCCGCAATAGCAGCACCAGTATCGCTGTTCCGGGGCTTCCTCGGCAGGGCAGCCAGCAGTGGCAGGGAGGCCTCCATACATGGCAGGTGGAAGTTGGCACATGCGCTTCTGGTGGGAGCAGAGTCGCACGGTGGGGCAGTCGCAGAGGACTACAACTTGCAGCTGGGCACGGGGCTCTCGGTGGGGATGGCTGAGGCACTGCGGGTGTTGCTGGTGCTGCCGCTGCCACCTGCGGAGGCACCGGCCGGCCCCCTGAGGCCAAACTCAACTGTGGGTGGGGAGTGCTGGCCATGGCTGGGCTAGCTGAGCTATGTTTGTCAGGGCTGCCTTTGGTGCAGCTGCCCAGCATCTCATTGCTGGGTGCCTGGGAAGAGTAAGCAGGGCCTGCAGGAGGAAGGGAGAGCAGCAGGGGTCCCACAAGGCTCCCCTCTCCAGGAAGAGTCCAGCCCAGTCACTGTCCCATCCGGTGACTCCCGAGGTGGAGGGGCTTGCCAGCGGGTGCTCTGGTCGATCACTGCTCAGGTGGGGGGACCATGGGGTGATTGGAGTGGAGAGGAGCAGGGGGGAAGGGGAGGACTCCAGCGACCATCACCATAGAGTGGGAAGTACACTCCCAGAGTGGCAGCTGCCCTGGCTGGGGTTTGGAAGCTGCAGAGGCAGAGTTTGGGGGAGAAAAGGAAGACTTCTGCTGCTTCTGCTTTTGGCTGCATGCAAGGAAAGCAGCAGAAGTATTTCTTTTTCTCCCCCAAACTCTGCCTCTGAGCTTCCAAGTTTCTCTGCGGCCTGCCCTGCCCCATCCCCTGCCCCATCTGCCATCTCCAAATTGTACTCCACCATGAGACATGCGTCTTACCAGAGACTTGCAGCTCCGTCGTGTTCCTTGCCGTTGTGCCCAGGGAAACACATTGTAAAACCTCAAACTCACGAGTTTTCTTTTATAATGTGTTTCCCTGGACACAACGGTGAGAAATGCAACAGTGCTGGAAAGGTAAGACGCACATCCTGCTTCTCGCCTGCCCCACTTGCCATTCCCAAATTGCATCCCTAAAGGGGGCGGGTGGCTAAGCAAGGGGCAGGAGCCCTGTCATGCCTGGTGAGGGAGGGAGAAGAGATGGCAAGGGAAGCCATGTCTCGCTTCATGCATCTCGCTTCTTCCCCACCCCACCTGCCAGAAATGAGTCTTTATGAGACTTGTCATGCTGCTGCCTCCGCCTCGTAGAGCAGGACTCTGCAAGGCTTGTGCCATTGCACGCACGAATGGCAGCACTACTGCAAAGTTCGACATACCGGTGCAGCCACAAGCGGCAGGACACCAGCTGTGCCAATATGATGAAGTTGCAGCGGTGTTGCTTTTCATGCATGCAACGGCACAAGCCTTGTAGAGTCCTGCTTCATGAGGAAGCGGCAGTGGGACATGTCAGGGCAGCAGTGGCCAGCCGCTTGGCTGGCATGAAGAATGGGGAGGGGAGGCAATGGCAGCGACGGGACATCCAGTCCCATGCTCACCACCTCCTGCACCCCCAAAATAATAAGGCCCCCCAATAATAAGGCCAAGTCCTTATTTGGGGGGGGGGCAAAAGAAAATAAGTCCCTCAGGGAAACACGGTAGTTCCTTCAGACGTTTATCATATGATTTAAACTCCAGACCCATTATTATCTTTGTTGCTCTTCTCTGCACTTTTTCTAGGGTCCCAATATCTTTTTTGTATCATGGTGACCAGAACTGGACACAGTATTCCAAATATGGTCTCATCAGTTCATTATAAAGCAATACTATCAATTCATGTGATCTTGAAACTATCCTCTGTTGATGCAACCCAGGACTGCATTGGCTTTTTTGACAACTGTTGAATCACGTATGACCTATTCTATACTTATTTATTTATTTTATTTATTAAATTTTTATACCGCCCCCTCTCCCGAAGGACTCGGGGCGGTGAACAGCCAAAATTAAAAACACACAATATAAATATTAAAATACATTAAAACAAAATTAAATTATCTTAGGCTTCTCCAATTTAAAACCCCGTTACCCATAAAATTCACCAATTAAAAATTTTTTTAACCCAGCCCGGCTTGCTGAAATAAAAAAGTCTTCAGGGCCCGGCGGAAGGTCCGGAGGTCCGGGATTAGTCGTATCCCTGGGGGCAGCTCATTCCAGAGGGCGGGTGCCCCCACAGAGAAGGCTCTTCCCCGGGGGGTCGCCAGCCGACATTGCCTGACAGACGGCACCCTGAGGAGACCCTCTCTGTGGGAGCGTGTTGGCCGGTGGGAGGTTATCGGAGGCAGAAGGTGGTCTCGTAAATAACTGGGTCCTAAGCCATGGAGTGCTTTGAAGATGAGAACCAACACCTTGAAGCGCACTCGGAAGACCACTGGAAGCCAATGCAGCTCGCGCAGGAGAGGTGTCACGTGGGAGCGCCATGCCGCCCCCATAAGTACCCGCGTGGCCGCATTCTGCACCAGTTGGAGCCTCCGAGTGCTCCTCAAGGGGAGCCCCATGTAGAGAGCATTGCAGTAGTCAAGGCGGGAAGTAACGAGGGCAAGAGTGACCGTGCATAGGGAGTCCCGATCCAGAAAGGGGCGCAACTGGCGTATCAGGCGAACCTGATAGAAAGCCCCCCTGGCCACGGCCGTCAAATGCTCTTCTAAGGACAGCCGTGCGTCCAGGAGGACACCCAAGTTACGCGCCCTCTCCGTGGGGGCCAATGTCTCGCCCCCAATAGTCAGCGATAGCACGAGCTGACTATATCGGGACACCGGCAGCCACAGCCACTCAGTCTTGGAGGGATTGAGTCGGAGCCTGTTCCTCCCCATCCAGACCCGCACCGCCTCCAGGCACCGGGACATCACTTCAAGGGCATCGTTGGGGTGGTCTGGGGTGGAGATGTACAGCTGGGTGTCATCAGCGTACAGATGGCACTGCACCCCAAAACCACGGATGATCTCGCCCAGCGGCTTCACATAAATGTTGAACAGGAGAGGCGAGAGGACCGACCCTTGTGGCACCCCACAAACCAAGTGCCTCGAGGTCGACCTCTGCCCTCCAGCCAACACAGACTGCGACCTGTCGGAGAGATAGGAGGAGAACCACCGTAAAACAGTGCCTCCCACTCCCAACCCCTCCAACCGGCGCAGCATGATACCATGGTCGATGGTATCAAAAGCCGCTGAGAGGTCTAATAGGACCAGAACAGAGGAGCAACCTCTGTCCCGAGCCCTCCAGAGATCATCAACCAACGCGACCAATGCCGTTTCCGTGCTGTACCCGGGCCTGAAGCCGGACTGGAACGGATCCAGATAGACGGTTTCCTCCAGGTACTGCGGGAGCTGTCGCGCAACCACACTCTCAACAACCTTCGCCAGGAAGCGAAGGTTGGAAACTGGACGATAGTTTGCTAAAACAGCTGGGTCCAGAGAGGGCTTCTTCAGGAGGGGACTCACCACCGCCTCTTTCAAGGCAGGAGGCAAGAACCCCTCACTCAAGGAAGCATTTATAATCCTCTGGAGCCAGCCTCGTGTAACCTCCCGGGTAGCCAGCACCAACCAGGAGGGACACGGGTCCAATAAACATGTGGTTGCGTTCAACCTCCCCAGCATCCTGTCCACGTCCTCGGGAGTCACAGGGTCAAACTCATCCCAGATAACCGTCTCAAGACAGACCTTGGACAACCCGCCTGTACCTACCCAGTCGGAGTCCAAGCCTTCCCGAATTTGAGCGACTTTATCGTGCAGATAATGCGCAAAATCCTCAGCATGACCTTGCAAGGGGTCTTCCCGCGCTCCCAGATGGAGAAGGGAGCGAGTCACCCTAAACAAGGCAGCTGGGCGATTTTCTGCCGACGCGATAAGAGCGGAAAAGTAATTACACTTCGCTGCCTTTATCGCCACTAAGTAGGTCTTGATATAAGACCTCACTAGTGTACGGTCAGATTCGGAGCGACTGGCCCTCCAACTACTCTCTAGGCGTCTTTTCCGGCGTTTCATCCCCCTCAGCTCCTCGGAGAACCAAGGAGCTGGGCAGATTCGGCGCCGGGTCAGAGGCCGCAAAGGCACGACCCGATCTAAAGCACCAGCAGCCGCCCTATCCCAGGCGGCCACCAGGTCCTCAGTCGAGTCGCGTGCCAGAGTCTCAGGAAATGGCCCAAGCTCCATTCGGAACCTATCAGGATCCATCAGGCGCCTGGGGCGGAACCACCTAATTGGTTCCGCCTCCCTGCGGTGGGGCATAGCGGTCAGGAAGTCAAGTCTAAGGAGAGAATGGTCTGACCATGACAAGGGTTCAATAACTATATCCCCTGTATCTAAGCCATTCAACCACTGACCAGAGACGAAAACCAAGTCCAGCGTGTTTCCTCCTATGTGAGTGGGGCCCTGAATTAACTGGGTCAGGTCCATGGCCGTCATGGAAGCCATGAACTCCCGAGCCACCTCAGATGCTTCACCGATGGACGGCAGGTTGAAATCCCCCATGACTAAAAGCCTGGGGGTATCAACCACCACCCCGGCTATAACATTGAGGAGCTCGGGCAGGGTCGCTGCCACGCAGCAAGGAGCCAGGTACGTAACCAGCAGGCCCATCTGCCTCCCATGGCCCCACTTCACAAGGAGAGACTCACAACCGGCTATCTGAGGTACAGTGGCCTCCCTAGGATCAAGACCTTCCTTTACAATAACCGCCACCCCCCCCCACCCCTACCCTGGGCCCTTGGCTGATGGAATGCGCGGAAACCCGGTGGGCACATTTCTACGAGGGGGACCCCCCCCTCCAGGCCCAACCAGGTCTCAGTAATACCCGCCAGGTCCGCTCCCCCCTCCTGAACCAGCTCACAGATGAGGGGGGCTTTATTAGCCACGGACCTGGCATTGCACAGCATCAGCCTAAGACCCAGGCTCTGAGACTCCGGACAACCCAGGGAACGAGAAGAGCACTGGGGGCCGGAGCATGTCACCGCTTGAAGACAGCGGATACGTGCCCCCACAACATGATATGGCCCCCTGCTCCCACCATACCTGCCCCTCCCACCTACGGTCCTGATGACATCGCCCTCCTCCCTACCAGCAACAACCCCCTCCGATCCCCGCTCCGCACCTCCCCTAGCGCGACCCTGTGCCGGGCCTGGTCCCCTCCCCAACAAATCACCCTCCCTATCCTTTGCCAAACAACCCTCCCCCCTCCCAAAACCCCTTAAAAGATTGGCAAATGACAATTTTAAAAAACCCCTCAAGCCCCTCTTCGCCGCATGCCACCTCTCGGGATTCCAAAATCCGTCATCGAGGTAGGCCCTCGATAGAGTGGAGGGCCAATCCTGCGAGAGGGGGGAGTCTCGCAGAACAAGAAGGTCAGCTGCCGTATACATCTTGCTACAGAGGATAAGTGCCCATGTCCCAAGGGTCAGATGGAAAATAAGAGGTCCAAAAGGGAGCAAATAAAGTGGGGGCATCCAAAATCCGAGGTCCAAAGTCCACTGTCCCCTCACCACAGTGGGAAGGATCTCTTGCCAAGTCGACACAGTTCAAGGGGGATACAATCCAACCACCCTCTCACGGTGATTGGTCTGATGGTCAGTCCCCTCTACTAGTGAGATGGAAGTAGTGAACCTTTGCAATATCAGTTCAGCAGGGGTTAAAGTCCATAGCCACCCTCTCACAGTGGCTGGTCTAATAGTCCGCAACCACCCTCTCACGGTGGTTGGTCTGATGGTCAGTCCCCTCTGCTGGAGAATGCAGATGATACCATACCGACACCGCTCGAGGGGCACAAAAAACCAAAACCACCCTCTCACGGTGGCTGGTGTGATGGACAGTCCCCTCTGCCGATGGGATGGAAGAAGTGAACCGGCTCCCATAAGCTCCCAACACAATTTACGGTCCCCCTCCACGGCAGGGGGAAGGGCTCTGATGAATACGAGCTGGATTTCAGTGCCAGCGAGTCCATAGACGGCAACCAGACTGAGACAGGTATAATGCCAAGGGGAACGATGGAAAATAAAGGGGGAAATCTCCCAGCCCCCAAAAGTCAGTGGAGGCCTCCCAACAACGTGAGGGACTAACCCATCAGCTGGGCAGCCCCCCCGCTGGTCATAACCTGTCCCGGACGGACGATGTTATAGTTTGCCTTAAGTCCGTCAAGCACCACAGCAGGGTTGATGGCTGACGCTCTCCTTCCCACCGCCGCCAGACGGCCGCCATTGCAGCCGCAGCCGCCGCTAACGTCGTTTTCACTGCCGCTGCCAAAGAAAAGACTCTGGCAGCGTCCCCGAGCTCACCAGGGAGTCTGACGGCCCCAAGGCAACTGGGGAGATCCCTGGGCCTGGGGCCATCTCCAGGACCACCGACGACCTCCACAGGCCCGTCGCCGCCGCTGCTCCGACTTCCGAGCTGGCTCCGGCCCAGAAAACGCCGCTGCCGCCCAGCTGGTGTGCCCGAACGCCGGATCTCGCCGACGCCGCCATCCCCCCCAGCCTCGATCTTCCGGGGAGACAAACCCCTCAACCGACTGGTGGGGAGCTCCCATGACAGGGCGGGGGGTCAAAATTGCTCAGGGACCCCCAAAACGGACCCGTGGGGCAAAAAGCCCCCATCCTCACGCCGCGGCTCAGGCAGACGCCGCCATCTTGGACATGCGCACAATCAGAATCTTCTGATTCTGTGCATTTGCTTTTTCTTGTTCTTGTGTAGGGCCACCACTGAATTGTGTTTTGTTGGATAACGCCCAGTGTTTGCCATTGAATTTCAGTGATATCATCTAGGATGGTTTGGAGGAACTGTAGGAAAGATTCTGGATGGGTTGCATGCACACTGCAAGGCATAGTTGCCCTCCTCTGTTTTGAAATATAGATAAAAATATGTTAATTAAATTTAAAAATAGTTTCCCAAGGATTTACATGGATGATGGAGATGGGCATTTCAAAAATGTAACAAATAAATAAAATGATAAATTGTATAATTTTTGGAAGCTCAAGACAAAGATTCAAGAGAATGGCAGCTTAGCAATGAACTAAGTAATACAGACAACCAAAAAATGGTCTGCTGTCATAGAGACCCAAGTGGCTTGATAAAGTAGGGCAATATAAGAAAGAAGGATGAAACCTGTGGTCTCATTCCACTGGGGATGTAAATGTGTAGTGAAGATAGTATCATCAAGCTCCCGGAAAAATCTCTTCAACACATCTGTGACATCTTCAACGAAACTGTTACTGATATGCAACTTGACATTTCTTGCATCTCGTCGGAACTCCTCCATCAAAATTTTGATACGAGATTTTGCTCCATTCTTCCGATAAATACCTTCATGCTGTAACCCTGATGGAGAAGAAAGGGGAACAGGCTTTATAATAATATGAAATGTATATAGACATTCTCAGTCATCCAGGTCACGATTGTCCCAAAAGTGCTTTTTCAAAAGGCAATTGGACTTTGGGTTTTTTTTTAAGCTGAAGAAGTTTCTTGGATGAGAAGCGAAATGTCTTCAAAGAAACAACAAAGTCCAGTTGCCTTTTGAAAAAGCACTTTTGGGACAATATGAAATGTAATATTTAATATTAAATGTTAATATACATATAACATAATATCTTAATCCTCACCAGTGTAGAAAAAAGAAACAAGCATGTAATAGCTACTTCCAATCCAAGCAATGTTGCTATCTGAAATGGCTTGCTTTCCTACTGGCTACTGTACGGGCATTGGTCAGAGAGGGGGGTCTAACTCTCCTCTTCCTCCCTGAACAGGTGCTGCTGGCCAGCAGCTACGTTGTAAATGACACTTAGAGAAGTTAAATTGAAAAACAGAATTGGGGGACTTCCGGGGTGGCGCCACGCTGGTGAGGTGCAGGGGAACTAGACTCCGTTCTCCCTGCCTGATTTTTTGCATTTTGGAAGCCAGTAACGGCAAAGCAGGTCCTTGGAGGGGACAGCTATAGTGAGGGGAACATCCAGAGGTGATGGGGAGAGGAGTGATCCCCCGTTATGAAGGGTGAGAGCCCTGAATACCGGCGTAGAAGAGACCAGCTGTCAAGGCGAGGTCCAGAGACGTGGCGGCCTGACAAAGATATGAGAGGAAGCAGAAAGTGAGAAGCAACAGAAATATCGGTGGATAGGAAAAAGAAAAAATGTGGGACACCGAACTATCTCTCTGGTGGATGGGATTTACAAAAACTACTGAATAGAAGTGAGTCTCCGAGGTGGAGGTGGCGGTGCCTTAGCGGTGAGAGCGGAAAATGAAGAAGTTGGAATTCCTGTGGATTGGTGAGGAGGGAAAGCGATTGTGAGTGTGGATTGAACAGTTGATACCTTGGAAACAGGGTTTTGAGAGACAAAAACCTGTAGTGAAACCCAGCAGGAAGAAAGAAAAGGCTACCTTTTGGGGACAGTCGTGATTGAAGTGAAGGAAAATTAAAAAAAAAAGTGAAGAGAAAGACAGTGACAGTGCAATTTGAAGGCAGCCACCGTTCTGGAAGCAAGAAGGAAGTTGCAGAGTGAACAGAGAGACTAAAGAAAAGAACTGCGGTAACTTAAATGACTTTGAAGGAGACCTCTTCTTAAAGAATTGTATATTGTGAATACCTGGATATTTCAAACTTTTATTGTATATTCTAAATACTTAGATAAGCCCGAAAAAGGCTTACTACTGAGAAATTTACATTGAATTATTAGCTCTAAACTTTAATAGTTTATAGAAATATATTGCTTTTTCTGATTTCAAACTTTTGATTGATTGATATGTATATTTAAATGAATTAACTAGTCTTAAATACCTACTGTTGATTAATAATTGTATACATAGAGATCCTTATATTTACTCATAGGTATAATAGTTATAAGAAATTTTAAGAAATTGGATGTTAACACTGTATTATTATTGTAAGGAAGGTTTAGAGTGAAAAACGTGACAATTGATGGTATTGTGGAATAATTTTTTCAAAAATTTAAGAATGTCAAATACATCCACAGTAACTAAGGTGGCAAAAAAAAAAAAACCCAATGTCAATGAAAGCTTCTCTAGCAGGGCAAAAGTTAATTACAGATATGACGTGCAGTGAAAAACCAGGACCAACACCAACCCTGCAAAGTCTACAATCTTCATTAAATATGATTCAGGAGTTTATGATAAAAATGCAGGAATCAATAACAAACAATCATGAGGATATGAAGAGTGAATTAGGAGAAGTAAAAGAAGACATAAAGAAACTGGATAATAGAATGGGAAAAATTCAAGATTCAATAACTAAAAATGAACAGAAAATAAAAGCGATAGAAGTAAGAACGGATCAAACTGAAAAGAAACTAGAAGAAACCAAAGAAAGATTGACAGCGGCAAACAGAGACTTAGTAGAGGCAATTACTCATTTGGAATTAGAGAGATCTTCCTTTATCTGAGGTTCCAAAATATCACAGAAACAAGAGATGAAGACCTACACAAATTGATGACAGACATTCTAGCTGACCCACTACAAATAGATAAAAATGAATTAATGATGATTGATGAAATATATAGGGTGCAAACAAATTACGATAGGAGACACAGACTACCACGGGAAATACATATAAGGTTTGCAAAAAGAGAAGTCAGGGACAAAGTTTATAGAAGAACGATGGGTGATCAATTGGTCTACAAAGGAAGAGAGATCATAACTCTCAAACAGATACCAAAGAGAATAAGAGAGAAACAAAGAGATTACCAGTTCCTTACAAAACAATTAATAAAGAATAAAATAATATTTCGCTGGTTGATGCCAGAAGGATTGTTAATAACATGGCAGGATAAGAAAATAAGGATAGACACGACTTCCGGTTTTTGCCAGCTCCGGTGAAGACGGTGCCTTTTTAAGGACCGCCAGCCCCGCCGTTTGTAGAGCCGCTTCGATCGTGAGAAGCGGCTTGAAAACTCTAGAATCTGTAGGATTTGAAGGAGAGAGCAAGCAAGGCGCAGGTTGAGCCCCTGTGAACCCCCAGAAGTTTGCTATTGGGGGGGAAACAGGCGCGGCTCCCTTTCAACTTGCGAAGACTCCGAGTGGCGCGGGACGACTCTGCTCATTGCAGAGCAAGCCGGCAGCAGCAAACACAAAAATTGATTGAAACTAATTTTACCAACTAAAAGAAAACCTGAACCCTCAAACCAAGGAACTGCAAGTATTCTTTCTCTTTGTGATTTCCCGATTTTACTAAAAAATAACACGAGCGGAAGCGACTTGAAAAGATGGCGCCGCTCCAGCGCTAACAAGTTAACAAGCTGAAAGGGAGAGTGATTTCCTGAAGTTATTCCAACAAGCTACATTGTTGCGCTGTTTGTAGCAAGCACAGGAGAAGAGGGGGGGAAAAATCCCTTTCTAAACAAGCTGATCTCACAGTTTAATTCTACTTCTAACTTGCTTTAAAACTGGGGGATTTTTTTAGAGGACTTTGTGGTGTTGGAAAAGGAAAAAGGATTTCTCCTTTTAGAAAATCTGACTTACGTGGCAAAATGGCTACTAAAAAACAGGAAAGCAAGGCAGCGGGGGGGGGGATCCCCCACCCATAAGCCTGAAGAGCAGTTTGACTTTGAAAATTTTAAAAAAATTATTACTCAGGCTTTGGATGACAATTTTCAAAAATCTCAACAGGAAATGGATGATAAATTTCAAAAATCTCAACAGGAAATGGATGATAAATTTCAAAAATCTCAACAAGAAATTAAGCAGGAAATTAGTGAAGTGAAAAAATTGGTGAAAGAAAATTATGATAAGGTGACTGATAAATTATCAGATGTGGTCTCTGGCTTGTCAGAAATTATTATTAAAGTGGACTCTAAATTGGAAGATTTTAAAGCAGAAGTCAATGTTAAAATAAAAGATACTGATTTTAAAATTGCTGATGTGGATAATAAAATGCAGAGAGTCGAAGACGAGATTACGATGATGCAATTCCGGTCCATGGAATTTGCTATAAGAATTAGAGGTATTAAAGAGAGTGACCGGCAAGATTTGAGACAGGTCTGTGCTGATGCCTTGGCTGTGCTGTTAAAAATTAATTCTGATGAGATTTTTTACAAAATAGACAAAATTTACAGAGTGAATTCATGGGTGGCCAGACAAAGACAACTACCAAGAGATGTGGTGATATACTTTACTGATAGAAGAATGAGAAATGATATTCTGCAAAAATCTTTTCTTTCCTCTGTGCAAGTGGAGGGAACTCAAGTTGGAATTTATAAAGAATTACCCCCAAAGATGCTGAAAGATAGAAAAGATTTTGGTTTTTTAGTAAAGGAATTAAATAAATTAGAGATATCATTTCGGTGGGATGCTCCAATGGGTATAATTTTGAAGTATCATGGGGAAAGATATCGACTGAATACTGTTGAAAAGGCGGAACATTTTTATCACACTGTTTTTAAGGAGAGATCATCTACTGTATTGGAGATAAAGGAGAGTGACAAGGAGAAGCAACCTTAGCAAGAGTTGGAAGCTCAGCTCAAACAGGCTGAATTAGATCCAATAGAAGCGCAGGGAGCTACAGGAGGTTTTCTGGAGGAGCCCCTGTTAGAATCCTCTCCAATTTTGACTACAAGAGATGTGGCTTTGGATCTAGCTCGTATAGCTGAAGCTAAAGACCAGCGAATAACTCGTGCGGTTTCAAAACAACTCAAAGAAAAACAATTGCAAGAAAGAGCTAAGGCACAACACAAAAAAGGAGCTAAGAGTACTACAGAATATAGTGAAGCCATGGGGAGAGCAAAGTCGGTGGCCTCGGAAGACATCCGGCAATTCTGCTCGTTGCTTCAAAAAAGTTTGCATGATGGTTAAGTTTTTGTCATGGAATGTGAATGGTCTGAACTCACCACAGAAAAGAAAGAAAATATTTACATATTTGCAACAATTTAATAATTATATAATTTGTTTACAAGAAACTCATATTAGAACGCAAGATCAAAAATATTTGATAAACTCCAAATTAGGATTACATTTTATAGCTTCAAATTTGGAGAAAAAGAATGGTGTGGTTATCTATATAAATAAAAGATTATCAGCTAAAATTATAGAAGTGGATGAAGGTGGTAGGTTTGTAGCAATTGAACTGCATACTATACTTGGTCAAATTCTTGTGATTGGAATTTACGCTCCTAACCAACAACAGGATCATTTTTATAAAATTTTGCATACTAAAATATTGCAGTGGGATTATAGATCTATTTTGATTATGGGAGACTGGAATGGAATAATTGATTCTAAATTAGATAAAAAAAGTCTGGCGAAGTCTAGGATTAGACTACCACAAACTTTTTTTGACATGAAAGAAGATTTGGAATTAAAAGATGTTTGGAGAATATACAATTCAAAAGACTTGGAATATACTTTTTTTTCTGACAGACACAGATCCTTTTCAAGGATTGACTTTATTTTATTATCAAATGATCTACTTGTTAAAACAAGAAGGACTAAAATCTTTCCAAGAATCTTATCTGATCACAGCCCAGTATGGATAGAAATTGAGTTTGGAAAAATTGAGAGAAGATCTGGTTGTTACCCTTTCACAGCCGATGGAATCAATAATCCAGATGAAAGACATTATAAAAGATTATGGTATAGTATCAGGATTTAGACTGAACCAGAAAAAAACTAAGATGATAGTTAAAAATATGACACAAGATCGAAAATATGAACTTGAAAGGATGGCAGGTTTTGAGATTGTACCAAAGGTTAAATATCTAGGAATTCAGGTGGCAGAATCAAATATGAAATTATTTCAAAACAATTATGAAGTGCTATGGCGAGATGTTCGAAAAGATATGGAGACTTGGAAAAAGTTACAGCTTTCGCTACTTGGAAGAATAGCAGCAGTTAAGATGAACATTTTGCCAAGATTTCTTTTTCTGTTTCAAATGATTCCGGTGCTTAAAAGTGATAAACAACTGAAAGAATGGCAAAGTGGAGTGAACAAGTTTGTTTGGAATGAGAAAAAACCGAGAGTGAAATTAAAAATTATGCAAGATGCCCCAGAGAGGGGAGGCCTTAAACTTCCAAACCTACAGATATATTATGAAGCAGCAGCTTTGACTCAAGCAAGCGATTGGTTTGGAAGGAAAAAGACTGGAATATTGAACATAGAAAGCTTCGATTTGGATCTTGGTTGGCATGCTTACTTATTTTATGAAAACAAAGTGGATAAAGTTTTCAAAAGCCATATACTTAGAGACTCGCTGATGAGAGTTTGGAAGAAGCACCGATTTAAATGGGATTACAAAATACCGTTATGGTTGGATCTTGGTCATATCATGTGGAATACAAATATAATGTCACTCGGGGGGTTTTTATATAAAGAAGTTCTTTTTACAGATGCGGGCAGATGGCAACTAAAGACATTAGAGACACTGTTGGACGAAGGGATTAACTTAACCTGGTTACAATATAATCAACTTCAACAGAGATGGAAAGAGGACCAAAAAACTGGTATTATGTTGCATGAGGAAGAATTGGTTAGACATATAAAAGAGAAAGGTCCAATGCATATTAAAAGGTTATATAATGTTTTGTTAGAAAAGGATTCAGAAACTGAACTGGTTAAAGATTGTATGATTAAATGGGCACAGAATTTTGCAGAACCAGTAATGTTGGAAACATGGGAGAAAATATGGGTTCAGAATGTTAAATTTACACAATCGCAGAACTTGAGGGAAAATTTTTATAAAATGTTTTACAGATGGCATTTAGATCCCAAGAAATTATCCTATATGTATCCTAATGTTCAGCCAAAATGTTGGAGATGTGACAGTTTAGATGCTACATATTATCATGTTTGGTGGAATTGTAAGAAAGTCAAGGCTTTTTGGATAAAAATATGGTGGGTTATGCAGAATGTTTTGAAGAAAAAAATTCAATTTTCTCCACAACTGTTTTTATTGGGTATAGTTAAGGGTTTTACACTGGACGAAACTAAGTTGATATTGTACATGATAACAGCAGCGAGATTATTGATAGGTAAATATTGGAAAAATGCAGCTTTACCCACTATTGAAGAATGGACTCTCAAGATGGCCAGTTTTGCGGAGATGGCGAAGATTTCAGCATACCTAAAAGATCGCTCACAAGAGACTTATGAATGGGAATGGGAAAAATGGATAGACTATGTGCAAAAAAAATACCAAGTTAGGAAGTATCAAATTGTTTTTCATTGAAAGTTATATAGAAATAGAAATGTATATATGAATTATGAAGAGGGAAAAAATTATAGGGGGTTTGAGGGGCTCAAGTTTTTATAAAAAAAGGGGGGGGGATTTTGATGGGATTATATTCTGTGGAAGTCAGGGGGGAGGGTTAGGGGGGTTTGGGGGGGTTAGGGTGGGGGTGGTCAGGTGGGTTGGGGGGGAAAAAGTGGGGTGAAAATGTAATTGTAAAACTTTTGCAATAAAAAAAAAAAGAAAATAAGGATAGAGCTTATAGATAGAGAAAATGGATAAAGCTCAGGAATTTTATGCACGATATATAGAGGAAGAATCAGACAGCAGAGAAGAACTGGAAACCCAAAGTCAAGAAGAACAACAGCTAGAGGAAAAGGGACTGGAACAAGATACGAGAGAGAGAAGTGATACTGAGACCCAGGAAAGAGAAGGAATGAGAACAAGAAAGCAAAAGGAAATGAGACAAAGGAGGGAAGTGTAAGGATCGCCTCTCCTTCCAACTTAAGAAAGTACGAACTCTTGAAACGTAGTTGTTCAAAAGGATTCTTTTATTAAGCAGAAGTGAAAACCATCCAGTTAAAGCACAATCTGAATGCCCTTAGGCAAAGCAGTAGGATTAAAGTGGTAGAGACCCCTCCCTTTAGGTCAGAATGCGGATTTCAGCCAATACACAAGTGTGAAGATGTTTTCTTTACTATTTCCTTTGAGAACCCGAACACACATGCATTCCCACCACTTCCCTTTAAAGTGAGACAACCCACATGGCTATCATATAAATTCCTGCAGGTAAAGGGAATCTCAGGCTTCCTTGGCGCCAGGATATAGGTTGTAAAATATCTGATGACACAGGCCATCCAAGTCCCCCCTTCCTTCACTTGAATGGCAGTATCACTTTTAGGGATCTGACATGCTACCCTCCTTAGAAAACAAAAGGGTCCACCTGTAAAAAAAAACAAAAACAAATATACACAAGATTTCAAGATTTCATGATCAACAAGGTTTGTTAGGGTATTGGGAGTGAAATTTTCTCAGTAAGATTGGAGCCCTAACGTGGTGTTTAGCGACCCATTCATTGTGTGCTGATGGTAAATGTTTCCAAGCAACTAAGTATTGGACTTTCCCTCTGTGGATCCTAGAATCAAGGATTTCCTTGATTTCAAAGTGTTGTTCACCTTCAATCATGATGGGAACAGATGGTGTAGATGCAGGTGGTCTGAGGGATGAGGTTACTTCTCGTTTGAGTAAACTGATATGGAATACTGGGTGGATCTGCCTGAGTGTCTTTGGAAGAAGTAGTTCAACTGCTACTGGATTTATGATTCTAGTGATGGGGAAAGGTCCAACGAACTTTGGCCCTAGTTTCTTTGATGGTTGTAATGATTTCAAGAATTTTGTAGATAAGTATACTCTGTCTCCAATATGAAAAGGTTTGGGTTCCATCCTTTTCTTGTCAGCTTGAATCTTAAAAGCTTCTCTAGCTTCCTGTAAAGCTAATCTAACCACTGGCCACGTGTTTCGCAAATTATCCATCCACTCCTTAAGTGAGGGGATGGTGGGTTCTTCTGTGGGTAGTTCAGGCATGGGGCTGAAATCCTGGCCTGTTGCTACTCTAAAAGGGGTAAAACCAGTGCTTGAATGTACAGCATTATTAAACGCAACTTCAGCAAAAGGCAAAAGTTCGGTCCAGTTATCCTGTTGAAAATTAATGAAACATCTTAAATATTGTTCTAGTACCGAGTTCAAAATTTCAGAATTGCCATTAGTACACAGATGAAAAGAGGTGCTCAACCCCTGGCCAGTACCAAGTAAGCCCAAAAACGCCCTCCAAAAGTTGGAGGTGAATTGAGCCCCTCTGTCGGAGATGATCCTTTGTGGAGCACCATGAAGTCGATAAATGTGTATTAGGAATAATTTGGCTAAACTTTTAGCAGTTGGGATCTTTTGGCAGGGTATAAAATGTGCCTGTTTTGAAAATAGGTCTGTCACAACCCAAATATTTCCCTCACTGTTTGGCAATTCCACGATGAAATCCATAGCAATCTCTCTCCAAGGCGCTGCAGGTTCAGCTACCTTCTGCAATAGACCTGGGGATTTCCCCTGGCGTCTTTTTGCTGCTGCACAAATGGGGCAGCTAGCTACATAGCTTTCTATGTCCTTTTTTAGTGATGGCCACCAAAATTGTCTTTTAATCAGGTGTAAAGTTTTCACAAACCCAAAATGTCCAGCTAATTTGGAGTCATGGCACCGTACCATTAAGCATAGTCTTTGGCTTGCAGGGACATACAACTTCCCCCCCACCCAAGCCAAGTCTTCTTTCATCAGACAGCTGGATTTGTTGTTCAAAAACCATTCATCAGTGGCCAATGCTTGTTTAAAATTTTGGGTGATGTCATTGTCTGTCACTGTTTCTTGTTTTTTCTGGGATCTGGTGACTACTTTAGCGGCTAGTTGACTGTTTTGTACTATAGGTTTGATTACGTCTGACCTTGCACGAATGTATTGCGGTTTTCTGGATAGCGCATCCGCCAGAAAGTTTCCCCCCCCCCGGGAGGTATTTTAGAGTAAAATCAAACCGTTTAAAGTACTGAGCCCATCGTACTTGTTTTGGGGAGAGTTTCCTTGGGGTCTTTAGGGCTTCTAGATTTTTATGATCAGTCCAGACTTCAAAAGGGGTCTTACTGCCTTCTAGGAAGTGCCGCCAGGTTAACAATGCCCAACGAACTGCATATGCCTCTTTCTCCCAAATAGCCCACCTTTGCTCAGTCTCATTCAACTTTTTGGATGTGTAAGCACAGGGTTGTAGTTGGTCTTGCTCATTCTTCTGAAGCAGGACCTCTCCTATTGCCACATTGCTGGCATCTGCTTGTATGACAAATGGTTTCTCCGTGTCCGGGTGTTTTAGAATTGGTTCTGCTGAGAACAGCCGTTTAAGTTTTTCAAATGCTGCCTGGCATTCCATAGTCCAGTTCAATGGTTGCTTTGGTTTAGGGTTGTCCTCCCCCTTTGTTTTTAAGAGCTTGGTGATGGGGAGAGCAATCTGAGCGAATGCAGGGATAAACTGGCGGTAAAAGTTAGCAAACCCCAGGAAGCTCTGTAACTGTTTACGTGTGCGTGGAGGGTCCCAATCAAGTACAGCCTGCACTTTTAGAGGATCCATCTCAACCCCCTGGTGTGAAATGCGGTATCCCAAATAGTCAATTTTCTCTTGATGGAATTCACATTTGGAAAGTTTGGCATAAAGTTTGGCAGCACGGAGTTTGTTTAAAACTGCCCTGACTAGTTTTACATGTTCTGCTTTGGTCTCGGTATAGATTAAAATGTCGTCCAAATAGACCAGAACCCCCTTATATAAATGCTGATGCAGCACTTCATTTATTAACTGCATAAACACTGCAGGGGCTCCTTGTAACCCAAAAGGGAGCACCTTGAATTGGTAGCAGCCGAGGGGGGTGTTAAATGCCGTTTTCCACTCATCCCCTTCCTTAATTCTGACATGGTAGTAAGCCTCCCTTAAGTCCAGCTTTGAAAAATTTTTCCCTTTAGCGAGGTGTGCTAACATATCTTTCATAAGGGGGAGAGGATACACATTCTGCACACTGATAGTATTAATGTTCCGGTAGTCAACGCATAAGCGTTTTGAACCATCTTTTTTCTCTCTAAACAACACTGGGGCTGCAATTTTTGGTCGGGCTGGCTCGATGAAACCCCTTGCTAGGTTTTTCTCAATGAATGTTCTCAGCTCTTCCAACTCCCTCGGTGACATGCTGTACATCTTGGGTTTAGGGAGTTTCGCGCCGGGTAAGATTTCTATTGCACAGTCAGTGGCACGGTGGCGGGGGAGCTCATCTGAGGCTTTTTCGCTAAAAACCTCAGCTAAATCCTTGTATTCTATGGGTATGCCCTCAGTTGGTGTGGCATGACCAGGCATGGCTGTTTCTCGATTCTCTGCCCCCTCAAGTCCTTTATGTCGATACTCAGCAAAACTCACCTTCCTCTGAAATTTTATGATGCCTTGTTTCCAATTGATTTGTGGGTTCCATCTTTTTAGCCACGCAAGGCCCAGAACCAATGGCCATTCCATGCCAGGTGCCACTATAAAGGTAAGCCTTTCCTCGTGGCTTCCAATGCCTATATGTAGAGGCACGGTGGCCAGAGAAGCTGGCTCCCCTCCTGCTATTGACCCATCTAGTTGGCAGAAAGCAATGGGGGTTTTCAGCTTTCTTACGTTAATCCCTAACTTCCCTACTAAGGTTGGGCTGATCAAACAACGGATGCATCCCGAATCCACTAGGGTGGGGATACTTATCTCCCTGTCCTGGTTTGGGATAAATAGTCTTAAGGGGAGGGTAAACGGTTTAATTGGTTTGCTTACCAGTGGCTCATCATCTGGATCGCTTCCGAACGAGTGTGATTCCTCCTGTTCAGATGCCAGGGTTTCTTCCCCAAAGAGGGGAGAGGATGGGACTTCTATGGTCTCCCTGCTCCTCAGGGCAGTCTCCTTCCCACGCCGACCCGGTTTTCCAGGACCCTCCCCCGGTGGGTGGTTCCGGGCGGGTGTTTGCGAACGACACTCTGCAGCTCGGTGCCCTTCTTTTCCACACTTGAAACAGGCTGAAGATATCGGGGAGAATGTGGTTTGTGGTTTGTGGGGCTCTTGCTTCCATTGGGGTGAGGATTTCTTCCATGCTCGCCCCGCTCGATACTGGTTTCTGGCCATATCAATCTCAGCTTCTTCGGTGGTGACATACCATTCATGTAGGTCATTCGGTGCCCCTCGGGCCACGCAGGCATTGTATAGATCATCACTCAGTCCATCCTTGAAACAGCTCACCAAAATATCTTCCGGCCAGTGCACACGACACGCGAGGTCCCGGAATTCTTCAGTATACTCTGCTACTGGCCGTCGCCCCTGCCTCACCACCTTAATGCGGTCACCTGCTTTGCGATCTGCCAGTGGGTCCTCGAACCGATGTCGCAGGGCCATCATGAAATGGTCGAAATTCCGCAGTTCTGGTGCGTTGGCATTATGTAGGGTCACCATCCATCTGGCTGCGGCACCCTCTAGGGCTAGGGTCACAACTCGCACTCGGGAGCCTTGGGTTTGGAAATCACGTCCATACTCTTGCATGTAGGTGAGCACATGTGCCACAAAGAATCCTAATTGTTGCGGATTCCCATCAAACTTCACCCCAAGAGGGGGAGTTTCTCTTTCCAGCTGAGGAGCCCAGGGTTGGTTGGGAATGGGCGCCCGTGTGCATGCTGCCTGGGAGGGAGGGTTTGCTGGGTCTTCTCCCGTAGCTGCTGCACCATCTGCTCGATAGGTGGCCTCCAGGAGGGGGGTGCCTCCCCTGGCATCATCCATGACTGCTGCCCTTTCAGTGCTCTTTGGTTGTTGTCCTGGCTCCCTTCGGATGTTAAGATTTTCCAAAGTCTCCGTCACCAATTGGGTTATATGCCTCTTCAGATAGTCCTCCCTCAGGGGTGCTTCGGTCAGCCCCCCCTGGTCAGTAAGGGCTTCTAGTTCCAGTTTCCACCCCGGTTTTCGGTTGCCACGGTTGAGGGTGACTCCTCTGGTTCTCTCATCCCAGCCATCTTTCTTCCCAATGCCAATTGACCAGCGGGGCTTTTCAGGATTCTCCAGGGTTACCTCATCCTCTCCGATGGGTCGCACGAGGCAGGCATCCGACTGGGTGGCGGTTGCTGTCTCTCCCCAGCAATCGGTTTCTCCCAGCTCTCTGCTTTGTTCAGACATGGTTTGCAAGGTCCCCTCAGTAGAGCAAAGATTGCTTCTCTGGGTTGACCATTTTGCAGATTGTGCTTTCTGTAAGGATCGCCTCTCCTTCCAACTTAAGAAAGTACAAACTCTTGAAACGTAGTTGTTCAAAAGGATTCTTTTATTAAGCAGAAGTGAAAACCATCCAGTTAAAGCACAATCTGAATGCCCTTAGGCAAAGCAGTAGGATTAAAGTGGTAGAGACCCCTCCCTTTAGGTCAGAATGCGGATTTCAGCCAATACACAAGTGTGAAGATGTTTTCTTTACTATTTCCTTTGAGAACCCGAACACACATGCATTCCCACCACTTCCCTTTAAAGTGAGACAACCCACATGGCTATCATATAAATTCCTGCAGGTAAAGGGAATCTCAGGCTTCCTTGGCACCAGGATATAGGTTGTAAAATATCTGATGACACAGGCCATCCAAGTCCCCCCTTCCTTCACTTGAATGGCAGTATCACTTTTAGGGATCTGACAGGAAGTAAGGGTGACAAATAAGTAGTGGAATGGAGGAAGAAGTGACATTATTTTCGGTTAACATAAACGGATTAAACTCACCGATAAAGAGAAGACAAGTAATTGCTAAACTCCAAAAACAAAACACAGACATTATCTGTTTACGGAAGGTCCATACAAAAAAAGGAGAAGGTAATTTTTTGGAAGCCCCTAAATTAGGTAAAATATTTTTGGCCCTAACAGAAGTAAGGAAAAGAGGAATTGCAGTCTATATAAAAGATTGGTTAAAACCCAAACAAATATATGCGGATAAAGAGGGAAGAACGTTATTGATTGAGGTACTAATAAAACAGAAAAGAATATTAATTGCAGTCATATATGCACCGAACACACAACAGAAAGAATATTACTGCAAATTACATAAACAAATTGTAGAATTGGAAATAGATAATGTATGCGTATTAGGAGATTTCAACGCGGTGGCTGATCCCCAAAAAAGACTACAAATCAGGAAGTAAAAAAAATTATGAAAGGAGAACATTACCAAAGACGTTCTTTGAAATGACCCAAGAGTTAAATCTGAAAGAATTTGGAGAGAAATTAACCCACACACACAAAAAAAATCAATATACGTGTTTTTCCAACCCACATAACTCATAGTCCCGGATAGACATGGTCTGGATGGATTCAGAAACAGGAAAAACCATAGAGCAAATAGAGACAAAACTGAATACCTGGGCAGATCATCACCTGATAATAGTCAAATGGAAGGGGGAAGAAAAAAGAAAAAAGAGATGGACCATGAATCAAAGGATAACGAAAGAAAAAAAATACTTTTAACACATAGAAAAAGAATTAGGGTTATTCCTACAGGAAAATTGGAATGAAGAAATAACTATACAAAACCTGTGGGACACAACTAAAGCTTACATCCGGGGTCTTACAATAGCATATACTATATGAAGAAATAAAAATAAAAGAAAACAATATATAGAATTGCAAGAGAAATTGGGAAAATTAGAAGATAAAATGCAGAAAGAACCCCACAACCAGGAAATTAGAGATGAAAAAGAGATAATTAAACATAGACTTAATCTAATTATATAAGAAGAAGTAGCGCAAAAAATTAGAGCAACCAAACAAAACTACTTTGAAAATGCTAATAAACCGGGAAGATGGTTGGCTTATAAATTAAAAAAAGAAAAAGAAAAGAAATTAATACAACAACTAGAAGATGAAAAAGGGATAGCACACCATGAGAAGGAAGAAAAGGAAAATATAGCAGTAAGATATTATCAAAACCTATATAGTCGGGAGCATATAGAAGAAGATGACATTAAAAGATATTTACAGCAGAGAAACCTCCCAACACTACCAGAAAACATAAAAGAAACATTAGACAGAAAAATAACGATGTTAGAACTAAAAACGGCAATCCAAAAACAAAAAAGCAATAAAACACCGGGCCCAGATGGAATCCCAGCGGAATTTTACAAAGAATTACAAAGACCACTGGAGAATTTAATATTACAAACATATAACGAAGTACTAGAGCGAGCAATGATACCAAAATCTTGGATGGAGGCACTGATAACCTTAATTCCCAAAGACAATGTGGAAAAGAAAAAAAATCCAAAATTATAGGCCAATCTCGCTGCTGAATGCTGATTATAAGATATTCATGACAATAATGGCAGAAAGGATGAAACATATACCAAACGAAATCATACAACCAAACCAGAATGGATTCCTACCCACCAGACACATAAAGAATAATATAAGAACGATAATGAATACACTAGAATATTACGAAATACATCCAGAAAAACAGGCAGCTTTGATATTCTTTGACGCACAAAAAGCATTTGACAATTTAAATTGGGATTTTTTAATTAACCAACTAGGACTAATGAATTTTGGCGAGAAATTTATTAGAACAATAAAGCAATATACTCAAACCAGAAAGCAAAAATACTATTGAATGGAGAAATAACAGAAGGTTTCAGTATAACAAAAGGAGTTAGAAAGGGATGCCCCCTATCTCCTCTGTTATTTATTTTTTCAATAGAAACACTGTTGCAACAAATTAGGCAGAATCAGGAAATCAAAGGATTAAAAATTAGAGGACAAGAATATAAAGTACAGGCCTTTGCTGACGACTTGGCATTTATTATAAAAGAACCCTTAAAGACAGGATTAATACTATTACAGGATATAAACCGATTTGCAAAGTGGTGTTCTATCCCCGTCTCACACACACACACAAACAGTCAGCCAGGAGTTAATAAAACCAGCAGTCAGGAATTTCTTTGAGATAACAGCATTGGCAGCAACCCAGTAGCTGCTTGCCAAAAACTTTACTCACAAAAGGAGGTTTTCCTCCTCCGTCGGATAAACCAAAATAAGTTCACAAAGCCAAAGAATTGTCAAGTCCAGTCCATAATAAATCCAAGGAAGGCATATAACGAAGTTCCAGAAATGCAGTATGACTTGCTAGCTTTTCAGTTTTGTCCGTCACAAAGCCTGAATGGCCACCACACTCCTTTTTATCCCCTGTGGGGTGTGGTCCAGTGACTCAGCTTAATCTTTGGCACGCCTCCTTCTCTGCTGTGCGCGCTTGTCTTTCCAACGCTGTCAGGGATCCAGCCAAGACTTATCTCCGTCGCTGTCTAACTGCGGCTGCTCGGAAGTGCCTGGCTCCTAGCCTATCTCTTCTCCTTTGGAAGACACCTGAGGCATTGCCAGAGAGGAGGGTCCTGGAGAGGGAGGCCTTGCCAACTCCTCTCCTTCACTTTTGGAGTCTCCTCCCTCTGATAAGATGGGCTCAGGGGTCAGAGTCACAACAAGTGGCAGGTCTCAAAATAAATAAAGAGAAAACTAAAATAATAACCAAAAATTTAACCAAAACACAAAATGAAGAACTAGAGGAGAAAATGGGAATTTTAAGAGCAAAAAAAATTAAATACCTGGGAATATGGCTGTCAGCAAAATGTAGTACGATAAAAGAGGATAATTATAATACACTGATAAAACAATTACAAAAAGATTTGGAAAATTGGAAGAAATTACAGATATCACTAATTGGCAGAATTTCAACAATTAAAATGAACATATTACCCAAACTGCTATACCTTTTTCAAACGATACCAATAAGATTAGAAAAGAATTTTTTCGAACAAATAAACAAAATAATATCTAAATTTATATGGGCAGGTAAAAAACCTTGCATTAAATTTAAGGTGTTACAAGATAGTAGGAACCACGGGGGTTTCGGTCTCCCAGACTGGGAGCTCTACTATCAGGCAGCAGAGCTGACATGGTTAAGAGATTGGATTCAACTTAAAAACAAAAGAATATTAGCATTAGAAGGGCACGATCTCCAAATAGGTTTCTATGAGAAGGTAAAAATAAAACACATTCATATTTTCAGAGGCATATAATAAGGAATTCTCTATACAATGTCTGGGTAAAGATTAAAAAGCACCACTATATGAAAATGCCAAATTGGCTATTGACAATGGAGGCAATGACACACCCAAATACAATAGACCTCAGTAAAATGGTAAGATATTCAGAAATTTTAGACAAGAATGGAGAATTAAAATCAGTGCAAACATTGAAATCAAAAGGAATAAATATAGAATGGTGGCCCTACCTACAAATCAAAACAAGACTAAAAAAAGATAAAGAACAATTCGGCATATATGAAAAACAATTGGAGTTGGATAAAATTTTATTGGGAACAGAAGGAAAAATTATTACAAAATTATATAAATTTCTACTAAGACACATAAAATGGAGGAGGAAGTTGTAAAAGAAACGATGATTTCTTTTGGGGAAGGAATTTTCTTTTTGGGGAAGGATTTTCTAGTTGGGGAAGGAATTTTGGCCACAACATAGAATTAGAACAGTGGGACAAACTATGGGAAAGGAACTACAAACTCACAACAGCAGTTACCTACAAAGAAAACCTCTATATAACAAAGCTGGGGCGAGCTCGGAGGAACTTTTTGCCATTACGCCGACGAGATGCGAGATACCCATTTGTTGTTGGATATATTAACTTTATCCTGAGAAGATGTGTATGTTTGTGGGTGTGAATGGGTTAGGGATAGGTTAGAATTTAATTATTAGAATGGAAGGAATGGGTTTGGAGTGGCTGGAATTAGGAAGAATGAGGGAGCCGGGGGCAGGAAATGGAGTCCCCTCTGCTGAGTGTACAAGCAGAAGCAGATGGGGGCTCAGATGGGAACCCTGGTTTGGTATGAGTGGGATGCCTTGCTTGCTGGAGAGGTGGGGGGCCGCTGAGGTGGGGAAGGGGATTTCTAGGGGGATGGAGAGCTGGAATATTACAGTTATGACTGGGAGAGGTATGGTGGGAGCCAAGGGGTAGGCCGCTTTCGGGGAACTAGGACTCACTACCTCAAAGCAATTACTTGTTCCAGCCCCTTTGGTTCTGGTTCACCGGGCTCACCTCCTATACCTGGTGGCTTGGGATGTCAGGGCCCTGGCCTCAGGCTGCTGCTGTTTAATGCCAGGTCTGTTGTTAACAAGGCTCCCCTTGTTCGGGACTTAATCCTGGAGGAGGGGGCTGACTTGGCATGTGTAACTGAGACATGGCTGGGCCAGGAGGGGGGGGGCGTTCCCCTCTCTGAGATGTGCCTAGACGAGTTTCAGATACTGCATCAGCTGCAACTCCAGGGAAGGGGCAGCTATTGTGGAAGAGGAGTGGCAGCTATTGTCCGGAAGAGCCTTTGTCCTCGCAGGATCCCTGCCCCAGAGATTGTTGGGTGTGAGTCTCTCCTCTTGAGGTTGGACTCAAGGGTTCAGTTGGGCTTGTTGTTGACATACCTGCCTCCCAGCTGCATGACAACAGCCCTGCCTGTGCTGCTAGAGGCAATAGCCGGGTTGGCGGTGGAGTTCTCCAGGCTCATGGTACTGGGGGACTTCAACCTACCGTCACTTGGCGATTCCTCAAATGGGGCTCAGGAGTTCATGGCTTCCATGACAGCCATGGACCTGACCCAAGTAGTTCAGGGTCCGACCCATGAGGGGGGACACACACTTGACCTGGTATTTCTCTTGGAGCAGTGAAGATATGATCTGGAATTAAGGGGTATAGAGGTCTCTCCCTTGTCGTGGTCAGATCATTTCCTGTTGAGGTTGGACTTTAAGACGCCATTCCTCCATCGCAAGGAGGTGGAGCCGATTAAGTGGTTCCGCCCCAGACGCCTAATGGACCCTGAAGGGTTTCAGAAGGAGCTTGGGGAGATACCTGACTCCCTTGTCCATAGTCCAGCCAAAACCCTAGTGGAAGTGGACAAGGCTGTAGGGGAGATGAGCTCCTCCACTTGCTTGTTGGACCTGTGCCCCTCCTGGCTGGTTTTGGCCAGCAAGGAGATGACATGAGGCTGGCTCTAGGCTTTAGTTAATGCTTCCTTGAGGGAGAGGTCCTTCCCGCAGCCATTAAAGGAAGCGGTTGTAAGGCCCCTCCTCAAGAAGCCTTTCCTGGACCCAGCAGAATTAAAAAACTTTCGTCCAGTCTCCAACCTACCCTTTCTGGGAAAGGTTGTAGAAAAAGTGGTAGCACTTCAGCTCCTGCGCTCATTGGATGAAACGGATTATCTGGATCCTTTTCAGTCCGGCTTCAGACCTGGCTACAGCACGGAAACTGCCTTGGTCATGCTGATGGATGATTTCTGGCGAGCCTGAGACAGGGGTCATTCCTCTATCTTGGTGCTACTTGACCTCTCAGCAGCTTTCAATACCATCGACCATGGTATCCTTCCTCGGCAACTAAGAGAGCTGGGAGTGGGAGGCACGGTGTTGCGGTGATTCACCTCCTATCTCTCTGGTCGATCACAGTCGGTGCTGGTAGGAGGACAGAGGTCGTCCCCTAGGCCCCTCGTCTGCGGGGTGCCTCAGGGCTCGGTCCTCTCTCCCCTCCTATTTAACATCTACATGAAACCACTGGGTGAAATCATCCAACGACACAGGGTGGGATATCAGCAATATGCTGATGATACCCAGCTGTATATCTCCACCCCTCGTCAGTTCAGTGAAGTGGTAGATGTGATGTGCCAGTGCCTGGAGGCTGTGAGGGTCTGGATGGGAGTCAACAGGCTCAGACTTAACTCAGACAAGACCGAATGGCTCTGGGTATTGCCCCCTAAAGACTATGTCGATTGTCCATCCTTGGTTCTGGGGGGAGAGAAAGTGCCCCCCTCAGAATGGGCTCGCAATTTGGGTGTCCTTCTTGTCACTGCGTTTTTGTATTTACCAGCTGAGCTCATATTTTTGGACTTTAAGATTTTCCGTAGCTTGCCAAACTTCTTATCAGTAAGCTAACCACGCATGTCCACATTCCTTTCTTTCTACTTCAGACTTTTCTTTGTTCTCTTGCCAAAGAAGTCTGGCTGCTGAAAGGTAGCTGGCAGGAATGTTGCCAAAATGTAATTATTTTAGATTAGTAAGATGTTTTACTTTCTTTATAACAAATAAATGAGTTTATTCTTAGAAAAATATATCTTCGGGGTTTATTTTCTTACAAAAGTATACACAAGGAAAATGCCACAATCCACGTCTCTAAATCAAGGTGCGATTACCCAAAAGCAGAATGGGATTAATCAGCACCCTGATACTTCTAGACTCACAGCTGAGATTGGAACAACATCTGACAGCACAGGGGACCTTTGCACAGGTTCGTCTGGTGCGCCAATTGCGACCCTACTTGGATCAGGAGGCTCTCCTCACAGTCACTCATGCCCTTGTCACCTCACGGTTGAACTATTGCAACCCGCTCTACATGGGGCTACCCTTGAAAAGTGTTCGGAGTCTATAGTTGGTCCAGAATGCAACCACACAAGTTATAGTGGGTGCACCTAGATACACCCACATTATACCAATTCTCTGCGAGCTACAGTGGCTCCCTATCGGTCTCTGGGCGCAATTCAAGGTGTTGGTTATTACCTTTAAAGCCCTACATGGCTCAGGACCAGGCTATCTTCGAGACCGCCTTCTACACATAGCTCCCAGTGACTGGTAAAATCCCACAGAGTCTGTCTCCTCCGGGTCCCGTCAGCTAAACAATGTCGGCTAGTGGGCCCGCAGGGGAGGGCCTTCTTTGTGGCTGCCCCGGCTCTCTGGAACCAATTACCTCCTGAAGTCCGGACCGCCTCCACCCTATTGGCCTTCTGGAAAGCGGTGAAGACCTGGCTCTTCCGGCAAGCCTGGAGCCGTTGATCTCGTTATAGTGATCTTGCGAGACCCGGCCACAAATTGGAGTGTATGTGTTTTAACGTTTTAATGTTTTAATGTTTTAATGTCTTCTTTTAACTTTTGTATGGGATATTGTTGCATTGTTTTATTCTCTGTTGTAAGCTACCCAGAGTCCCTTGGGAGTTGGGCGGCATAGAAATGCGACAAAATAAATAAATAAATAAATAAATAAATAAATAAATAAATAAATAAATAAATAAAGTTTTATAGGTGGCATTTGCCACCTGAGAGATTGGCCAAGATGTATCCCAACTTATCACCTAATTGTTGGAGATGTAACTATAAATCAGGAACATTCTACCATATGTGGTGGATGTGCCCCATCACAAGGAAGTATTGGTGTCAAATTCAAAAATGGTTGGAAGAAATTACAAAGCAAAAATTTGAAGATTTGAAAGATTTGAAACCTGAATTGTTTTTATTAGGAATACTGGGCCTGAAAATGAATAAAAACCTTCAATACATTATATTGCACATACTTATCGCAGCAAGAATCACATTCACAAAAAGTTGGAAACAAAAAAATATACCGTCAGATGAAACTGTAATTAGGAAAATTCTAGAATGCGCAGAGATGGATAAAATGACTATGGAGTTGAAAGAGAGAGAGGATTCGGACTATTATGAAATATGGAATAAAATGTACACTTGGCTCGAAAATAGAAATAAGAACAAAAAATGTTTAGCTTAATATTGATGAAACTTAAAGTAACTGAACAACATTAAATAAAGAGAGGTAAATATAAATGAATATAAATGTGTAGATAAGAACAAATGAATATTATAATGTGTATATATATATATGTTGGAGTAATGCAGTTATTCTACTACTGAGTAGTAAATAGAAATGATAGAATAGAGAACTACAAAAGCAAAGTACGTAAGTTAATACAAAATGCTGTAAAATTACCATTAATGTTATGTAATGTTCAATACGTTATGTTTTGACATGTTTCGTTTTTATATATGCATGATTGTTTTTTGTGTTGTTTTTAAAGACAAACTGTTTAATAAAAAATATTTTTTTTAAAAAAAAATAAAAACAGAATTGTTTCTGATGTTATAAGCCAGACTTCCCCAACATTTCTGATTTTGTGGGCCAGCAGGGAGACAGGGGGCAGACAGAGGATGGTTTCATATGAGTGGCTATCAAGTGCACATGCAGTTCCATTTGTGTGAGCAGTGGGCACGTGCCTCCCTGCTTGCATAAATGGAGCA
Organism: Pituophis catenifer annectens; assembly: GCF_029215685.1. Lineage (NCBI taxonomy): Eukaryota > Metazoa > Chordata > Lepidosauria > Squamata > Colubridae > Pituophis > Pituophis catenifer. Next base: position 100,275,701 of record NW_027256883.1, on the reverse strand, counting down.
CATTTACACACACTGCTCATGCAAGTGGAGATGTGCATGAGCACACACTCTTGCCCATTGCATCCGTGGCCCAGTTCCAAACAGCTCATAGCCCAGTAGTGGACCATGGCCCGCAAGTTGGGAACCCTTGTTCTAAGGCACCCAGAGCCACTTGGATGAGTTGGGCAGTTATAGAAAATGAATAAATGAATTAATAAAACAATGAGAACTTTCTTACCAGCTCTACTACAGTTGGTAGCATGCTAGTGAGAAGGTGAGTGACAAGGAACACCTTTGTTTTGCATTCTGCACTGTGTGCCAATTTGCTTCTGAGTCCAATCCAAGGTGTTAGTTGTGACCTATAAAGCCCTACGAGGCATGGGACCAGGCTATCTACAGAACCATTTTTGCCCCATTAGATTGGCCCCTCCCACCAGTCAGGCAGGGAAGATATGTTGTAGATCCTGTCAGTTAAAATAATTCCAATTGACGGGATCTAAGCAGAGGGACTTCCCTGCTGTTGTCCCTGCTCTTTGGAATATTCTCCCCTTGGGGATGAGGCAGGCCCTACTCTCCTGGCCTTTTAAGAAGGAGTTTAAAACATGGCTTTGCGGTGACTTCCGGTTTGGCATTGCTGCGGGATGGTCATGGGTAATGGGGCTCCAGGAACACAGGCCAAATTCTCCTTATTGGGGGGGCCCTTAAAGGGCTAGAGTCACCCTGAAGCTACCTCGGGTTTGCCAACTTCTACAGACAGCTCATCTCCACTTTTGCAGAGATGGCACTCTCTCTCATGGAATTGTTAAAAATGGGAGGGGGATCCCAAGTCGAAGCCAAGTCAGCCTTGGCCTGGACTCTAGATTGCCAATGAGCCTTCGAGGCCCTAAAGAAAATATTCGCTGAGGTACCAATCCTTAGGTACCCTGAACCAGAGAAACTGTTCATGATCCAAGTGGATGCCAGTGACATGGCCGTACAGTGGTGCTATTGCAAGAGAACCCCCAGAGACAGTGACAACCCTGAGCTTACACCTCTAAAAAACTCACTGACACTGAGAGATGATGAGTGGCAGCAATGGAGGAAGCATAATTACATCACAGGGAGTTAAAAGAAGAGAAAAATTGCTATTAAAGTAAGATAAATGATAGGAGGAGAGGTGGAGAGGGAAAGACAAATCATAGAATAATCATAGAGAAAGAAAAATAAGTGGAGAAAGGAAAAGGAGAGGAAAGACTGGAGAAATAGGAGGAAAATGATCCACAGTGAACTTGGGCTGCTGAGAGAAGCCCAGCTACACCTGAGAGGCCTACCCAAGAGCACGGAGGCCCATTGAAGTGAGGTGAGCGGAGAAGCAAAACACACCAACGGAGAATAATGAGGCATGTGGGGCCCAGCTGTGGAGCAGGGAGGAAAATAACCCATGGGGCAGAGAGGAGAGCTGACTGAGGGCAAAGCAATGACTGGCAGAGAAGGAAAAGGTGAGCCGGTTAGAGAGACAAAGGAGCAGGGAGGAGGATGAGGAGAACCGGCTGTGGAGAGGAGACAAGAGGCGAGCTTGCCATGGGCTACCCAGGTGGTCCTGTTGCTGGGAGAAGCAGCACAAATGGGAGCCATGTGGCTGAGGAGCCAGGAGCAGCAGCAGTGCAGCAGAAGGGAGAGCCGGCAGTGAGAGGCAGCACAATGAAGCAGATCCTGAGAGGAGCGTGCAAAGCAATGGGAGAGCATTGGTGCAACTGGAGGCTGTTGGTGTTGGTGGAGCATTTCAGCACAGTGGATCAGCAAACCGGTGACTGAGAACAGCAACAGAACAGTGTGGGAGACCAACAGGCAAGGTGGGAGGGGTGGACTGAGAAAAGCAGGGAGAGCTGAATACCCGGTAGTGGCAGGAGAAAAACAAATCGGAAGGGAGGATAAAAAGACAACACAGGACACAAGGCAAAAGAAAATCAAAGGCAAGTAGACACTAGCAAGTACAGAACATATAAAAGCAGAGAAGTAAGAGATAATTAATTTTTATAGTTATGTATTTGATCTTGGCTGTTCACCGCCCTGAGTCCTTTGGGAGAAGGGTAGTATATAAATATAATAAATGGCAGCTAAATTTAAAACTTCCTAAACTTTAAATGGCTAGGTCTAAAAAAAGAACAACTAAAAAAAACTCCAATTAACTATTTTTTTAAAGCTCCCAAAGGGGAAAAAAAACTTACTGGGACAAGGCAAGCAGGCAGGCAGGCAGGCAGGCAGGCAGATAGAGCTGCTCACCGATGAGCTTGATTCCAGGCAGGGAGATTAAGTTGCTTGCTGATGCAAATGGATTGCAGGGATTACAGCAAGCGAAGCGAAGCAGGCGTTGCGACCAGCAGCTAAGGTAAGCAAGGTGGAGGCTGGGGGGGGGGGGGAAGGGATTTTTGCTACCGGTTCTCCAAACTACCCGCTGCCATCGCTGCCTACTCACCCGAGCTGGTCCGAACCGGGAGCATTTCACCCCTGCTCCACCGCTGGACAGTCCTTTTTGGACCTAACCATCCCGTAGAGATGGTGATAGTGGAGGGCACATCCTGTTGATCCCAGGGACATCGCAAAGTCCCTGGTTGATCCAGAAGAAGCCCTTTTTTCCGGCGGTGAAGAGGCAGCCATTAAGCTGCTGAAATTGGGACAGCTCCGGAACAGAAGAGAATGCGAGAAAGTGTGTTGGCTTGGTGAAAGACTCTTTAAATAGATTATTTGAAAGAACGCCCTGAGATGAAAAGACAACTAAAATTGAAGACATAAGAAGTTAAGTGCGGAATTAAGCCTGAGTCTAAGGTAGTTTTTCCTATTTTCCAATTTACTTCTACTTGTGGATGTTTATGGACAATTTTATTCTTTAACCTGGACTGGACCAGATTGGACTGGATTTATTTATTTATTTATTTATTTATTTATTTATTTATTTATTTATTTATTTATTTAATTGCTAAATTTTTAGTGCCTTTTTAGCACAAATTCTTGCTGGTTTTACTGTTTTATTTTTCTTTTCTCTCCATTGTTATTTTATCATGTATTGGATATAGAGGGAAGGGGAAGTGGAGAAAATAAGTAACACTGCCATCTAGTGGATTGGATATATTGTATCTTTAAAAAAAAAGTAACAATTGTGCTACATTTCAAGGACTCTGAGCCTATTCATAGATAAGATAGTGGGAAGAGCATCAGAGACTGTTTACAGGATTGTTTACTCAGGTGCTCTTCTGGGAAACTATTAAGGGCAGGAGTCTGAGATTGAAAGAAAGAAGATTGCAGTGACTTTGGAAAAAGAGCTGTAAATATTATGTGAGAATTAACAAAAGAACTTTTGGGTATTATACTGTTGTGGATTTTCTTTTCAGACAGAAAGTTTATTTTTTCTTCTTTCTTTCTTTCTTTTCTTTCTTTCTTTCTTTCTTTCTTTCTTTCTTTCTTTTTTTTTGGTGTCACTTCTCCACTTTTCCCCTATTTAATTATTTTTAGTTGGACTGTGATTTTTTGAAAGATTTTTAATTTTTTATATACACATAGATTTTTTTATTAGTGTTTATTTTTTCTTTTTTTCCCCCTTTTTTGATTTTTCTTTTTCTCATTCTTTGATGGGAGACTGTTAATGTGTTTAATATCCCTTTGTTTAATTGGAATAAGGCATACAAGAGCCTGAAGATTTTTTCTTTCCTTTTTTTCTTTCTTTTTTTTTTTAGGGTTTTTTTGGGGGGGGCTTTTCCTTTTCTTATTGCTATTTGGGACAATATTTGTACTACATATAAATGGATTAAGGTATAGAAGAACCTGAAGATTTTTTATTTGTTTGAAATTTCTGTAACCATTTCACAGAAATGAGCAGAAAGGCAACAGCTATTGGTTCTTCTACATTGACTCCTTCCTCTTCACCATCTGGAGGACAACGATCAATACAGATGATATTGCAACAGTAAAAGCAGAAGGAACAAGAGAAGGATAAGGAAGCAGATGATTTGGCAAGGAATTCAAAACATACAATCAAGAGTAGAGAACATTGAGCAGAGAGCAGAAAAAAATCGAACAAAGAACAGAAAAAACAGATGAAAAAGTGGAGAACATACACCAAATGATCAAGAAATATAAGGATAGACTCCAAAAGATTGAAGAAAAGGAAGAACAAAGGGATAAAAAAATCAGAGATATTGACAGTAGATTGGATGAGGTTGAACGAGATAAGAGTGGAATAGGATGGGAGATGGCCAAATCAGAATTTTACCTCAGATTTCAAAATATAGAAGAAGAAAAGAGTAAAAACTTGGCTGAAATAATTATAGAAATCTTAGCAGAAACATTAGAAATAACTAAAGAAAAGATGACGGATGGTATAGATGAGATATTTTGAGTCTATACAAGATATGCAATGAGGAATAAGCTACCAAGAGAAGTTCATATAAGATTCATTAAGAAATCGATTAAAACGCAAATACTGCAGATTACCAGAGAGAAAACATTGAAATATAAGGATAAGGAGATTGTGGTTCTGAAGCAAATACCAAGAAGAGTGAGGGAGATGAGAAGAGAATATCATTTTTTGACCAAAATATTACTTCAGAAAGGTGTGAACTACAGATGGTTGATACCAGAAGGCCTGGTGTTTACATGGCAACAACAAAAATACAGAATAGATTCAACTGATAAAGCAAAAGCTTTTTACGTAGAATATTTTAGAGAGAAAGAAGAGGAGATAAGAAGAGAAGAATCACGATCAAATTGCAAGAAGAATGCTTAGCAATGATTGAAAAAGAAGAAGGTGCAGTGGGTGGCAAGGTGGAATACAAAGAGCTATGTGAACTGAGATCCACTAGAGCAATAAACCCTTCTTATAAAATATAAACATGGAAGAGAAAAAACTGATTACAATAAACATAAATGGACTCAATTTAGCTATTAAAAGAAGAAAGATATTTCATAAATTAGAGAAATTAAAGTTTGATATAATTTGTTTACAAGAAGTGCATATTAAAAAGCAACATGAACAAATATTGGTACAGCCAAAATTAGGGAAAATATTCACTTCATTGCCACAATGTAAGAAAAGAGGAGTTGTTTTATATATTAGAGACATAATCCCAGTGGAGCAAATTGATACAGATGAAGATGGAAGAATTTTGATGGTGGAAATAACAAACAACAATATGAAAATACTTTTAATAGCAATATATGCACCTAATGATAATCAAGGAGATTTTTATAGAAAATTACACACGAAAATAATTGAATTGGACTATGATAATATTTGCTTGATGGGAGACTTCAGTGGTATAGTGGATGAGAAATTAGATTACAATACACAGAAGATGACAAAACAAAGTAGAAAGACACTTCCGAAATCCTTTTTTTAAATGATAGAGGAAATAAACTTAAAAGATGTATGGAGAGAAAGAAATGCAAAAAATAGACAATATACTTTTTATTCAAATAGACATTCATCATGGTCCAGAATAGATATGATATGGATGACAAGGGAATTGACTTTTAATATAGAAGAAATTGACATAGAAGCAAATACCTGGGTAGACCATAATCCAATGACAATGAAATGGAAAGGACAAAGGAGAAGATCTAGATGGACTTTAAATGACACAGTATTAAAAGAAAAGGATTTTGCACAAAAAATGGAGAAAGAATTGGCATTCTTCTTTAAAGAAAATAGAAAAGAAGATACATCAATGCAAAACCTTTGGGATACAATGAAAGCCTATGCTAGAGGCCTGATTATAGACTAAGAAATATTAAGAAAAGACAAGCTTATAAAACATTAGAGGATGAATATACTACCCCAGATTTCAAAAGACACTGAAGTGATGTTAGAAGGAAATATAATGATGATGGAATTAACTGAAGCACTTAAAAAACAAAAGAATGGGAAGGCATCAGGCCCAGACGGGTTACCAGCAGAATATTACAAGACATTACAGGAATCGCTGAATCTCCCATTGTTAGAAGTCATGAATGAAGTCATGTCAAAGAAGAAAGTACCTAAATCATAGTCAGAAGCATATATTACACTTGTTCCAAAGGAGGATACTGACCCACAACAAATTAAGAATTATAGGCCTATTTCCCTACTAAATTCAGACTATAAAATCTTCGCTTCAATATTGGCAGAAAGACTTAAAAGATATTTAAATAATTTCATACACTCCGATCAAAATGGGTTTCTGCCAAAAAGACAGATTAAAGACAATATGAGAATAATCCTGGATATATTGGAATATTATGAGGCACAATCTGAAAACCAAATGGCTTTGATATTTTTAGATGCTCAGAAAGCCTTTGATAATGTGAACTGGCGATTTATGTTATTACAGCTGGAACAGATGGGCTTTGGTGGAAAATTTATTCAAACCATAGAAGCCATATACTACAAACAAACAGCAAAAGTAATAATAAATGGAGAATTCACAGTGTCTATTGAAATCAAAAAAGGTACGAGACAAGGTTGTCCACTGTCACCTTTATTGTTTGTATTAACATTAGAAGTGCTAAACACTATATTAGAGAAATATTAGAGAAGATAAAGATCTAAAGGGAATAAAGATTCAAAAGGAAGAATACAAATTGCAAGCATTTGCTGATGATCTGGTTTTTATTCTTGAAGATCCATTAGAATCAACAACTAAATTGATAGACAAAATAGGAGAATAAGGAAAAGTTGCTGGTTTGAAAATAAATAAAGACAAAACAAAGATCTTGACAAAAAATATGTTAATAAAACAAAAAGAAGAATTGGCAGAAATATCGAAGATGCAGGTCACAAATAAAGTTAAATACTTTATTTAAAATTTATTTAAGGGAGAATATCAACGATTAAGATGAATATATTTCCTAGAATCCTATACCTGTTCCAGACAATCCCAATCAGATTGGGGAAAGATTATTTTGAAGATTTGAATAAAATAGTGCTGAAATACATTTGGCAGGGTAAAAAAATGAGGATAAAACTAAAGTTGTTGCAAGATGCCAGAATACGAGGTGGTTTTGGCTTGCCTAATTGGGAACTATATTATCAAGCGACAAGTTTGATGTGGATTAAGGAATGGATAACGCTAAGAAATGCCAGATTATTGACTTTAGAAGGGCATGATTTGTTACTGGGTTGCCATGCCTTCTTATGGTACAAGGAAACAAAAACACAGAAGTATTTTAGAAGACATTTCATATGAGAGGCTTTGCTATTAAACTGGGAGAAGGTAAAAAAACAATATTATTTAAAAATTCCGGTCTGGTTATCAACTATTGAAGCATTCTCATATTCAATAACATTTAGAAAGGAACAAATTGTTAGATATAGTGAATTACTGAATGAAAAGGGTGAACTTAAATCTTTGCAAGAATTAGAAGTACAAGGTATAAATATGAATTGGTTTTCTTATTTGCAAATAGAGTCTAGACATGATAAAGATTATAAGACAGTAGGTTTTTATAACAACCTGACTAGTTTAGATAAAATCTTAACAGGTAGTGATGAAAACATAATTTAAAAATTGTATGGTTATCTATTAGAGGTTAAATTGGAGGATGAACAAGTTAAAGAAACAATGATTGCTTGGGGGAAAAATTTTGGACATGGAATTGACGTAGAGAAATGGCAAAAATTGTGGTCGCAAAATTATAAAATGACAATGTCAACTGCATATAAAGAAAATTTGTATAAGATGTTTTACAGGTGGCACTTACCCCTGACTATAATCACTAGAACGTTCAAGAATAAATCCGAAAAATGTTGGAAATGTCATCAGATACCGGGCTCATATTACCATATGTGGTGGACGTGCACAGAAGCTAAAAGATACTGGACTAAAATCCACACATGGAAAAAATGACACAAAAACACATAGACTTTAAACCAGAGATTTTTTTTATTGGGGATTGTACCTGAAATATACAATAGAGAATTGAGATATTTGATTGTGAAAGTATTAACAATGGCTAGATTTGTGTTTGCTAAAAATTGGAAAAATGAGAAAATGCCAATGCAAGACGAAGTTATTAAGAAAATAATGGAAAAGACATAAATACTTTCAGGAACACTACATTAAAAATGCCCTACTCTCAGTATGGGCAAAAATCAAGGAAAAACATTACTTGAAAATACCAGTTTGGCTCTCCACGATAGAGGCACTAACATACCCAAATGTGATGGACATCGGAAAAACTGTAAGATACAAAGATATTTTAAATGAGAAGGGGGAATTGAAAAACAAACAGGAATTGAATAACCAAGGGATAAACTTAGCATGGTGGCCGCATGCATAGATACAATTTAGATACCATAAAGATGCCAAAACATATGTTTTTTATAAAGAACCAACAGAATTGGGTCAAATTTTAATAGGACCAGAGGACAAACTGATTAAAAAATTCTATAATTATTTATTGATTATTAGAATGAAAGAGGAGCAAGTAAAAGAAACTATGATAGCATGGGCCAAAAAATTTGGATATTCCATAGAATTGGACAAATGGCAAAAGTTGTGGAACAGAAACTATAAATTGACATTGTCCACTGCATATAAAGAAAATTTATACAAAACGTTTTATAAATGGCACTTCCCACCAGCAAGATTAGCCAGAATGTTTAAGGATATGTCTGCCAAGTGCTGGAAGGGCAACCAAATCCCAGGCACGTATTACCACATGTGGTGGACATGTTCAAAAGCAAAAAAATACTGGACCAAAATACACACCTGGTTAGAAAAAATGAGTTGCCGACCTTTCTGATCGATAAGCTCAGTGTCTTAGCCACTGAGTCACCTAACCATGCTTCTAAAAGAAAGACTAGAGAACCTCTTAAAAGAGTGAAAGAACTTTGAAACTAGGAAGCTGGACTGGGGACCTCAAATATAATATTGACTAACTTGGAAGCTTTTTGGTCAAAATGCCCAGTCAAAGTCAACCGTTCTGGAATACCAGATGGAAGAAAACACCTGAAGATGCTGCCCACATGAAACCAATTGGGATGGGGATGGGACATTTACCCTGGGTCTTTCGGGGAGGGATTTGGGGATACTTTCAATATGTACCTTTCACGCCTTTTGCTTCAGATCTTGCTTTTCTTTCATTGCTATCAATTCAAATTCAGTAAAAGTTCCTTTCTCTACAAATATGGAGTTGGAGTTTTCCTTTCTTGATTTTTGAATGGAGGCATGCCTGACATTGGAATTATTATATTTAAAAAGAATTTGAATTAAAAAAAATGGAATGTCTTTCTGTTTATCCAATTCTATTTTTTGATCTCTTAATGTATAACCTTGGTAGTACAGGGGTTTAAGGCACCCTGTTATTAAGCTGGTTATTAAGACCAGCTGCCTGCAATTACTGCAGGGTTCGAATCTCGCCAACGCTCAAGGTTGACTCAGCCTTCCATCCTTTCTAAGGTAGGTAAATTGAGGACCCAGTTGTGGGGGCAATAAGCTGACTTTGTATAAATATACAAAAAGGATGAAGGCTATTGCTGAGCACATTGTAAGGCGCCCTGAGTCTTCGGAGAAGGGCGGCATATAAATCAAATTTAAAAAAAATAATAACCTGCCTGATCTGTTTCATAAATTTTATTATTTATTTATTTATTATATTTATATACTACCCTTCTCCCAAAGGACTCAGGGCGGTGAACAGCCAAGATCAAATACATAACTATAAAAATTAATTATCTCTTACTTCTCTGCTTTTATATGTTCTGTACTTGCTAGTGTCTACTTGCCTTTGATTTTCTTTTGCCTTGTGTCCTATGTTGCCTTTTTATCCTCCCTTCCGATTTGTTTTTCTCCTGCCACTACCGGGTATTCAGCTCTCCCTGCTTTTCTCAGTCCACCCCTCCCACCTTGCCTGTTGGTCTCCCACACTGTTCTGTTGCTGTTCTCAGTCACCGGTTTGCTGATCCACTGTGCTGAAATGCTCCACCAACACCAACAGCCTCCAGTTGCACCAATGCTCTCCCATTGCTTTGCACGCTCCTCTCAGGATCTGCTTCATTGTGCTGCCTCTCACTGCCGGCTCTCCCTTCTGCTGCACTGCTGCTGCTCCTGGCTCCTCAGCCACATGGCTCCCATTTGTGCTGCTTCTCCCAGCAACAGGACCACCTGGGTAGCCCATGGCAAGCTCGCCTCTTGTCTCCTCTCCACAGCCGGTTCTCCTCATCCTCCTCCCTGCTCCTTTGTCTCTCTAACCGGCTCACCTTTTCCTTCTCTGCCAGTCATTGCTTTGCCCTCAGTCAGCTCTCCTCTCTGCCCCATGGGTTATTTTCCTCCCTGCTCCACAGCTGGGCCCCACATGCCTCATTATTCTCCGTTGGTGTGTTTTGCTTCTCCGCTCACCTCACTTCAATGGGCCTCCGTGCTCTTGGGTAGGCCTCTCAGGTGTAGCTGGGCTTCTCTCAGCAGCCCAAGTTCACTGTGGATCATTTTCCTCCTATTTCTCCAGTCTTTCCTCTCCTTTTCCTTTCTCCACTTATTTTTCTTTCTCTATGATTATTCTATGATTTGTCTTTCCCTCTCCACCTCTCCTCCTATCATTTATCTTACTTTAATAGCAATTTTTCTCTTCTTTTAACTCCCTGTGATGTAATTATGCTTCCTCCATTGCTGCCACTCATCATCTCTCAGTGTCAGTGAGTTTTTTAGAGGTGTAAGCTCAGGGTTGTCACTGTCTCTGGGGGTTCTCTTGCAATAGCACCACTGTACGGCCATGTCACTGGCATCCACTTGGATCATGAACAGTTTCTCTGGTTCAGGGTACCTAAGGATTGGTACCTCAGCGAATATTTTCTTTAGGGCCTCGAAGGCTCATTGGCAATCTAGAGTCCAGGCCAAGGCTGACTTGGCTTCGACTTGGGATCCCCCTCCCATTTTTAACAATTCCATGAGAGAGAGTGCCATCTCTGCAAAAGTGGAGATGAGCTGTCTGTAGAAGTTGGCAAACCCGAGGTAGCTTCAGGGTGACTCTAGCCCTTTAAGGGCCCCCCCAATAAGGAGAATTTGGCCTGTGTTCCTGGAGCCCCATTACCCATGACCATCCCGCAGCAATGCCAAACCGGAAGTCACCGCAAAGCCATGTTTTAAACTCCTTCTTAAAAGGCCAGGAGAGTAGGGCCTGCCTCATCCCCAAGGGGAGAATATTCCAAAGAGCAGGGACAACAGCAGGGAAGTCCCTCTGCTTAGATCCCGTCAATTGGAATTATTTTAACTGACAGGATCTACAACATATCTTCCCTGCCTGACTGGTGGGAGGGGCCAATCTAATGGGGCAAAAATGGTTCTGTAGATAGCCTGGTCCCATGCCTCGTAGGGCTTTATAGGTCACAACTAACACCTTGGATTGGACTCAGAAGCAAATTGGCACACAGTGCAGAATGCAAAACAAAGGTGTTCCTTGTCACTCACCTTCTCACTAGCATGCTACCAACTGTAGTAGAGCTGGTAAGAAAGTTCTCATTGTTTTATTAATTCATTTATTCATTTTCTATAACTGCCCAACTCATCCAAGTGGCTCTGGGTGCCTTAGAACAAGGGTTCCCAACTTGCGGGCCATGGTCCACTACTGGGCTATGAGCTGTTTGGAACTGGGCCACGGATGCAATGGGCAAGAGTGTGTGCTCATGCACATCTCCACTTGCATGAGCAGTGTGTGTAAATGTGCTCCATTTATGCAAGCAGGGAGGCACGTGCCCACTGCTCACACAAATGGAACTGCATGTGCACTTGATAGCCACTCATATGAAACCATCCTCTGTCTGCCCCCTGTCTCCCTGCTGGCCCACAAAATCAGAAATGTTGGGGAAGTCTGGCTTATAACATCAGAAACAATTCTGTTTTTATTTTTTTTTAAAAAAAATATTTTTTATTAAACAGTTTGTCTTTAAAAACAACACAAAAAACAATCATGCATATATAAAAACGAAACATGTCAAAACATAACGTATTGAACATTACATAACATTAATGGTAATTTTACAGCATTTTGTATTAACTTACGTACTTTGCTTTTGTAGTTCTCTATTCTATCATTTCTATTTACTACTCAGTAGTAGAATAACTGCATTACTCCAACATATATATATATACACATTATAATATTCATTTGTTCTTATCTACACATTTATATTCATTTATATTTACCTCTCTTTATTTAATGTTGTTCAGTTACTTTAAGTTTCATCAATATTAAGCTAAACATTTTTTGTTCTTATTTCTATTTTCGAGCCAAGTGTACATTTTATTCCATATTTCATAATAGTCCGAATCCTCTCTCTCTTTCAACTCCATAGTCATTTTATCCATCTCTGCGCATTCTAGAATTTTCCTAATTACAGTTTCATCTGACGGTATATTTTTTTGTTTCCAACTTTTTGTGAATGTGATTCTTGCTGCGATAAGTATGTGCAATATAATGTATTGAAGGTTTTTATTCATTTTCAGGCCCAGTATTCCTAATAAAAACAATTCAGGTTTCAAATCTTTCAAATCTTCAAATTTTTGCTTTGTAATTTCTTCCAACCATTTTTGAATTTGACACCAATACTTCCTTGTGATGGGGCACATCCACCACATATGGTAGAATGTTCCTGATTTATAGTTACATCTCCAACAATTAGGTGATAAGTTGGGATACATCTTGGCCAATCTCTCAGGTGGCAAATGCCACCTATAAAACTTTATTTATTTATTTATTTATTTATTTATTTATTTATTTATTTATTTATTTATTTTGTCGCATTTCTATGCCGCCCAACTCCCAAGGGACTCTGGGTAGCTTACAACAGAGAATAAAACAATGCAACAATATCCCATACAAAAGTTAAAAGAAGACATTAAAACATTAAAACATTAAAACGTTAAAACACATACACTCCAATTTGTGGCCGGGTCTCGCAAGATCACTATAACGAGATCAACGGCTCCAGGCTTGCCGGAAGAGCCAGGTCTTCACCGCTTTCCAGAAGGCCAATAGGGTGGAGGCGGTCCGGACTTCAGGAGGTAATTGGTTCCAGAGAGCCGGGGCAGCCACAAAGAAGGCCCTCCCCTGCGGGCCCACTAGCCGACATTGTTTAGCTGACGGGACCCGGAGGAGACAGACTCTGTGGGATTTTACCAGTCACTGGGAGCTATGTGTAGAAGGCGGTCTCGAAGATAGCCTGGTCCTGAGCCATGTAGGGCTTTAAAGGTAATAACCAACACCTTGAATTGCGCCCAGAGACCGATAGGGAGCCACTGTAGCTCGCAGAGAATTGGTATAATGTGGGTGTATCTAGGTGCACCCACTATAACTTGTGTGGTTGCATTCTGGACCAACTATAGACTCCGAACACTTTTCAAGGGTAGCCCCATGTAGAGCGGGTTGCAATAGTTCAACCGTGAGGTGACAAGGGCATGAGTGACTGTGAGGAGAGCCTCCTGATCCAAGTAGGGTCGCAATTGGCGCACCAGACGAACCTGTGCAAAGGTCCCCTGTGCTGTCAGATGTTGTTCCAATCTCAGCTGTGAGTCTAGAAGTATCAGGGTGCTGATTAATCCCATTCTGCTTTTGGGTAATCGCACCTTGATTTAGAGACGTGGATTGTGGCATTTTCCTTGTGTATACTTTTGTAAGAAAATAAACCCCGAAGATATATTTTTCTAAGAATAAACTCATTTATTTGTTATAAAGAAAGTAAAACATCTTACTAATCTAAAATAATTACATTTTGGCAACATTCCTGCCAGCTACCTTTCAGCAGCCAGACTTCTTTGGCAAGAGAACAAAGAAAAGTCTGAAGTAGAAAGAAAGGAATGTGGACATGCGTGGTTAGCTTACTGATAAGAAGTTTGGCAAGCTACGGAAAATCTTAAAGTCCAAAAATATGAGCTCAGCTGGTAAATACAAAAACGCAGTGACAAGAAGGACACCCAAATTGCGAGCCCATTCTGAGGGGGGCACTTTCTCTCCCCCCAGAACCAAGGATGGACAATCGACATAGTCTTTAGGGGGCAATACCCAGAGCCATTCGGTCTTGTCTGAGTTAAGTCTGAGCCTGTTGACTCCCATCCAGACCCTCACAGCCTCCAGGCACTGGCACATCACATCTACCACTTCACTGAACTGACGAGGGGTGGAGATATACAGCTGGGTATCATCAGCATATTGCTGATATCCCACCCTGTGTCGTCGGATGATTTCACCCAGTGGTTTCATGTAGATGTTAAATAGGAGGGGAGAGAGGACCGAGCCCTGAGGCACCCCGCAGACGAGGGGCCTAGGGGACGACCTCTGTCCTCCTACCAGCACCGACTGTGATCGACCAGAGAGATAGGAGGTGAATCACCGCAACACCGTGCCTCCCACTCCCAGCTCTCTTAGTTGCCGAGGAAGGATACCATGGTCGATGGTATTGAAAGCTGCTGAGAGGTCAAGTAGCACCAAGATAGAGGAATGACCCCTGTCTCAGGCTCGCCAGAAATCATCCATCAGCATGACCAAGGCAGTTTCCGTGCTGTAGCCAGGTCTGAAGCCGGACTGAAAAGGATCCAGATAATCCGTTTCATCCAATGAGCGCAGGAGCTGAAGTGCTACCACTTTTTCTACAACCTTTCCCAGAAAGGGTAGGTTGGAGACTGGACGAAAGTTTTTTAATTCTGCTGGGTCCAGGAAAGGCTTCTTGAGGAGGGGCCTTACAACCGCTTCCTTTAATGGCTGCGGGAAGGACCTCTCCCTCAAGGAAGCATTAACTAAAGCCTAGAGCCAGCCTCATGTCATCTCCTTGCTGGCCAAAACCAGCCAGGAGGGGCACAGGTCCAACAAGCAAGTGGAGGAGCTCATCTCCCCTACAGCCTTGTCCACTTCCACTAGGGTTTTGGCTGGACTATGGACAAGGGAGTCAGGTATCTCCCCAAGCTCCTTCTGAAACCCTTCAGGGTCCATTAGGCGTCTGGGGCGGAACCACTTAATCGGCTCCACCTCCTTGCGATGGAGGAATGGCGTCTTAAAGTCCAACCTCAACAGGAAATGATCTGACCACGACAAGGGAGAGACCTCTATACCCCTTAATTCCAGATCATATCTTCACTGCTCCAAGAGAAATACCAGGTCAAGTGTGTGTCCCCCCTCATGGGTCGGACCCTGAACTACTTGGGTCAGGTCCATGGCTGTCATGGAAGCCATGAACTCCTGAGCCCCATTTGAGGAATCGCCAAGTGACGGTAGGTTGAAGTCCCCCAGTACCATGAGCCTGGAGAACTCCACCGCCAACCCGGCTATTGCCTCTAGCAGCACAGGCAGGGCTGTTGTCATGCAGCTGGGAGGCAGGTATGTCAACAACAAGCCCAACTGAACCCTTGAGTCCAACCTCAAGAGGAGAGACTCACACCCAACAATCTCTGGGGCAGGGATCCTGCGAGGACAAAGGCTCTTCCGGACAATAGCTGCCACTCCTCTTCCACAATAGCTGCCCCTTCCCTGGAGTTGCAGCTGATGCAGTATCTGAAACTCGTCTAGGCACATCTCAGAGAGGGGAACGCCCCCCCCCCCTCCTGGCCCAGCCATGTCTCAGTTACACATGCCAAGTCAGCCCCCTCCTCCAGGATTAAGTCCCGAACAAGGGGAGCCTTGTTAACAATAGACCTGGCATTAAACAGCAGCAGCCTGAGGCCAGGGCCCTGACATCCCAAGCCACCAGGTATAGGAGGTGAGCCCGGTGAACCAGAACCAAAGGGGCTGGAACAAGTAATTGCTTTGAGGTAGTGAGTCCTAGTTCCCCGAAAGCGGCCTACCCCTTGGCTCCCACCATACCTCTCCCAGTCATAACTGTAATATTCCAGCTCTCCATCCCCCTAGAAATCCCCTTCCCCACCTCAGCGGCCCCCCACCTCTCCAGCAAGCAAGGCATCCCACTCATACCAAACCAGGGTTCCCATCTGAGCCCCCATCTGCTTCTGCTTGTACACTCAGCAGAGGGGACTCCATTTCCTGCCCCCGGCTCCCTCATTCTTCCTAATTCCAGCCACTCCAAACCCATTCCTTCCATTCTAATAATTAAATTCTAACCTATCCCTAACCCATTCACACCCACAAACATACACATCTTCTCAGGATAAAGTTAATATATCCAACAACAAATGGGTATCTCGCATCTCGTCGGCGTAATGGCAAAAAGTTCCTCCGAGCTCGCCCCAGCTTTGTTATATAGAGGTTTTCTTTGTAGGTAACTGCTGTTGTGAGTTTGTAGTTCCTTTCCCATAGTTTGTCCCACTGTTCTAATTCTATGTTGTGGCCAAAATTCCTTCCCCAACTAGAAAATCCTTCCCCAAAAAGAAAATTCCTTCCCCAAAAGAAATCATCGTTTCTTTTACAACTTCCTCCTCCATTTTATGTGTCTTAGTAGAAATTTATATAATTTTGTAATAATTTTTCCTTCTGTTCCCAATAAAATTTTATCCAACTCCAATTGTTTTTCATATATGCCGAATTGTTCTTTATCTTTTTTTAGTCTTGTTTTGATTTGTAGGTAGGGCCACCATTCTATATTTATTCCTTTTGTTTTCAATGTTTGCACTGATTTTAATTCTCCATTCTTGTCTAAAATTTCTGAATATCTTACCATTTTACTGAGGTCTATTGTATTTGGGTGTGTCATTGCCTCCATTGTCAATAGCCAATTTGGCATTTTCATATAGTGGTGCTTTTTAATCTTTACCCAGACATTGTATAGAGAATTCCTTATTATATGCCTCTGAAAATATGAATGTGTTTTATTTTTACCTTCTCATAGAAACCTATTTGGAGATCGTGCCCTTCTAATGCTAATATTCTTTTGTTTTTAAGTTGAATCCAATCTCTTAACCATGTCAGCTCTGCTGCCTGATAGTAGAGCTCCCAGTCTGGGAGACCGAAACCCCCGTGGTTCCTACTATCTTGTAACACCTTAAATTTAATGCAAGGTTTTTTACCTGCCCATATAAATTTAGATATTATTTTGTTTATTTGTTCGAAAAAATTCTTTTCTAATCTTATTGGTATCGTTTGAAAAAGGTATAGCAGTTTGGGTAATATGTTCATTTTAATTGTTGAAATTCTGCCAATTAGTGATATCTGTAATTTCTTCCAATTTTCCAAATCTTTTTGTAATTGTTTTATCAGTGTATTATAATTATCCTCTTTTATCGTACTACATTTTGCTGACAGCCATATTCCCAGGTATTTAATTTTTTTTGCTCTTAAAATTCCCATTTTCTCCTCTAGTTCTTCATTTTGTGTTTTGGTTAAATTTTTGGTTATTATTTTAGTTTTCTCTTTATTTATTTTGAGACCTGCCACTTGTTGTGACTCTGACCCCTGAGCCCATCTTATCAGAGGGAGGAGACTCCAAAAGTGAAGGAGAGGAGTTGGCAAGGCCTCCCTCTCCAGGACCCTCCTCTCTGGCAATGCCTCAGGTGTCTTCCAAAGGAGAAGAGATAGGCTAGGAGCCAGGCACTTCCGAGCAGCCGCAGTTAGACAGCGACGGAGATAAGTCTTGGCTGGATCCCTGACAGCGTTGGAAAGACAAGCGCGCACAGCAGAGAAGGAGGCGTGCCAAAGATTAAGCTGAGTCACTGGACCACACCCCACAGGGGATAAAAAGGAGTGTGGTGGCCATTCAGGCTTTGTGACGGACAAAACTGAAAAGCTAGCAAGTCATACTGCATTTCTGGAACTTCGTTATATGCCTTCCTTGGATTTATTATGGACTGGACTTGACAATTCTTTGGCTTTGTGAACTTATTTTGGTTTATCCGACGGAGGAGGAAAACCTCCTTTTGTGAGTAAAGTTTTTGGCAAGCAGCTACTGGGTTGCTGCCAATGCTGTTATCTCAAAGAAATTCCTGACTGCTGGTTTTATTAACTCCTGGCTGACTGTTTGTGTGTGTGTGTGAGACGGGGATAGAACACCACTTTGCAAATCGGTTTATATCCTGTAATAGTATTAATCCTGTCTTTAAGGGTTCTTTTATAATAAATGCCAAGTCGTCAGCAAAGGCCTGTACTTTATATTCTTGTCCTCTAATTTTTAATCCTTTGATTTCCTGATTCTGCCTAATTTGTTGCAACAGTGTTTCTATTGAAAAAATAAATAACAGAGGAGATAGGGGGCATCCCTTTCTAACTCCTTTTGTTATACTGAAACCTTCTGTTATTTCTCCATTCAATAGTATTTTTGCTTTCTGGTTTGAGTATATTGCTTTATTGTTCTAATAAATTTCTCGCCAAAATTCATTAGTCCTAGTTGGTTAATTAAAAAATCCCAATTTAAATTGTCAAATGCTTTTTGTGCGTCAAAGAATATCAAAGCTGCCTGTTTTTCTGGATGTATTTCGTAATATTCTAGTGTATTCATTATCGTTCTTATATTATTCTTTATGTGTCTGGTGGGTAGGAATCCATTCTGGTTTGGTTGTATGATTTCGTTTGGTATATGTTTCATCCTTTCTGCCATTATTGTCATGAATATCTTATAATCAGCATTCAGCAGCGAGATTGGCCTATAATTTTGGATTTTTTTTCTTTTCCACATTGTCTTTGGGAATTAAGGTTATCAGTGCCTCCATCCAAGATTTTGGTATCATTGCTCGCTCTAGTACTTCGTTATATGTTTGTAATATTAAATTCTCCAGTGGTCTTTGTAATTCTTTGTAAAATTCCGCTGGGATTCCATCTGGGCCCGGTGTTTTATTGCTTTTTTGTTTTTGGATTGCCGTTTTTAGTTCTAACATCGTTATTTTTCTGTCTAATGTTTCTTTTATGTTTTCTGGTAGTGTTGGGAGGTTTCTCTGCTGTAAATATCTTTTAATGTCATCTTCTTCTATATGCTCCCGACTATATAGGTTTTGATAATATCTTACTGCTATATTTTCCTTTTCTTCCTTCTCATGGTGTGCTATCCCTTTTTCATCTTCTAGTTGTTGTATTAATTTCTTTTCTTTTTCTTTTTTTAATTTATAAGCCAACCATCTTCCCGGTTTATTAGCATTTTCAAAGTAGTTTTGTTTGGTTGCTCTAATTTTTTGCGCTACTTCTTCTTATATAATTAGATTAAGTCTATGTTTAATTATCTCTTTTTCATCTCTAATTTCCTGGTTGTGGGGTTCTTTCTGCATTTTATCTTCTAATTTTCCCAATTTCTCTTGCAATTCTATATATTGTTTTCTTTTATTTTTATTTCTTCATATAGTATATGCTATTGTAAGACCCCGGATGTAAGCTTTAGTTGTGTCCCACAGGTTTTGTATAGTTATTTCTTCATTCCAATTTTCCTGTAGGAATAACCCTAATTCTTTTTCTATGTGTTAAAAGTATTTTTTTTCTTTCGTTATCCTTTGATTCATGGTCCATCTCTTTTTTCTTTTTTCTTCCCCCTTCCATTTGACTATTATCAGGTGATGATCTGCCCAGGTATTCAGTTTTGTCTCTATTTGCTCTATGGTTTTTCCTGTTTCTGAATCCATCCAGACCATGTCTATCCGGGACTATGAGTTATGTGGGTTGGAAAAACACGTATATTGATTTTTTTTGTGTGTGTGGGTTAATTTCTCTCCAAATTCTTTCAGATTTAACTCTTGGGTCATTTCAAAGAACGTCTTTGGTAATGTTCTCCTTTCATAATTTTTTTTACTTCCTGATTTGTAGTCTTTTTTGGGGATCAGCCACCGCGTTGAAATCTCCTAATACGCATACATTATCTATTTCCAATTCTACAATTTGTTTATGTAATTTGCAGTAATATTCTTTCTGTTGTGTGTTCGGTGCATATATGACTGCAATTAATATTCTTTTCTGTTTTATTAGTACCTCAATCAATAACGTTCTTCCCTCTTTATCCGCATATATTTGTTTGGGTTTTAACCAATCTTTTATATAGACTGCAATTCCTCTTTTCCTTACTTCTGTTAGGGCCAAAAATATTTTACCTAATTTAGGGGCTTCCAAAAAATTACCTTCTCCTTTTTTTGTATGGACCTTCCGTAAACAGATAATGTCTGTGTTTTGTTTTTGGAGTTTAGCAATTACTTGTCTTCTCTTTATCGGTGAGTTTAATCCGTTTATGTTAACCGAAAATAATGTCACTTCTTCCTCCATT
Source organism: Pituophis catenifer annectens (assembly GCF_029215685.1). Lineage (NCBI taxonomy): Eukaryota > Metazoa > Chordata > Lepidosauria > Squamata > Colubridae > Pituophis > Pituophis catenifer. The sequence goes on along the minus strand of NW_027256883.1, from coordinate 100,255,606 downwards.
CCACTACTTATTTGTCACCCTTACTTCCTGTCAGATCCCTAAAAGTGATACTGCCATTCAAGTGAAGGAAGGGGGGACTTGGATGGCCTGTGTCATCAGATATTTTACAACCTATATCCTGGTGCCAAGGAAGCCTGAGATTCCCTTTACCTGCAGGAATTTATATGATAGCCATGTGGGTTGTCTCACTTTAAAGGGAAGTGGTGGGAATGCATGTGTGTTCGGGTTCTCAAAGGAAATAGTAAAGAAAACATCTTCACACTTGTGTATTGGCTGAAATCCGCATTCTGACCTAAAGGGAGGGGTCTCTACCACTTTAATCCTACTGCTTTGCCTAAGGGCATTCAGATTGTGCTTTAACTGGATGGTTTTCACTTCTGCTTAATAAAAGAATCCTTTTGAACAACTACGTTTCAAGAGTTTGTACTTTCTTAAGTTGGAAGGAGAGGCGATCCTTACAGAAAGCACAATCTGCAAAATGGTCAACCCAGAGAAGCAATCTTTGCTCTACTGAGGGGACCTTGCAAACCATGTCTGAACAAAGCAGAGAGCTGGGAGAAACCGATTGCTGGGGAGAGACAGCAACCGCCACCCAGTCGGATGCCTGCCTCGTGCGACCCATCGGAGAGGATGAGGTAACCCTGGAGAATCCTGAAAAGCCCCGCTGGTCAATTGGCATTGGGAAGAAAGATGGCTGGGATGAGAGAACCAGAGGAGTCACCCTCAACCGTGGCAACCAAAAACCGGGGTGGAAACTGGAACTAGAAGCCCTTACTGACCAGGGGGGGCTGACCGAAGCACCCCTGAGGGAGGACTATCTGAAGAGGCATATAACCCAATTGGTGACGGAGACTTTGGAAAATCTTAACATCCGAAGGGAGCCAGGACAACAACCAAAGAGCACTGAAAGGGCAGCAGTCATGGATGATGCCAGGGGAGGCACCCCCCTCCTGGAGGCCACCTATCGAGCAGATGGTGCAGCAGCTACGGGAGAAGACCCAGCAAACCCTCCCTCCCAGGCAGCATGCACACGGGCGCCCATTCCCAACCAACCCTGGGCTCCTCAGCTGGAAAGAGAAACTCCCCCTCTTGGGGTGAAGTTTGATGGGAATCCGCAACAATTAGGATTCTTTGTGGCACATGTGCTCACCTACATGCAAGAGTATGGACGTGATTTCCAAACCCAAGGCTCCCGAGTGCGAGTTGTGACCCTAGCCCTAGAGGGTGCCGCAGCCAGATGGATGGTGACCCTACATAATGCCAACGCACCAGAACTGCGGAATTTCGACCATTTCATGATGGCCCTGCGACATCGGTTCGAGGACCCACTGGCAGATCGCAAAGCAGGTGACCGCATTAAGGTGGTGAGGCAGGGGCGACGGCCAGTAGCAGAGTATACTGAAGAATTCCGGGACCTCGCGTGTCGTGTGCACTGGCCGGAAGATATTTTGGTGAGCTGTTTCAAGGATGGACTGAGTGATGATCTATACAATGCCTGCGTGGCCCGAGGGGCACCGAATGACCTACATGAATGGTATGTCACCACCGAAGAAGCTGAGATTGATATGGCCAGAAACCAGTATCGAGCGGGGCGAGCATGGAAGAAATCCTCACCCCAATGGAAGCAAGAGCCCCACAAACCACAAACCACATTCTCCCCGATATCTTCAGCCTGTTTCAAGTGTGGAAAAGAAGGGCACCGAGCTGCAGAGTGTCGTTCGCAAACACCCGCCCGGAACCACCCACCGGGGGAGGGTCCTGGAAAACCGGGTCGGCGTGGGAAGGAGACTGCCCTGAGGAGCAGGGAGACCATAGAAGTCCCATCCTCTCCCCTCTTTGGGGAAGAAACCCTGGCATCTGAACAGGAGGAATCACACTCGTTCGGAAGCGATCCAGATGATGAGCCACTGGTAAGCAAACCAATTAAACCGTTTACCCTCCCCTTAAGACTATTTATCCCAAACCAGGACAGGGAGATAAGTATCCCCACCCTAGTGGATTCGGGATGCATCCGTTGTTTGATCAGCCCAACCTTAGTAGGGAAGTTAGGGATTAACGTAAGAAAGCTGAAAACCCCCATTGCTTTCTGCCAACTAGATGGGTCAATAGCAGGAGGGGAGCCAGCTTCTCTGGCCACCGTGCCTCTACATATAGGCATTGGAAGCCACGAGGAAAGGCTTACCTTTATAGTGGCACCTGGCATGGAATGGCCATTGGTTCTGGGCCTTGCGTGGCTAAAAAGATGGAACCCACAAATCAATTGGAAACAAGGCATCATAAAATTTCAGAGGAAGGTGAGTTTTGCTGAGTATCGACATAAAGGACTTGAGGGGGCAGAGAATCGAGAAACAGCCATGCCTGGTCATGCCACACCAACTGAGGGCATACCCATAGAATACAAGGATTTAGCTGAGGTTTTTAGCGAAAAAGCCTCAGATGAGCTCCCCCGCCACCGTGCCACTGACTGTGCAATAGAAATCTTACCCGGCGTGAAACTCCCTAAACCCAAGATGTACAGCATGTCACCGAGGGAGTTGGAAGAGCTGAGAACATTCATTGAGAAAAACCTAGCAAGGGGTTTCATCGAGCCAGCCCGACCAAAAATTGCAGCCCCAGTGTTGTTTAGAGAGAAAAAAGATGGTTCAAAACGCTTATGCGTTGACTACCGGAACATTAATACTATCAGTGTGCAGAATGTGTATCCTCTCCCCCTTATGAAAGATATGTTAGCACACCTCGCTAAAGGGAAAAATTTTTCAAAGCTGGACTTAAGGGAGGCTTACTACCATGTCAGAATTAAGGAAGGGGATGAGTGGAAAACGGCATTTAACACCCCCCTCGGCTGCTACCAATTCAAGGTGCTCCCTTTTGGGTTACAAGGAGCCCCTGCAGTGTTTATGCAGTTAATAAATGAAGTGCTGCATCAGCATTTATATAAGGGGGTTCTGGTCTATTTGGACGACATTTTAATCTATACCGAGACCAAAGCAGAACATGTAAAACTAGTCAGGGCAGTTTTAAACAAACTCCGTGCTGCCAAACTTTATGCCAAACTTTCCAAATGTGAATTCCATCAAGAGAAAATTGACTATTTGGGATACCGCATTTCACACCAGGGGGTTGAGATGGATCCTCTAAAAGTGCAGGCTGTACTTGATTGGGACCCTCCACGCACACGTAAACAGTTACAGAGCTTCCTGGGGTTTGCTAACTTTTACCGCCAGTTTATCCCTGCATTCGCTCAGATTGCTCTCCCCATCACCAAGCTCTTAAAAACAAAGGGGGAGGACAACCCTAAACCAAAGCAACCATTGAACTGGACTATGGAATGCCAGGCAGCATTTGAAAAACTTAAACGGCTGTTCTCAGCAGAACCAATTCTAAAACACCCGGACACGGAGAAACCATTTGTCATACAAGCAGATGCCAGCAATGTGGCAATAGGAGAGGTCCTGCTTCAGAAGAATGAGCAAGACCAACTACAACCCTGTGCTTACACATCCAAAAAGTTGAATGAGACTGAGCAAAGGTGGGCTATTTGGGAGAAAGAGGCATATGCAGTTCGTTGGGCATTGTTAACCTGGCGGCACTTCCTAGAAGGCAGTAAGACCCCTTTTGAAGTCTGGACTGATCATAAAAATCTAGAAGCCCTAAAGACCCCAAGGAAACTCTCCCCAAAACAAGTACGATGGGCTCAGTACTTTAAACGGTTTGATTTTACTCTAAAATACCTCCCGGGGGGGGGGGAAACTTTCTGGCGGATGCGCTATCCAGAAAACCGCAATACATTCGTGCAAGGTCAGACGTAATCAAACCTATAGTACAAAACAGTCAACTAGCCGCTAAAGTAGTCACCAGATCCCAGAAAAAACAAGAAACAGTGACAGACAATGACATCACCCAAAATTTTAAACAAGCATTGGCCACTGATGAATGGTTTTTGAACAACAAATCCAGCTGTCTGATGAAAGAAGACTTGGCTTGGGTGGGGGGGAAGTTGTATGTCCCTGCAAGCCAAAGACTATGCTTAATGGTACGGTGCCATGACTCCAAATTAGCTGGACATTTTGGGTTTGTGAAAACTTTACACCTGATTAAAAGACAATTTTGGTGGCCATCACTAAAAAAGGACATAGAAAGCTATGTAGCTAGCTGCCCCATTTGTGCAGCAGCAAAAAGACGCCAGGGGAAATCCCCAGGTCTATTGCAGAAGGTAGCTGAACCTGCAGCGCCTTGGAGAGAGATTGCTATGGATTTCATCGTGGAATTGCCAAACAGTGAGGGAAATATTTGGGTTGTGACAGACCTATTTTCAAAACAGGCACATTTTATACCCTGCCAAAAGATCCCAACTGCTAAAAGTTTAGCCAAATTATTCCTAATACACATTTATCGACTTCATGGTGCTCCACAAAGGATCATCTCCGACAGAGGGGCTCAATTCACCTCCAACTTTTGGAGGGCGTTTTTGGGCTTACTTGGTACTGGCCAGGGGTTGAGCACCTCTTTTCATCTGTGTACTAATGGCAATTCTGAAATTTTGAACTCGGTACTAGAACAATATTTAAGATGTTTCATTAATTTTCAACAGGATAACTGGACCGAACTTTTGCCTTTTGCTGAAGTTGCGTTTAATAATGCTGTACATTCAAGCACTGGTTTTACCCCTTTTAGAGTAGCAACAGGCCAGGATTTCAGCCCCATGCCTGAACTACCCACAGAAGAACCCACCATCCCCTCACTTAAGGAGTGGATGGATAATTTGCGAAACACGTGGCCAGTGGTTAGATTAGCTTTACAGGAAGCTAGAGAAGCTTTTAAGATTCAAGCTGACAAGAAAAGGATGGAACCCAAACCTTTTCATATTGGAGACAGAGTATACTTATCTACAAAATTCTTGAAATCATTACAACCATCAAAGAAACTAGGGCCAAAGTTCGTTGGACCTTTCCCCATCACTAGAATCATAAATCCAGTAGCAGTTGAACTACTTCTTCCAAAGACACTCAGGCAGATCCACCCAGTATTCCATATCAGTTTACTCAAACGAGAAGTAACCTCATCCCTCAGACCACCTGCATCTACACCATCTGTTCCCATCATGATTGAAGGTGAACAACACTTTGAAATCAAGGAAATCCTTGATTCTAGGATCCACAGAGGGAAAGTCCAATACTTAGTTGCTTGGAAACATTTACCATCAGCACACAATGAATGGGTCGCTAAACACCACGTTAGGGCTCCAATCTTACTGAGAAAATTTCACTCCCAATACCCTAACAAACCTTGTTGATCATGAAATCTTGAAATCTTGTGTATATTTGTTTTTGTTTTTTTTTACAGGTGGACCCTTTTGTTTTCTAAGGAGGGTAGCATGTCAGATCCCTAAAAGTGATACTGCCATTCAAGTGAAGGAAGGGGGGACTTGGATGGCCTGTGTCATCAGATATTTTACAACCTATATCCTGGCGCCAAGGAAGCCTGAGATTCCCTTTACCTGCAGGAATTTATATGATAGCCATGTGGGTTGTCTCACTTTAAAGGGTAGTGGTGGGAATGCATGTTTGTTCGGGTTCTCAAAGGAAATAGTAAAGAAAACATCTTCACACTTGTGTATTGGCTGAAATCCGCATTCTGACCTAAAGGGAGGGGTCTCTACCACTTTAATCCTACTGCTTTGCCTAAGGGCATTCAGATTGTGCTTTAACTGGATGGTTTTCACTTCTGCTTAATAAAAGAATCCTTTTGAACAACTACGTTTCAAGAGTTCGTACTTTCTTAAGTTGGAAGGAGAGGCGATCCTTACACTTCCCTCCTTTGTCTCATTTCCTTTTGCTTTCTTGTTCTCATTCCTTCTCTTTCCTGGGTCTCAGTATCACTTCTCTCTCTCGTATCTTGTTCCAGTCCCTTTTCCTCTAGCTGTTGTTCTTCTTGACTTTGGGTTTCCAGTTCTTCTCTGCTGTCTGATTCTTCCTCTATATATCGTGCATAAAATTCCTGAGCTTTATCCATTTTCTCTATCTATAAGCTCTATCCTTATTTTCTTTTTTTTTTTATTGCAAAAGTTTTACAATTACATTTTCACCCCACTTTTTCCCCCCCAACCCACCTGACCACCCCCACCCTAACCCCCCCAAACCCCCCCTAACCCTCCCCCCTGACTTCCACAGAATATAATCCCATCAAAATCCCCCCCCTTTTTTTTATAAAAACTTGAGCCCCTCAAACCCCCTATAATTTTTTCCCTCTTCATAATTCATATATACATTTCTATTTCTATATAACTTTCAATGAAAAACAATTTGATACTTCCTAACTTGGTATTTTTTTTGCACATAGTCTATCCATTTTTCCCATTCCCATTCATAAGTCTCTTGTGAGCGATCTTTTAGGTATGCTGAAATCTTCGCCATCTCCGCAAAACTGGCCATCTTGAGAGTCCATTCTTCAATAGTGGGTAAAGCTGCATTTTTCCAATATTTACCTATCAATAATCTCGCTGCTGTTATCATGTACAATATCAACTTAGTTTCGTCCAGTGTAAAACCCTTAACTATACCCAATAAAAACAGTTGTGGAGAAAATTGAATTTTTTTCTTCAAAACATTCTGCATAACCCACCATATTTTTATCCAAAAAGCCTTGACTTTCTTACAATTCCACCAAACATGATAATATGTAGCATCTAAACTGTCACATCTCCAACATTTTGGCTGAACATTAGGATACATATAGGATAATTTCTTGGGATCTAAATGCCATCTGTAAAACATTTTATAAAAATTTTCCCTCAAGTTCTGCGATTGTGTAAATTTAACATTCTGAACCCATATTTTCTCCCATGTTTCCAACATTACTGGTTCTGCAAAATTCTGTGCCCATTTAATCATACAATCTTTAACCAGTTCAGTTTCTGAATCCTTTTCTAACAAAACATTATATAACCTTTTAATATGCATTGGACCTTTCTCTTTTATATGTCTAACCAATTCTTCCTCATGCAACATAATACCAGTTTTTTGGTCCTCTTTCCATCTCTGTTGAAGTTGATTATATTGTAACCAGGTTAAGTTAATCCCTTCGTCCAACAGTGTCTCTAATGTCTTTAGTTGCCATCTGCCCGCATCTGTAAAAAGAACTTCTTTATATAAAAACCCCCCGAGTGACATTATATTTGTATTCCACATGATATGACCAAGATCCAACCATAACGGTATTTTGTAATCCCATTTAAATCGGTGCTTCTTCCAAACTCTCATCAGCGAGTCTCTAAGTATATGGCTTTTGAAAACTTTATCCACTTTGTTTTCATAAAATAAGTAAGCATGCCAACCAAGATCCAAATCGAAGCTTTCTATGTTCAATATTCCAGTCTTTTTCCTTCCAAACCAATCGCTTGCTTGAGTCAAAGCTGCTGCTTCATAATATATCTGTAGGTTTGGAAGTTTAAGGCCTCCCCTCTCTGGGGCATCTTGCATAATTTTTAATTTCACTCTCGGTTTTTTCTCATTCCAAACAAACTTGTTCACTCCACTTTGCCATTCTTTCAGTTGTTTATCACTTTTAAGCACCGGAATCATTTGAAACAGAAAAAGAAATCTTGGCAAAATGTTCATCTTAACTGCTGCTATTCTTCCAAGTAGCGAAAGCTGTAACTTTTTCCAAGTCTCCATATCTTTTCGAACATCTCGCCATAGCACTTCATAATTGTTTTGAAATAATTTCATATTTGATTCTGCCACCTGAATTCCTAGATATTTAACCTTTGGTACAATCTCAAAACCTGCCATCCTTTCAAGTTCATATTTTCGATCTTGTGTCATATTTTTAACTATCATCTTAGTTTTTTTCTGGTTCAGTCTAAATCCTGATACTATACCATAATCTTTTATAATGTCTTTCATCTGGATTATTGATTCCATCGGCTGTGAAAGGGTAACAACCAGATCTTCTCTCAATTTTTCCAAACTCAATTTCTATCCATACTGGGCTGTGATCAGATAAGATTCTTGGAAAGATTTTAGTCCTTCTTGTTTTAACAAGTAGATCATTTGATAATAAAATAAAGTCAATCCTTGAAAAGGATCTGTGTCTGTCAGAAAAAAAAGTATATTCCAAGTCTTTTGAATTGTATATTCTCCAAACTTCTTTTAATTCCAAATCTTCTTTCATGTCAAAAAAAGTTTGTGGTAGTCTAATCCTAGACTTCGCCAGACTTTTTTTATCTAATTTAGAATCAATTATTCCATTCCAGTCTCCCATAATCAAAATAGATCTATAATCCCACTGCAATATTTTAGTATGCAAAATTTTATAAAAATGATCCTGTTGTTGGTTAGGAGCGTAAATTCCAATCACAAGAATTTGACCAAGTATAGTATGCAGTTCAATTGCTACAAACCTACCACCTTCATCCACTTCTATAATTTTAGCTGATAATCTTTTATTTATATAGATAACCACACCATTCTTTTTCTCCAAATTTGAAGCTATAAAATGTAATCCTAATTTGGAGTTTATCAAATATTTTTGATCTTGCGTTCTAATATGAGTTTCTTGTAAACAAATTATATCATTATTAAATTGTTGCAAATATGTAAATATTTTCTTTCTTTTCTGTGGTGAGTTCAGACCATTCACATTCCATGACAAAAACTTAACCATCATGCAAACTTTTTTGAAGCAACGAGCAGAATTGCCGGATGTCTTCCGAGGCCACCGACTTTGCTCTCCCCATGGCTTCACTATATTCTGTAGTACTCTTAGCTCCTTTTTTGTGTTGTGCCTTAGCTCTTTCTTGCAATTGTTTTTCTTTGAGTTGTTTTGAAACCGCACGAGTTATTCGCTGGTCTTTAGCTTCAGCTGGATGGATCTAATTCAGCCTGTTTGAGCTGAGCTTCCAACTCTTGCTGAGGTTGCTTCTCCTTGTCACTCTCCTTTATCTCCAATACAGTAGATGATCTCTCCTTAAAAACAGTGTGATAAAAATGTTCCGCCTTTTCAACAGTATTCAGTCGATATCTTTCCCCATGATACTTCAAAATTATACCCATTGGAGCATCCCACCGAAATGATATCTCTAATTTATTTAATTCCTTTACTAAAAAACCAAAATCTTTTCTATCTTTCAGCATCTTTGGGGGTAATTCTTTATAAATTCCAACTTGAGTTCCCTCCACTTGCACAGAGGAAAGAAAAGATTTTTGCAGAATATCATTTCTCATTCTTCTATCAGTAAAGTATATCACCACATCTCTTGGTAGTTGTCTTTGTCTGGCCACCCATGAATTCACTCTGTAAATTTTGTCTATTTTGTAAAAAATCTCATCAGAATTAATTTTTAACAGCACAGCCAAGGCATCAGCACAGACCTGTCTCAAATCTTGCCGGTCACTCTCTTTAATACCTCTAATTCTTATAGCAAATTCCATGGACCGGAATTGCATCATCGTAATCTCGTCTTTGACTCTCTGCATTTTATTATCCACATCAGCAATTTTAAAATCAGTATCTTTTATTTTAACATTGACTTCTGCTTTAAAATCTTCCAATTTAGAGTCCACTTTAATAATAATTTCTGACAAGCCAGAGACCACATCTGATAATTTATCAGTCACCTTATCATAATTTTCTTTCACCAATTTTTTCACTTCACTAATTTCCTGCTTAATTTCTTGTTGAGATTTTTGAAATTTATCATCCATTTCCTGTTGAGATTTTTGAAATTTATCATCCATTTCCTGTTGAGATTTTTGAAAATTGTCATCCAAAGCCTGAGTAATAATTTTTTTAAAATTTTCAAAGTCAAACTGCTCTTCAGGCTTATGGGTGGGGGATCCCCCCCCCTGCTGCCTTGCTTTCCTGTTTTTTAGTAGCCATTTTGCCACGTAAGTCAGATTTTCTAAAAGGAGAAATCCTTTTTCCTTTTCCAACACCACAAAGTCCTCTAAAAAAATCCCCCAGTTTTAAAGCAAGTTAGAAGTAGAATTAAACTGTGAGATCAGCTTGTTTAGAAAGGGATTTTTCCCCCCCTCTTCTCCTGTGCTTGCTACAAACAGCGCAACAATGTAGCTTGTTGGAATAACTTCAGGAAATCACTCTCCCTTTCAGCTTGTTAACTTGTTAGCGCTGGAGCGGCGCCATCTTTTCAAGCCGCTTCCGCTCGTGTTATTTTTTAGTAAAATCGGGAAATCACAAAGAGAAAGAATACTTGCAGTTCCTTGGTTTGAGGGTTCAGGTTTTCTTTTAGTTGGTAAAATTAGTTTCAATCAATTTTTGTGTTTGCTGCTGCCGGCTTGCTCTGCAATGAGCAGAGTCGTCCCGCGCCGCTCGGAGTCTTCGCAAGTTGAAAGGGAGCCGCGCCTGTTTCCCCCCCAATAGCAAACTTCTGGGGGTTCACAGGGGCTCAACCTGCGCCTTGCTTGCTCTCTCCTTCAAATCCTACAGATTCTAGAGTTTTCAAGCCGCTTCTCACGATCGAAGCGGCTCTACAAACGGCGGGGCTGGCGGTCCTTAAAAAGGCACCGTCTTCACCGGAGCTGGCAAAAACCGGAAGTCGTGTCTATCCTTATTTTCTTATCCTGCCATGTTATTAACAATCCTTCTGGCATCAACCAACGAAATATTATTTTATTCTTTATTAATTGTTTTGTAAGGAACTGGTAATCTCTTTGTTTCTCTCTTATTCTCTTTGGTATCTGTTTGAGAGTTATGATCTCTCTTCCTTTGTAGGCCAATTGATCACCCATCGTTCTTCTATAAACTTTGTCCCTGACTTCTCTTTTTGCAAACCTTATATGTATTTCCCGTGGTAGTCTGTGTCTCCTATCGTAATTTGTTTGCACCCTATATATTTCATCAATCATCATTAATTCATTTTTATCTATTTGTAGTGGGTCAGCTAGAATGTCTGTCATCAATTTGTGTAGGTCTTCATCTCTTGTTTCTGTGATATTTTGGAACCTCAGATAAAGGAAGATCTCTCTAATTCCAAATGAGTAATTGCCTCTACTAAGTCTCTGTTTGCCGCTGTCAATCTTTCTTTGGTTTCTTCTAGTTTCTTTTCAGTTTGATCCGTTCTTACTTCTATCGCTTTTATTTTCTGTTCATTTTTAGTTATTGAATCTTGAATTTTTCCCATTCTATTATCCAGTTTCTTTATGTCTTCTTTTACTTTTCCTAATTCACTCTTCATATCCTCATGATTGTTTGTTATTGATTCCTGCATTTTTATCATAACTCCTGAATCATATTTAATGAAGATTGTAGACTTTGCAGGGTTGGTGTTGGTCCTGGTTTTTCACTGCACGTCATATCTGTAATTAACTTTTGCCCTGCTAGAGAAGCTTTCATTGACATTGGGTTTTTTTTTTTGCCACCTTAGTTACTGTGGATGTATTTGACATTCTTAAATTTTTGAAAAAATTATTCCACAATACCATCAATTGTCACGTTTTTCACTCTAAACCTTCCTTACAATAATAATACAGTGTTAACATCCAATTTCTTAAAATTTCTTATAACTATTATACCTATGAGTAAATATAAGGATCTCTATGTATACAATTATTAATCAACAGTAGGTATTTAAGACTAGTTAATTCATTTAAATATACATATCAATCAATCAAAAGTTTGAAATCAGAAAAAGCAATATATTTCTATAAACTATTAAAGTTTAGAGCTAATAATTCAATGTAAATTTCTCAGTAGTAAGTCTTTTTCGGGCTTATCTAAGTATTTAGAATATACAATAAAAGTTTGAAATATCCAGGTATTCACAATATACAATTCTTTAAGAAGAGGTCTCCTTCAAAGTCATTTAAGTTACCGCAGTTCTTTTCTTTAGTCTCTCTGTTCACTCTGCAACTTCCTTCTTGCTTCCAGAACGGTGGCTGCCTTCAAATTGCACTGTCACTGTCTTTCTCTTCACTTTTTTTTTTAATTTTCCTTCACTTCAATCACGACTGTCCCCAAAAGGTAGCCTTTTCTTTCTTCCTGCTGGGTTTCACTACAGGTTTTTGTCTCTCAAAACCCTGTTTCCAAGGTATCAACTGTTCAATCCACACTCACAATCGCTTTCCCTCCTCACCAATCCACAGGAATTCCAACTTCTTCATTTTCCGCTCTCACCGCTAAGGCACCGCCACCTCCACCTCGGAGACTCACTTCTATTCAGTAGTTTTTGTAAATCCCATCCACCAGAGAGATAGTTCGGTGTCCCACATTTTTTCTTTTTCCTATCCACCGATATTTCTGTTGCTTCTCACTTTCTGCTTCCTCTCATATCTTTGTCAGGCCGCCACGTCTCTGGACCTCGCCTTGACAGCTGGTCTCTTCTACGCCGGTATTCAGGGCTCTCACCCTTCATAACGGGGGATCACTCCTCTCCCCATCACCTCTGGATGTTCCCCTCACTATAGCTGTCCCCTCCAAGGACCTGCTTTGCCGTTACTGGCTTCCAAAATGCAAAAAATCAGGCAGGGAGAACGGAGTCTAGTTCCCCTGCACCTCACCAGCGTGGCGCCACCCCGGAAGTCCCCCAATTCTGTTTTTCAATTTAACTTCTCTAAGTGTCATTTACAACGTAGCTGCTGGCCAGCAGCACCTGTTCAGGGAGGAAGAGGAGAGTTAGACCCCCCCTCTCTGACCAATGCCCGTACAGTAGCCAGTAGGAAAGCAAGCCATTTCAGATAGCAACATTGCTTGGATTGGTGAAGTAGCTATTACATGCTTGTTTCTTTTTTCTACACTGGTGAGGATTAAGATATTATGTTATATGTATATTAACATTTAATATTAAATATTACATTTCATATTGTCCCAAAAGTGCTTTTTCAAAAGGCAACTGGACTTTGTTGTTTCTTTGAAGACATTTCGCTTCTCATCCAAGAAACTTCTTCAGCTTAAAAAAAACCCCAAAGTCCAATTGCCTTTTGAAAAAGCACTTTTGGGACAATCGTGACCTGGATGACTGAGAATGTCTATATACATTTCATATTATTATAAAGCCTGTTCCCCTTTCTTCTCCATCAGGGTTACAGCATGAAGGTATTTATCGGAAGAATGGAGCAAAATCTCGTATCAAAATTTTGATGGAGGAGTTCCGACGAGATGCAAGAAATGTCAAGTTGCATATCAGTAACAGTTTCGTTGAAGATGTCACAGATGTGTTGAAGAGATTTTTCCGGGAGCTTGATGATACTATCTTCACTACACATTTACATCCCCAGTGGAATGAGACCACAGGTTTCATCCTTCTTTCTTATATTGCCCTACTTTATCAAGCCACTTGGGTCTCTATGACAGCAGACCATTTCTTGGTTGTCTGTATTACTTAGTTCATTGCTAAGCTGCCATTCTCTTGAATCTTTGTCTTGAGCTTCCAAAAATTATACAATTTATCATTTTATTTATTTGTTACATTTTTGAAATGCCCATCTCCATCATCCATGTAAATCCTTGGGAAACTATTTTTAAATTTAATTAACATATTTTTATCTATATTTCAAAACAGAGGAGGGCAACTATGCCTTGCAGTGTGCATGCAACCCATCCAGAATCTTTCCTACAGTTCCTCCAAACCATCCTAGATGATATCACTGAAATTCAATGGCAAACACTGGGCGTTATCCCACAAAACACAATTCAGTGGTGGCCCTACACAAGAACAAGAAAAAGCAAATGCACAGAATCAGAAGATTCTGATTGTGCGCATGTCCAAGATGGCGGCGTCTGCCTGAGCCGCGGCGTGAGGATGGGGGCTTTTTGCCCCATGGGTCCGTTTTGGGGGTCCCTGAGCAATTTTGACCCCCCACCCTGTCATGGGAGCTCCCCACCAGTCGGTTGAGGGGTTTGTCTCCCCGGAAGATCGAGGCTGGGGGGGATGGCGGCGTCGGCGAGATCCGGCGTTCGGGCACACCAGCTGGGCGGCGGCGGCGTTTTCTGGGCCGGAGCCAGCTCGGAAGTCGGAGCAGCGGCGGCGACGGGCCTGTGGAGGTCGTCGGTGGTCCTGGAGATGGCCCCAGGCCCAGGGATCTCCCCAGTTGCCTTGGGGCCGTCAGACTCCCTGGTGAGCTCGGGGACGCTGCCAGAGTCTTTTCTTTGGCAGCGGCAGTGAAAACGACGTTAGCGGCGGCTGCGGCTGCAATGGCGGCCGTCTGGCGGCGGTGGGAAGGAGAGCGTCAGCCATCAACCCTGCTGTGGTGCTTGACGGACTTACGGCAAACTATAACATCGTCCGTCCGGGACAGGTTATGACCAGCGGGGGGGCTGCCCAGCTGATGGGTTAGTCCCTCACGTTGTTGAGAGGCCTCCACTGACTTTTGGGGGCTGGGAGATTTCCCCCTTTATTTTCCATCGTTCCCCTTGGCATTATACCTGTCTCAGTCTGGTTGCCGTCTATGGACTCGCTGGCACTGAAATCCAGCTCGTATTCATCAGAGCCCTTCCCCCTGCCGTGGAGGGGGACCGTAAATTGTGTTGGGAGCTTATGGGAGCCGGTTCACTTCTTCCATCCCATCGGCAGAGGGGATTGTCCATCACACCAGCCACCGTGAGAGGGTGGTTTTGGTTTTTTGTGCCCCTCGAGCGGTGTCGGTATGGTATCATCTGCATTCTCCAGCAGAGGGGACTGACCATCAGACCAACCACCGTGAGAGGGTGGTTGCGGACTATTAGACCAGCCACTGTGAGAGGGTGGCTATGGACTTTAACCCCTGCTGAACTGATATTGCAAAGGTTCACTACTTCCATCTCACTAGTAGAGGGGACTGACCATCAGACCAATCACCGTGAGAGGGTGGTTGGATTGTATCCCCCTTGAACTGTGTCGACTTGGCAAGAGATCCTTCCCACTGTGGTGAGGGGACAGTGGACTTTGGACCTCGGATTTTGGATGCCCCCACTTTATTTGCTCCCTTTTGGACCTCTTATTTTCCATCTGACCCTTGGGACATGGGCACTTATCCTCTGTAGCAAGATGTATACGGCAGCTGACCTTCTTGTTCTGCGAGACTCCCCCCTCTCGCAGGATTGGCCCTCCACTCTATCGAGGGCCTACCTCGATGACGGATTTTGGAATCCCGAGAGGTGGCATGCGGCGAAGAGGGGCTTGAGGGGTTTTTTAAAATTGTCATTTGCCAATCTTTTAAGGGGTTTTGGGAGGGGGGAGGGTTGTTTGGCAAAGGATAGGGAGGGTGATTTGTTGGGGAGGGGACCAGGCCCGGCACAGGGTCGCGCTAGGGGAGGTGCGGAGCGGGGATCGGAGGGGGTTGTTGCTGGTAGGGAGGAGGGCGATGTCATCAGGACCGTAGGTGGGAGGGGCAGGTATGGTGGGAGCAGGGGGCCATATCATGTTGTGGGGGCACGTATCCGCTGTCTTCAAGCGGTGACATGCTCCGGCCCCCAGTGCTCTTCTCGTTCCCTGGGTTGTCCGGAGTCTCAGAGCCTGGGTCTTAGGCTGATGCTGTGCAATGCCAGGTCCGTGGCTAATAAAGCCCCCCTCATCTGTGAGCTGGTTCAGGAGGGGGGAGCGGACCTGGCGGGTATTACTGAGACCTGGTTGGGCCTGGAGGGGGGGTCCCCCTCGTAGAAATGTGCCCACCGGGTTTCCGCACATTCCATCAGCCAAGGGCCCAGGGTAGGGGTGGGGGGGGTGGCGGTTATTGTAAAGGAAGGTCTTGATCCTAGGGAGGCCACTGTACCTCAGATAGCCGGTTGTGAGTCTCTCCTTGTGAAGTGGGGCCATGGGAGGCAGATGGGCCTGCTGGTTACGTACCTGGCTCCTTGCTGCGTGGCAGCGACCCTGCCCGAGCTCCTCAATGTTATAGCCGGGGTGGTGGTTGATACCCCCAGGCTTTTAGTCATGGGGGATTTCAACCTGCCATCCATCGGTGAAGCATCTGAGGTGGCTCGGGAGTTCATGGCTTCCATGACGGCCATGGACCTGACCCAGTTAATTCAGGGCCCCACTCACATAGGAGGAAACACGCTGGACTTGGTTTTCATCTCTGGTCAGTGGTTGAATGGCTTAGATACAGGGGATATAGTTATTGAACCCTTGTCATGGTCAGACCATTCTCTCCTTAGACTTGACTTCCTGACCACTATGCCCCACCGCAGGGAGGCGGAACCAATTAGGTGGTTCCGCCCCAGGCGCCTGATGGATCCTGATAGGTTCCGAATGGAGCTTGGGCCATTTCCTGAGACTCTGGCACGCGACTCGACTGAGGACCTGGTGGCTGCCTGGGATAGGGCGGCTGCTGGTGCTTTAGATTGGGTCGTGCCTTTGCGGCCTCTGACCCGGCGCCGAATCTGCCCAGCTCCTTGGTTCTCCAAGGAGCTGAGGGGGATGAAACGCCGGAAAAGACGCCTAGAGAGTAGTTGGAGGGCCAGTCGCTCCGAATCTGACCGTACACTAGTGAGGTCTTATATCAAGACCTACTTAGTGGCGATAAAGGCGGCGAAGTGTAATTACTTTTCCGCTCTTATCGCGTCGGCAGAAAATCACCCAGCTGCCTTGTTTAGGGTGACTCGCTCCCTTCTCCATCTGGGAGCGCGGGAAGACCCCTTGCAAGGTCGTGCTGAGGATTTTGCGCATTATCTGCACGATAAAGTCGCTCAAATTCGGGAAGGCTTGGACTCCGACTGGGTAGGTACAGGCGGGTTGTCCGAGGTCTGTCTTGAGACGGTTATCTGGGATGAGTTTGACCCTGTGACTCCCGAGGACGTGGACAGGATGCTGGGGAGGTTGAACGCAACCACATGTTTATTGGACCCGTGTCCCTCCTGGTTGGTGCTGGCTACCCGGGAGGTTACACGAGGCTGGCTCCAAAGGATTATAAATGCTTCCTTGAGTGAGGGGTTCTTGCCTCCCGCCTTGAAAGAGGCGGTGGTGAGGCCCCTCCTCAAGCATTAAATTTAAGATTAAATCTGAATTTTCCCTAAAATACAGGTGAGTAATTAGACTTCCCTTCCTTTTATGATATTTTACTAGACAAAGGGCGACTTCAGAAACCTGTACTGTATTTGTGGCCTTTGAGTGAACATAAGGCATTAGCCTTTAAAAAACCACCACAAATGTTAATATACTGCACCATCTCCAGTTTTAATAGATTTCAAGCATTAAATATAGTGTGTGCTTTTCTGCTCAACTGCGACAAGGAAGCAGGTTTCAGTGTCCTTTTTGTATCACAGTGAACAAAGCCGGGTGCAATATTTCAAATGTGGTCTTACCAAAGCCGTACAAAGGATGCTAACACTTCACGTGACCTTGATACTATCCCTCTGTTTATGCAGCCTAGGATTGCATTGCCTTTTTTTGGTAGCTGTAGCATACTGCTGGCTCATATTTAAGTGGTTGTCCACTAGGATCCTAGATCTCTCTGGCAGTTATTACTGTTCAGCCTCTTACTATCTATACTAAATTTGTGCTTTTGGTTTTTCATATCTAAGTGCAACTGTCAGATCCCTAACGTGATACTGCCATCCAAATGGAGGGAAGGGGGAGCATGGGGATAAGATGTATTTTATAACCTTTTTCCTGGCGCCTAAGCACCCTGCAATATTCTCACCATTTGGAAATAAAATAAGGAGGGAGGGCCATGTGAATTGTGTCAGTTGATTGAAATGGAAGAAGACCATGGGAATGGATCCTTATCTGGCTCTCCGGATGACAATTGCAATAAACATCTTCACACCTGTGGATTGGCTAAATCCACATTCGGACTGGAGGGGAGCGATTTTAAAGCCCTATTTCTAACTGTATATTTTGGGAGGGAATTTAAAGTCTGCTTCACCTGTTCTGCTATCACTTCTCTAAATAAAAGGTTCCTTTTGAAATACCACGTTTCAAGTGTCTATATTTTCTTGGGAAATGAGGAGAGATGGATCCTTACAGAAAGCAGACTCTGCAAAGTATGTCAACCTGGAGAAGCACATTTTGCTCTACCATGGGACCTTGCAATGATGTCCGAGCAAAGCAGCAAACAAGGAGAAATAAAATGCTATGCAGATATCTCCACCATCACTCAACCCAAAGCATATTCCTCATAGCCAGTCATGGAGTTGGGGTTACCCAAAGAGGACTCCAAGAAACCATGCTGGTCACTCAGAATTGGGAGAAAGAGCGACAGCTGGGATGGGAGGACCCAAGGAGTCACCCTAACCCAAGGCAGTCAAAAGCCCGGCTGGAAATTAGAGCTGGAAGCCCTGTCTGACTTTTGAAGAAACCAGGCCCGGGGGGGTGGGAGGGGGACCATCTGAAGCACCACATCAACCAGCTGTTAATAGAGGTGCTAGAAAACATCAACCTGAGGGGGGAACCGGAACCGCCACCCAGAGGAGCCGAAGTCGCAGACAACAACCGGGTGAATTCCCAAGATCCCGCCACAGGGGATCAAGCCATCATCGCTGAAATAGCCACTTCCGCAACAACCCCCCCCCCATGATCTGAGCTATCGCAAATACACTTGGTCAGCCCAGGGGCCCACAGTTGGAGGGACAGGCACCACCCTTAGGAGTGAACTTCAGTGGACACCCCCAGCAGTTGGGATTCTTCATGGCACATGTATTCACCTATATACAGGTGCACATTTCAAACCCAAGGCGCTCAAGTACGAGTTTTAAGCCACCAGGGCCTGGTGGCTCAGCAGACTGATAGCATTGTGATTAACACCAGCTGCCTGCAATTACTGTAAGTACAAATCTCACCAGGCTCAAGGTTGACTCAGCCTTCCATCCTTTCTAAGGTAGGTAAATTGAGGACCCAGTTTGTGGGGGCAATAAGCTGACTTTGTATAAATATACAAAAGTATGAAGGCTATTGCTTAATGCATTGTAAGCCACTCTAAGTCTCCGGAGAAGGGCGGCATATAAATCAAAAAAAAAAAAGTGCGGGAAGGAGGGGCACCAAGCTGCAGAGTGCCAATCGAAGATGCCAATGAGGAAATCAGACTGCCTGTCAAGGGGGGGGACCCACAAAGCCAAGCCCCCAAGGGAAGGAGACTGCCCTGCGAAGCAAGGTAACCATCGAGCTTCAGAACCCCCACCTGTTGGGGACTGAAACTCCAGAAATCCAACCGGAGGGACCAACTTTCACTGAAAGTGACCCAGAAGGTGAATCATTGGTAAGCAACCCAATTGAACCGCTTACCTCCCCCTAAGACTGTTTATACCAAGTCGAGGCAGAGAAATAAAAATCTCTGCTTTTCTAGACTTGGGATGTACAAGTTGCCTGATAAGCCCCACCCTAATAGAGAAACTGGGAATAAATCTAAGGAGACTAAGGAACCTGATCAAAATTTGCCAATTGGATGGATCAATATCCAGGGGAGAACCCACCATGTTTTCTATTGAGCCCCTACAAATAACTATGGATAATCACAAAGAGACACTGACATTTGTGATGGCACCCAGCATGGAATGGCCATTAGTATTGGGGTTAGCATGGTTGAGAAAATGGAATTCCAAAATTAACTGGAAACAAGGGTCAATCAGATTTCAAAAGTTAGGTAACTTTTGTTGACGATAAAAAGTCATAAGACAATAAAAAAACCGGAAAAGGGGGAACTGACCATGAAATGGCGGTGCCTGGTTGGGAAATGCCAAATGGGGATATACCAAAGGAATACAGAGACCTAGCTGAGGTTTTCAGTGAAAAGGTGTCCAATGAACTCACCCCCACCACCACGCTACTGACTGTACAATCAAGATCCGGCCAGGGGCAAAGCTTCCCAAACCAAAGATATACTGCATGTCCCCTAGAGAACTGACAGAATTAAGAGCTTTCATTGACAAAAACCTGAAAAGAGGGTTCATTGAACCAGCATGCCCAAAAATCACAGACCCTGTACTTTTCAGAGAAAAAAGAGATGGCTCTATGAGATTATGCATGGACTATAGGAATTTAAATACAATAAGCATAGAAAACATGTACCCCCCTCCCCCTTATGAAGGACATGTTGGCACACCTCTCACAAGGTAAAATCTTTTCAAAGCTAGACCTGAGAGAGGCATACTATTGAATAAGAATAAGGGAGGGGGCTGAGTGGAAAATGGCATTTAACACACCACTGGGCTGCTACCAATTTAAGGTACTTCCTTTTGGATTACAAGGACCCCCAGCTATATTCATGCAACTAATAAACAAAGTGCTCCATGAACATTTATATAAAGGGGTCCTGGTTTACCTAGGTGACATTTTAATCTATACAGAGACAAAAGAAGAACATGTAAAATTACTCAAGGTGGTCCTAAATAAACTCCATGGAGCAAAGCTCTATGCCAAGCTCGCTAAATGTGAATTCCACCAGGAAAAGATTGACTACCTGGGATATCGCATTTCATACCAAGGGATAGAAATGGATCCGTCAAAAGTCCAAGCAGTAATTGACTGGGAAACGCCCTGCACATGCAAGCAACTACAAAGCTTCCTGGGATTTGCTATCTTTTACCACCAATTTATACCTGCCTTTGCTCAAATAGCCCTTCTGATAACCAACCGCCTAAAAACAAAAGGGAAGGGGAAATCAAAGCCTAAACAGTCATTGAACTGGACAATGGAATGCCAAGTGGCATTTGAGAAACTCAAGTGACTTTTTTTTGGCTGAATCAGTTTTAAAACACCCAGACCCAGAGAAACCATTTGTGGATGCAAGTGATGTGGCAATAGGGCCAGTCCTATTGCAAACAAATGAGCAGGGACAGCTGCAACTCTGTGCCTATATGTCCAAAAAACTAACAGAAACTGAGCAAAAGTGGGCCATCAGGGAAAAATAAGCCTATGCAGTCTGCTGGGCACTCCTCACGTGGAAACAATTCTTAGAGGGAAGTAAGATCCTTTTTGAAGTCTGGACTGATCACAAAAATTTGGAAGCTCTAAAAACCCCAAGGAAACTCCACAAAACAAGTCAGGTGGGCTCAATACTTCAAATGGTTTGACTTTACCCTTAAATATCTCCCTGGGGTGGGGGACATCTTAGCAGATGCCCTATCAAGGAAACCACAATAAAACAGCCCAAAGCCTGAAGTAATCAGACCAATCCTTCAGGATAATCAAGTTGCAGCTAAAGTAATCACTAGATCACAAACCAAACAAGAAGGGACCACCGATAACGCAACCACCCAAGCATTTAAGCAAGCCTTAATCAACGACAAGTGGTTCCTAAACCACAAAAACCTCTGCCTCATCAAAGAGGACTTAGCATGGGTGGGATACAGTACGTACCAGCCAGCCAAAGATTAGACCTTAGGAAATGCTGCCACAACTCTAAACTGGCTGGTCACTTTGGATTTGTCAAAAAATTGCACCTCATCAAAAGACAATTCTGGTGGCCATCACTGAAAAAGGACATCGAAAGCTACGTGGCTAGTTGTCCTATCTGCGCTGCAGCCAAAAGATGGCAAGGGAAAACCCCAGGACTGTTACAAACGGTAGCTGAACCTTCAGCACCCTGGAGAGAGCTATCTATGGATTTTATAGTAGAATTCCCAGAAAGCGCGGGGAACACTATTATTTGGGTCATAAGAGACCTATTTTCTAAACAAGCTCATTTTACCCCTTGTCAAAATATCCCAACATCCAAAGCCTTAGCAAAATTATTCCTGATACACATTTATCGGTTACATGGAGCTCCACAGAGAATCATTTCTGATAGGGGGGTCCAATTCACATCAAAATTTTGGAGGGTGTTCCTAACACTACTTGGCACTGCCCAAGGCTTAAGCTCATTGCATCACCCAATGACTAATGGCCAATGTGAAAAAATGAATGGGGTGTTAGAACAATATTTAAGGTGTTTTATTAATTATCAACAAGATAACTGGACTGAACTATTACCTTTTGCAGAGGTAGCATTCAACAACTCCATACACTCTAGCACAGGCTACACCTCTTTTAAAGTAGCTACAGGCCAAGATTTCACCCCCATGCCAGAACTACCAATGGAAACACCCACCATCCCCTCACTGAAGGAATGGATGGAAACCCTACAAAACACTTGGCCTGTAGTCAAATTAGCACTAAAGGATGTTAGAGAAACATTTAAACACCAAGCAGATAAGAAGAGAACACAACCAAAACCTTTCTAAATAGGTGACAGAGTATACGTATCCACAAAATACTTGCAAACATTACAACTCTCATAGAAAGTAGGCCCAAAATTTGTGGGACCATTTCCAATCACTAGGATCATTAATCCAGTGACGGTAGAATTAGCACTCCCCAAAACACTCAGACAAGTACACCCAGTCTTTCACATTAGTCTATTAAAAAGAGAAGTCACATCCTCACTTAGACCTCAAACCCATACACCACGCACACCCATAATGGTTGAGGGTGAGCAATATTTTGAAATCAAAGATGTCCTCAATTCTAGAATCCACCCAGGGAAAACCCAATACCTAGTAGCGTGGAAACGCCTACCCCCTTCCCAAAATGAGTGGGTGGACAAAAAACACGTCATTGTCCCCACACTCTTAAAGAAATTCCACACCCAATACCCTCACAAACCTTGCTAAAATACTATAATGGTTCTTTTCTTTATCTCCTACATATCTTTTTTCTAAGAAGGGCGATATGTCAGATCCCTAATGTGATACTGCCATTCAAATGGAGGGAAGGGGGAGCATGGGGATAAGCTGTATTTTATAACTTTTTTCCTGGTGCCTAAGCGCCCTGCAATATTCTCACCATTTGGGAATGAAATAAGGAGGGAGGGCCATGTGGACTGTGTCAGTTGGTTGAAAGCAGAAGAAGACCATGGGAATGGATCCTTATCTGGCTCTCTGGTCGACCATTGCAATAAACATCTTCACACCTGTGGATTGGCTAAATCCACATTCAGATTGGAGGGGAGGGATTCTAAAGCCCTATTTCTAACTGTATAGTGTGTGTGGGGGGGGGATTTAGAGTCTGCTTCACCTGTTCTGCTATCACTTCTTCTCAATAAAAGTTTCCTTTTGAAATACCATGTTTCAAGAGTCTATACTTTCTTGGGAAATGAAGAAATTTACAGCACATCTACACCCAGCAGCAAGTCCCTAATCGACAGAAACAAAAACTTCAGAGACATTGGAACTAAAAAATCTCATACAGTCTCTTCATGATGATTTGAAACAAGACTTAAAAGAAATGAAAGAGATGATTGGGAAAAATGAAGAAAGAATCCAAAAAGTAGAGAGAAAAAATGGAAAGGACAGAAAAGAGGGTTGAAGAATTAGAAGAAAAGTTGATTTCAGTAGACAGAAATCAAGAAAAACCAATAATTTCATTGGAAATGGACCATTCTTACTATTATCTAAGATTTCAAAATATAGAGGAGGAAAAAGGAGAAAATTTACCACAGGTGATTGCTGAGATGCTGGCAGAAGCTATAGAAAAACCCAAGGAGAAGATTTTAAATGACATTGATGAGGCTTTTAGAATACATACAAGATATGCAATGAGAAACAAATTACCAAGAGAAGTACATGTAAGATTTATAAAGAAAGCACTAAAATCAGGGATACTACAAATAACAAGAAGTACAGCATTGATGTACAAAGACAAAGAAATAATAGCACTGAGGCAAATACCTAAAAGAGTTAGAGATTTGAGGAGAGAATATTAATTTTTAACAAAATTTTTAATAACACAAGGAGTGAGTTTTAGAAGGTTAATACCAGAAGGAATCTTGGTGACATGGCAAGAACAAAGACATAGATTGGATTCAATTGAAAAAGCGAAGTTATTTTATGAACAATTTTGTGGTCCATTAGAAGATGAATTGGGAGCAACAAGAGGACTTAAACACAAAGAGGGAAAAAAAGCTACAGAAGAAAGCACAAAGGAGCAGGAAGAAAGAGCACTAAGAGAAGGTGCAAGATCAAAGGATCCAAAAGAACAAAGAGAGACAAGAGCAATGAAACTTAAAACTAGTAACAAGTAAAGTAAAATATAGAAGAAGAAATAAAAGCAATATCAATAAATGTAAATACACTGAATTCGGCACCAAAAAGAAACAAAATTTTTAACAGATTAAATAGACTAAAGATGGACATTATATGCTTACCAGAAGTACATATTAGAAAACAACATACAAAATTATTAAAACATTCAAAATTAGGAGTTGAATTTACCACATTGATACAACAAAGTAAGAGGGGAGTAGTTTTATATGTCAAACTAGAGCCTAAATTAATATTTGAGGATGAAGAAGGTAGGATTTTAATGGTAGAAATAAAAATGAATTTTAAACAAATACTTTTGATAGCATTATATGCTCCAAATGACAAACAAGAGGAATTTTATAAGAAGCTACACAGAAAAATTATAGAATTGGACTATGTATATATATGTGTGTGTGTGTGTGTGTGTGTGTGTGTGTGTATAATGGGTGATTTTAATGCTATAATGGATGCGGAGTTGGACTATAAAACAACAAAGACAAATAAGAAACCCAGAAAAACTCTCCCAAAATCTTTTTTCACAATGATTGAAGAATTAAGTATTCAAGATATTTGGAGACAAAGACGTTTGAAAGAAAAACAATACACCTTTTATTCAAATAGACATTTGTCATGGTCGAGGATAGATATGATATGGATTTCAACAGAACTTATAGATCAGTGATGGTGAACCTTTTTGGCGTTGCGTGCCAAAAGTCCGAGCGCGCGAGTGCACGAGTGAATGAGCACTCTCACGCTCTTGTGCCAGCACCCATAATGCAATGGGCGCCCCCCATTTGCGCATGCATGCATGACCCCCCCACCATGCTCCCCATGTGCATGCACCCTGCACTGTGCCCTGCGCATGCACACATGCACCCCACACTGCACATGTATGCGCCCCCCATGCATGCGCCTCCACTTTTTTCAAGAGGGCCGGCGCACCTCTTACTGGAGGACAACCAGTTACCGGCCCGTTCCCTGATGAGACAACTGTTCCCCAGCCGGTGGCAGCGCTCTCAGCCCTGCCCCCTCGGCAGCACCATGCGCCAGCCGGGGAAGCTCACCCCTCCACCTTGGGCCCCGCATGCAGCCCGCAACCGGGAGATGTATCACCCAGAAACCAGCCACTGCCTGAAATGCAATGCACTTATCCTGTGGCTTGCATAAACCGCTCCCGCCCCTTTCAAAATAGCCACCTGGCACTTCCCTCAGGTGCCCAGGGTCGGCAAGCAGTTCTTCTGAAGAAGAAGAGGGGGGGGAGAGGCAGGTGCACCGGCTGAGACAGGCTTTGGTTGCTCGTTCTGCTGTGACCCTGAACCCTTGCCTTGGGCTCCTCCCCATTGGGTGCCAGGCTTCCCGGCAAGCCCCCTGCACCTTTGCTGCCTCGATCGGAGCCTGATTCTGGAAGCGGCCCAGGGAAGTGTGGAGGTCGGAACTCGGTTGGCAAAGCGGGCGCTGCACAGGGGGTGTAAGGCAAGGTGCTGCTACACAAAAACACTGTTGCTGCGATCTTGCCAAATGTTTTTCTGCTGGCAGCACTGCAATCCCCTTCCCGAATCCACGCCGCCACCCAAAAAAGCTTTTCTCCCTGGAAATGCACATTTCAGAGCTGTGTGCCCTCCTCCTCCTTCTCCGCAGACTCCGCAGACTCTTTCCCCAGTCTAGCTTGTTGCAGGTAGAGCCACATTGCTCTTTCCAAGCCCACTGTCGATGAAGCTGGGCGCTGGTGTGGTCTGGCTTTTTGCCTAGGTTTGTCTGGCTGTTCGGTGAGGAAATGGATGGGGTCCTGGGGAGGAAGCCTGTGTCAAGCTAGACTGGAAAAACTGGCTGTGAGAGGAAGAGAAGCCGGGTGAGCCTGACCCAGATATTTCCCGTGTCCCCTTGTTCAGCAGCAACCTTGCACTCTCCCCTCTCTGCTAGCCCCCTTCTTCACATGGGATCACCCAGAAGTGGGGACAGAGAGGGAGAAGGGGGCTGTGGCGGCTGTTAGCATTGAGGGGAGAGTGCCACACAGGAGTGGCAGTGAGCACCGAGGAGACCGCAGAGGAGGGAAGCCAGGCAAAGGGGTGAGCATGGGGCATCCAGTCTGCTGGGCCTGGCAGACTTTCTAAGCCTGCCTAAAGCAGGGAGGGAGGGAGGGAGGGAGGGAGGGAGGGAGGGAGGGAGGGAGGGAGGGAGGGCTATCTGATCTAACCTCTTTGTGTGTGTGTGTGTGTGCGTGTGCGTTTGTGTGTGTATGAGAGAGAGAGAGAGAGATCCGATCCAATTTTGCAGAGTTATATCAGGGCTGATGGCAGTGTACTCTCTCTCTCTCTCTCTCTCTCTCTCTCTTTCTCTTTCTCATGCATGCACACACACACACACAAACAGGTTGGATCTTTCTTTCTTTCCTCCTGCCCCACTCACCAGAGATGCCTGGATTCCCTCCCCAACCCTGCCTGTCCCATACAGGCACCACCCACATGAGTGATGCAGTGTTGGCCATGCCCACTCAGTCATATGACCCCCCAGCCACGCCCACCCCATCACTAGGAAGAACTTGTTAAATTATTTGAATCGCACCACTGTCTTATTGCCTATGTGATCCTGTATCCATATGCTTGATCAGTAGAGAGATCCTTTACAACATTGTTACTCAGTGAAATGAGAGGCTCACCAATTGAAACTCTGGTGAATCAAGAATCAATGTCAAGTTGTGTTGCAGTATCTAGCATGTTGCCAATTTTATCTTTCTATTTGTTGTTAGCCAAGGTCTTACCTTCCAATTTTATGATTAAGTATCATAGGAGTAACTCATTCATGTGGAATGCACACACCAACCAGATCAACTTCCAGTCAAGCTTGACCTCCACCCAGTGCATGGCACCACCTTCACAGCCAGTATTAACATTTGTAGAATCTCCTCCAATGGCCTTCAAGCTTTTGTCAACGCCTTTCTTCTTCATGAAATACATCAGATTATCTGCAATCACTTGAGCAGTTTTTCCTGTTTTTGAGCCTTTCTCTGGAGTGAAATGAAAAAGATATCTTCCACCCAGCTCGCTGAACACAGAATAATGTTCTTTGATGGTACTGGGGAATTGCTGATCTGAATTGTTTGCTTTTAGCATAACTTTAGTTGCATCTATACAGCTGTTGAAGAAGATGCATTCTATTTTACTCTTCTTACAGAGCTCATCAAATTCTTGATCTAGGGACTTCATAACTTTTTTCTGGGCTCTCTTGACTTTACTGTGGTCAACTACAAGTCTCTTGTCTTCTTCGGTGATCAAGCCAGCATCTATGAAGGCAGCTGTGGTAATGGCAGAAGTGGCACGTAGACCAACACCATATCTTATGCTCTGCATAGCAACATTTGTTATTTCTAATATATTGTATTCTGTCTTTTCTTTTGAAGTAGATAGCACATGTGTTTGGTCTAAGGCCTCTTCATAACTTCCATCACATTCTTCTTCATCTTCATCATCAGTCATCTTATCTTTCATTTTCATCATAAGAGATAATTACTTCATTTGTCAGTACCAAAATGTCTGGAATACTTCTCTGTTTATATTTAGCGAAACTTTGTCTCTCATAATCTTGCCACTTTTGCCTTTTGACTAGTCGCTTCTCCTCAGGCACATCTGGCAAACCAATCTGGTGTGATCCAAAAGAACCAATCTTGTCTTGGAAAACCAGAAGCAACATGGCGATACTGGCTGGGAAATAGCGATGCTCTGATGAGCTTCTCAAAAACCCAGCCAGACAAAACTGCTGTCGGGGGGGTCTTTGGACCGGAACTGTCTTGGAGGAATGGGGGAGAAAGAGAGGCACCTTGGAAGACCAAGAGGAACAGGCAAGTTCCTTGAAAAGTCGGAGGCAGCTCTTTGATCCAGTGCTAGGGGCGGTGGCCATTGAAACAGCTGCTACAAGCTGGGGCAACTGGACTAAGATTTGAGCAGGAGTGGTAATTGAATGGAGTATTGTTACCGGGTGAGTGATTGGCCAACTCATAGGTAAGAAAAAAAAATCTTTAAAGCTTAAAAGAGGTCCCAACCCGAAATAAGTGGCTAATTGGCACTTGGGAATCCAAAGTGAAGGGAAAAAAAACAAACTCTAAAATCAAAGCACTAAAAGGAAAATTTACCACCTGGATTTAGAATTGGACTTGGAAGAAATTAAAAATAATATAAGAAAAAGATAACTGAGGGAAAGCATTCTTTAACAACAAAAGGAAATAATTGAAGAAGAGGAAGTACTATCTTTGTGGATTTACAATTGATGTTTTGTTGCCTGGGGAGTTGTGAATTGGAGAGAGACATCTGCTGGTGGGAAAGAAGCATTGCAATAAGTATACATCATGGGAACTTTTTAAGGAGTATTTGTTTAAACAGCTGGAGCACAATTTCAAAAGGAAGCAGAAAGAACAAAGTCTCAAACTGGAATGATTTAAATGATTATTCGAATTGGACACTACTAGGAAATAAAAAAAGAAAATAAGACATTATATGGACTTGAATTTGAATTGTACATAAGCTAAAATAATAATAAATTTAAAAATCCTTTCTCTTTAAATTGATAATATGGAGAATTGGGAGCATGAGTATGAGGAATTAAGGGAGATGTTTCAAAAGGTGAGAGAAGCATTTAAGGGAAATAAAGAACTGGACTGGTTAGAATACAAAAAAATAAAAGAAAGAGAAAAGATGAGTGAGAAGCAAGAATACAATATTGGAAAGAAAATAATTGAAGAAAAAATATAGATGATTACATTGGGTTTAACAGTGATAAAATAAAAATGGATAGGGGGAATATCCCTCAAAAAAGAAGAAAAGAGAAGGAAATGGGAAAAGATTGAGAGGGAGAATTAAAAGGATAACAATTTTAAAAACTAGAGAAAGGATGCAGGAAGGAAGATATAATAAATACAAAAGAAAAAGAAAAAGAAAAAGAAAAAGAAGGTAATAAGAGAATGGGAGGAAGGGAGGAAAATATTAAGAAATGGAATTTTGGAGAGATTAAAAGAAAATGGTTAAAAGGGGAAGAAAAAAGGACAGTTGAAAGAGAATTAAAGCATTAATATGTTGATTTAAGGGAATGGTATTAGTAGTAGAAATTATATGCAAGAAGTAAATTAGAAGAAATATATAGATTGTAAAAGGGAATAATTAATTGAAATTAAGATACAAAATTGAAATGTTAGTAAATGATGTAAGTAAAGA
Organism: Pituophis catenifer annectens; assembly: GCF_029215685.1. Lineage (NCBI taxonomy): Eukaryota > Metazoa > Chordata > Lepidosauria > Squamata > Colubridae > Pituophis > Pituophis catenifer. Next base: position 100,226,477 of record NW_027256883.1, on the reverse strand, counting down.
TGAAATGAAATGCATGTAAGGAGTAAAAAAGAAATATATTGTTTAATGTAAAATAGATCAGCAGATGCAATATGAAAGATAGAATGGTTTATATTTTGTTGTTTGGGGATTTATGGATTGGGGAGAATCATCTGCTGATGGTAAAGAAGTATGTGTTAAAGATTGAAAAAACAAAGAAATTAATTGAAATTAAGAAATAAAATTGAAATGTTAGTAAATGATGTAAGTAAGGATGAAATGAAAGAAGCAAAAAAAGAAGTATACTGTTTAATGTAAAATAGATCAGCAGATGCAATGTGAAAGATAGAATGGATTATATGTGAAAATAATTGAAAGTAAGATATTGTCAGATCCCTAAAAGTGATACTGCCATTCAATTGGAGGATGGGGGAGACTTGGATATGATTTACTAGCATTGCCTGTGCCAGCAGATATTTTACAACCTATATCCTGACGCCAAAGAACCCTGAGATCCTCTTTACCTGGAGGAATTTTTATGATAGCCATGTGGGTTGTTTCACTTTAAAGAACAACGGTGGGAAGGCATGATTGCTCAGTTCTCAGGGAAACTAGGAAAGAAAACATCTTCACACTTGTGTATTAGCTAAAATCTGCATTCTGACTAAAAGGGAGGGGTCTCTACAGCTTTAATCCTACTTGTCTTGCCTAAGGGTATTCAGATCGTGCTTTAACTGGATGGCTTTCACTTCTGCTTAATAAAAGAATCCTTTTGAACAACCACGTTTCAAGAATGCATGCTTTCTTAAGTTGGAAGGAGAGGCAATCCTTACACAAAGCATGATCTGCAAAACAGTCAACCCAGAGAAGCAATCTTCATTCTACTGAGGGGACCTTGCAAACCATGTCTGAATGAAGCAGAGAACTGGGAGAAACCAATTGCTGTGGGGGAGACAGCAACTGCCACCCAATTGGATGCCTGTTTCGTACACCCTATTGGAGAGGATGAAGTAATCCTGGAGAATCCTGAAAAGCCCCGCTGGTCAATTGACATTGGGAAGAAAGATAGCTGTGATGAGAGAACCAGAGGAGTCACCCTCAGCTGTGGCAACCGAAAACTGGGGTGGAAACTGCAACTAGAAGCCCTTGCTGACCAGGGAGGACTGACCAAAGCACCACTGAGGGAGGATTATCTGAAGAGGCATATAACCCAATTGGTGATGGAAACTTTGGAAAATCTGAACATCCAAAGGGACTCAGGACAACAACCAAAGGGCGCAGAAAGGGCAGTAGTCACAGATGATTCCACGGGAGGCAACCCCATTCTTGAGCCTACCTATTGAGCAGATGGCGCAGCAGCAGCAGGAGAAGACCCAGCAAACCCTCCCCCCCAGGCCGCACGCACACCAGCGCCCATGTGCAACCAGCCCCGAGTCCCGCAACTGGAAAGAGAAACTCCTTCCATTGGGGTGAAGTTTGATGGGAATCTGCAACAATTAGGATTCTTCGTGGCACATGTGCTAACCTACATGCAAGAGTACAGGCATGATTTCCAAACCCAAGGATCCTGAGTGCGAGTTGTGACCCTAGCCCTAGAGGGTGCCGCTGCCAGATGGATGGTGACCCTGCATAATGCCAACGCACCAGAATTATGGGATTTTGACCATTTCATGATGGCCCTGCGATGTCGGTTTGAGGACCCACTAGCAGATCGCAAAGCATGTGACCGCATCAAGGCGGTGAGGCAGGGGCGACGGCCAGTAGCAGAGTATACTGAAGAATTCCGGGACCTCATGTGTCATGTGCACTGGCCAGAAGATATTTTGGTGAGCTGTTTCAAGGACGGGCTGAGTGATGATCTATACAATGCCTGCGTGGCCCAAGGTACACCAAATAACCTACATGAATGGTACGTCACCACCGAAGAAGCTGAGATTGATATGGCCAGAAATCAGTATCAAGCGGGGAGACCATGGAAGAAATCCCCCCCAATGGAAGCAAGAGCCCCACAAACCACAAACCTCATTCTCTCTGAGACTGTCAACATGTTTCAAGTGTGGAAAAGAGGGGCACCGAGCTGCAGAGTGTCGAACACAAACACCCGCCTGGAACCATCCACTGGGGAAGAACCTTGCAAAACTGGGCCGGCGTGGGAAGGAGACTGCCCTGAGCAGCAGGGAGACTGTAGAAGTTCCATCCCCTCCCCTCTTTCGGGAGGAATCCCTGGCATGGGAACAGGGGGAATCACACTCATTCGGAAGCAATCCAGATGATGAATCACTGGTAAGCAAACCAATTAAACCGCTTAACCTCCCCTTAAGACTATTTATCCCAAACCAAGACAGGGAGATAAATGTTTCCACTCTAGTGGATTCAGGGTGCACCCATTGTTTGATCAGCCCAACCCTAGTAGGGAAGTTAGGGATTAACGTAAGAAAGTTGAAAAATCCCATCACTTTCTGCCAACTAGATGGGTCAATAGCAGGGGGGAGGAGCCAGCATCTTTTGCTACCAAGCTTCTACATATAGGCATCAGAAGCCACGAGGAAAGGCTTACATTTATAGTGGCACCTGGCATGGAATGGCCATTGGTTCTGGCCCTTGCATGGCTGAAAAAATGGAACCCAAAAATCAATTGGAAATAAGGCATCATAGAATTTCAGATGAATGTGACTTTTGCTGAGAATCCATATAAAGGAACTGAGGGGGCAGAGAATCGAGAAACAGCCATGCCTGGTCATGCCATACCAAGTGAGGGCATACCCATTGAATACAATGATTTGGCTGAGGTTTTTAGCAAAAAAGCCTCAGACGAGCTCCCCCCCCACCGCGCCACTGACTGTGCGATAGAAATCTTACCCGGCGCTAAATTCCCTAAACCCAAGATGCACAGCATGTCACTGGGGGAGTTGGAAGAGCTGAGAACATTTATTGAGAAAAACCTAGCAAGGGGTTTCATCGAGCCAGCCCGACCAAAAATCGCAGCTCCAGTGTTGTTTAGAGAAAAAAAAGATGGCTCAAAAGGTCTCTGTGTTGATTTTTGAAACCTGAATACGAACAGTGTGGAAAACATGTACCCCCTCTCCCTTATGAAAGATATGCTAGCACACCTTGCTAAAGGGAACATTTTTTCAAAATTGAACTTAAGGGAGGCTTACTACTGTGTCAGAATTAAGGAGGGAGACAAGTGGAAGACGGCATTTAACACCCCCTTCAGCTGCTACCAATTCAAGGTGCACCCCTTTGGGTTGCAAGGAGCCCCTGCAGTGTTTATGCAGTTAATAAATGAAGTGCTGCATCAGCATTTATATAAGGGGGTCCTGGTCTATTTGGACGACATTTTAATCTATACCGAGACCAAAGCAGAACATGTAAAATAGTCAGGGCGGTTTTAAATAAACTCCGCTCTGCCAAACTTTATGCTAAACTTTCCAAATGTGAATTCCACCAAGAGAAGATTGACTATTTGGATACCGCATTTCACACCAGGGGGTTGAGATAGATCCTCTAAAAGTGAAGGCTGTACTTGATTGGGACCCTCCACGCACACGTAAGCAGTTACAGAGCTTCCTAGGTTTTGCCAACTTTTACCACCAGTTTATCCCTGCTTTCACTCAGATTGCCCTCCCCATTACCAAGTTCTTAAAAACGAAGGGGGAGGACAACCCTAGACCAAAGAAGCCATTGAACTGGACTATGGAATGCCAGGGGGCATTTGAAAAACTTAAACGGCTGTTCACAGCAGAACTAATTCTAAAACACCCAGACACGGAGAAACCATTTGTCATACAAGCAGATGCCAGCGATGTGGCAATAGGAGCAGTCCTGCTTCAGAAGAATGAGCAAGACCAACTACAACCCTGCGCTTACACATCCAAAAAGTTGAATGAGACTGAGCAAAGGTGGGCCATTTGGGAGAAAGAGACTTATGCAGTTCATTGGGCATTGTTAACCTGGAGGCACTTACTAGAAGGCAGTAAGACCCCTTTTGAGGTCTGAACTGATCATAAAAATCTAGAAGCCCTAAAAACCCCAAGGAAATTCTCCCCAAAATAAGTACGATGGGCTCAGTACTTTAAACGGTTTGATTTTACTCTAAAATACCTCCTGGGGGGGGAACTTTCTGGCGGATGCGCTATCCAGAAAACCGCAATACAATAGTGCAAAGTCAGACGTAATCAAACCCATAGTACAAAACAATCAACTAGCTGCTAAGGTAGTCACCAGATCCCAGGCAAAACAAGAAACATCGACTTGCAATGACACCACCCAAACTTTTAAACAAGCATTGGCCACTGATGAATGGTTTTTGAACAACAAATCCAGCTGTTTGATGAAAAAAGACTTGGCTTGGGTGGGGGGGAAGTTGTATGTCCCTGCCAGCCAAAGACTATGCTTAATGGTAAGGTGCCATGACTCCAAATTAGCTGGACATTTTGGGTTTGTGAAAATTTTACACCTGATTAAAAGACAATTTTGGTGGCCATCACTAAAAAAGGACATAGAAAGCTATGTAGCTAGCTGCCCCATTTGTGCAGCAGTAAAAAGACGTCAGGGGAAAACCCCAGGTCTATTGCAGAAGGTAGCTGAACCTTCAGCGCCTTGGAGAGAGATTGCTATGGATTTCATCATAGAATTGGCAAACAGTGAGGGAAATGCTGTTATTTGGGTTGTGACAGACCTGTTTTCAAAACAGGCAAATTTTATACCCTGCCAAAAGATCCCAACTGCTAAAAGTTTAGCCAAATTATTCCTAATACACATTTATCAACTTCATGGTGCTCCACAAAGGATTATCTCCAACAGAGGGGTTCAATTCACCTCAAACTTTTGGAGGGCATTTTTGGATTTACTTGGTTCTGGCCGGGGTTGAGCTCGTCACATCATCTGGCTACTAATGGTAATTCTGAAATTTTGAACTCGATATTGGAACATTATTTAAGATGTTTTATTAATTTTCAATAGGATAACTGGACCGAACTTTTGCCTTTTGCTGAAGTTGCATTTAATAATGCTGTACATTCAAGCACTGGTTTTACCCCTTTTAGAGTAGCGACAGGCCAGGATTTCAGTCCCATGCCTGAACTACCCACAGAAGAACCCACCATCCCCTCACTTAAGGAGTGGATGGATAATTTGCAAAACACGTGGCCAGTGGTTAGATTAGCTTTAAAGGAAGCTAGAGAAGCTTTTAAAATTCAAGCTGACAAGAAAAGGATGGAACCAAAACCTTTTCATATTAGAGACAGAGTATACTTATCTACAAAATTCCTGAAATCATTACAACCATTGAAGAAACTAGGGCCAAAGTTTATTGGACCTTTCTCCATCACTAGAATCATCAATCCAGTAGCAGTTTAACTATTCCTTCCAAAGACACTTAGGCAAGTCTACCCAGTATTCCATATTAGTTTACTCAAGAGAGAAGTAATCTCATCCCTCAGACCACCTGCATCTACACCACCCGTTCCCATCATGATTGAAGGTGAACAACACTTTGAAATCAAGGAAATCCTTGACTCTAGGATTCACAGAGGGAAAATCCAATACTTAGTTGCTTGGAAACATTTACCATCAGCACACAATGAATGAGTTGCTAAGCACCACGTTAGGGCTCCAATCTTACTGAGAAAATTTCACTCCCAATACCCTAACAAACCTTGTTAATATTCTGTCATGAAATCTTGTGTATATTTGTTTTTTTTTTTTCAGGTGGCCCCTTTTGTTTTCTAAGGAGGGTAGCATGTCAGATCCCTAAAAGTGATACTGCCATTCAATTGGAGGATGGGGAAGACTTGGATACGATTTACTAGCATTGCCTGTACCAACAGATATTTTACAACCTATATCCTGACGCCAAAGAACCCTGAGATCCTCTTTACCTGGAGGAATTTTTATGATAGCCATGTGGGTTGTTTCACTTTAAAGAACAATGGTGGGAAGGCATGGTTGTTCGGGTTCTCAGGGAAACTAGGAAAGAAAACATCTTCACACTTGTGTATTGGCTAAAATCTGCATTCTGACTAAAAGGGAGGGGTCTCTACATCTTTAATCCTACTTGTCTTGCCTAAGAGTATTCAGATCGTGCTTTAACTGGATGGCTTTCACTTCTGCTTAATAAAAGAATCCTTTTGAACAACCACGTTTCAAGAATGCGTGCTTTCTTAAGTTAGAAGGAGAGGCAATCCTTACAGATATAAAATTGAAATGCTAGTAAAAAAGAAAAACAATCATTGATGTGGGAATAAGAAATTAGGAATTAAAGAAAATAAGATGTGGAAGGTTAACTTAGTTAAAAGGTTTTAAGGTGAAAATGGAATAAGTTGAAATACATTGTTAAGAATTTAAAAATATGGGAATTTTGAGAAATATATTCAATAAATGGAGGAAAAATCAGGGATGCCTGGACACCATAGTGAAAAATACTGAATTGAAAATGAATACAGCAATAGAGAGAGATGGGAGAAGGAGTAGAGAGATGGAAGGAAGGGAGAAGGAGAGAGAGGAACAGAAGAAGGGGAAGAGGAGAGGAAGAAAGGAAAGGGGAATAAGAGTAGGAGAGAAGGTTAGATAGGGAGGAAGAAAGTAGGAGGGGGAGAAAGGAAGGGGAAGTAGAGAAGAAGTAAGAGAGGAGGGAAGAAGAAGGTAGGAAGGATAAAAGAAGGGAGAGAGAGGAAAGAGAAGAGAAACAAAAAAGATGAAATGGAAGAAAGGCAACCCCGGACATGTTTAAATGTATTAGGATAAAGAATGAATTATCAAAGAATTAAAAGAGAATATATATGATTAAAAATGGAGAAATTAGAACTTGAGAGTGAAAGAAGATGTTTTTATATAAATAAGCATAGAAATATTAAGATATGATTAAAAAGTATGGAAAAAGAATATTTTGGCAGAAATTGTAACTAAGTAAAATGTATTTGAATATGACAAGTTGTATAAGATATGATATGGCCAATACTCTGTTCATAAAATATATGGGTATGTGTGAGGAAAAAAAAAACTAATAAAACTTGATTTTTTTAAAAAAGAACCAATCTTGTCTCTTTGTTCCTTTAATGAAAGCAAGTTTTTTCAGGGGTATCTTTGTCTCTTTAGGGCAGGTACAATTAATGTGGACTTCTTTTTTGCAGTCAGCAGGGCAGCCAAATTCGTTACACAGAACAATTTGACACTTGCAGTTGAGAATGTCAAACAGTTTGTCAAGTTTCACAGTGAAAATCTCTTTGACATCTAGCTTTCCTCTACCAAGAGATATGATTTTGGCTTGATCCCAGCTCTCTTGGATCTTGTTCAAAATTATCACTCATGAATTTACAACAGGGTCACAAAAGAACTGTTTGCTCATTCCCACTTTTCAAGCACTTTTGGATCAGTGGTGGATTGCTACCAGTTCTCACCGGTTCACGCGAACCGTTAGCAAAAATTGGGCCAAGGTCGCAGAACCGGTAGAAATGGCCGGCTGGCCACACCCCTGAACAGGTCACCTGGTTGCTCGCCCTTGCCACCATGTTTGTCACCGCCATGTTCTTCGCACACGTGCATCCCATTACCTTGCAAGTCAAATGGGATGTGCATGTGTGAAGAACATGACAACAACGACAGCAGCTTTTTCTGCCGGTACTTTTTGGAGGCCTGGCTAGAAATCTCAAATACTGATGAGAATGAACATTGTGTTGTAGCCAATGGTAGATCAGCCCCCTGCAAACTCCATCTCTCGAGGAGCCCAGCTGCTTGCCAATCGCCAAGCTGCCTGGACTCCCAGTGATGTGATGGGGTCCTTCAGGCACTTAGTTTGGCTGCCTGTTTAGTAGCTCCAGCCAGCGGCTACCACACAAATGTTCATTCCTGGCTTCATTTGAGATTCCTAGTTTATTTGTGAGCACCATTGGCTGGGAGAGTTAGGGAGAAAGGCCAATGCTGCTCATGAGTAAACTCCAGATTAGAGGCAGCCAGCAGATTGCTGGCTTGCTTGCTTGGCTGCTTGCTGCCCAGAGCTCCCAGGTAGAGAATGAAACCTCTGCGCATTGAGGATGCCAAGCAGCAGCAGGAAGAGCATGGACCTCCTGAAATGCAGGAAGCTGCTGCCAGTGATGCCCTCAGGCAAAGATGTGAGTGGAGAGGCTCAATCCCCCTTAGGAGATGCGAAACGCTCGCCGCCCCTCTGACACCCAGCAAGCCTCCTCCCACCGCGAGGGTGGGGAAGAGAGAGAGAGACACAGAGAAAGGGGGAAAGAGAGAGACGGACACACAGAGAAAGGGGGAAAGAGAGAGACAGTCACACAGAGAGAGGAGGAAAGAGAGACACACACACAGAGAGAGGGGGGAAGAGAGACAGACACAGAGAGGGGGGAAGAGAGAGACACACAGAGAGAGGGGGAGAGAGGCAAGACACAGAGAAAGGGGGGAGGGAAAGAGAGACAAGACAGAGAGAGATGAGTGAGAGATGAGAAAGAGATAGAAAGAAAGAAAGAGAAGGAAAAAAATGAGAGAAAAAAATGAGACTGCGGATTTGCTTGTGCTGCGAGACTCCCCCCTCTCGCAGTTGTGGCCCTCATCGTTATCGAGAGCCCACCTCAATGACGGGCTTTGGGACCCAGAGAGGTGGCATGTGAAAACTAGGGGGTTGAGGGCTTTTTTATCAAATTTTTTAGTTAAATTTTTAAGGGGCCTCAGGGAGGGGGAGGGTCAAATTAGAACTCAGGTTGTGGGTTTGGGGGAAAACCCACAAGGGGGAGGGTCGGGGTCGGGTCTGGCTGCGAAGCACGGTGGGGGGGTGGGCCCGGGATCGAGGGGGGGTTAGAGCTCATCCAGATAGTGTTTTGAATATCAATACTGTGGGTGGGAGGGGTAGATATGGCGGGAGCAGGGGGCCATATCATGTTAGGGGAGCTCGCACTCGCTGTTTACGAGCGATGGCGTGCTCCGGCCCCCAAAGCTCCACCCGTTTTCCAGGTTGCACAGACCCTCAGGGCCCGGGCCTTCGGCTGATGTTGTGCAATGCCAGGTCCGTAGTAAATAAAGCCCCCCTCATTTGTGATCTTATTCAGGAGGGGGGTGCGGACCTGGCAGGTGTTACGGAGACCTGGTTGGGCCATGAGGGGGGGGTTCCCCTCATTGAAATGTGCCCTCCAGGTTTCCTTGCCTTCCATCAGCCGAGGTCACAGGGGAGGGGCGGGGGGGGTAGTGGTTATCATTAAGGAAGGTCTGAAACCGAGGGAGGCCACTGTCCCTCAGACGACCAGCTGTGAATCCCTCCTCGTGAAATGGGGCCACGGGGCTCAGATGGGTTTGCTGATCACATACCTGGCTCCCTGCCACGTGGCAGCAGCCCTGCCCGAGCTACTCAATGTCATCGCCGCGGTGGCAGTTGATATCCCCAGGCTTATGGTCATGGGGGATTTCAACCTACCGTCCGTGGGCGAGGCGTCTGAGGTGGCTCGGGAGTTCATGGCTTCCATGACAGCTATGGACCTGACCCAGTTAATTCATGGCCCTACTCACACGGGGGGAAACACGCTGGATCTGGTTTTTGTCTCTGGACAGTGGTTGAGTGATCTCGAGATAGGGGATATAGTCACCGAGCCCTTGTCATGGTCGGATCACTCTCTCCTTCGTCTCGACCTTCGAACCGCTACACCCCGCCGCAGGGAGGCAGAGCCGGTAAGATGGTTCCGCCCCAGGCGCCTGATGGAACCTGATAGGTTCCAGATGGAACTTGGGCCATTCCCTGAGGCTCTGGCACACGCCCCGACTGGAGACCTAGTGGCCGCCTGGGATAGGGCGGCCACTGGAGCTCTGGACCGGGTCGTGCCTTTGCGGCCTCTGACCCGGCGCCGATCTCATTTAGCTCCTTGGTTTACCGAGGAGCTGAGGGAGTTGAAGCGCCAGAAAAGACGCCTAGAGAGTAGTTGGAGGGCCAGCCATTCTGAATCGGACCGGACACTGGTAAGATCTCATATTAGGACTTACCTAGTGGCGATAAAAGCAGCGAAATATAGTTATTTTGCTGCTCTTATTGCATCATCAGATAATCGCCTGGCCGCCCTGTTTAGGGTGACCCGCTCCCTGCTCCACCAGGAAGCGCGGGAGGACCCCTTGGAGGGTAGAGCCGAGGATTTTGTTCAATATCTGTATGACAAAATCACTCAGATTCGGGAAGATCTGGACTCCGACTGGGTAGTCTCAGGAGGAGGGACAGGGGCAGGTCTTGAGAATGTTATCTGGGATGAGTTTGATCCTGTGACCCCTGAGGATGTGGACAGGATTCTGGGTAGACTGAACGCGACCACTTGTTTATTGGACCCGTGTCCCTCCTGGTTAGTGCTGGCTTCTTGGGAGGTGACACGAGGCTGGTTCCAGGGGATTATAAATGCTTCGTTGGGTGAGGGTGTCTTTCCTGCCGCCTTGAAAGAGGCGGTGGTGAGGCCTCTCCTCAAGAAGCCATCCCTGGACCCGGCAATGTTGGTAAATTATCGTCCGGTCTCCAACCTTCGTTTTGTGGCAAAGGTTGTTGAGAGTGTGGTCGCGAAACAGTTCTCCCAGCACCTGGATGAAACAACGTATCTGGATCCGTTCCAGTCGGGCTTCAGGCCCGGGTACAGCACGGAAACGGCATTGGTCGCATTGGTTGATGATCTCTGGAGGGCTCGGGACAGGGGGTGCTCCTCTGTCCTGGTCCTGTTAGATCTCTCAGCGGCTTTTGATACCATCGACCATGGTATCATGCTGCACCGGTTGGAAGAGTTAGGGGTGGGAGGCACTGTGTTGCGGTGGTTCTCCTCCTTTCTCTCTGACCGGTCGCAGTCTGTGTTGACAGGGGGACAGAGGTCGACCCCGAGGCCCCTCATATGTGGGGTGCCGCAAGGGTTGGTCCTCTCGCCTCTCCTGTTCAACATTTATGTGAAGCCGCTGGGCGAGATCATCCGTGGTTTCGGGGTGGAGTACCATCAGTACGCTGACGACACCCAGCTGTACATCTCCACCCCGGATCACCCCAACGATGCCCTTGAAGTGATGTCCCAGTGCCTGGAGGCCGTACGGATCTGGATGGGGAGGAACAGGCTCAGGCTCAACCCATCCAAGACCGAGTGGCTGTGGTTTCCGACGTCCCGATATAGTCAGTTGACGCCATCTCTGACTATTGGGGGCGAATCACTGGCCCCCACGGAGAGGGCTCGCAACTTGGGCGTCCTCCTGGATTCACGGCTGTCTTTAGAAGAGCACTTGACGGCCATGACCGGGAGGATTTTCTATCAGGTTCGCCTGATTCGCCAGTTGCGTCCCTTTCTGGATCGGGACTCGTTACGCACAGTCACTCATGCCCTCGTCACCTCCCGCCTGGACTATTGTAATGCTCTCTACATGGGGCTCCCCTTGAGGAGCACCCGGAGGCTCCAACTGGCGCAGAGTGCGGCCGCGTGGGTGGTAATGGGAGCGTCATGGCGCTCCCATGTGACACCTCTCCTGCGCGAGCTGCACTGGCTCCCGGTGGTCTTCCGGGTGCGCTCCATGGCTTAGGACCTGGTTATTTACGGGACCGCCTACTACCACCAATAGCCTCCCACCGGCCAGTACGCTCTCATAGAGAGGGACTCCTCCGGGTGCCGTCAGCCAAACAATGTCGGCTGGTGACCCCTAGGGGGAGAGCCTTCTCTGTGGGGGCACCTACCGTCTGGAATGAGCTCCCCCCAGAGATATGGAGGATCCCGGATCTGCGCACCTTCCGCCGCGCTGTGAAAACTCTTTTATTCCATCAAGCAGGCTTGGCCTAATCTCCTCCCTCTTTTAATATATAAATTTTAAATCTGTTCTTAAATTATTGGGGTGTTTTAATTTGTCTGGGCCAAAAAATGATTTAATTCGATTTTAACTGGTTTTTTAAATTTTTGTATTTATGTATCTTATTGCTTGGCTGTTCACCGCCCTGAGTCCTTCGGGAGTAGGGCGGTATACAAATCAAATAAAAAAAAAAAAAGAGAGAAATGAGAAAAAGAGAGAGAAGATTAGTGACAGCGGGAGAAGGAATTGTTGGAAACTGGCAAAAAACATAGAAAACCTCAGTTACATGACTGTGTGGGATGTTGTAACTGGTCGTGTGTGTGTGTGTGTGTGTGTGTGTGTGTGTGTGCATGGCTGTCAAAACTCCAAAAACAGGTCAAGTAGCTCTGGGGAGGTCAGTCATAAATTAGAACACTTGCTAAGCAACTGGTCATTAAGCGAGGACCACTTGTATTTGGTTTGCCTTAAGGGTTCAGAGCTGTATGGAATTTGATTTCCTTTCACCCTTTGGGGGATTGCAAAAGGTCCGGATGGGGGAATCCTCGTAGGGGGAACTAGGATTGTTCTAGGATTGTGGGGTGCCGCAGGGGTCGGTCCTCTCGCCCCTTCTGTTCAACATTTATGTGAAGCTGCTGGATGAGCTCATCCGTGGTTTCAGGGTGAAGTACCATCAGTACGCTGATGACACTCAGCTATACATCTCCACCCCGGACCACCCCAATGATGCCCTTGACGTGATGTCCCGGTGTCTGCAGGCCGTACGGATCTGGATGGGGAGAAACAGGCTCAAGCTCAACCCATCCAAGACCGAGTGGCTGTGGCTTCTGGCATCCTGATATAGTCAGTTGGTGCCATCTCTGACTATTGGGGGTGAGTCGTTGGCCCCCACAGAGAGGGCTCGCGACTTGGGTGTCCTCCTGGATGCATGGCTGTCTTTAGAAGAGCATGTGACGGCCGTGGCCAGGGGGGCTTTTTATCAGGTTCGCCTGATTCGCCAGTTGTGTCCCTTTCTGGATCGGGACTCCTTACGCATGGTCACTCATGCCCTCGTCACTTCCCACCTGGAATACTGCAATGCTCTCTACATGGGGCTCCCCTTTTTTTATTGAAAAGTTTTACAGAAAAAAAGAGGATTTTCCCCCCAATATTCCCCCCACTCTTTCCCTCCCCTCATCCCACCCTACCCTCCAGACTTCCCAGAGCAAAATACAAGGTATTTCAGTTAACAATCATAAGCTAAATTAACCTATCTATCCTTAGACTACTAAATCCCCCCCTGAAACCTTAACTCCACTATAGGTAACATAATACTTCTAATACTTAATGTTCATTCATAAGCTATTTGATATTTTCTTGTCTGATACTTATTTTGAACATAATCAATCCATCTTCTCCATTCCCATACGTATCTTTCTTGTGTATAGTCCTTCAAATATGCTGAGATTTTCGCCATTTCTGCTAAATTTGTTACTTTCAGTATCCACTCTTCAATAGTAGGCAAAGAGTCCTTCTTCCAGTATTGCACTACCAACAGCCTAGCTGCTGATATTAAGTTCAAAATCAATTTAGTCTCTAATACTGTACAATCCGTCGTTATACCCAGTAGAAACAATTGAGGAGTAAATTTCAACCTTTTTTTCAGAATGTTTTGCATCACCCACCAAATTTTTATCCAAAATGCCTTGATTTTCTTACAGGTCCACCATATATAATAATAAGTTGCATCATCACATTCACATCTCCAACATTTAGCTTGCAAATTTGAGTACATACATGATAACTTTTTAGGATCTAAGTGCCATCTATAAAACCTTTTATAAAAATTCTCTCTCAAATTTTGTGCTTGCGTAAATTTAACATTTCTGACCCAAATCTTTTCCCATGTTTCCATCATCACTGGTTCCTGAAAGTTTTGTGCCCATTTTATCATACAGTCCTTAACCAATTCCGTTTCTGAATCTATTTCCAATAAAGCATTATACAACCTTTTAATATGCATCTGACTTTGATCTCTAATCTGTTTCACCAGATTTTCCTCATTTTGCAGAACACCAATTTTTTGATCTTCCTTCCATCTAGCTTGAAGCTGACCATACTGAAACCAAGTATAAATTATCCCTTCTTCTTTTAATACATCTAAAGATTTCAATTGCAGCTTACCCCTTTCCAAAAAAAGAAGCTCTTTATAAGTAATCACCTGTTTTTTGCTCTATACTTATATTTTCTATTGCATGCCTGGGATTTGCCCATATAGGTATCTTATAATTTAGCTTATATTGATACTTTTTCCAAACCCTCAGCAACGCATTTCTAAGTATATGACCCTTAAACACTTTATCCACTTTTTTTTCATATAACAGATAAGCATGCCATCCATATAACAAATCATAACCTTCTATATTTAACATTCTTTCTTCAGTTAAATTAAACCAATCACTAATTTGTGATAAAACAGCTGCTTCATAGTACAATCTTAAATTAGGCATTTTAAGACCTCCTCTCTCACGTACATCCTGTATAATTTTCAGTTTCACTCTTGGTTTCTTCCCACCCCAAATAAAAATATTAACCCCTTTCTGCCATTCCATCAAGTTTCCGTCTTTCTTCAACACTGGTATCATTTGAAACAAAAATAAAAACCTAGGTAATACATTCATTTTTATTACTGCTATCTTTCCCAGTAATGATAGTTGTAGCTTTTTCCAATTTTCCATTTCTTTCTGCACTTTTTGCCAAAGAACTTCATAATTGTTTTTAAATAATTTCGTGTTTGAGGCTGCAATATATACTCCTAAATACTTAACCTTTTTAACTATTTCAAACCCCGTTATTCTCCCTAAATCTTCTCTTTGAGATATGGACATATTTTTAGTTAACATCTTTGTCTTGTGTTGATTTACTTTAAACCCAGATACTTTACCATACTATTATGTCCAACATATGTGGAGCCGCTTCTATAGGTTGAGATAAAGTAACAACCAGGTCATCTGCAAACGCTCTTAATCTATAATCCTGCTGTCTAATTGCAATTCCTTTTATTTTATCAGAGTCACGTAACTTATTCAACAAAACTTCTAAAGTTAAAATAAACAAGAATGGCGACAAAGGACAACCCTGCTTTGTGCCTTTCTCAATTTTAAAAACATCTGTTAAACCTCCATTAACTATTATTTGTGCTGTTTGTTCCTGATATATTGCTCTAATTGAGTGTGTAAAATACTCTCCAAAATGCATTTTTTCTATTATCTTAGACAAAAATTGCCAATTCAATCGATCAAATGCTTTCTCTGCATCCAAAAATACGAACACTGCAGGGACCTGGTTGTTTTTTTCCAAATATTCCAATAAATTTATTATTTGTCTAACATTATATTTCATTTGCCTCCCTTTTATAAAACCTGATTAATCATTATGAATTGTTTGTTGCATAGCTGGCATTAGTTTATTCGCTAATATCTTAGCAAAAACTTTATAATCAGTGTTCAAAAGTGAAATTGGCCTAAAATTTTCAGGTTGATCTTCCTTCGGGATCAGTGAAACAAAAGCTGTTCTCCAAGAAGGTAGAACTCCTTCCCCTAATTGAATTTTACAAAATAAAGCTCTAAGCGGTTCTACCATTTCAGACTGTAGATTCTTATAATAAACAGTTGTTAATCCATCTGTTCCCGGAGCTTTCCCTGTTTTTAACTACTTAATTGCAGCAATAATCTCCTCAGAAGTTATTGGCTGATTCAATCCTTCCCTCTGTTCTAAAGTTAATTCAGGAATATTCTCTTCCTTTAAGTATCTATCTATATCTATTCCTTGTATTGAGTCACTAGCATATAACTTTGTATAAAATTCTAAAAAAGCCTTTTTAATCATGTTCTGTTGGTAAACGCAGAAGGCGGTCCCATAAATCCATCCACCAACACGAGCTTTCTATTTCCCGGGGGTGCCTTTTGTGGGGCTGCCGAGTGGTGATTCCTCCTGTATTGCGGCCAACTATTCTGAAACGGCTGCACGATAGCCATCCCGGTATCAAGAGAATGAAGGCCTTAGGCCGTAGTTATGTTTGGTGGCCTAAGCTTGATCAGGCCATCATAGATTGGGTAGCAAGGTGTCAAGTTTGTCAGTCATCCCGGCCAGGGCCCCCCCCCCCGCCACACCTAGGGAATGGGAGATACCCAGGAATCCGTGGTCCAGGCTGCATATAGATCTAGCAGGGCCGGTTCAGGGCCAGACTTTTCTAATCGTGGTTGATGCTTATTCTAAATGGGTGGAGGTTGTTCGTATGGCATCAACCACATCGGACGCTGTGAGTAAGGCTCTCCGTAACATATTTGCCACACATGGACTTCCCGATGTAATTGTTAGTGGCACCTTATCATCCGTCCAGTAACGGCCGGGCGGAGAGGGCCGTCCGCTCGGCCAAGGACGCTTTGGCCCGTTTCGGCTCTGGTGATTGGCAAGAGAAGGTGGAGCAGTACCTTTTAGCGCAGCACTTGACCCCGTGCCCGGTATCCAATCGTAGCCCGGCTGAACTTCTTATGGGCTGGCGCCTAAGGACTGTGTTAGATAGGCTACATCCGGACTATACACCTGAGGCACCCGTGGATTCCTCTAGCCAGCCCCAGGTGTTCGGGGTTGGTGATGGCGTTTATGCCAGGAATTATGGGGGTGATCCTTTGTGGCTTCCTGGATGTATCATTTTAGTCACGGGACCCCGTTCTTACAGAGTCGAACTTGAGGATGGCTGGACCTGGCGGCGCCATATAGACCAGCTAAGGAGTTGCATTACGGCTCAGATCCGGGGTAACGAGGAGCCAGATATGTTT
Organism: Pituophis catenifer annectens; assembly: GCF_029215685.1. Taxonomy (NCBI): domain Eukaryota; kingdom Metazoa; phylum Chordata; class Lepidosauria; order Squamata; family Colubridae; genus Pituophis; species Pituophis catenifer. The sequence continues at coordinate 100,209,921 of NW_027256883.1, read as the reverse complement.
GGTGCACTTCCGATGGCTGATCCGGTGGACGATAGTACCTTAGAGGCTCCGTCGTTGGGGTCTTCACGTTTACCTGTTGTAATTACAGCTCCTTCATTGCCAGAGGTACCCGTAGATGTTCTTGCACGATCATCATATATTCCACCGTCTTCAGACCAGCTACCTCCGTCTACAACATCTCAGGAAGTACCGGAGACGGCGTCACCCCCTGATCGCTTGGACGGCGATTTGCGCTGGTCTGGGCGTACATGTAGGCGCCCGGGTTATCTGGTCGATTATTGTACCATCTAAAGGGGGAGGAGTGTTACAATCTGATGAGCGGCCGCCCAGCAATGGGAGGCTTCCTGATCGGCTGAGCTGATAGCTCGGCCGGCGGGAGGTATGAATGTTTTAAAGTGTTTTATTGGCTGCGCGAGCCCAGCTACAATATAAATAGCGGCTACGCGCGACCGATGTTAGGTTACATATTTTAACCCTTGTGTTGTTGCTGTGAATAAACCGTGTTGCTTATCTTGGTCTCTTATCCGCCGTTCTCAATTCAGAACAATGATCAGTTAGAATTCTTGGATATATCTTCGTCTTCTTCACCCTGGAAATAAAATCATTTGTAATTAGTATAAAATCAATCCTGGAGAAGGATTTATGTCTATCAGAAAAAAAAAGTAGTCTCTTTCCTCCTTGTTGCGTTCTCTCCAAATATCTCTCAGTTCTATATCTTCCATTATATCAAAAAAGGATTTAGGTAATTTTGCACGTGTTGAGATCTTTGATAAACTTTTTTTATCTTTCTGTGTGTTTATTACTCCATTCCAGTCACCCATTAATATAAAAGATTTATAATCCCATTGTATTATTTTAGTATGTAAAAATTTATAAAACTTTTCTTGTTGCTGATTAGGGGCATATATTCCAATTAAAAGCATTTTTCCAGTCTGTGTTAATAATTCAATTGCAATATATCTTCCTTGATCATCTGCCTCAATTAAATTAGCTGATAGTCCTTTCTTTACATATATGACTAACCCATTTTTCTTCTCTGGCGCTGATGCCACAAAGTGTGTTCCTAATCTTGAATTTATCAAATATTTTTGATCTAATAATCTAATATGTGTTTCTTGCAGACAAATAACATCATTGTTAAATTGTTTCAAGTAATGAAATACTTTCTTTCTTTTTTGTGGTGAATTTAGGCCATTAACATTCCAAGATAGGAATTTAGTTGCCATCTTTAGCCTTTCGAAGCCGCATGAGCATCAGCTGAACATCCTCGTCCACCTTACTCTTCGGCCTAGCCCCCCCCCACTGCTTCTGTTTTTGGAACTTCTTGAGATAGATCTTGAGATTGTTGCATTTTTAATTGTTGTTCTTGAAGTTTATAAGTTGATCGGGTCAGTCGTTGTTCCTTCGGCTCTCCCTTCTTAGATGGTACCAGAGTTGGGGGTAAGCCCCCAAGATCCAAGTCTTCTTCCATGGTGATTCCTCCAGCTGCAACTTCAGCATAAATTTGTATCTGCTTTCCATCTTTTTCATGTTGTAGCATCTCCATTTTCTTTCTAACCCCCACCCCCCACCCCCACGGTGAGGGTGGGTATCCCGCCTTTAAAACATTGACATAAAAATCTTTTGCCTTCCAAACTGTGTTTAACCGGTATCTTTCTCCACTATAAGTCACTATTAGAGCAGTTGGAACGTCCCATCTGTACGCCACTTGTTGGTTTCTCAGTTGATTTACCAAAAAACCAAAGTCCTTTCTGCTTCTCAACATTTTTGGAGGGATCTCTTTCAAAACCACCACTTCTTGCCCAGCCACCTGAACCTTATTCTTGTAGGAAGCTTGTAAAATATCATTTCTGATCCTCTTGGTTGTAAAATAAATCACCACATCTCTTGGCAGCTGTCTTTGTCTTGCCAGCCAGGAGTTAACCCTGTAGATTTTATCAATTCAGCTTGCCACATCTTCTGGTCTTTCTTTAATTATCTCTGCAATAGCTTCAGCACAAATATCCTTTAGATTTTCTTTGCTGTTTTCTTTCAGGCTTCTCAATCTCAAGGCAAATTCCATAGATCTGTATTGTAGCATTACCAATTCATCATCCACCCTCTCTGTTTTAGTCATAATATCTCCCATTTTGCTTTCCAAATTTAAATTGGCTTCATTAATTTCTTCCACTCTCTCTTCCACCTGAATAACAAGTTTTGACAATCCTGATACTGCAAAAACAATATCATCTCTTATTTCATCATGCTTTATTGCAACAACTTCTTTAATTGACTTTATATCCTCCTCAACTTTCTTTAATTTCCCTTCCACAATTACTGTTAGGTTATTCATTGCTGCAGCTTGATTATTCATGGCTTCTTTCATAAATTCTTTGAGATCATTAAAAGAAGCCTCCTGACTCTGTGAATCAGCCGGAAGTTGTGCTTTCTGTGTCACCACTGACACAACTGGAGAACCTCCTCCTCCTTTAACAACTCCTGGCTTAACTTGTTTAGAAGCCATCTTTTTTTTTTTTAAGATCTTTTTTCCTTTCAAAGCCACAGAGTCCCTTGAACAATTTTGAAAAGCTTGTAATTTATAGTCTCTAATTTATCAAGCAAAATAGTCTTTTCTCCACAAGCTCTCAATTCCCAGCAGCTTTAATCCACTCTCACAGAAAGTTCTCAATAAGCAGTTTCGTTTCTGACTTTCACTTTCACACCCATAACAAAGGCGTCATCTTCAGCCTCCAGCTCAAAGAAATTCAATTTGAAACAATGTAAGTCAGAGTTAAGCTCTGTTACTTTAAGGCTTGTTCTCCTGTTTCCGCTCTGCCTGCACTTGTAATCAATCAAACTCACTTTTGACAGCAGGATTGGTCACAGCTTCTAGCTCTGTTTACACAGAGTTGTCCCAGATTTGGAGCTTCTTGGCGGGCTGACTGGGGAGCTCTCACCCTCCAAGCCTCTGGAATTATTCCAGAGGACTTTTGGGGAGCTCTACTCTCACCCACCAGCTCTCCTCTCCTTCTTCTCCCGAAGGGGAGGTTTTTCAGCCGCCAGACAGCCAATTTGCGCTGTCAAAACGGCTTTTACGAAGTCACGGGGCTGGCGGTCTAAGGAGACCGTCCACGATGCCTCAGTGCCAACCAGAAGTCTCCTACATGGGGCTCCCCTTGAAGAGCACCTGGAGGCTCCAACTGGTCCAGAATGCAGCTGCACGGGTGGTTATGGGAGCGTCATGGCACCTCTCCTGCGTGAGCTGCACTGGCTCCTGGTGGTCCTCCGGGTGCGATTCAAGGTGTTGGTGACCGCCTTTAGAGCGCTCCATGGCTTAGGGCCTGGATATTTATGGGACCGCCTTCTGCCACCAAGAGCCTCCCACTGGCCAGTACGCTCCCACAGAGAGGGGCTCCTCCGGGTGCCGTCGGCCAAACAATGCCGACTGGCGGCCCCCAGGGGGAGAGCTTTCTCTGTAGGAGCACCTGCCCTCTGGAATAAGCTCCCCCTGGAGATATGGACAATTCCAGACTTATTTACTTTCCGTCAGGCCCTCAAAACCTTTTTATTTCAGAAAGGTATTAATTTCAGAAAGGTATTAATAAGTTTATTTGGGCAGGGAAAAAACAAGAGTTAAGCTTAAGATAGTGCAGGATGTACGTGAAAGAGGAGGTCTTAAAATGCCTAATCTGAGATTATATTACGATGCAGTTGTCTTATTAATAATTAGTGACTGGTTTAACTTAATGGAAGAAAGAATATTGAATATTGAGGGATATGATTTATTATATGGATGGCATGCATATTTATTCTATGATAAAAAGGTGGATAAGGTCTTTAAGACTCACATATTAAGGAACGCCTTGTTGCGAGTCTGGAAAAAATATCAACATAAGATAAATTATAAAATACCTATATGGGCAATACCCAGGCATGCGATAGAAAGTGTAAGTGTGGAACAAAAACAAGATGTGATTACATATAAAGAGCTTCTTAAAATGGAAGGGAACATAATGCAGTTAAAACCATTAAATGTATTAAAAGAAGAAAAGATAGTACAGACTTGGTTTCAGTTTGGACAGCTACAAGCTAGATGGAAAGAAGAAAACTGACGAAAATTTGGTAAAACAAATTAGAGATCAAAGTCAATCGCATATAAAAAGGTTATATAATGCACTGATAGAAATAGACTCAGAAACGGAACTGGTTAAGGATTGTATGATAAAATGGGCACAAAATTTTCAGGAACCTATAATGATGGAAACTTGGGAAAAAATATGGGTTAGAAATGTAAAATTTACACAAGCACAAAACTTAAGAGAGAATTTTTATAAAATGTACTATAGATGGCATTTAGATCCTAAAAAGTTAGCATATATATATCCGAATCAAGTGTTGGAGATGTGACTGTGAAGATGCAACTTATTATCATGTATGGTGGACATGTAAAAAAGTTAAAGCTTTTTGGATTAAAATATGGTGGATTACTCAGAAGATTTTTAAGAAAAAGATAAGTTTTACTCCACAGTTATTCTTGTTGGGTATTATTAGAGACTGTACGGTTAGAGAAACTAAATTGATGTTAAATTTAATAACTGCAGCAAGACTTTTGGTGGTGCAATATTGGAAGAAGGAAAACCTACCTACCATAGAAGAATGGACATTAAAAGTATCCAATTTAGCGGAAATGGCAAAAATTTCTGCATATTTGAAAGATCAATCACAAGAAAGTTATATTTTGGAATGGAGAAGCTGGATTGACTACACACAAAGTAAATATGGGACTAAAAAGTTTCAAATAGCATACGAATGAATACAAGTATTTAAGAAGATGTGTTATCATTTAGTTATGCAAAAAGGGAGTTAAAGTGTGAAAGGGTAGAAAAAGTGTTTATAGACAGTTAGCATATGTTTGTCTAAGACTGTTAGATGAAATACCCTGTACTCTGCTCTGGGAAGTAGGGGGGGGGAGGGAGGAGGGAAAGGTAATGGAGGGGATGCTAGGGTTTAATTTTGTGTAAAATGTAAAATAAAACTATTTTAATAAGAGAAATCGGGTCTGTTCGAATACCATCTTAGATTGAATTAAAAAGGAAACAACAAAGGAATGGAAAAGAGGGGAGGAGTAGAGAGGGGAAAGTAGAGGAGTTGGGAGGTGAGAAGAAGAGAAAAGAATGGGAAAAGGAGAGGAAGAAGGAAGGGGAAAGAAGAGCAGGAGAGAGGGTAAGAAGGGGAGGAAGAAGAGAGGAGAAGGGAAAGAGGAAAGGAAGTAGGAAAGGAAAGGAGAGAAGGAATGAGGAAAGAAGAAAGAAAGGAGGAGAAAGAAGGGAAGGAAAAAAGGAAAGGTTGTAGTAAAACAAAAGAAGGGAATGGTAAAAGAGCAGATCCAAACAAATAATTAATTAATTATCTAATGGAAGTTAAAGAAGAAGATGAACGAACAATGTGTAAGGGTGGATCAAAGACTGTACATTTAAACATGTTGATGAAAAATAAAAATAAAAAACTTTTTTCAAAAAAAAATCTTTTTATTTTATCAAGTCAGGCTGGCCTAATCTCTCCAATTGTGTATTTTAATTTGGATTTTTAATGGGTGATTTTAACTGTCGGGCCAAAATGTTTAATTTATTTTTAATTGTTTTTAAATTTTATATTTGATGTTTTTTATTTCTGGCTGTTCACCGCCCTGAGTCCTTTGGGAGAAGGGCGGTATATAAATTTAAATATTAAATATTAAATTAAATTAGGATTGTGACCACCTAGCCATGCCCATCCAGTCACATGACCGCCAAGCCACGTCCACCCAGTCATATGACCGCTAAGCCATGCCCACTCAGTCACATGACCACCAAGCCATGCCCACCAAATAAGCCACACCCACAGAACCGGTAGTAAAAAAATTTAGAACCCACCACTGTTTTGGATGTATGTCTCTTGCAAGACTGGCTGCTGGGTAGTTTTGAGAATCATCACTACTTTGTTCTCTTAACAGTAGGCCATATCTGAGAGTGTCTTGCATTGTTGGGAGTTCAGATGGCAATAAGTCTCTTTCAGTCCCAATTAGGTTGCTCATATGAGTGAATGTTCCCAGTCTTGTTCTCTTTTTAGAAGCCATTACAGATCTGTTATCACACTCACAGGAAGCAAGGCCAGCAGTATTAACACTCTCAGACAAAATAACATTTAACAAAAGGAGAAAGACAGCTGAACCTATAAAATGAAACAAACAAAATGTTAAAAAGTAATGATATTTATGTAGTTACATAACAAGCACATCTAAACTGTATTAAACTAACCAAAATATCTTTACAATCCCCAAGGCATGTCAAAACTTTTGAGCAGCCCTAATGTCTGGAAATTAAAAGTTGAAAAATTTGACACACCCTCGCGTGCACACAGCTCCATTTGCACAAGCTGCAGGCTAGTGCACCCACCACTTGCATACATGGAACACATGCACACATGCTCACCTTTTGCTTGCACAAGTGGGGATATGCACATGCACACACTCTCACCCACATCCCAGTTCCAAACAGTTCAAGGCCCGGTAGTGGGCCATGGCCCAGGACTTGGAGACCCCGCGTTTAGAGTTGATAGGTGTTGTCTTACCTGCCTATTTTTACTTATGTTCTTAATCTATTGTCAGGATTCCAAGTAACAGAAGGAATGAACGAAAAAAGACTCTGAGGCTAGAAATTTCTCAAAGTTCCATTTTATTAGAGATATCATATTGGCACATTTGGAAAAATCCAAATCTGAAAGCTTCCAGGTTTTCCCCACCCATAGGAAAGTCCAAGTCCCTGCCCAACACCCATATGCCCATCACATGGCCCAATCAATGCACCATCCCAACTGGAGATGTCTCCCAGTCACACGACTCCAGGTGCTGGGCAAGCTGTCCTTGACTCTCAGAGAAAGGAATGTTATCATGACTATATATCTCCCCTGCTCCATACAATCCCCCCTCCCAGTTTCCCACAGCACTAAATGTGCTATGCATTGGCCTGAAGATCTAATGCAAAAGATGGCTTCCAGGCCTGACAGGCCACCCCCGCTCATCCGATGATTGTGTCCTGCAACAAGAGGAACATAGGGGGTTAAATCAATATTCCCTAACCACCCTCCCACCCACCCCTCCAGGGAGACCATTTGGCTTATCAGGGTATTTATCATGAAGTTGCTTCACTAGCCTATCTGCTTTTACATCCCAGCTTTTAACGCAGATAACTTCAGACAACGGGGAACCCTTTTCAATGAACTAAATATTGCAATCAACCTCTATATAATCTAGAGTCTAAAATTCTTTTAACTTCATAATGGGTTTCCCCTTGCACCACTATAGGTTTGAGAGCTGGTTGGGTCTGTGGTCTCAATCTTGACCCGACCACTGGCTTTAGCAGACTACAGGATGCACTTTCCCTAGAATGCGTGGGAGGCTAAGGTGAACTGTCACTGGGTTAATTACTTTCACTATTGGGAATGACCTAAAAACATAGGTCCCAGCTTTTTACAGGGCTGGTCTTATGTATTTAATTGATAGATAAACCCGATCTCCCACACAGAAGGGGGGGGGCTTTGAAGAGATCAGTGTTTGTCTGTTTGCTTTTTATATGTCTCAGCAGCTTCTGCCAGTGCTTTGTTAGTGTTCTCCCACCCCTTCCTCAGCGACTCCATCCACTCAGTCAGAGTCACGGAGGATGGGGGTTCTCTGGGCAGTTTGGGCATGGGGACAAAGTCCATGCCGCTGGTGACCTGGAAGGGGGTTAATCTGGTGCTGTTATGCATGGTGTTGTTGTAAGCCACTTCTGCAAATGGCAACAGCTCCGCCCAGTTCTCGTTGGTAATCCACATAACATCTTATATATCGCTCCACCATTGTGTTCGCTCATTCCGCAGCTCCGTTTGTACTCAGATGGAAAGCCGAGCTAAGTCCTTGTCTGGATCCGACTGATCTCAAGAACTCTCTCCAAAACTTAGCAGTGAATTGGACTCCTCGATCTGAGATTACCCGGTGGGGTATCCCATGCAGTCAGTAAATCTGTTTAATGAACATCTTACCAGCTTCTTCACTGAGGGCAATCCCAAGCAAGCAGTGAAGTGGGCTTGCTTTGAAAATAAGTCGATTACCGTCCAAATCACTGTATTTCCCCCATTCTCTTGTAGCTCGACTATAAAGTCCATTGCAATTTCCTCCCAAGGCCGGTTGGGGCTAGCTACTTGCTGGAGAAGCCCAGGAGGCTTCCCTGGTCTCATCTTCATGGCAGCACAGGCGGCACAGCTTTTTATATAATCCTCCACATCTTTGGCCACCAAAACTGTTTCTTGGCCAGGTGAAGGGTTTTCAAGAACCCTGTTAGGATATGGTTTGAGCCTAACAAGTTGTCCAGGCAATATATGTGTTCTGTGACTTTAATATGAATATGTATTGTGTGACTTTAAAGTTTTTCTGCTGATTCATTGTAATGCTGAGTCATGCTGTAATTAGATAACCCCTGGTTGTGAACGTATTTAAGAAAGGTACTGTAAAGTATTCAGTTGATGATAAGCTACCATTGTGTGTGGAGTTGCAACCATTGTGCTATCATTGGTTGGATGGATCTGCTACCATCGTGGTTTGTGAACCAGAGTCAGTTTGTTATTCTAACCAACTACTGTTTGTGTGGTAAGAAGAGATTTTTGTATCACTGGACTGATTTAACTGACAAAGACTTGGATTTGTTTAAAGACTATGAGATTGTTTTTTTCACTATAAAGTAAACTTTTGATAAACCAGTTTGCACATCTCTTATTCATTGCTCTCAGCAATGTTTCTCTGTGCCCTACACTCTGCTGGTTGGTAACACAACAACAATATCCTTAACATTGGTTATCGGCCCAGAGCCAACCAGAACTAACTAGGATTGTTAAGAGCTAAACTGAGAGTTAATGTGAATAGTACAAACTGTGTTTGTGATATACAATCCAAGTGAAGATGGCACTAGAACAAGCAGTAAATTTTTCCATGATAACCCGGCTGGACGGAACAAACTATGTATCCTGGTCTACAAAATGTAATCTACTTTTGCATAGAGAAGGTCTGTGGGACATAGTTAATAATCCACCGGATGTAACAGCATGGGATCCTGCTGATGAAGATGCGAAGATATTAGCCAAGTTTAACAGAGACAATGAACGAGCTCTTTGCATTATTGGACTAACACTGGGTGACCAGCAGCTTGTCCATATTTGTGGCGAAGAGTCTGATGCTAGATGTTGGACCAAGTTGAAGAGACTATATGTTCGTGACTCTGTGGGTGCTCATATTTATCTCACACGGAGATTATTTAAACAACATCTTCTTAAAGGAGGAGATATGATGGCTCATTTGGAATCCATGACCAGAATTTTCCAGGAGCTGCATAAAAAGGAACTTGTTTTCTCAGAACTACAACAAGTTTATATAATCCTTTCTTCTTTGGACAATAGTTATGACGACTATGTTTCTTCGTTAGAGGTTTTGTCCAGAGATGAACTGACATTGGCTAGCATAACCGGTAGGTTATTAGAAGAATCCAAAAGAAGACAAGAAAGGGATCAGTTGAGAGTGCAACAACCAAAAGAAGAAAAAATGTATTCAACTGCCTATTTTGTAAAACGTTGCTTTGCTTGTGAGGCTAAAGGGCATATAGCTAAGTATTGTAAAAATAAGAAAATGTCTGTTAGGGACAATACTAGATCCAAGAAGGGTTGTAATTTAGCTATATCCAGTTCAACTACTGATGTTAACCAGGATTGTTGGGTTGTTGACAGTAGTGCTCCTCAATCTATTTCTAGAAATAGAAATTTTTTTGTTAAAATGGAGAAGAGTAACCAACATGTTAAATTAGCAAATGGCTGGAAGGTTAAAGTAGCTGGAGAGGGTGTTGCTCGTTGGTCATTTAGTAATGAACCATTGCCTATGTTATATATTCCTGGGTTAAAATTCAATTTATTATCTGTTAAATCATTATTGCAATTTGGGTTTACAGTAACATTTAAAAATGATAAGTGTTTTATTAAGAGAGATGGCAAGGTTGTTACTGCAAGTTTAGAAAATGATTTATTTATTTTAAGGGATAACCCAGTATTGGTGGCTAAGTCTAAGTCTGTTTATAAGAATGTTAAACCACATGATGAATGTATTCATCTGTTACACCGGAGACTTGGGCATTTAAATTTCAGGACATTAAAGAAAACAGTTCTGTTATCTGAAGGGATAAAACTACAAGCATGTAGTAAATATCTGAATTGCAATGCCTGTAGTCAGCAAAAAAGTAGGATAACACCAGCAAACTGTGTTAATGGTTTTAAAACCAAAAAGCCATTAGAGGTAGTGTTTGTAGACCTAATTGGACCCAAGAAACCCAGCATAGGAGGTGCCTGCTATATTCTAAGCAAAGTAGACCAGTATTCAAGATACGGATTCTGTTATCTTATGAAAACAAAAAGTGAAACATTCCAGCATATTAACAACTGGCTGTGTTTTGTGGAAAGAAAACAGAAATTTAAGGTTAAATGCTTAGTGACTGATAATGGTACAGAATTTACCAACCAAAAGTTGGAAAAGTTTTTGCAGGATGCAGGGATCCAGCATAAACGGTCTGCTCCGTACAGACCACAACACAATTCGTATATCGAGAGAAGAGGTCAAACATTACAAGCCATGACTAGAACTATGTTGGCAGATTCTGGTTTGCCTGAAAATTTATGGGGTGAGGCTGTTATGTGTGCTAACCATATGTTAAACAACGTGGTTCATTCCTCTACGGGTGAAATACCATTCACCTTATGGCATGGGAGGAAACCAAATCTTAGTTACTTACACACATTTGGAGCCCCAGCTTGAGTACATATTCCATCTAGTTTAAGGAGAAAGGATCAACAGAGAGCCAGAAAAATGTTTTTCATTGGCTATGAATCAAATCATAGGTCTTTTAGATTTTGGGCACAGGGAACTACTAGTGTTTACTGTAGTGCAAGTGCTAAATTTCTAGAGCACGAAGGATGGGATAAACTAGAGCGTGCAGATTATAGACATGATAATAATACTGTTAGTATAGAGCATCATATTCCTGATGATATTCCTGAGGATTTAGATGATGTAAAATCCTCTATCAAGGATGAAGAACAGGAAGTAGGTTTAGAGGAGGTAGTTTTAGGGGAGGAGTCAGATGAACCATCTGCAGTAAGTCCTGTATTACCTAGGAGATCTACTAGAGAAAGGCATCCACCTGATCGATATAAAGCAACCATAGTTTGCTAGGTTAACATAGAACCTTCAAGTTATGAGGATATCAGGCTTTATCCTGAAAAAGAGCAGAATGCTTGGAAGGAGGCAATGAGTAAGGAAATTAATTCTTTAACTAATTTAGGTGTTTATGAAACTGTGAAATTGCCACCTGGTGAAAAATTAATAGGTTGTAGATGGGTTTACAAAATTAAGAAAAGCATAGATGGGACAGTAACCCATAAAGCTCTCCTTGTAGCTCAAGGTTTTTCTCAGACCAAAAACGATTTTGATGAGGTTTTTGCTCCTAGTTTACATGCTAGTACTTTAAGAACAATGCTAGTGTGGGCGGCTAAGTATAAATATAGTATTAACCATATAGATGTGGAGACAGCATACTTGCATGCTCCATTAAGACACACCATCTATATGAGGAAGCCTTTAGGAGTTGAAACACAAAACCACACTGATTGTTGGAAGTTAAATAAAAGCCTTTATGGTTTGAGACAATCAGGGTTTGAGTGGAACCAATGTATAGTTAAAGAGCTAAATAAGATCAGTTTTCATGAAGGTGTAGCGGATAAGTGTCTCTTTAAAAGCGATAATAATGGGTTAGTATCATTTTTATTATTGTTTACAGATGATATAGCCATAATAACTAAAACTGACAAGGAAGCCATAGATATTGTTAAACAGTTAAATTTAAGATCAGAAATTTAGGAAATATTAGGCATTATTTGGGTCTAGATATCAATCAAACAGCTAGAGGTTATAAAATATCTCAATCTAGCAAAATAAGCCAAATGTTGAAACGTTATGGCATGGAGCTATGTAAGCCAGCTAAAACGCCTATGGCACAGGATTTTCAACAAGGAGAAATCCAAAGTCCTAAATTTAGTAAGGAGATCTACCAATCTCTTTTTTTTATTTTTTATTTTTTTTATTGAAAAGTTTTACAAAAAGTTTACATATTTCCCCCCCTTCCCTACCCCACCCACCCTCTCCCCTTCCCAACCACCCCCCTCCCCCCTCCTCTTCCTAGAACAAATTACAGGGTATAACCTTCAACAATCATGATCAAACCTAGTCTAAATAATTATAACATTCCACATCTCTTGTTCCTTCAATTCCCTAATTACCCCACTAACTTGATTATTTAAAGACACACCAAATATCTATATAGTCATTCATAACCTATCTGCAATTTCTTATTCCAGTATTTATTTTGAATATAATCTATCCATCTTCTCCAGTCTCTTAAGTATCTTTCATTTGAATGAAAGTACGCCAAAATTTTTGCCATTTCCGCTAGGTTTATAACTTTCATTGTCCATTCTTGGATTGTAGATAAATCTTGCTTCTTCCAATATTGTGCCACCAACAGTCTTGCTGCAGTTATTAAATTCAAAATCAATTTAGTCTCTATAACTGTACAATCCGTACAGCAGAATCCGTACCCAGCAGAAACAGCTGTGGTGTAAATTTCAACCTCTTTTTAAGAATATTTTGTAAAATCCATCAAATTTTTATCCAAAACACTTTAACCTTTTTACATGTCCACCAAATATGGAAATAAGTGGCATCCTCACAATTACATCTCCAACATTTTGGTTGTACATTCGGATACATACGAGATAATTTTTTTGGATCTAGATGCCATCTATAAAACATTTTATAAAAGTTCTCCCTTAAATTTTACGCTTTAGTAAATTTTACATTTGTCACCCATATTTTTTCCCAAGTTTCCATCATTATTGGCTGTTCAAAATTCTGCGCCCATTTTATCATACAATCCTTAAGTAGCTCTGTTTCTGAGTCCATCTCTATCAATATATTATACAATCTTTTTATATGCATTGGACTTTGGTCTCTAATTTGTTTAATTAAATTTTCATCACTTTGTATAACACCAATTTTCTGGTCTTTTCTCCATCTGGCTTGTAATTGTACATATTGAAACCAAGTTTGAATTATTTTCTCCTCTTTCAACACATTCACAGGTTTTAATTTTAATATACCTCCCTCCATATTGAGAATATCTATATATGTAATTACATCCTGTCTACTTTCTATGCTCATGTTCTCTATTGCGTGCCTGGGTGCTGTCCATATAGGTATCTTTTCATTTAACTTATATTGATATTTCTTCCAGACACGCAATAAAGCATTTCTCAATATATGACTCTTAAATGCTCTATCCACCCTTTTTTCATACACTAAATAAGCATGCCAACCATAAACCAAATCATGCCCTTCAATATTCAATATCCTTCCATTTGTTAAATTAATCCAATCACTAATTGCTGATAAAACAGCTGCTTCATAATACAATTTTAAATTTGGCATTTTCAATCCTCCTCTTTCTCGTGAATCCTGCATTATTTTCAATTTTATCCTTGGTTTCTTACCTTGTCATACGAACTTATTAATACCTTTCTGCCATTCTTCCAGGTTGGCATCCTTTTTTAGTATTGGTATCATTTGAAAGAGGAATAAAAACCTAGGTAAAACATTCATTTTTATAACTGCTATTCTACCTAACAAGGACAGTTGTAATTTTTTCCATTTATCCATTTCAGCTTGTATTTTATGCCATATCAATTCATAATTATACTTATACAATTTGCCATTAGAAGATGCAATATAAACTCCTAGGTACTTAACTTTTTTGACTATTTCACATCCCGTTACCCTTTGTAACTCCTCTTTTTGATTTGTTGTCATATTTTTATTTATTTTTATTTATTTATTTTATTTGATTTCTATACCGCCCTACTCCCAAAGGACTCAGGGCGGTGCACAGCCAAACAATAAAACACATACATACAAAATTTAAAAGTAGAATAAAATCAAATTAAATAATTTTGGCCCCGACAAATTTAAAACCCCAAACTTTTTAAAACCAATTTTAAAATTGAATGTATAAAATACTAAAAGATATTTAAAAATTAAAAATCTTTTATGAAGAGGGAGAAAATTAGGCCAGGCCCGCCTGGTGAAATAATAAGGTCTTTAAAGCGTGGCGGAAGGTGCACAGATCCGGGATCCTCCGTATCTCTGGGGGGAGCTCGTTCCAGATAGTAGGTGCCCCCACAGAGAAGGCTCTCCCCCTGGGGGCCGCCAGTCGGCATTGTTTGGCTGACGGCACCTGGAGGAGCCCCTCTCTATGGGAGCGTACCGGCCGGTGGGAGGCTATTGGTGGTAGTAGGCGGTCCCGCAAGTACCCAGGTCCTAAGCCATGGAGCGCTTTAAAGGTGGTAACCAAAACCTTGAAGCGCACCCAAAAGACCACCGGGAGCCAGTGCAACTCGCGCAAGAGAGGTGTTACATGGGAATGCCATGTCGCTCCCATTACCACCCGCGTGGCCGCACTCTGCGCCAGTTGGAGCCTTCGGGTGCTCCTCAAGGGGAGCCCCATGTAGAGAGCATTGCAATAGTCCAGGCGGGAGGTGACAAGGGCATGAGTGACCGTGCGTAATGAGTCCCGATCCAGAAAGGGACGCAACTGGTGAATCAGGTGAACCTGATGAAAAATCCTCCCGGTCACGGCCATCAAGTGCTCTTCTAAAGACAGCTGTGAATCCAGGAGGATGCCCAAGTTGCGCGCCCTCTCCGTGGGAGTCAATGATTCGCCCCCAATAGTCAGTGATGGCACCAGCTGACTATATCGGGACGTCGGAAACCACAGCCACTCGGTCTTGGATGGGTTGAGCCTGAGCCTATTCCTCCCCATCCAGATCCGCACGGCCTCCAGGCACCGGGACATCACTTCAAGGGCATCGTTGGGGTGGTCTTTTTAACTATCATCTTTGTTTTTCCAATGTTTATTTTAAACCCAGACACTTGACCATACTGTTTCACTATATCCATCAAAACCTTTGCTGATTCCACTGGATGAGTTAAGGTCATAACCAAATCATCTGCAAATACCCGTGTCTTATATTCATAGTCTCTAACTTTAATTCCCTCTATCTCATCTATATTACATATTTTGTTTAACAACAATTCTAGAGTTAATATAAATAATAATGGCGATAAAGGACATCCCTGCCTCGTACCTTTTTCAATTTTGAAAGTTTCTGTCAAACTGCCATTAACAATTATCTGAGCTGTCTGTTCCTGATATATTGCTTTAATAGACTGCATAAAGCAATTCCCAAATTGCATCCTATTAACTACTCTCAATAAAAATTGCCAATCTAATCGATCAAGAGCTTTTTCCGCATCCAAAAATATAAGCACCGCAGGGATTTGGTTATTCCTTTCCAAATATTCCAATATGTCAACAATTTGTCTTACATTATTTTTCATTTGTCTACCTTGTATAAAACCAGTTTGGTCAGCATGAATCATTTTTTGCATTACTAACATTAACTTATTTGCCAATATCTTAGCAAATATCTTATAATCTGTATTCAATAATGATATGGGTCTATAGTTCTTGGGATGTGTCAGATCTTGATCTTCTTTTGGAATTAACGAAATAAAAGCTGTTTTCCATGAAGGTGGTACCCCTTCACCCAACTGAATTCTATTAAATAATTCTTTAAGAGGTACAACCATCTCCAATTGTAAATATTTATAATACACAGCTGTTAATCCATCCGTACCAGGAGCCTTGCCAGTTTTTAACTGTTTAATTGCTGAGAGGATCTCCTCCTCTGTTATTAATTGATTCAACCGTTCTCTTTGTTCCTCTGTGACTACAGAAATATTCTGTCTATCCAAATATCTCTCTATCTCTGCACCTTGTATTTTGTCTGCAGTATACAGTCTTGCATAAAATTCTAAAAATGCCTTTTTAATCATATTTTGGTGATAAACCTCTTTACCTTTGTACTCTATTTTCTCTATGGTACGAGATTTTTGTTTTTTCCTCAACATATATGCCAACCATCTACCTGGTTTATTTGCATTACAAAAAGTATTATGTTTAGCATATTGTAGATTGGTTGCAACTTGATCTGAGAGCATCATATTAAATTGCCCACATAATAGGGTGATCTCTTCTTTGATTTTCTTATCCCCTGGGTTATAAATTAACACCCTTTCTTTTTTCTTGATCTCTTCTTCTAATTCCCTCCTTTTTTCCACCTGTCTACGCCTATATGCATTATTCATATTTATCAAGACTCCTCTCATATATGCTTTACTAGCATCCCATACCATATCCATAGATGTTCCCTTGTTCATATTAAAAACAAAAAATTCCTTCATTAGTTTTTTACATTCTATTACATTTTTCTCATATCTGAAAAGGTTTTCATTTAGCTGCCAAGATCTCCTAGCTCTTTCCCCACACTCCAGTTCCATCCAGACTGGACTATGATCAGTTAAAATTCTGGGACAAATCTTTATCTTCTTTACCCTGGAAAAAAAATCATTTGTAGTTAATATAAAGTCAATTCTCAAAAAAGATTGATGTCTATCTGAAAAAAATGTAAAATCTTGTTCTCTATAATTCCGTTCACGCCAAATGTCTCTTAATTCCATATCCTCCATCATATCGAAAAAAGACTTAGGCAGTCTGGATCGCAATTTAGTAGATTGTACTATTCTTTTCTTATCAATACTAGGGTCTATCACTCCGTTCCAATCTCCCATCAATATACATGAATTATAATCCCAATGTAGTAATTTTGTGTGTATCAATTTATAAAATTTTTCTTGTTGTTGGTTAGGAGCATATATCCCCAATAAAAGTGTTTTCTTTCCTTCTATCATTATCTCAATTGCCAAAGTCTTCCTTGTTGATCTGCCTCAACTAATTTAGCCATCAAATCTCTTTTCAAATAGATCACTAATCCATTCTTTTTTTTCTGGGGCTGATGCAACAAAATGTGTTCCCAATTTTGTATTTATTAAATATTTTTGATCAGTTGTCCTTATATGTGTTTCCTGCAGGCATATTATTTCATTTTTAAATTGTCTCAAATGGTGAAATATTTTCTTCCTTTTTTGTGGTGAATTTAAACCATTAACATTCCAGGTTAGAAACCTAGAAGCCATCTTCAGACTCTCGAAGCTTGGCAAGAACCGCTTGATAATCCTCTTGGAATTTCCTTTTAGGTCTCGCCCCTCCCACAGCTTCTGTGCCAGTATTCACTTCTTGTGATAAAGCCTGCTCTTGTAACTTTTTTAACTCTTGAACTTTATGTTTAGTAACTACTCTGGTTTGTCTTTGATCTTTGCTTTCTTCTTGTTTTCCAACTATATCCCATGCTTGGACAGCACTTGAAAGTTGCAGTACCTCTTCCTGCATACTCATAGCTCCGCCTTCCAATTGCTTCTGCTGGTCCTCTTTCCTTCCCTCTGTCGCCTCTCTTGCTTTTTTACCTCCCACCACTGGTGGTTGTCCAGCCTTTAGTATGTTACTATAAAAGTCTCTTGCTTTGCATATTGTATTGAGACGATATCGCTCTCCTGCATAGTCCACCAATAATCTGACTGGAACTTCCCGTCTGTATTGTATCTGTCGATTCCTCAACTCATCTGCCAGAAAAGCATACTCTTTCTTGGATTTCAACATTTTGGGTGGTATTTCTTTAAATACTGCAGCTTCTTGTCCTGCCACTTGCAACTTTTTTTTATAAGCAGCTTGTAAAATCTCATTTCTAATCCTTCTGGTGACAAAGTAAATTACAACTTCTCTTGGTAGTTTCCTTTGTCTAGCTACCCATGAATTAACACAATAGATCCGATCAATTTGCCATTCAAGTTCTCCTCTGGGCTCTCCCACAAACTGTGCCAGAGCGTCTTCAAAAATCTCTTTCAAGTTTTCCTTAGGATTTTCTTTCAAGACTTTTATTCTCACAGCAAATTCCATCATCTTATATTGTGTCAACAACACTTCAACTTCTGTTTTGTCAATCTTAGTTTGTGATTCCTCAACTTTACCATCTAAAATCTCATTGGCTTGAACAACTTCATCAATTCTATCTTCTACATGGCTAACATGTTTTGCCAGTCCCTGGAGTGCAAGAACTATATCTTCCCTTATATGTTTATTTCTTGTCTTAATTATGTCCTTCATTTCTTCCATTTGTTCTGAGACTCCTTTAAATGCAAATGCAATGTCCTCTTTAAAACCTTCTTTAATTTCTTTCATGGCTTCCTGAAACATCTCAAGTGTTAATATTTGTGCTTGTGGTTGTAGTTGTGGTTGTAATTGAGCTTGTGTATTTGCTGGAGGCAATAAGGTTTGCAACCTGCTAGTTTGAGCTTCCCGCACTCCCTGCTTTAGGCAGCACCAATTTTGTCTGCTTTGAAGCCATTTTAAAATCACACAGTCTCAGAAACAATTGTTAAAGTTCTTATAGCCAGCGAAGAAAGATCAGAAAATCTTTAGAATCTCTAAATTTTAATTCCCAAAGTCCAAGATACAAGGTTAAATCCAAAAAGTTTTAAGCGGAGTTATTAGCTGATAGGCGTTAATGAGTTAACAAGTCTATAGGAACTTTCTTCTTAACTTTCACTTTTGTCTCTTTGTCTTAGCGAGCCAGCACCATCTTCCCCTCCCTTTCCACTCCAGCTACGCTCTTAGAGGCTCGAAAAGAAGCAATGTTCAAAGGAATTAAAGAATAAATACTTGCAATTATGTAGTCTCCTGTCTTTGTTCTGCCTGCTTCAATTTTCACTTTGTATCAATTGGTAGCAGGGGCGGACGTGGCGTTTTGCTCTGCCTTCTGGCAGAGGCATCCCAGCTTTGGAGCTTTCCCAGGCTCTTGGGGAACTCTCACCTTTTGAGCCCCAGAGTTAATTCTAGGGCTCTTAGGGAGCTCTACCCTGCGCCTGGCTGCTTGCTTCCCCCTCTTCTCCTGGGGGGGGGGAAGGTTCTTCGCCACTAGACAGCTGTTTTTTTGCTGTTCTAGCGGCTAACAAAGTCGTGGGGCTAGCACTCACCCAGGGAGCGTCCACAACGTCCTACGGAGCCATCGGAAGTGAGATCTATCAGTCTCTTATAGGTAGTCTATCTTATATAAGCAATTGGTCGAGACCTGATATTTCATTTGGAGTAAACCAATTAGCGAGATATAATGCAGAGCCAACTGATAGGCATTGGCAGGCCGCAAAGCGTATATTAAGATATCTGAAAATGACGATGCATTATGCATTGTATCTAGAACCTAACAATGATTTAGTATTGAGCGCATATGTTGATGCCAGTTTTGCTACTGATTTGACCACCAGAAAGTCCACATTGGGTATAGCTATCATGTTAGACAATTGTTTGATTGGCTGGTAATCAATTCGTCAAAAACATATTAGTCTATCTACTATGGAGGCAGAATTCTCATGTTTGTCACTAGTTTGTACTGATCTGATTTATTAAAAACAACTAATGATGGATATTGGTTTAAAGATGGATTATCCAATTGTAATACATGAGGACAACCAAGCTGCTATAAAAATGGCAACAAATTTAGCAGTTAAAACTAGATCTAAGTATACTGACATTCGGTATCTAAATGTTTGGCAGTGTATCCAAAGCAACATGGTTAAATTGGAATATTGTATGTCGGAAGACAATATTGCTGATAATTTTACCAAAGCGCAAGGTGCTATCAAACATAAAACATGTTGTGAAAGCTATGGATTAAGAATCTAGACTGTATATATATTGACCTGTCCAAAAGGGAGAATGTTAGGATATGGTTTGAGCCTAACAAGTTGTCCAGGCAATATATGTGTTCTGTGACTTTAAAATGAATATGTATTGTGTGACTTTAAAGTTTTCCTGCTGATTCATTGTAATGCTGAGTCATGCTGTAATTAGATAATCCCTGGTTGTGAATGTATTTAAGAAAGGTACTGTAAAGTATTGAGTTGATGATAAGCTACCATTGTGTGTGGAGTTGCAACCATTGTGCTATCATTGGTTGGATGGATCTGCTACCATCGTGGTTTGTGAACCAGAGTGAGTTTGTTATTCTAACCAACTACTGTTTGTGTGGTAAGAAGAGATTTTTGTATCACTGGACTGATTTAACTGGCAAAGACTTGGATTTGTTTAAAGACTATGAGATTGTTTTTTCACTATAAAGTAAACTTTTGATAAACCAGTTTGCACATCTCTTATTCATTGCTCTCAGCAACGTTTCTCTGTGCTCTACACTCTGCTGGTTGGTAACACAACAACAATATCCTTAACAAACCCAAAATGGCCAGACAGTTGTGAGTCGTGGCTGCGCTGTAGTACTTCCAGTCTCAAGCTGCTGGGGACATATAGTTTGGATCCCTTCCAAGTCAGTCCATCTCTCATGGTCAAGATATCTTTATTATCTGTGAGCCATTTCAGTGCTGCTGTCAGCTTGTCCTGTCTGGGATCGGGTTGTCATCTTGCTTGACCCCTGGTGGTAACTTGTGTGGCTTGTTGTGAGGGGGGAATGATGACATGGATGACTTCTTCCCTGTGGCTATTGAATTGTGGTTTTATCGATAAGGCATCAGCTAGCAGATTTTTCCCAGCTTGGATGTACTTCAGTTCAAAATTAACTCACCTGAAGTATTGTGCCCAATGGATTTGTTTGGGAGACAGCTTTCTGGGGATTTTTAGAGCTTCAAGGTTTTTGTGATCAGTCCAGACCTCTAAAGGCACTTTACCTCCTTCCAGAAAATGTCTCCAGGAGAGAAGGACCCAGCAGACTACGTAGGCTTCTTTTTCCCAAATAGCCCACCTCTTCTCAGTGTTGGTGAGCTTCTTGGACACATAGGCAAAGGGCAGGAGTTGTCCTTATAGGTCCTTCTGTAGGAGCATGGCCACTACTGCTACATCACTAGTGTCTGCTTGGACAATGAACTGTCTTTCTGGGTCCGGGTGTTGGAGGATCGACTCCTCAGCAAAGAGCCGTTTTAATTTCTCAAAGGCTCTTTGGCAGTCCATTGACTAGGTGAGCAGTTGACTCATCTGTGGTTTTGTGGGAGGAGGCCCTGTTCTGTCAAGGGTAGGGCAAATTCTGTGAATGCTGGGATGAATTGCCTGTAAAAGTTTGCAAACCCCAGGAAGCTTTGAAGCTGTTTGCAGGTGTGTGGGGGTTGCCAGTCTGGCACCACACTCACTTTTCCTGGGTACATTTCCACCTCTCTGCTGGATATTCTGTAGCCTAGATAATTTAGGGAGGTCTTATGGAATTCACATTTTGACAGCTTTGCGTAGAGCTTTAAGGCTAGGAGTTTTTCCAGCACTTGTCACACTAGCTTTACATGCTCTTCGAGAATTTCACTGAATATAAGGATGTCATCTAGGTAAACTAGGACCCCTTTATATAGGTGCTCATGTAGCACCTCATTTATTAGTTGCATGAAAACTGCTGGGGCTCCTTGCAGACCAAATGGCATGACTTTGAATTGGAAGCTGCCAAGCAGATAGTTAAAGGTGGTCTTCCATTTGTCTCCTTCTTTGATCCTCAAGTCCAGCTTGGTGAACACCTTGGCCTTGGCTAAGTGACTTAGCATGTCCTTCATGAGGGGGAGGGGGAGGTGTTCTCCACACACACGGCATGAATTCCACAAAAATCAACGCAAAGCCTCACCCCCCCCCATATTTTTCTTCCTTAAATAGTACTGGGGCTGCCACTCTGGATTTTGTGGGCTGAATAAAAACCCTGCACTATATTGGCATCGATGTATTTCCATAGTTCTTCCATTTCCTTGGGAGTCATGATGTACATCTTTGGTTTAGGCAACTTGGCTCCCAGTACAAATTCAATTGCACAGTCTGTTGAGCAGTGAGGGGGGAGGAGGTTGCAGTCCTCCTCTCTAAAGACCCCCGACAGGTCTCGGTACTCTCTTGGCACCTGTGAGCTGCCAGGCAGTCCGTCTGTGCTGTGGGGGCTATTTCTGGCTTGCTGAGGCTGTTGGGGTTTGTGGCCTTTTGGCAACGGTCTGGCTTGATGGCAGTAACAGTCCAATGCCTATTTTTAGTTTTCTATAGCCATCTTCCCATGTGATGGTCGATCCCCATTTGTCTAATCACAAGAGGCCCAATATGATTGAGTCAGTCATTTTGGGAACTATGTCAAATAGGATGAGTTCTCAGTGGTGGCCCATTTCTGGCCTAACAAGTTCTGTGACTTGTGTGGCTAGGGCGCTGCCTATTAGCATTCCCTCAACCTGTTCAAAATGGATGGAGCGTGCTAGGGGTTTCATGTCTATGCCTAGCTGGGGAGGCTGATTAGGCATCTGGTGCAGCCAGTGTCTATGACAACCTCTACCTCTCCTTGGGCCACCATTTCCAGCACTACAATCCAGGTTTTGATAGTGAAGGGGTGGGTGGCTTCACTTACCATCAGGTTGTCTTCGCCGCTACTCCCCTCGGTGGACCCTGGAGGGGTTTCTTTGGCTGGAGTTCCCTCATCTTCAGTTGGAAGGAGAGGAACCTCAACAGCCTGCTTGATTATTTTCCCTTTGTCTGATGGCTTCCGCAGGATCCTTCTACCCCGAGATATGGAGGGGGTCTGGGTTTGAGGGACTGGGGCAGGAGCCAGGCATTTGGATCTCTGTGTCCATGCTGGTCACACCGGTAGCATTTGACTGTCCCAGACTGTGTGGGTTGCAGCGCTTTGGGTGGTTTAGCTGGGGTTCGGTGGCCCAGGGGTCTTCTTGCTGGTTTCTCTACAGTCAACTTCCTATGGCAGTGGATCTCCAGGCCCATGGCCCCTGCTGTGCTGTACCAGGTTTGTATACATTCTGGGACTCCCCTGATGCTGCAAGCTTGTCTGAGGTCTCAGTCAAGGGCTTCTTTGAGGTGATAAATGAGGAGACATTCAGGCCAGTCCCTTAGTTTTCCAGCCAGCCTTTGGAATTCCCACACTAATTCCTTGGGGAGCTGATCTGCTTGCTTCAAGGCTTTAATCTGGGCTTTGGCTTCTATTCGGTGGGCCGTGTCCTCGAATTGGCCTTGGAGCAGTTGGACAAATTTGTCTGCATTGTCTAGCTTCAGGGCTCCCTCATCGTATAGCTCACTCTCCTTTATTCATGCCATTTGCAATTGCTCAGATCAAGTCTCGATCAATTAGGCATTGGTCCCCATAATGATAAATGTCGGCCCAGACCTGATTGAGGAAGTAGGCCAGCTTACCTGGGGTCCCAGCAAATGTTGGTCTAAATCACGTGGGGGAGCGGCTGACAGGACCAGTTGTGGGGCCGGCTGAGGGGCCGGCATGGTCTTCTGAGCCTGTACTGGTGGCTGGATCGGTACTGGTGGTGGGACCATGACTGGTGGCTGGACCTGCACTGTTTGCTGGGCCGGCATGGGCTGCAGGACTGGAACTGACATCCATTGATATTGCACCCACCCCTGGCCAGGGTAGAAAGCCCAGCCAGGAGGGATCTGGTCGGCTGGAGGCAATCTGAGGATCGGTTGCTGAGGTGGGGTGCTGGGTCCCAACAGTCCCAATTGTGGTCCTTGTGTCAGGGTTCCAGAACGATCCAACTCCATTGTCAGCCTCATGCTGCTTGATTGCTTTCTGCTGCCATTGTAACGGGAGGGGGGAGGTAATGATGGTATTTGGGAGGGGGGGAAATAAGCTGGTGGAGACGTCTCGGAAAAGGGAGAGAGATTCTTGCTGTTTCTTTAGCAGCTGCAGAGAAGAACTGATAACTGCCAAGATCAACGTTCCAGCATACCAGATAGATGGGGCCGCCTAAAGAAGTACCCCACATGACACCTTGGGGAGATGTAGATTGGACATTTGCCTTGGGACTGTGGGGAGAGGGATCTGGGGGAGGTATTCAATATTTAATTTTTGCGCCTATTGCCTCAGACTTTGCTTTTCTTCTACTGCATTCAGTTCATACTCAGTAAAAGTACCTTTCTCTATAAACATGGAGTTGGGGTTTTTCTTTCTTGAGCTTTGAATGGAAGCAAGCCTGACATTAAGCAAAGTCTGCTCTAACAGCTATCCTGAAGAAACCTCTACCTTGGGGGCTGAGCCAAGAATGTCTGATCAAAACAGCGACCAAGAGGACATGGGAGCCGCTGGATCCACCTCTCCTCTAACCAAACGAAGTGGGGAGGTTTCGGACTGGATGTCTGAATTACAGCTTGAAGAAAAGCCAGTCAGAGCTAGCTGGTCACTGGGCATGGGAAGGATGGACCCTTCAGAAGGAATCCCCTTGGGGATGACAGTTACCAGATGCCAGCAGGGAGAGTCAGCTTGGCAAGAAGACAGCAAAGAAGACCTCCTGCTGACTCAAGCCTTGCAACTTCTGAAAGAGGCTTTTGAAAGCCAGAAAGCCCATGAAAGGTATGCATTGCCGGCCCAGAGGGAGACTGAACAACCGGGGGGGGGGGAGTAGCAGTTGCAGCGAGCACAGGAGAGGTTCCCAGAGTTCAGCCAGAGAGAGAACAAGCGGCCGGGGTTCAAGCTGCGGCTGCAGCCCAGGGCCCCCCTGGGTGGGCAGGAATAGGGAGATGTCAAATGCCAAAGGCTCCTCCACTTAATGTAAAATACGGAGGGAATCCCAAGAGATTGGCATTCTTCCTGTCCCAAGTGTGGAACCACAAATGAGGAGTATGGGGAGGATTTCCCGTCAGATGCCACCCGTGTGAGATGCATCACCATGGCCCTGGAAGAGACTGCTGCTGACTGGTGGGTGGGCCTCCATTATGAGAATTCTTACCTGCTGAGGAATTATGATCAGTTCATAATGGAACTCAGAGAGCGTTTCGAGGACCCCCTAGCTGAGCAGGCCAGAATCAGGTTGAAATCGATAACTCAAGGGCGGAGATCAGTGGCTGAATACATCCAGGAGTTTCATGAGCTGGTGCGCCACATGAGGGGGTGGTTACGCATCCCCTCCATCCCGCCGGGGAAAGAAGGGGGTAAACCTTTCTGCACAGCTGAAATGGCAAAAGAGTGGGCAACAGTGATGACCAAACATATTGCAGGGAAGGAGAAAATCCCTAAGGAATATTGGGACCTCAGGGGGGCTTTCAGTGAGAAGGCGTCAGATGTGCTCCCACCCCACCAACTGTGGCATAGAGATTCTCCCAGGGGTGAAACTCCCTAAACCAAAGATCTATTCCATGACCCCATGCGAAATGAAGGAGCTGAGAAACTTTATTGATAAAAACCTAAAACGAGGCTTCATCCAACCGGCAAGGCCCCGAGTGGCCGCCCTGGTTTTGTTTCGGGAAAAGAAAGATGGCTCTCTTTGCTTGTGTGTTGACTATAAGAACCTTAACACAATTTCTGTGGAAAATGTCTACCCATTACCCCTTATGAAAGACATGCTAGCTCACCTGGCAAAGGGGAAGATATTCACTAAACTGGATCTGAGAGAGGCTTACTACAGGGTCCGGATTAAGGAGGAGGATGACTGGAAAACTGCTTTCAATTGCCCCTTGGGTTGTTTTCAATTTAGGGTGCTCCCCTTTGGTCTACAGGAGGCCCCGCCAGTGTTCATGCAATTAATCAATGAGGTGTTACATGAGCATCTTTACAAGGGGGTCCTGGTCTACCTTGATGACATTCTTATCTACACAGAGACCATGGATGAACATGTGAAATTGGTGCGGTCCATTCTGAAAAAATTCAGAGAGGCTGAACTGTATGCAAAATTGTTGAAATGTGAATTCCATCAGAGTAAGATTGACTATTTGGGTTACCACATATCTCATGAAGGGATAGAAATGTATCTGGAGAAAGTCAGGGAGGTCCTGGAGTGGGCACCCCCCATACCCACAAGCAACTACAAAGCTTCTTAGGCTTCACTAACTTCTATCGGCAGTTTATTCCAACATTTGCCCAGATTGCCTTGCCCATTACCAACCTCCTGAAAACCAAGGGGGAAGCCAGGCCAAAGCCTAGTAGGCCCCTCGAATGGACCATAGAATGTCAGGTGGCTTTTGAGAAACTGATTGTTTGCCGCTGAGCTGGTTCTGAAGCATCCTGACATGGAGGCCCCTTTCACTGTCCAGGCTGATGCAAGTGATGTAGCTATTGGAGTGATGTTACTTCAAGCAAATGCTGATGGGTCTTTACAACCCTGTGCTTACACCTCCCGCAAACTATCTGAGACTGAACGGAGATGGGCGATTTGGGAAGCTTTTGCTGTCTGCTGGGCCTTGCTAACCTGGAGGCATTTCCTTGAAGGGGCGAAACATCCTTTTGAGGTGTGGACCGACCATAAAAATTTAGAAGCCCTAAAAACCCCTCAGAAATTGTCGCCAAAACAGGTCCGCTGGGCACAGCACTTCAATCGCTTCAATTTCTCCTTGTGATACCTTGAGAACTTTATGGCTGATGCACTCTCACATTTGCCTCAATACAATGGTGCACAGCTAGAGGTGATCCTCCTCGTTATCCCTTCGAAGCAGTTGGCAGCTCCTGTTGTTACCAGAGCCCAGGCGAGAGGAGAACCGGACCTACCCACTAGTCTAAGGGAGCAGTTAAAAGGAGCACTACAAACTGATGACTGGTTCACCTCTCACAGCAACAAGTGTACTGTTCGTGATGGTCTTGCATGGGTGGGGGCCAAGCTGTATGTTCCGGCCAGTCTGAGGGGGGCAGTGATGCCAAAATGGCCGGACATTTTCAATTTGTTAAGACTCTACATTTGGTCAAAAGACAGTTCTGGTGGCCCTCCCTAAAGAAAGATATTGAAGCATATATTGCTAGCTGCCCAGTATGTGCTTCGGCAAAGAGGCCGCCAGGAAGCCACCCGGGTTACTCCAGATGGTAGCTAGACCAGGGGCTCTGTGGAAGGAGATATCCATGAACTTTGTTGTCAAACTACCCAAAAGTAATGGAAATACAGTCATTTGGGTGATAACGGACTTGTTCTCCAAACAAGTGCACTTTGTACCCTGTTCAAAAATTCTCTCAGCGAGAGCATTGGCTAAATTATTTATTCAACATGTTTATAGATTACACGGGGTTCCAGAATGAATTATTTCTGATAGAGGGGTTCAATTCACCTCCCACTTTTGGAGGGAATTCCTGAAGCTTTTAGGCTCTGCCCAAGGTTTAAGCTCCACTCACCATCCTCAGACTAATGGGGCATGTGAAATAGCTACTTTGGTGTTGGAACAATACCTCAGATGTTATGTAAATTACCAGCAGGATAACTGGGTAGATTTACTACCGTTTGCAGAAGTGGCTTATAATAATTCCATACATAGCAGTACTGGGTTTACACCGTTC
The DNA here is from genome assembly GCF_029215685.1 of Pituophis catenifer annectens. Lineage (NCBI taxonomy): Eukaryota > Metazoa > Chordata > Lepidosauria > Squamata > Colubridae > Pituophis > Pituophis catenifer. The sequence goes on along the minus strand of NW_027256883.1, from coordinate 100,182,549 downwards.
AAAGTGGTGTCGAGCCAGGACTTTGTGCTGATCCCGGAGTTACCACAGGAAAAGCCTCAAATTCCTTCCTTGGTTGGAATGGATTGAACAGCTACAGGTTACTTGGCTGGTAGCACGTAAGGCATTAGACGAGGCTCATAGAGCCGATAAGGAACAGGCGGATAAGAAACAGGCTACACCTAGGAATTACTAAGTTGGGGATAGGGTTTTCCTCTCCACTAAGTACTTACGAACTACCCAAAAGTCGAAAAAACTTGGGCCTACATACGTTGGTCCATTTCCCATTGTGAGAATTGTAAACCTAGTTACCATACAATTGGAGCTACCCAAAACTCTCAGGAGAATCCACTCGGTGTTCCGTGTAAGTCTGCTGAAACTTGAACATGCCTCCTCGATTCGTATGGACTCGACCTCCCCAGCGGTCCCACTTCTTATTGAAGAGGAGCAACATTTTGAGGTCAAAGAAATCCTTGATTCCAGGAGACATAGGGGTAGGGTACATTACTTGGTGGCTTGGAAACATTTCCCTTTCTCACAATCGGAATGGGTGAATGAGCAAGATGTTAGAGCTCCTATACTTCTACAAAAATTTCACAGTAAATACCCTGATAAACTGTAACAAGTTGGGATTTATTTGTATTATATGTATATTGGATATTGTATCATTTCATTCTACTCTGTCTATTTCCATTTGTTTTTCTTTAGGACTAATGTCTCTTCTGCAGGAGGGCCGAATGTCAGCCTCATGCTGCTTGCTTGCTTTCGGCTGCCATTGTAATGGGCGGGGGAAGGTATTGATGGTATTTGGGAGGGGGGGAAGTGAGCTGGTGGAGACGTCTCGGAAAAGGGAGAGATATTCTTGCTGTTTCTTTAGCAGCTGCAGAGAAGAACTGATAACTGCCAAGGTCCAGCATACCAGATAGATGGGGCCGCCTAAAGAAGTACCCCACATGACACTTTGGGGAGATGTGGATTGGACATTTGCCTTGGGACTGTGGGGGGAGGGGTCTGGGGGATGAATTCAATATGTAATTTTCACGCCTATTGCCTCAGACTTTGCTTTTCTTCTGCTGCATTCAGTTCATACTCAGTAAAAGTACCTTTCTCTATAAACATGGAGTTGGGGTTTTTCTTTCTTGAGCTTTGAACGGAGGCAAGCCTGACATCCATTTAAAAACTCCAAGACAATCTCCATCTCAAAATCTTCATTTATTGGAATAGGTATACTGGCACATCTGGGGAAACCTGGATCTGAGAGTTCTGGGTTTTCCCTCAATAAATCAAAACCCCATATCTAGCCCCTGCACCCATCAGTCCATCACATGGCCCAATCACCATCCGTCCCAACTTGAGATACCTCTGCAACCACTCCTCCTCCAGATGCAGGAACACCATGACCTTGACCGAAAAGAAAAATGCTATTATATCTAACAAAAATCGCTTTATGAAATCCCCCCTCCTACTTTCCCAAGTGCAAGAAGGTGGTAGCGTGGAAGCTTCTGAGTTTAATATGGCTTCTAAAACTGACAGGCATTCCCCCCCCCCCCGAAGGGAAAAACACAACCTAGAAAATAAAACATACAAAACACAAAAAAGGGGTTAACACATTGTTCATAAAACTGCTTAACCCCCTCTCCCCTCTCCCGGAGGACCCTTTGGCTTGTCCGGGAATTTATCATGAAACTGTTTTACTAGTCTGTCAGCTTTCATACCCCAACTCTTTGCCCACTTAGCTTCTGACAATAGATATCCTTTCCAGAATACTAAATACTGCAATCAACCCTGTTGTTATCTAGAATCAAGAATCTTCTTGACTTCATAATGAGCCTCCTCCTGTACTATCATAGGTGGAGGGGAAGCAGCTGGTAAGGGTCTTAAGGTGGATCCTAGTGCTGATTTCAACAAGCTGCTGTGAAACACAGGATGTACCTTCCCTAGTATACGAGGGAAGCTAAGCTGGACAGTTACCGGGTTAATCACTTTCACTATAGGGAAAGGACCAATGAACTAAGGTCTGAATTTCTTGCTGGGTAGCCTCAACCTTAGGTACTTAGTTGCTAAATACACCTTATTTCCTATTCAAAAAGGTGGCTGGAGAGACCTGTGTTTGTCTGCCTGCGTTTTATATTTCTCTGCTGCTTCTGCTAGAGCAGTGGTTCTCAACCTTCCTAATGCCGCGACCCTTTAATACAGTTCCTCATGTTGTGGTGACCCCCAACCAGGGGTGGGTTCTAAATTTTTTTACTACCAGTTCTGTGGGCATGGCTTATTTTGTGGGCATGGCTTGGAGATCATGTGACTGGGTGGGCGTAGCTAGCTGGTCATGTGACCGGATGGCCATGGTTATGTGTATAGGCACTACTCAGAGGGTTGAAAAAAGTGATTTCTGATAGGTCCTCGCACTTTTGACTGGTCCTCACACTTATGACCATCCTCACATTTATGCCCGTGCAGCATTCTTAACAACCGTGTCACTCATTTCACAACTGCTTCTCTTCACCATGGTGACAAGATAGGGCAAAAACGTAAAATGTGAGGACAGTCGTAAGTTCAAGGACTCGTCAAAAGTGCGAGGACCAGTCAGAAATAACTTTTTCAGCCCTCTGAGTAGTCCATATGCATAAAAGGATACAGCAATAGAGAGGGATGAAGGAAGGGAAGGGAAATTAGAGTAGGAGTGAGGGTAAGAGAGGGAGGAAGAGAGGAGGAGAAGGAGAAAGGAAGAGGAAGCAGGGAGGAGAAGGGGGAGGAAGAGAAAGTAAGAAGGAAAGAAAAGAGAAAGGTGGTAGATTTGAGGAGAAAGATTGCTGTACAATAAAAAAGATGAAAGGGAAGAAAGCCAACCCCAAACAAATATAAAGATATTAAGATAAAGAATGAATTGTTAAACTTTAAAGAATAAAAGAGAACAAATATGAATAAATAACAATAATTAGAAACACACATACAAACATACAATGTATTTTCTTTGAACAGAGTTTTTGGCCGGTTCACAAATTTAAACAGTGTTTAGTCATTTCAATTAAATTTACAATTTCTATATTTCCTTTTTGCCATATTTATTCCTCATTTATTTTTGTAAAAAACCAATATTACCCTTCATCCTCATCTCTAATCTTAATCAAATTCAATTTTTCCCTTCTATTCTATATTATACCCCTTCCCATTGTCATCTACTTTTATATCCATCCTCACATTGGTTAATTATGTAATATTACAGTTGTTTAATATAAATTCAACATTTTAATATAAATCAATTAGTTATATAACTACCTTTTTTGTATATTAATCAATATGAACATGAATATTCCAATTATTTCCATGCAATCCAATTTCTTACAAATCAATTAATTATATTTACCAATAATAATAAACCAAATAATTTCCCCCATATATTCCTCCAAACCACAACTTAACCATTTCTGCTTTCAACACAATATACAATTAATAGTATCTCAATTATTACAATTCCCTAGTTAAATAGAGCTTTTTTTCTTTTGTGTTTTAAAATCTTGAACTCTCCTCTTTTGCCCTAAATTTCCCATTGTTTGCACCTACCTTTTTTGGTGAGGAAAAAGAAAAGAAATCTGCCTGCCTAATTTTCCAACTTTGCAGCAACAGGAAACTGCTTTGCAGCAACAGCAAACTGCTTTACTTTCAGATTCGTTTTTCAGCATAGATAGGGGGAAAAAATCAGCACTCTTTGCAAGCAAGCACCAGAGCCCTGAGCAAAACAGCTGAGAGCAAATCAGCTGAGGGTCGGGAGCCGATCTAATCCAGGGCTAATTAACCTATGCTGAAGCTCCATGGGCCAATAAAATTACAAAAAAACACCAAACCATTTGTTAAATTGCTGGCTCGCCTGCCCCTCGCCCACCACTATTTATTGGCAATAAATAGTGGTGCGGAGGGGCGGGGCAAGCCAGCAATTTAACAAACGGTTCGGCTGCACCACTGGCTATAGGGCGGCCCTTTGAAGCCACGCGGCAAGAATTTAAACAGTTTTTTTTCCTCTAGCCATCAGTTGGGACTCCGGAGGCAGCAATAGATTGGGAGTGGGCGGGGTAAACGAACGGCCGGCGATCCAGCAGAGCAGAGAGTGAGGGTGAGTGAAGGCATGGGGGGGGGCAGAGAGGGCTTTGGCGACCCCTGTGAAATGGCCGTTCGACTCCCAAAGGGGTCGCGACCCCCAGGTTGAGAACCGCTGTGCTAGAGTTTTCTTAGTATTCTTCCAATGAGTTTATCCATTCCATTAGGGACATGGAAGTTGGTGGTTCTCGAGGTAATTCAGGCATAGGCACAAATCCATGCCAGTAGTTATTCAAAAGGGAGTCAACCCGGTACTACTGTGCAGTGCATTATTGTAAGCCACTTCAGCAAATGGCAATAAGTCTGCCCAGTTTTCTCATTGATAATTTACATGTATTGTTCAACCATTGTATTAGATCATTCCGCGGATCCGTTGGTAGCCAGATGGAAAGCTGAGCTAAGCCCCTGGGATGACCCAATGGATCTCAGGAACTCCTTCCAGATCTTCGCAGTAAATTGGACTCCTCAATCTGATATTATTCTCCACGGAACACCATGTAGCTTGTAGATGTGCTTCATGAAGAGTTTTGCCAGCTTTTTGGCAGAGGGTACTCCGTTACAGGCAGTGAAGTGTGCTTGTTTAGAGAACGAATCAATGACAGTCCAAATGACTGTATTTATCCCGTTTTCCAGAAGTTCAATGATAAAGTCCATTGCAATCTCCTCCCATGGTTTGGCCACTTGCTGGAGAAAACCAGGGGCTTTCCCCGGTTGGGATTTCATGGTGGCACAGATAGTACAGCTTTTTACATAGTCCTCTATGTCAGCTTTCATCCTTGGCCACATGAATTGCCTTCTAACCAAATGAAGGGTTTTTAAAAACCCAGAGTGGCCCCCTAGTCAAGAGTCATGACTATGCTTCAGCACTAGCAGCCTCATGGAGCTGGGAACATAAATCTTACTCCCTTTCCAAGCCAGTCCCTCCCGCAACATTAAGTCCGTTTGGTTCTCCTTAAACCATGTATCATAGTCTGATAGCATAGATTTTAACTCTGCTGTCAGCTTGTCCTTGGGGAGGTCAGACCAGAGTCTGGTTTGTGCCCTACTGCATGCTTGGGCAGCTGGTTGAGCTTCAGGGACCATGGCATGTACTATTTCTTCTCATTGGCTGTAAAACTGGGGTTTTCTGGACAATGGATCAGCCAGTAGGTTTCTTTCCCCCGGGATGTATTTTAGGTTGAAGTTAAAGCATTTAAAATATTGAGCCCAGCAAGCTTGCTTTGGGGAAAGCTTCTGAGGGGTCTTTAGCACCTCAAGATTTTTATGATCAGTCCACACCTCAAAAAGCTCCTTAACCCCTTCTAGGAAATGTTTCCAGGATAAGAGAGTCCATCACACCACAAAAGCCTTCTTTTCCCAAACTGCCCATCTGCATTCCATGTCTGTTAATATTTTCAACACATAAGCACAAGGCATTAATTCTTTTTGAACATTCCTCTGCAATCAAACACCCACTGCTTGATCAGCCCAACCCTAGTAGGGAAGTTGAGGATTAATGTAAGAAAGCTGAAAAACCCCATCGCTTTCTGCCAACTAGATGGATCAATAGCAGTGGGGGGGGGGGGAGAGCCAGCTTCTTTTGCCACAGAGCCTCTACAAATAGGCATCAGGAGCCATGAGGAAATACTTACATTTATAGTGGCACCTGGCATGGAATGGCCGTTAAATCTTGGGCCTTGCATGGCTGAAAAAAATGGAACCCCAAAATTAATTGGAAGCAAGGCATCATAAAATTTCAGATGCATGTGGCTTTTGCTGAGAATCCACATAAAGAAACTGAGGGGGAAGAGCATCGAGAAACAGCCATGCCTGGTCACGCCATGCCAACCGAAGGCATACCCATAGAATACAAGGATTTGGCTGAAGTTTTTAGCGAAAAAGCCTCAGATGAGCTCCCCCCCCACCGCGCCACAGACTGTGCAATAGAAATCTTACCTGGCGCTAAACTCCCTAAACCCAAGATGTACAGCATGTCCCCGAGGGAGCTGGAAGAACTGACAGCATTTATTGAGAAAAACCTAGCAAGGGGTTTCATCGAACCAGCCTGACCAAAAATCGCAGCTCCAGTGTTATTTAGAGGAAAAAAACGATGGCTCAAAACATCTCTGTGTTGATTTAGGAATTTAAATACAATCAGTGTGGAGAACATGTACCCCCTCCCCCTTATGAAAGATATGCTAGTACACCTCGGTAAAGGGAATTTTTTTTTCAAAGCTGGAGTTAAGGAAGGCTTACTACCATGTCAGAATTAAGGAGGGGGATGAGTGGAAAACAGCATTTAACACCCCCCTTGGCTGCTACCAATTCAAGGTGCTCCCCTTTGGGTTACAAGGGCCCCCCGCAGTGTTTATGCAATCAATAAATGAAGTGCTACATTAGCATTTGTATAAGTGGGTGCTGGTGTACTTGAACAACATTTTAATATACACCAAGACCAAAGCAGAACATGTAAAACTAGTCAGGGCTGTCTTAAACAAACTCGACTCTGCCAAACTTTATGCTAAACTTTCTAAATGTGAATTCCACCAAGAAAAAATTGACTCAAGGAGCCTTGAGTGATGCAGTGGACTAAGTGCTGTTAAAGTAGTACTTAGCTGCCAGCTGCCTGAAATTACTGCAAGTTCAAATCTCCCCAGGCTCAAGGATGACTCAGCCTTCCATCCTTTCGAGGTAGGTAAAATGAGGACCCGGATTGTGGGGGCAATAAGCTGACTTTGTATAAAAAAGAACACCGCTTAGGGGTGTTAGCAGGTATATATAAAAGTATGAAGGCTATTGCTTAATGCATTGTAAGCCACCCTGAGTCTCCGGAAAAGGGCGGCATATAAATCAAACTAATAAATAAATAAATAAATAAAATATTTGGGGTACCGCATTTCACACCAGGGTGTAGAAATGGATCCTCAAAAAGTGCAAGCTGTACTTGATTGGGAACCACTGCGCACATGTAAACTGTTACAAAGCTTCCTGAGTTTTGCCAACTTTTACCACCAGTTTATCCCTGCTTTCACTCAGATTGCCCTTCTCATTACCAAGTTCTTAAAAATGAAGGGGGAGGGCAACCCTAAACTGAAACAGCCTTTGAACTGGACAATGGAATGCCAAGCGGCATTTGAAAAACTTAAATGGCTGTTCTCAGCAGAACCAACTCTAAAATACCCGGACAAAGAGAAACCATTTGTCATACAAGCAGATGCCAGTGATGTGGCAATAGGAGCAGTCCTGCTTCAGAAAAATGAGCAAGACCAGCTACAACCATGCGCTTACACATCCAAAAAGTTGAATGAGACTGAGCAAAGGTGGGTCATTTGGGAGAAAAAGGCTTATGCAGTTCGTTGGGCATTTTTAACCTGGAGGCATTTCTTCCAAGTTAAAGGAGTAAGACCCCTTTTGAAGTCTGGACTGATCATAAAAATTTAGAAGCCCTAAAGACCCCAAGGAAACTCTCCCCAAAACAAGTATAATGGGCTGAGTACTTTAAATGGTTTGATTTTACTCTCAAATAACACCCCCCCCGGAGGGGGGAAGCTTTCTGGCAGATGCGCTCTCCAGAAAACCCAAGCCGTTCCATGTTGGAGACAGAGTATACTTATCTACAAAATTCCTGAAATCATTACAGCCATCAAGGAAACTAGGGCCAAATTTCATTGGACCTTTCCCTATCACTAGGGTCATCAATCCAGTAGCAGTTGAACTACTCCTTCCAAAGACACTCAGGCAAGTCCACCTAATATTCCACATTAGTTTACTCAAGCGAGAAGTAATCTCATCCCTCAGACCACCTGCATCCACACCATCTGTTCCCATGATGATTGAAGGTGAACAACACTTTGAAATCAAGGAAATCCTTGACTCTAGGATCCACAGGGGGAAAATCCAATACTTAGTTGCTTGGAAACATTTACCCTCATCCCAAAATGAATGGGTCACTAAACACCATGTTAGGGCTCTTGCCTTTTGACAAGTGGTTCAGCAAGTCTTTCATTAGGGGTAGGGGTAGATATTTTGTATGCAAATTTCATTAACACCTCAAAAATCAATGCATAATCTCAGCCCCCACATCTTTCTTTTCTTTAAACAATATGGGGGCTGCCTAGATTTTGCAGTCTCGATGAATCCTCTGGCTAAATTGGTATCGATGTACTATCTCAGCTCAGTCATTTCTGCAGGTGTCATGGAGTACATTCTGGGTTTTGGTAACTTGGCCCCAGGTTCTAGTTTGATGGCACAATCAGTGGCTCGATGAGGGGGAAGGATATTACACTCCTCCTCACCAAATGCCTCGGCTAGGTCTTTATATTCTTTAGGGTCTGGGGCTTGCCTGGAGGTGAGTCTGAAGCGGCTGCTTCTGCTTCTGGCAGTTGACCCCTATAGTTTGGCGGGGTGGATGGACCGGGGGCAGTGGGCTGACACCAATTATGATCTTCCAGTATCCATCTTCCCACTTAATGGTAGGGACTCATTTGTCAAGCCACGCAAGCCCTAATATGACGGATTCTGACATTTTTGGCGCTACTATAAATCGTATAAGTTCATGATGCACCCCCATTTCTAATTTAACAAGTTCTGTAATTTGGGTGGCTGGAACCCCTCCAATTAATGTTCTACCCACCTGTTTAAATTTAACTGGGCATTTTAGGGCTCTAGTTTTTATTCCTAATTGTTCAACACCCAATTAAACATCTGGTACAGCCTGTATCTATTACTGCTTCTCCTTCCTCCTGAGTCTCAGGCACCACTAATTTAACTTTAATTGAAAAGGGGGGGTGGACTTCCGGCGGTGACATCAGCGTGCTAGGGACGAAAGGAACGGTCTCCGTTCCCCAAGTCCCTAATATCTCCGATTTAGGAGCCGATTTAGGCACTATTGACCTCGGAGAGGTCAATAGAAAAAAGGGGAAACTCCGAGGACCTCGGGGAGGACAGCAATCCCCCCGAAGGTTCAGGAAATCCCCCTTAATCCTGATCGGGGAAAAACCAGCCATCCCGGCTGGCCAGAAACGTTGATAGCTGACTAAGAGGGAAGCGAAAATCAAATAAAGAAGACTTCGGTGGAAGGATCGGGAAGAAAAAGAGCTCAAAAGGTATATTTACAATCCATAACGTGAGAATCGAAGGCGGAAGAAGATAAAACTCCAACTAAGAAGCGAACCTTCGCTAGAAAGTGGCGACTGAGAAATAAGCGGAGACGGATTCCATCTTGACAGTGACAGCGCACAAATTAACAACCGGCGAAATCGGAGGAAATCCAGGGGAAACCCAGGAGGAGAAAGTGATCCCAGAGAAACTTGGATTTTGGATATTTTGTTACAGAGGAGAGACGGAACTTAAGGAGAGAAAGGGATAAATTTGATAGACTTTGCCCTTTGTGGAGGTGACAACGAGGCAATTAACAAGCAGCCGATACCGGAAGAGAGAGCGGCAGAAAAACTTCGTTTAAAGTGGAAGCTAGTGACTTTTGGAGCTAAATCAAACCAACCTAAATGGAATATTTTTCTTTGGACCTTTGGACTTTGGATATTTGGACGAAATTTGGACAGCACTTAGACATTGGGACTTGGCTTATTTTTTTTATTTTTATTTTTTTTGTTGAAAGGTGGACACTCGGGAGCTTTGGAGTTTTGGTGGACACTGGACACTCAATTTAAAAGTATTGGGACATTAGACCTTGGAAGTAAATAGACAATAAATAAGAAGGATACAAATTTGAAAAAAAAAAAGAAGAGAGTGATCTAGAAGAAGAAGAATCAATTGTAAAGTATAATCAATTGTATTAAAAGCTGATAACAAATTAGTGATTAATAAGCATAAAAAGCATTAATATTAAATGTACTGTTTTTGAAATCTCATATATAACCTTATATACTACATATATAACTGTTAACTTAGTTTCATATTTACTTTAAATATATATTTATACTTATCTTACTGCTATATTTTATTTTGGTAGTTAAATATCATATTGTTTTGTATGTTTAGTTTTGAAAAATTATATTAGACAGACTAATTGAATCTAGGATTGTAATTAAGGGTAATTGATTTGATAAATAGTAATTAATAATAAATCTAAATAAGATAGTAAGTAATTAATTATAAAGATAGTTAACTGATGAATTGCTGAAGTATTAGACTTTTCCCTCACTCCCTCCCTCTATATTTCACCCCCATGTTTAGAGAGTAATATAGGACAAATAGCCATCAAGAATTGAAGAACTCTGTAAAATATTGAAAAGTGAAAGATAGAACTTATAGACAAATTTATATATAGATAGTGATAGTGTGACAAGGAAACTCATCCTAGTTGTTTATCTCCCTGGGATTACCGGGATTACTGAAAGCCACCAATCAAATATAAATACCAAAAGAAATATAACAGCCCAAAATAGTAATCAGTATATGAAATTCTGGGAGAAGATAACAAAAGAAATACTAATGGCAACTACAAGTTCAACAACAATTACTAAGTTAAGTAAGAAAATACCATCAAACCAGATGATACTCATGGCCTCTCCAGCACAACAAAAAACAGTTGAAACTACGGAAAAAGATAAAGCAACCCCGACCCTTAGTATGCAAAACATTCATTCCGTATTAACGATGATCCAGGAAGGAATGAATAAAATGCAAGAGACCATGGCCCACAACCATGAGGAGACAAGGAAAAATCACGAGGAACTTAGGACGGATGTGGGAGAGATAAAGGATAATATTAGGAACATGGATGAGAAGATAGGAAAGATACAACACAAAATAGAGGAAAACGAACAGAGGATTTATAAGGTGGAGGAGAGAATAGAACGTACGAATAAGAGAATGGAGAAGATGGAATATAACCAAGCAGCCACAAATAAGGACCTAGAGGACACGTTATCATATCTTGAGATGGAGAAGGCATCCTTCTATTTAAGGTTTCAGAACGTAGAAGAGCAAAAGGAGGAGGACCTAGGAGAAATCATGACTGAGATACTTTCAGAAGTGACCCAGAGGGACAAGGAAGAGATACGAAGTGGAGTAGATGAAATCTATAGAGATCACACGAACTATGCCCGGAGAAATAAGTTACCAAAAGAAATACACATTAGATTTACAAAAAAATCTTTAAAAGAAGAGATCTACAGGAAGATGAGAGAGGATACAGCTATGTATAAGGGAAAAGAAATTTTAACCCTCAAACAGATACCAAAAAGGACAAGGGACCAAAGAAGGAACTACAACTTTCTAACGGCACAGTTGAATAAACTTAAAATAAAGTTCCGTTGGCTAATACCAGAGGGTCTACTAATCTCCTGGGAAGACAAAAAATACAGAATTGATAACGTAGGAAAAGCACAGGACTTCTTCGACCAACACTTCGTACTGGAGGAGGAGCAGGAGAGCAGAGAAGAAGAGGAACTTAAGAGGCAAGAGGAACAGCGGACAGAGAAAGAAGAAAGAGACCAAGAAGAGGGGAGAAGATTGGAAAGAGAAAGAATGGAGAGAGAGGGAGCGAGGGAAAAGACGCAAATGATTACTAGAAACACAAAAAGACTGCAAACAACAAATAGATAAATAAAGAGAGATGGAAAGAGAGCTAAAACTTATTTCGATCAATATAAACGGACTTAATTCACCAGCTAAAAGAAAACAGACATTTACAAAACTTCAAAAGTTAGAAACAGATATCATAACACTCCAAGAGGTACATATCAAAAGACAGCATCAAAAACTATTGGACAACCAAAGATTAGGAAGACTATATGCAGCTCTAGGAGACCAAAAAAAGAGAGGAGTCGTAATATATGTAAAGAAATACCTAAAAACAAAACAAATATATGCAGACACAGAAGGACGTATCTTAATAATAGAAATACAAACAGGATCCAAAACAATATTATTAATATCCATATATGCACCCAACGGAAACCAAAATGACTTTTTTAAAAAGCTACATAATATAATCAAAGATCTGGAATACGAAACTATCTGCATGGTAGGAGATTTCAATGCAATCATGGACATAGAAAAAGACTATCGGAGTAATAAACAAAGTAAAACCAGAAAGAAAATTCTACCGGAACCTTTCAAAGACATGATCAACGAACTACACCTACATGATGTATGGAGAGAGGCAAACACGCAAACAAAACAGTATACATATTATTCGAACCCACACCAGTCATGGTCTCGGATCGACATGGCCTGGATGACTTCAGACCTCAGAGAGGAGGTAAAAAATATCGAAATAGCAGTGAACACCTGGGCAGACCATAACCCCATTAAAATAGTATGGAAAGGACATTGAAAGCAAAGGAGGTGGATGATGGATACAGGAATAATAAAAGATAAGGAATAAATACAGATGATTGAGAAAGAGGTTAAAATATTCCTACAAATAAACACTAAAGAACAGACATCACTTCAAAACCTTTGGGACACAATTAAAGCATACATAAGAGGTCTTACAATTGCGTATATGGCAAAAAAAAAATAAAGAGAAACAACAGTCAAGGAATAAGTTGTTAGAACAATTTAGAATATACGAATTAGAATTGCAGAAGGAGCCCCATAACAAAACAATAAAAGAAAAATTAAACCTTACTAAACATAAAATCAATCTGATTACCCAGACAGAAATTGCACAGAATATCAAATTAGCAAAACAGAAACATTTTGAGCATGCAAACAAAACGGGGCGCTGGTTAGCGTATAAACTGAAAAAAGAAAAAGAAAGGAGAACAATATTTCAATTGCAGGACGAAACAGGACAAATATACCATACCAATCTAGACAAAAAACGTATAGTCAAAGATTTTTTTCAAAGTCTCTACAAGAAAGAAGAGATTCGGGATGAAGACATTAAGGAATACTTATGTAAAACAAACATCACAAAATTAGAGGAGTCCCATAGAGAAGCATTAAATAGACCAATTACGATGTCTGAGCTGGTGGAAGCAAGGAAAAAGCAAAAAAACAACAAGGTTCCAGGCCCGGACGGAATACCAACGGAGTTTTATAAAAACTGTCAAAATGCAATGGATGAACTGTTACTCCAAGTCCTCAATGATGCATTATTAGAAGCAGAAATTCCCAAATCCTGGACTGAAACCATTATTACACTCATCCCCAAAGAAGATACGGACCCCACACAAGTTAAAAATTATAGGCCGATCTCATTGCTCAATGTAGATTATAAACTCTTCATGTTGGTTATAACGCAAAGACTGAAAACAATTATTTATAAATACATACATACAGATCAGAACGGTTTTGTCCCAAGAAGACAGATCAAAAACAACATAAGAACAATTATCAACGTCCTGGAATATTACGAGAAAAGAGTTGATAAACAAGTAGCCTTAATCTTTTTAGACGCACAAAAGGCTTTTGACAATCTAAATTGGAATTTTCTCATATTGCAACTAGAAACCATGGACTTTGGTGTTAAATTTTTACATATGATTAGAAAAGTATACTCCTTCCAAACGGCCAAAATTATGATTAATGGAGATATGACTGAAAATCTGGACATACAAAAGGGTGTGAGACAGGGTTGCCCTTTATCCCCACTACTGTTCATAATTTCATTGGAAATATTACTAAATGAAGTTAGGAAAGATGCGGAAATAAAAGGTTTGAGAACACGGAAAGAAGAGTACAAATTGCAAGCCTTCGCTGACGATGTGGTATTTATAATGGAGCAACCGGAAATAACAGGAACCAAACTTTTAGCGAAGATAGAGGAATATGGAAGAGTCGCAGGACTTAAAATTAACAAACAAAAAACTAAAGCATTAACAAAGAATTTGACAAAAGTACAGGAGACAAAACTAGAAGACAAATTAGGAATACAAATTGTAAAGAGAATAAAGTATCTAGGAATCTGGCTTACTGCTAAAGCAATAACAATTAGAGAAGACAATTATAACAAATTAATGAAACAAATTAGAAAAGATCTGGAAACGTGGAGCAAATTACAACTGTCATTTCTAGGGAAAATTGCATCCATAAAAATGAATATACTGCCTAGATTACTCTACCTTTTTCAAGTAACCCCAATCTGGCCAGGAAAGAACTTTTTTAAGGACCTTAATAAAATAATAACAAAATTTATCTGGAATGGGAAAAGGGCCAGAATCAAAATAAAGTGTATGCAAGATATTTGGGAAAAAGGAGGTTTAGGCCTACCGGACTGGGAGTTATATTATAAAGCAGCATCGTTAAACTGGATAAGGGACTGGATAGACCTCAAGAATAAAAGAATGCTATCACTAGAGGGCTTTGAATTACAACACGGATGGCACGCCTTTTTGTGGGAGGGAAAGGATAAGCACCACGGATATTTCCAGCAACATATTATCAGAGAATCATTGTACAAATCATGGCAAGAGATTAGAAAACATCTCAACAGGGGTTCTTGAGCCATTGGCTGCTACTTCCTCTGTGGCCTTCTTTTCTTCCTCCATCTTCCCCTGAGTCTTCGGGCTGCCTGAGGTCTGGTTGACGCTTGGGGCTCAGGACCCCAGACAGCACCCCAAAATTCAGGGGGAACTGCTTTAGTTAGAAAGGAGATTTGGGTTAATGTTAGGGTTCCAAGTAACACCCCCAACGAAATCAAACTTCGAGGCTTGAATTTCCTCAAAGCTAATTTTTATTAGAGACGTCATATTGGCACATCTGGGAAAACTCGAATCTGAGAACTTCCGGGTTTTCTTCACCCAAAAGAAAGTTCAAGAGCTTGCCCTTCACCCACATGTCCACCACACATCCAATCATGTACAGTCTGGAACAGAAGATATCTTCCCAGTCTTCTCAGCACAGCTGCAGGGCACCTTGGCCTTGACTTTCTATAAAGAATTTTGTTTTGACTACATGTCTTCTTCACTCTGTACTATCCTGGATTTCAGCATAGGTCTGTTGGAAGAAATATCCATCTGGTTCAGTTCCAAGCAGGGAGAAAGACACTGGAAACATAGAGGCTGCTTGGAAAGATGGTTTATTAATGAACAGAACCACAGGGGTTTGAGGTCCTGGGCAGCTGACCACATGGAGTTGAGAGAGAGAGGGGTATTTCTACCCTCTCTTGCGCTTTGCCTTTGAGCTTCCTGTTCCTATGCAAGAAATGTATTTTATTGGCTGTAGTCAGACTTCCATGGGGCCATGTGGGATCAGGTTTGTCTGAATCAAGTTTGATTGAAGCCTTGAGGGTGATGCAATGATGCAATGTCCCCAGGTGATTTTGCAATGAAGTGAGCCCTGCTGCCAGCTAATCCTATTATGTCCTGGAGGGACATGTCTTAATCCCATCACCCTGGAGTTGAAGGTCTTTTGTTTTGTAGATAGGCTGGCCCAGTCCTTCTCAATGGGCACCAAATATCTGCTGGGGGCAGGGAGCTGAAGCTGTGAGATTCTGTCTCCCTTAAGATTTCTATTTCTCTTTTAGGGGAAATATAATATTTTCTAAAATATTTCATTCTTCTAGGAGGGGTGGGTGCTAACTTTGTACAGCTCAAACATGTCATGGTAAAACTAGCAGAAAAAGTAGATCCCCGTACATTTTTAAAACGTCTATGTTACGAAACATATTTTGAGTCTTGAGTAATGTTGGCATCATAAGTCAATTGATCCAAGACTTTTAAAAGCAACCAAATGCACCAGTTGGATTGTGAGATGTGTTTGACCTAAAACGCTATTTCTTTGGGAGATTTTGCTGGAAACTGAGCAAAAATTGTTTACAGGGTTTAAAAACTGTATTTAAACACACTTTTTTTCAAACGAAGGAAAAAAAGAATGAGAAAAAAAATTGGCTTTCAATAATTGCGTTGATTAGATAGTTTCATTTTCGATCCCGGAAAGAAAAAACAAAGGGAACTTGGAAGTTTGATCCCCAGCCTTTCTACAAGATCTATCTCTATAACAACAGTACCTGTTGAACCACAGATAGGCGGCTTCCCGCTTTCTCATTTTTGAGGAACCTACTTTGTGGAACGCGATGACGACACAGTGGGCGTGGCGTACATTCCGAACTACAAGGAAGCAGTGGCTGTGTGGGGCCGGCGCAGCGGTTTATAGTGGAGTCAACCGTTGGTGAGCGACTCCTGCTGCGAGAGCCGGTCTCCGAAGTAGCTGGGCACCTTCAGCTTTGATCGCTGCTGCGCTGCTGGTTCTGCTTGCTGCTCGTGTCATCTACCTTGCTAGTCCAGTGCAATGGAGAGCGGCGGGAGCGGGTCGGTGTCCGTGCGCGGAGCCGGCCGAGAGAAGAAGAAAGGCAAGAATGCTGACGAGTCTTCGGTAGTTGCAGTAGCAGGAGAGCCTGGTGGAAGCGGCGGCGGCGGTAAACCGCGGAAATTCGTAAGTAATGTTGAGAGAAGGGTGGCCACCTGCCTTATTGCAGAGGGATTTGGGGGTAGTCCTTGGCCGAGCTGCCCTACCTGCCTTTTCTTTGGTTCCCTGCGCTGGTAGAGCCAGCTCGGCCTTGCATACGGATGCAGGCATTGTCCCATCAGTTTCTCGACGGGGCGAGGCAGGAAGTTTCCTTTCCTCCTGGGTCCGTCCAATAACAGAGTCTGAATTCTGCCTGCATGGATGTGATTCAGGCCTCGGTTCACGCCTTGCCTCACCAGCTCTTTTGGAAAGTTTTTTCCTATAGATTTAGTAAGTTTTCCGCGTTTGCAGGATTCTTGGGCTGTATCTTGATTAACTTTAACCCCAATCTTCACTTGATTTTTTTTTAATGGCATGTAACATCTGCAATTTGCACCGTTCAACTTTCTATTCTGCTTTAAAACTCAGTTTCTATATCATGCCTGGATTAAGGTCCATTGAAAAAGTAAACATACATAACAGGCTGACCTTTACCTGCATTTTTTTAGCCAGCAGTAAAGTCTCCTTCCAGAGTGCTCTGAAACTGTTCTTAGAGTACTTTTGAAGGGATCAGGGCAGATTAGAATATAAGAGTTGAATCAGGCAAGAACCAGCTTAATTCAGCATTTGGTTTCCAATAGGAGCCAGCCAGATGTCTCTAGTTCCTCCAAGCAAGAGGCGGGAAAAATACCTTTCACTTGTTCCCTTGTAACCTATATTTGGAAGCAACTATCTTTCTGGAGATAACTCTTTGATAGCTCTTTAATAAAGTTAGCCTTGTTGAATCATGCAATCCCTTTTAAAAGCTGTCCAAATTAGGGACTATCTCGAGGAAATGAAATTCACAACTATCTGTTCCACATCTTCTAATTAGCTTCACTGATCAACTTGTCTAAGTGTTTATTATTCATTCGATTTGTATTCTGCCTTTATTTTGTGCAACTCAGGGTTGTGTCTGTAATGTTCCCTTTTCTTCCAATTGCAATCCTGTGAGGTGGGTTGAATGAGAAATAGCAACTGATTTAAAATCACCCAGCTTCCTTCTGCACCTCATGGAGTACTAGAACTCATAGTCTCCCAGTTTCTAGTCCAACTCCTTAACTGGTAAAACGGGTTGCCTTTCTGGGGGGCGGGGGAATTCTCCATTTTCACTTTCTAATGTCAGACATAGTTTAATATAACTCATTCATGTCTCCTCTGTTTTCCCAAACCTCAGATCCCGATTTCTTGCCTTTTCTTGAAGGGACATTTGGAGTCCTTTGATCATTTTGATTCCAATCTTCTACATGTTTTGCAGCTGAATTATATTAATTTTTCAAATGTAAGCAGCACTGCATTGAGATGCAGATATACCATACATTTGTATAAGCTGCTTTATTTTTCAATGCATTTCTAAAGTTCTCTAGTATAGGATATTTTTTTCACAGCTGCTTCATACCAAGCTGATATTTTTTCATTGTCCTATTACACTTGATTCCCAATTCTTTTTTCCAGTTAATTCCAGACAGCTCAGACTCTTATCAGCTTATATATGCAGTTACTTTTTGTGCATCATTTTATACTTACTTACTTGATCCTGTATTGATGCATACTTTGCCCGTTTAAATAGGAGTTGGAAGGTCATTGACTGCATTTCTGAGTACCTAGAAATGAACAAGGTGATTACTAAAAGCCAGCATAAGTTTTTGTTAAAAAAGATCATGACAGACAAATCTCATTGCCTTCTCTGATAAAGTGACTTAAGTTAGTGGATCAGGGAAATGCTGTGGATATAGTTTACTTGGACTTCAGTAAGGCATTTGACAAAGTAGATCACAGCCTATTTCTTGGTAAGATAGAACAATGTGGGATAGACAGTACCACCACTAGATGGATTTGCAGTTGGCTGACCAACTGTACTTAGCATGTAGTGCTCAGTGGAATGACATCTATATGGAGGGAAGCATGCAGTGTTCTGTCTTGGGCCCAGTGCTCTTCAGCATCTTCATAAATGATATATATGACAGGCAAAAGGAGCTCATCAAATCTGCAGGCAATACCAGGCTAGAAGGAATTGTGACCACTTTGGAAGTTAAGCTCAAGATTCAGAAAAATCTTGATGGACTTAAGCATTGGACCATATTCAGCAAGATGCAGTTCAGTGATGTGAAAAGTAAGGTCCTACAGTTAGGCAGGAAAAACCAAATGCACAGGTATAAAATAGTTGTAGCTAGCTTAACAGTAGTAACTGTGTGAGAGATCTAGTAAACCACCACTTAAGTATGAACCAGCAGTGCACTATAGCTACCAAAAAAGCCAGTGCAGTGGTTCTTTGCATCAACAAGATCATGAGAAGTGATAGTACCGCTCTATATTGTACTTAGAATATAGATAGTCCTTGACTTAAGATCACAATTGAGCCCAAAACAATGAGACATTTTATATATTTATATTTATATTTCATATTTTATGACTATTCTTGTAACAGTTAAGTGAATCACTGCAGCAGATAACATGGTGGTTAAGTGAATCTGGCTTCCCCATTGATTTTGCTTGTCAAAAGATTGCATAAGATGATCACATGGCCTTGGGACACAGCAACAGTCATAAGTACAAACCAGTTGCCAAGCATCTAAACTTTGGCCACATGATCATGGAGATGCTACAAAGGTCATGTAAAAAATGGTCATAAGTCACTTTTTTTCAGTGCTGTTGTAACTGAACAGTCACTAAATGAACTGTTATAAGTCGAGGACTACCTGTATTGTAACCAGTTCTGGTCATCATGATATAAAAAATATGCTGAGACTAGAAAGAGTACAGAGAAGAGCAGTAAAGATGATAACAGGTCTGGAAGCTAATGTGTATGATGAACAGTTAAGACAACTAGGTGTGTGTAGCCTAATGAAAAGGATTAGGAGTGAAATGATAGCTATCTTTCAGTACTTAAGAGACTGTCACAGAGAAGAGGCGGTTGACTTGTTCTTCAAAGCCTTGTGGCTCAGCAGACTAAAAGCATTGTGATTAACACCAGCTGTCTGCAATTACTGTAAGTTCGAATCTCACCAGGCTCAAGGTTGACTAAGCCTTCCAACTTTTCTAAGGTAGGTAAAATGAGGACCCAGTTTGTGGGGGCAATAAGCTGACTTTGTATAAATATACAAAAGTATGAAGGCTATTGCTTAATGCATTGTAAGCCGCCCTGAGTCTCCGGAGAAGGGCGGCATATAAATCAAATTAAAAAAAAAAAAAGCACCTGAGGGCTGGACATAGAGCAATGGGTGGAAGATCATTAAAGAGAGATCCAACTTAAAACTAAGGAGAAATTTCATGATAATCAATGGAACAACTTGCCTCACGGAATTGTGGGTGCTCCGTTGCTGGAGTTTTCAAGAAGACATTGGACTGACATGATGCAAATGATGGATATTTCCTTGTAAGAAGCTAAAATAATTTTCTCAATTGTGAGGAAATTATCTGACACTATAATTATTGCTCTTTGTATCGAATTCTATATTTGAGCAAGGCCCTGTAAAATCCAAGCTGTTTTAGCCAATGAAGGTTATGTATATCCATTACTGTCTACCATTTGAGTTGCTTATGGAATGAAAATAGTGATAAAGATTACTGAGTTGGGTTGATTGTCCCAAAGATTGCATGCGGTATATACAAACCTACTACTAGCACTAGCACTTAGACTTATATACCACTTCACAGTGCTTTACAGCACTCTCTACAGAGTCAGCACATTGCTCTTAACAATCTGGGTTCTCATTTTACCAACCTCGGGAGGATGGAAGGCTGAGTCAATCTTGAGCCTGCTGAGATTTGAACTGCCAAACTGCAGGCCGCTGGCAGGCAGCAGAAGTAGCCTGCAGTACTGTACTCTAACCTCTGCACTTAATTTGAGCTGCTTGAGATTTTTTGAATATTGTTAGCCAAATTTACTTATATATTGGTACCTTGGTATTTGTCAATAATTGGTTCTGGAAGATGTGACGAATACTAAAATCAACTAGTACTGTGACTTACCGTGTGACCCACTATTTCGGCCAGAAGAAATAATAATAATAATAATAATAATAATAATAATAATAATAATAATAATAATAATAATAATAATAATAATAATTTTATTTCTATACCGCCCTTCTCCGGAAGGACTCGGGGTGGTGTACAGCCTATTTAAAAACACAACACAAACATCAATTTAAAATTTAAAATTATTAAATAAATTTGGCTCCATTTAAAACCCCAGAAATTTAAAATACCCCAATTTAAAATTATCATGTCGATAGCCCGGCCTGGCGGAACAACAGGGTCTTCAGTGCACAGCGAAATACCTAGAGGTCGGGGATCTTACGTATTTCCGGGGGCAGTTTATTCCACAGGGCTGGGGCTCCCACAGAGAAGGCCCTCCCCCTGGGTGTCGCCAGCCGACATAACTTGGCCGATGACACCCTGAGGAGACCCTCTCTGTCGGAGCGAACTGGCCGGTGGGAGGCTATTGGTGGCGGTCTTAAAAACTTAAATGATTACACTGAGATTTACAGTGGAAAGATAAAGATGGAAAAGAGATGGAAAATAATAAGAAATAAAGGACAAAATAAAAGATTTTATGATTTTAAAATATAAAATAAGCATACTGGAATTAACAATGAAAAGATACAAAAAAGAGAAAGGAGAAACAATGGGAAATATAGGGCAGAATAGGAGAGTGCAGAATTTTAAAATACAAAAGAAAGGAAGAAGAAGGGAAAACAAAAGGCAAAGAAGAAAAAGAGGGTGGAGGAGAAGAAAAAATATTAAAAACATAAATGATAACACTGGGATTTACAGTGGAAATATAAGAAAGAGGGAAAAGGGATGGAAAATAATGGGAAATAAAGGGCAAAGATTTCACGATTTTAAGATACAAAATATTAATAATGAAAAGATACAAAAAAGGATCAGAAAAGTAGAAACAAAGGGAAAACTGTAATAAATGTCACATGCTCAATAATATTGGAGGTTTATAGAATGATAAGTTTTAACAATATGAATAAACCAGTTGGGGGAAATGTAATATTTGGAATATTTCAAACTATATATTTGAAACACAATTAAAAAGAGAAAAGACAAATTAAGATATTTTAAGAACTAATCGGATTGGGTAAAATGAGAAAGGATTAAGATGCGCTTTATAAATATATATTTGAATAAGTGGAAATTTATTGTTAAGATGTTTTGAGAAATATATTTAATGATTGAAATTGAATGTAAAACTGAATGAAATTGAAATGATAAAAATGATTTAAATGTTATACTTGCAAGAAGTAAAGCAGAAAAAATATATTGGTAAAAGTAAAAAAGATAAGAGATTAGAAAATTGAGTAAAGATTTGAAGGAAAAAAGAGAACAAGATGAAATATATTGTTAATAATTAAAAAGATAAGGGATCGAGGCTGCCTGAACTCCACAATGGAAAACATTAAATTGAAAATGAATACAGCAATAGAGAGAAACGAAGGAATTGGAAGCGAGGAGGAAGGAGAGAGAGGGACAGAAGAGTAGGGAGGAAGGAAAGGAAGGGAAAGCAGAGTAGGAGAGAAGGTTAAGATGGGGGAAGAAAGGAGGAGAAGGAGAAGGGAAGGGGAAGTAGAGAAGAGAAGAAGAAGGTGGGGAAAGAAAGTTGGAAGGAGAAGAGGGAGAGGCTAGGTTTGAGGAGAAAGATTGCTGTACAATAAAAAAAAGATGAAGTGGAAGAAAGGCAGCTCTGAACAAACATAAATATATTAAGAAAAAGAATGAATTGTTTAAGAATAAAAGAGGACAAATATGTACAAATAGTAAAGTTAGAATTTAGGGATAAATGAAGGTGTTTATGTATGCAAGTATAGAAATACTGAGGTATATTCAAAAAAAAAGGAAAGAGGGGAAGATGATATTGACAAAAATTGTAATTGAGTAAAATGTATTTGAATTTGACTAATTGTATAAGATAAGGAATGACCAACACTGTTCAAAAAAAAAAAAGAAAGATGTGGGTGAAGGTGGGAGAGGAGAAAAGAAAAACAAACAAACCAATAAAACTTGTTTTTTTTAAAAAATCAGGCCAGACAGCATGCATTGAAATACAGTTTCAAGTCTGGTAAACCCAAACCCCCTCTTTCCTTAGCATCTTGCAATGGCTTGTGTCTAATTCTTGGGGTTTTTTCCTTGCTGTATAAACTTGGAAATATCCTTCTGCCATTGTTTAAATGGATTACCGGTTGTGAATATTGTAATGTCTGGAATAAAAAGAGCATCTTTGGTAAAATATTCATCTTAATTACAGAAATTCTACCCAATAGTGATAGGTGCAGTTTGTCCCATCTTTGTAGGTCCTGTTTAATATCCCTCCAAAAAGGCACATACTTAGGTGAAATAGAGATTATTTTGACAATATAAATATTTTATATTTGTATTTGTCAACATAATCCCTATTTATTTCACCTTTTTGTTGACCCTAAAACCCAACTTGTTGAGCCAGGTACCACCTGTTCTATACTTGTGCATTTGGTTTTTCTTGCTTATGTGTAGGACCTTACTTTTGTCACCACTGAATTGCAATTTATTGAATAGGGCCCAGCATTCAAGTTTGTCAAGATCCTTGAGTTTGTCTTCCAAAGTATTAACTATTCTCCCTAGGCTGGTGTTGTCTGTAAACTTGATGAGTTCCCCTTCTATTCCCTCATCTCAGGGTGGATTTGATTTAAATCACTAGTAAAAAGGCTCTTTTATGAAAATGTTCTAGGCCCAACAGAACCTTGAAGTACAACACTGCATGCTTCTTTCCATGTAGCTCAGGGGTCCCGAACACAGGTGGCAGGCAAGTGCGCAAGGCTGCATTTATACCAGTGGCACACACGCATGAAACCTTCCCTCCTCACCCTCCTCCACAGAGCCAGAAAGGCTGAAGTAGATGTAGTGCCATTGAGTACAGTTGGTCAGCCAATTGTGAATCGATCTGGTGGTTGTACTGTGTGTCCCATATTGTTCTATCTTACCAAGAAGTAGCCGCTGCTCTACTTTGTCAAATAACTTACTGAAGCCTAGGTAAACTGTCCATAGCATTTCTCTGATCCACTTATTTAGTCATTTACTTTTCTGCTTTAATTACCTTCTTAATGCATTAAATCACTAAATCAGGAATTCTTGGTGTAAATATTGCAAGCAAATTAAGGAGTTTGCATTTCATTTGTGGAGGGTGGCATGTAAAGCATTCCACTGGACAAGCTTGCTGCCAATTCATTTGAAGATGGGAAAATGAAAATGTTCCACTTTTGCCTGAGCAAGTGGGAAAAAAGTTGCTGCAGTAGCAGCTGTTTCTGCCCCATAGAAAAACCTGCTGGATCAAGTGCAATGTGGACAAGCTGCCAGTGTGTTTCAGTGAATCCCTGTTGCAGAGAAAATGAGAAAAAAGCAAAGACACACATTGGTGAACTGAAAGAAATAGGGGCTTTAAGGCAGTAGTCCCCAGTCCTATCCTGATGTGGCTGCTGGGGATATTTGCTGAAAAAGCTTTCAAAAATGAAAGACCAGGGAGGGGTGGGTGGGAGAGAAGTTATTTTCTTTGTAAAGGAGGAGTCTGATGGTGCACATCCCCCCCCCCTTCCATCCCAGGTTTTCCTTAAACCCATATTCTGGGCAGAGAGGACCACTGGTTTGAAAGAGGGTTAAAAGAGGCCATCTATGTTAAAATTGAACAGCCCTCTCTCATCAGAGGGGGAGGAATATGACACTATCACTTGTTTACAACATAGTCCTTTCAGTAGTTCCAAGAAGGTTCCATACCCATTGCACTCTGATTCAGGTGACCCTGAGGGCATAATAAACTCCCAAGGTTCCTTAATGACTCTTGGAGACCTAATGTCTGACTTTCAAAGTGCTAACACTAGATGATTGCCAGGAATATAAACCCTTCCATTCCCCACCATTCAGTCAGAACTGAAAATGCTTCTTGAATGAGAAGCAAAACGTCTTAAACAGAAAAAACAAAGAAAAAACCCAGTGGCCTTTTGAAAAATTATCTTTGGGACAACCATGACCTGGATGACTGAGAATCTCCATAGACAAACAGATTTCTGTCATATCTGTCTGTCTATCCATCTTCTCTCTCGCTCTCTGTCTCTCATGTACAATAATACGGTATATCAAGGAAGCAGCTACTTAGTTGATACTGCTTATGTAGTAATTCATCATGAGAACCCATCATCACAAGACAACCTGGAGTTCCTTTTCTTTGAGTAGTTGCATAATAATGACTGCCTCTCAGTCTAGGTGTGATTTGCATTTTTTTTTCTGTTGTTGGGGCTTTTGCCTTTTATGGTACATCTGTCAAAAGTTTAAAATGTTGATGTGTTACAGCAGTGCTCATTTTAGACAGGACAGAAGTACAAATGAGACAGTCATAATGCTTTAGTCAGCCATCAGTAAATGATTTCTACTTTTAAAGTAATATTAAAACATGCTGGATACTCCTTTGGGTGTAACGGTTTCAAAAGTGCTTGCTTGCTAACTCATTTCATCACTGCACTGTTCTGTTAGCTGTAAGCCTTTGGGTGGGTAGCCTGTTTCCTGTATTTGAAACCACAAAGGGAGAGAGAGAATGTCTTAGTCAGATATGAAATGCTAAAACAAGGGAGGTTGAATTCTTTTACCCAAATGAGAAGTATGAGAAGTGTGTTTTGCTCAAATAGAATTTAAGCTTGAGGCTGCAATACAAAGTGAAGTAAAATGCTGCTATAGTCAGCAGTGTATAGAAACATGGAAGATCTAATGTGAAGTTCTGATCAGCTCCCTTGATTTCTTGTCCCTCACCATCTATGGGTTAGAAGGTAAATTGCTGTTATGATTGCCAGCTTCCATATGCTAGTTCCTTTTTCCTCAGTCCCATAATTGTGTATCCTGAACTTACAGCTAAACTGAGAGGAAACAAAATTCCTGAGTTTCTAAGTGTGTTAGTCTGAAAACAGATATTAAAATTAACGAACCCAAAAAATAGAATTTCATACACGGAGATTAAAGTGAGGATTAGATGGAATACAGAAAGAAAGAAAAATTGTAGATCATTTATAACTTTGCAGGTTCCAATCGGATTGGGTCCTGCAACATTATCCTGGGACACATATTTTCATTCATTTATAATTTTGTGGAATCTAAATATAGTACTTCTAAACCATGGGGTGATTTTACTGAGCCACAGTTAATATTTTTTAAAAGCCCACCAGTCATAGACAAAGAGCCAAGTTACATGCATGCCTAAGCTGTTCTACTTCCTGAGTTTGAGAGGGGGATCTTTGAGAAAACATAGAAGGATATAGAAAAAAAAGATAACATAGTAGCTAACAAATCAAGCAAGAGAAAGGTAAAAGGGGACATAGAACCACCAAGAGCAGGGGTGTCAAACTCAATTTTATTGAGAGCCACATCAACATTTTGGTTGCCCTCAAAGGGCCAGTTGCATGTAAGACTATGATGACTCACAGTGGCCAGGTGGACATGGCTGGTTGGGGTGGCTGGATGGTCACAGCCGGGTTGGCGCAACTAGGTGGGCATGGCTGGGTGGGCGTGGCTGGCTCGATGCCGCTCACTGGGCACAGGTGACTCAGGATGGCTGTGTCAGGACGGAACAAGTCATTCTGGCTAACTCAACATGGGGACAGTTCAGTACCTCACAAGCTCCTCGCCTCCCCAAACTGCTGGCAGCCAAGCGCACACACACACACACACACACACACACACTGCATTCTACGTTTGGGGATTTTATCCACAGAGAAAGGAGAGAGCCTTCTCCCCAAGCCCAGGCATGTTGCAAGCTCAGATGTGGATAAAAGTCTCCAAGCTTGGAATGGTGTCTCTCTCTCTCTCTCTCTCTCTCTCTCTCTCTCTCTCTCTCTCTCTCTCTCTCTCTCTCTCTCACTCTCTCTCTCTCTCTCTCTCTGTGTGTGTGTGTGTGTGTGTGTGTGTGTGTGTGTGTGTGTGCATGCATGCGTGTGCACAGCATGCCAAAGAAGATGTTCCCCTCCCAATCACAGACATTGTTGACGTTTCCCTGTTTGGTGCCCCCTCCCAGCATAACAGGAGGCAGAGAATACTGCTGCTTTGTGTGTAAGTGTGGAGGAGAAAGTTTGCAGGAAACAATTTCTACTGAGTCCAACTTCTACCTTGACAGATCTCTGGAGAGCAAGAGGAGGCGGCAGGGGAGCAACGCTCCCTGGTCTTGCATGAGGGAGGCTGGCCCTTCTTGAAAGGGAATCCCTGTTTTCAATTGTGTATGGTAAGGATGCTATCTTGTTGAGGCAGCCTTTCCTCATGCAGCTCGGCCACCAGCCCCTCCTCCTCTCCAGAGATCTGTCAAGGCAGAAATTAGACTTGGAGGAAACGCCTTCCTGCAAACTTTCTCCTCCATGCAGCAGTGGTATCCTCTGCCTCCTGGAGGGGGGGGCAGCCAAGGCTGGGAGGGGGGACCCAGAGGTCTCCAATTGAGGAAGGTGAGACCAGAGTGAGTCTCAAAGCCTCATCCACTAGAGAAGCCTCGCTGTCCCTCTTAGGCCATTGCGGAGGATTCCTGGATGGCAGCGTAGGCTGCCCAAAGCCCTGGGCAGCAGAAGGCCAGTGCCCAGCCTGGCCCTTGAGCTCTGGAGACACTGGGACATCGCAGCCCAGCCAAGTCCAGCCCTGCTTCCCTGAGGCACCTGGCTACATTTACCTCCTCCTCAAGGCTGCTGCTGTGCTCACTCTCTTTGGCCAGGTTGCTCATGGTGGATGCAGAAGTGTGTGAGTCAGAGAAAGACCCACTCTCTGTCCATGCACAGAGACAAGGCTTTGTAAGCAAAGCATCCTCAGCGATAGGATGGGAGACCACCAGGAGAGGCCAGGAGTTGGGGGCAAGGGGATGGCGAAAGGGCAGCAGGACTCCTGGTGGCCAAGTGCTAAGGCAGGACTTCCCTCAGACCCTCCCTTCCTCTCATTCCAATCTCCTCCCTCCCTCCCTTTTCTTTCCTGCCTCCCTCCTTCTCATTCCGATCCCCTTCCCTCCCTTCTTCCCTCCCTCTCTCAGTGCCCAGGAAGGGACGAGGGGAAGGGGAGAGAGTGGCAGCAGTGGCTGTGGCTTTACTGGGTGGGGAGGCAGGGGGTGTCCCAGTGAAAGGTAAGTGCTTGCAGGTGGCAAGTGTGCGCTTCTGCTTGGGCTCTACTACACCCTGATGCACAACAATTTTGTGGCAGCCCCTGGGCCGGACACAGTCAGCCTTAGAACTGGTTCATGGGGCTGCCCTGGAG
Source organism: Pituophis catenifer annectens (assembly GCF_029215685.1). Classification (NCBI taxonomy): domain Eukaryota; kingdom Metazoa; phylum Chordata; class Lepidosauria; order Squamata; family Colubridae; genus Pituophis; species Pituophis catenifer. Next base: position 100,154,838 of record NW_027256883.1, on the reverse strand, counting down.
ACAAGTGGCCAGTCCCCGCCGTCTCGGCCCCAAGCCCTGCTGGGTACTCCGCCTGGCCAAGTGCATAGGAGGCAGCGAGCGCATGGGGACTAGTGTCCCCGATGACTGTGTTGTTCTGCAGGCTACTGTGTTCTGAGTGCTTCCCTTTCAATGGGGTGCTGCCTCCTGTGTGCGCACTCAAGGAGAGTGCCAGGCTGTGGTGGGCAGGGACCGGCCCCTCAATGTCTCCTGGGCGGCCCTGTGGGCCAGATCTAACCACGTTGTGGGCTGGATCTGGCCTGCATAGACCTAAATTTGATATGTCTGACCAAGAGAGTTTTATACTCCACTTTGGCTGCTATTCTACGTCACATGCTACACAAAGACTTAATGTTTTTGCATTTCTGGTTTAAGGAGATTATCTTAGCCTTTATTCTGTGTTTATAACTTTTTTAAAAAAATAAAGAGTGATAATTTGCATTTTCTTTTTGTTTGCTTTGGCATTGTAAACATGTTCTGCTTATAGAAATCATCATGTATTAGTGGATTCTTGCACTGGACAGAGGTTGGACTAGATGAGTTTCACAGATTCTCCACAGTACCTTTTAATATTTGTATGATTATATGAATTGTGGTTAGTGTAAGGATTTGAACTGCATGGTGCTTACAATGCTATTTGCAATCCTGATAAGGCATTGTTCTGTATGGCAGATGTATTCAGTCAAACAGACTCATAGCTTGTAGCTGCTTTTGTGATCTATCTAGCTCTATGCACTAATCTCTGTAAGCAGCTATCTTTCAGATCTGTGCAAAGATTGCTGTCAACAGCAGTGACATTGAAACTGCAGCTTGCATGCCTGACTGTGAACTCCAATCTGTCCAATGCCCATTTCAAATACAATATGCATCCCAATATCTTACTGTACTATATATGCTAATGCTTACGTTCTGGAAGGCTGAAAAAGTTTTTATTCTTTCTAAGTAAGTTTTGTAAGATACAGATGATAGAAAATATGAAGTTCCTCCTTTGTGTTGAATTGACTACACCAAAAGATGTCGATATATGAGCCATGAAAAAGTTTGTGGTTTAAAAACAATCTTCAAAGTGTCTAAAACAGACAATCCTACAATTCATACTTAGCTTTTTATTTTGTATTCAGAATATTTGCCTTTACAAGTTCTTTAGGTTCTTTAAGTGCTACAGTATTCTAGTGATATTCAGGTTTGCCAGATCATAACGATACAGTAAGTAATGCCATGTTGGAGGCTTGTTTAAAATTTCACAGGTTTGGAAAAGAGTTTTCATGTTTGATCATTAATTGGAAATGAGTAGCTTTTATGTTCTCTATGAGCTAAAGATGGGATTGTGAAGAATATATTGTAGCCAGAGCAAAAGAGAAAGTTGAGTCTGCCAGGGATGGTAAGCTGAATTCAGAAACTCCAAGGTCACATTTGCAAACCGGTAGGGAAGGTAAGTGTATCCCACCTCTGAGCAGTATATAAGTGTAAATGCTATTGCTATTATAAATGTTAGCAATAATATGTTTAGAGACTGTTCAAGTAATGATTTCACTTTTAACAGCAGTAGCTTCTTCTGCAGGCGTTGAAAGAATATTCTCTTCCTTTGGACTCATTCATTCTAAATTGAGAAATCATTTGGGACCCGATAAAGCAGGAAAGCTTGTTTTTCTTTTCCAGATTATGAATAAAGAAGAAGATGAAGATGACGAGTGAGCTACAGAGGACAGTATTTAAGTTTTTCATGTGTAGGCTGGGCTGACAGTCCAAGTTTCTTAAAATATATATATATATATTAGCCAAATTAGTTAACAAACATGGATGTTTGTTTAAGCAAATAACATATGCTGTAATGTTATTGTTTCAGTTGAATAAATCTATTTAAATTGTTATTATTAAGGTGATGATTATTTTTCTCCTTCCTAAGTACAACAGAAAAGTTGTCCAAATATGAATGATTAACCTATTAAACGGGATAAAAAAACTAATATGAAAAGTTGTTATTCTAAAAATCTTCATCTACTTGCATATTAAAGTTATACCAGCAAGAATTAGTCTTTATGTAGAAAACTGTGATTTAAATCAAGCCTTACTGACTAGTGATTTAAATCGTGATTTAAATCAAATCCACCCTGATTAAAATCAACATAAACTTTTTTTTTTGAAAAGTTTTTTTTATTTTTTAAAACATAAAACATAAAATACATCTTTTTAGAGCAAGGATTTGATCCGGTATAAAGTAAATACAATTACTCACATTCCCTCAACCAATTTTGTTCCAAATTTTATCCATTTACCTCTTTAAAAAAAAATTAAAAAAGAAAAAAAAAATCTTATTCTAAACATTTAGATTTTATTTTTATTTTTATTTTTTTTATTAAAAAGTTTTACAAAGAAGATTTCCCCCCCCCCAATATTCCCCCCACCCTTTTCCCCTCCCCATCACCCCCCTTCCCCCCTTCCCATCCCACCCCGCCTCCCCAGACTTCCCAGAGCAAAATACAGGGTATTTCAATTAACAATCATAAGCTAAATTAACCTAACTATTCTTAAACTACCAAATCCCCCCCTGAAACCTTAACTCCACTATAGATAACATAATACTTCTAAAATTTAACATTCATTCATAAGCTATTTGATATTTTCTTGTCTGATACTTATTTTGAACATAATCAATCCATCTTCTCCATTCCGATATATATATCTTTCTTGTGTATAGTCCTTCAAATACGCTGAAATTTTCGCCATTTCCGCTAAATTCGCTACTTTCAATGTCCATTCTTCAATAGTAGGCAAAGAGTCCTTCTTCCAGTATTGCGCTACCAACAGCCTAGCTGCTGATATTAAGTTTAAAATCAGTTTAGTCTCTAATGCTGTACAATCCGTAGTTATACCCAATAAAAACAATTGAGGAGTAAATTTCAACCTTTTTTTTTAGATTTTAAACATTCTACTATGTCACCCTAAATTCTGAACATTTATTTCCAAATAGACATCATTCCAAATCTTTGTCATTTTAACAATCAATATTTCATATATATTCCTCATTTCTAAGACCCATTACATCGAGTCTATATTGTACCTCTTTTAAATGGCAACTAGTATCCATAATCTTGACAAAGAATATTTTCCTCCTCTCTTAATTGTTTCTAAATCAATCAACCTTTCCATCTAAAATTTGTCACTCCCAAAATACTTTATTTTAAAGTCTAATATTTAACTGATTCATAATTTAAATAGCTATTTCCCAACAGTGTTTTCCGCCACTTCTATCTCTATTTATTTAACTGGTTCACAGTTTGGCTTAACTATTCTCCAGTATTGTCTCCTCCACTTCCTCCTGAGTTTATTTTTTGGCTGGTTTGCATCTTAATCAGTTGCTTTCCAGCGATGCTTTCCTCCACTCCTAACCTTACTTATTTAAGCTGGTTCACAGTATAATTTAACTGCATACCAACGTTATCTCCTTCAATCCTCCTAAATCTATTATGAAACTGGTTCGCAACTCAAATAGTTGCTTCCCAGCAATGCTTTCCTCCACTCCAACCTCTATTTTTAACTGGTTCACAACTGTCTTTCAGTTGCTCTCCAGGTATATTTTCCTCCACTCCTAACTTTTTATTTTTTGGCTAGTTCACAGTTTTGCTTTAACTGTTACCTAGCATATGCTTTCCTCCACTCCTAACTCTAATGGCTGGTTCACAGCTTTACTTTGGCTGTTTTCCAGCCTGTGCTTTCATCCACTCCTAACTCTTATTTTTATTTTTAACTGGTTCCCAGTTTTGCCATAACTGTTCTCCAGTATGCTTTCCTCCACTCCTATCTTATTTGTAAGACTAGATCACAGCTTTACTTTCACTGTTCTCCACAATCACGCTTCCCTCCACTCCTAATTTCATTTGTTTAACTAATTCATAACATTTTATTTTAATTATTGTCCAGCTTTATGTTTTCCTCCATTTCTACATCTCTTATTCAATTATTTAACTTTAAATTAATTCACAATATATTACTCATATTCATTTTTAAATCCATTCTCCTCCATATCTTTAACTGATTTAAAATAAAAAATTATATCGACAAATCATACGTGGTTTTGGGGTGCGATGCCATCTGTACGCTGATGACACTTAGCTGTACATTTCCACCCCAGACCACCCCAATGATGCCCTCGAAGTGATGTCCCAGTGTCTGGAGGCCGTGCGGGTCTGGATGGGGAGGAACAGGCTTCGGCTCAACCCTTCCAAGACCGAGTGGCTGTGGATGCCGGCGTCCCGGTATAGCCAGCTGGTGCCATCGCAGGCTATTGGGGGCGAGTCACTGACCCCCACAGAGGGGGCTCGCAACTTGGGCGTCCTCCTGGACACACGGCTGTCTTTAGAAGAGCATATGACGGCCGTGGCCAGGGGGGCTTTTTATCAGGTTCGCCTGATATGCCAGTTGCGCCCCTTTCTGGATCGGGACTCCTTGTGCACAGTCACTCATGCCTTGGTTACGTCACGCCTGGACTACTGTAACGCTCTCTACATGGGGCTCCCCCTGAGGAGCACCCGGAGGCTCCAGCTGGTGCAGAATGCGGCCACGCGGGTGATTATGGGAGCGACGTGGCGCTCCCACGTAACACCTCTCCTGCGCGAGCTGCATTGGCTCCCGGTGGTCTTCTGGGTGCGCTTTAAGGTGTTGGTTCTCATCTTTAAAGCGCTCCATGGCTTAGGGCCAGGGTATTTGCGAGACCGCCTGCTGCTACCGATAACCTCCCACCGGCCAATACGCTCTCACAGACAGGGCCCCCTCGGGGTGCCATCGGTCAGGCAATGTTGGCTGGCGGCACCCAGGGGGCAAGCCTTCTCTGTGGGGGCACCCGCCCTGTGGAATGAGCTGCCTCCTGGAATACGATTGATCCCGGACCTCCGGACCTTCCGTAAAGCCCTGAAGACATTTTTATTTCATCAAGCCGGCCTAGCCTAAATGGTTTTTAATTGGGATTTTAAATTTTATGGATTTGGGGTTTTAAATTGGGTAGCCAATGATTTAATTCTTTTAATTATCTTAACTTTTGCATTAGTATGTTTTTTAATTTTGGCTGTTCACCGCCCTGAGTCCCTTCTGGGAGAAGGGCGGTATACAAATTAAATTAATAAATAAATAAATAAAATAAATAAATATCTTAGCTCCTATTCTCTCCTAGGCTTTCTCCTATGCCATATTTATTTCCAGTGAATATCAACATTTTAAATCACTTTAAAATCAATTTTCTATAATTATTAAATCTGTAATTAATTCTTCTTAATATCCAGCACCTTAGAGAACATCATCTTCTAAATTATTAGATCTGTAAATAGAGCTTAAAAATTCCAAGTTTAAAAAGGTATTAAAACATCCAAAAATCATAATTTTCAATCATTTCTACACTCATTTTTTCCTAGTCAAATTGTTGTATATTCATAAAATCAACTTAGATAAAAATAATAGTGAAAAAAAGAGAGAGAATAGTAACAATAATAATAGTTAAAATAAAAAGAAAAGAAAAAAACAAGAATAAAAATAGGAAAGAGAATAGAAATATAACAAAAGAAATTGAAAAGAGAATTAGAAAAAATAGAGAGGGGAAAAGGGACAAAAGAAAAAAGAAAGAAGTAAGAAAAAAAAATTGAGAGAGAGCCCAGAGAAGAATGAAGGTATCTCCTAAAATTATTCAAAGATCAAATTCCCAGACACCATTACATCCATTTAATTCAAACTATGGTATTCTGTTATCTTGTTACTTTATATTCCATTTTTTTCCTTTTCCAATCTATCTGAGTATATTTATTTTCCATTTCAATGTCCTCAAAGTTATAAGTTCTATAAAGTTAATTCTGAATTGACTATTCCATATATGGTATCATCATGTTCTTCTTTTGTTGCCATGCCCTTTTTCTCTTGTTGTCACGCTTAATAAATCAGTTTTCATTATTCCATTTAGTTTCTTCTTTCTGATCTTCAATATCCTCCAATAAACAGATTATATGTCCAATTATATGTCCAAAGTCAAGCCTCTTGAAATTTTTCTCAAAATAATCCACTTTAAGTAACAGGGAACAAAGTTTCTCTTTCAAGTAACAAGCAGTCTGGAGTTTACACTTTCACTTTTCAGCTGGCGGCCATCTTTTCCATCTCCGTTTGTCTTTTATCTTTACTTTTAAAAGCATATTTGTTTCCTCTTCTCCTTCCTCTCTCTCAAACGTAATCCAATCTCGTTTATCCACAAAAAATAAAAAAAGAAGACCAAATCTGTAATAAAATCATTTCCAAAAAGTCTATAATTAATGCTATCTATCAACAGGTCTTTTCTCCACCATTCATTTGAGTCTTTTTGCCCCGATGTTTCTCAGCCGCTGTTAAGGCTGGGGCACACTTTTTATAAATCCAGCATTTACGGGCAGTTCCCGCCTGGGCAGAAGTCGACTCACCCGGCTTTCAAACTCCCTGCTCCGCTCTCCGCTTCTTACTTCTCCTCCTCTCCTCCAGCACGATCTTTGTTCCTGGTTGCTGCAGTTTTGGGACAGCCGCTATGGCTGTCGTTCCACTGCCGCCGGCGTGAAGGGAAAAACTCCAGCCCCGAGGAACCTGCCCATTCCTATCGGCCGCCCAAGGGGTCCCTTCTTGTCTCCCTGTCCCTTCAAGACAGGGGAGGTCCGAAGACCTGTCGGCAGCAGCTTGGCAGACAAGGTTTTGGCAGAGCTCTGCGGAGCTCGCCATTTCCCCGTCTGTATCCCCGCGGCGCCAACCAGAAGTCCAAAATCAAGATTAACTTTAACATTTATCATAGCATAAATAACCGTGCCATCCAACCTTAAATCATAGCCCTCTAAATAGAGTAGCTTCTTATTCTGAAAGTTCACCCACTCTTTTAACCAGGCTAGACAGCATGCATTGAAATACAATGTCAAGTGTGCTTCCTTCAAAGTCCAGGAAAGAATGACCCAAACTCCATTGTTTATATAGAAAGGTACTTTTATTAGAAAATGAAGTGAACGCAACCAAAGGAAAGCAGAATCTAAGGCAATAAGCGCGAAAATTGCATATAGAAAGCATCCCCTCCCACTGTCCACTGTAAATCCTCCAATCCAAAGGTCTCCTGGGGGTCAGGTAGAAGCACACATCTGGCAGCGTCATCAATCAGGAATGCCACGACCGTTGACCCGACAGCAGCTTCAAAGATACAGTCCGGTGGCTTAACTATCGCTTTCGATTTCTCCAGATTCCTCCAGCACGCTTCCCCCCCCATGCTACCTAGCTCTCTCCCCTCCCGTTACTATGGCAGCCAAAGCAGTAAAGGTGGAGGCTGACATACAATTTCAAATCTGGTAAACCCAAGCCCCTGTTTCCTTAGCATCTTGCAATGGCTTGTATCTAATTCTTGGTTTTTTTTTTCCCTTGCTGTATAAACTTGGAAATATCCTTCTGCCATTGTTTAAATGGATTATCAGTTGTGAGTATTGGTAATGTCTGAAATTTAAAAAAAATCATCTTTGGTAAAATGTTCATCTGAATTACTGAAATTCTACCCAATAGTGATAAATGCAGTTTGTCCCATCTTTTGTAAGTCCTTTTTAATATTCCTCCAAAGAAGCACATAATTATTTTCAAACAATTTTATATTTGTATTTGTCAATATAACCCCTAAGTATTTCACCTTTTTCTCAACCTTAATTAAAACCTGACTTTTTAGTCAATATATCACTGTCCTGAGATGACATATTCTTGATCAACATTGTTGTTTTCTGTTTGTTTCTTTTAAAGCTTGCTAAAGCCCCAAACTCATTTAATTTCCTCATCAAATGTCCTATATTATTTTTTGGGTCTTATAATATATAATATATTTGGTTATAGAATAATAACCAAATCATCAGCAAATGTCCTCAATTTATAAACTTCTTTCTTGATACTTATAACCCTTATTTTATCATCTTGCATCCTTGTCTTGTACCCTTTTGAATTTCACATGAATTAGTTAAATCACCATTAATGACAATTTTTGTTTTCTGTGATGTGTAAACTGTTTTGACTCCTAAAATTCTATCCAAAGTCCACTTCTTCCAGCACTTCAAACATAAAAACCCAATTTAAATTGTCAGAGGCCTTCTCTGCATCTAAAAATATTAAGGCTGCTTGTTTCTCATGATATTGTAAACATTCAATAATATTCAAAACAGTCCTCACATTATCTCTTAGCTGTCTTTTTTACAGGAAGCCTGGTTGATCTTCATGCATATATGAGTATAGAATTTTCTGTAGTCTTTCTGGCAAAATTGCAGCAAAGCGTTTATAATCATTATTTAATAATGAAATTGGTCTGTAATTCTTTGCCTTTGTAACATCTTGACCCTCTTTTGGTAACAACACAATATTGGCTTCTTTCCATGTCTGTGGTATCTTTCCCCCCTGTAATATATCATTCATTGTATGTATACTTCAGTGGTTGAAGAAGTTCGTTCTCAAAAAACTTAAAATATTGGCTTGTAAGGCCATCTGGGCCTGGGGCTTTACCTGATTTCATTTTTTAAAATGGCTTTTGATATCTCAAAGGCAGTTATTGGATCATTCATAAGTTTTCTCTGACTTTGTGATAATTAAGGCAGCTGTTGTTTTAAAAGATATTCATCTATTTTTGACATATTTAACTCCTGTTTTTTATACAGATTTCAAAAGAAGTTATGAAAGGACTTCTTGATAAGTTCATTGTCTGTTATTACATTACCGCCTTCACAAATTTTCTCAATCATTGTCTTTTCTCTTTCCTTTCTTAATTTATAAGCCAGCCATGTTCCTGGTTTATTTGCAAACTCAAAGTGTCTTTGTTTTGCATACTTCAATTTTGCTTCTATTTCCTGTACTGTTAACATAAGACAGTTGTTGCTGAAACAATTTAATTTGATGTAAAGTTTTAGGATCCGTAGGTGTCTTTTGCAATTCAATTTGTTTGTCTGATTTCATCCAGTATCCTTTACATCTCTTCCTGAGATTTTTTTCTTCTCTAAACAATTGTACTGTATAAAATAGCCCCTCATAACAGCTTTACGAGCATCCCATACAGTCGTTAAACTTGTCGCTTTACCTAAATTATTATCAAAGTATTCATGTAGTTTCTTTTTACAGTCTTTTACAATCTTTTCCTTTTGCAGAATAGATTCATTTAATCTCCATCTAAAACTTGAACTCTTTCATCTAAGGACCAAAAGCACTGGGTTATGATCAGAAAAAGATTTAGGTAAAATATCCAGTTTCAAAATTTTGTTTGTGAGATTTTTATTTATTTTTTTTTTTTTGAAAAAAGTTTTTTATTTTTATTTCTTATACACATATTGTAAATGTACATTCTCTTATCCATGACTGATCATATATATATATATACATATTTTTTCTATCGATAGCATAAAAATAAGACATTTTAATTACATTTGGGGTTGCTCTTCTACTCTCTTTTCCCTCTTTTCACAACAAACTTTCTTCTCCTCCTCCTTTCTTTCCCCTCCCTCCCTCCCTCCTCCCCTCTTCTACTTTCTTCCACCTCCTCTCCTCTCCTCCCCTACTTCTCCTTCCTCTCCCCCACTCCTCCCCTCTTTTCCCCCTGTTTGCGAGATTTTTAGAAGTCCATATTATGTCAATCTTTTAAAAAGATTGATATCTTTCTGAAAAAAGGGGTATATTTACTAGTATAACAATTTTTATATCTCCATGAATCTATTAGTACTAAATTGTCCATCATCTCAAAGTCTTTGGTAGTTTAACCTGGGATGGTTTAATTCCCTTGTAAGATGTTCTATCCAAAGCTGGTATAGTCACTCTATTCCAATCCACCAACATAAACCAGTTTGTATATAAAAAAGCCAATAGCTGATCTATTAAGAATTTTAAAAATATGCTTTTATTATCATTTGCCTATACATGCCAACCACTATTGATTTTATTCCATTAAGTTCAATTTCCACTGCTACAAATCTACCGTATTCATCTGTTTATAAGTAGCTTAGGTTTAAATTGAGGTTTTTTATATAAGACAACTCCATTAATCTTTTTTAAACCAGCAGATATAAATTCCTCCCCTAATCGCTTATTAATTATTTCTTTTTTAAAAAAATTTTTTTATTGAAATTTATTATAATACAATACAGTACAATCAGTCAGACAGTGTTATTTTTCTACACAGGTTAGATTGGTTCTTCTTTTACTTTTCATCGTAATATAATGTAATTTACATATGCATCTTAAGATTTATATTAACGTTTACCTATTCTTTATTCTATTATCTTTTTTTTTAATTGAAAAAGTTTTTCAAATACAAATTTTTCCCCCTCCCCCCCGCTCCCTAACCCCCCCTCCCTCTCCCCTCCCCCCATGGCTTCTACAAGATGAAATCCAAATTAATATCACATTATATAATACTTTACCACCCTTTTACACCACCCCCATGTGCTTAGCATTTCTTTCTAACATTATTATTATGTCCCCCGTATACTATACATTTCAAAACAGCATTCGGCTATAAAACTATATAATAGATCCTAATTTGGCATTTATTCTGCTCACAATCTACCCATTTCCTCCACCCCTATACATATATCTCTTAATTCAAATCTTTTAAGTATATTAATATCTAAACATAACATCCCTTTTCCTAAACTAAGCAATCAGTAACGTTACCTATCACCTTATACCATATCAATTTTATTTCACCCACTTTCCTACAGGTCTACCATACATAATATATTTAATATCTTTATTCTTCTGCCCATATCACTAAAAGATATTTCCATATATAAGTAAAACCCTCATGACTTTAAATTTGCATTCCATATAGTATCTTCTGTAATGTCTTTCAACTAGATTGTTAATTCCATCGACCATGTTAGGGTAACATCAAGTCCTGCTTCCAACAGTATTTTCAGTATTTTCAATTACCATCTGCCCCCATCATTAATAAGTATTTCTGTATATATATATAAAAAAACCCCGAGTGACTTTATATTTATATTCCATATGGTATCTTCTGTGATGTCTTTTGTCTAGATTATTAATTCCGACAATCACGTTAGGGTAACAGCCAGATCATCTGCATACCCCAATTCCATAGTTCTTTTGCCTTATAGCTCAACATATACGTAATCCATTTTTCAGAGAGTCCAAAATAGAAAGTTCCAATCCGCTCAATCACAGGCCATCTTCCACATCCTAAAAACACCAGCACTGCAGAGATCTGTTATTCTTCTCAAAATAGTATAAGTCTGTAATTTGTCTCAACTGTATTTTCATATATCATCCCGCTTATTTTATTTAATCGTCTCTTAAATAACTGGCATTAGTCTGTTGGCTAAAAAAATAATAATTGTAGTTTAAAATTGTTTAGTTTTGTAGAACCTGCTTCTTCTTTTCTTAACTTGTTGTGGTTTAGGTCTCCACCCTGGTTGCCTTTCTAGGACTTGTATGTCAGCTGATTGAATTACATGCTGGTCTTTAACTTGATAAGACATCAAATCGAGATCCAAAGCTGCCTCTCTATTTATAGGTAATCCAGCTATAGCCTCTGAAGGAGAATCCAAAAGCGGCTCATCCAAAAAGCCCTCTATAACTTGTCGTTTTTCCATTACCTCCATCTCCATCTGCTTGGCTTGAGTTTCAATCTTTTGTTCATTTTGCTTATCTTTATCCCCCTCCTGTATTCCTGACACTGATGACATACGTGGAGATGTTGGGCCCATTTTAAAAACCTTGTAGTAAAATTCTTCCGCTTTTTCAACAGTGTTTAATTGATATCTTTCTCCTTGATATCTCAATATTATACCAACTGGAGCATCCCACCTAAATGGGATGTTTTGTTTCTTTAGCTCAGTCACCAAAAATCCAAAGTCCTTTCTATCTTTTAACATCTTTAAAGCAGCTCTTTATATATACAAATCTTCATTCCATTCATTTCTAGCGTGGAGTTGAAAAACTTTTGCACAATATCATTTCTTATTCCTTTATCAGTAAAATAAATCACCACATCTCTAGGCAATTGTCTTTGCTTTGCCACCCAAGAATTTACTCTGTAGGCCTTATCAATCTTACAGAGTACTTATTCAACACTGACCTTTAAGATCACAGCCAGAACTTCAGCAGACATCTTTCTCAAGTCTCTGTTATTTTCCTGTATTCCTCTCATTCTGATCGCAAATTCCATGGATCTAAATTGCATCATTGTAACTTCATTTTCAATCCTTTGCTTTATATTATCTGCATTGTAAGTCTTGTGATCAGCTTCCTTCATTTTAGATTCTACTTCTGAGCTATTTTCTTGAATCATTGTCAAATCATTTTCAATTCTTTGTATTTTATTATCCAGATTATGAATCTTGTGATCAGCTTCCTTCATTTTAGACTCTATTTCTAAATTGATATCTTTATCCATCTTTAGAATTATTTCTGAGAAACTTTTCAAAGCTGTTACAATATATCGCTTCAGGTTATCATACTTTTGTTGAACCAACTCTTTAATTTCCTGTCTAAATTTTTCAAGATTCTGATTCATAATCTCATCATGTCTTGCCATCTCCTCCACAACAAATTCCTTTAAATCTTTCTGCATCTGCGAGCTCAAAAATTGCTCTTGTGATTTATAAATGGGGGAGCCCTCCCCCCACAGCTTGGTTGTCTGGCTTTGTCAGTTTTAACGCCATCCTGCCACACAAACAGACCCTTTTTAAAGCAAAAGTCTTCTCTCCACACAATATCAATATCAAGTCTCTAAGAAAGGAAGAAGCATAAAACAGAAATTTTTTTCCTTCTCTTGTAGCCAGCGCTATTGCTAGATACTTTGTAACATATTAAGCCATTCAAACGGAAAGACTTTCGCTTTCAGCTTTCTTCTCAAGCCTCAGCCAGCCGCCATTTTAAACTTCCCTCCCCCCCTTTTCACTCTTTCTTCATTCTTAAAATCAATCATAGGGTTGTTACAAATACTTGCGATTTAGAGTCCCAAATCCGGATTTCATCCTGCTTATTCAATCAATCTGTTAGTTTTTGCTGATTAGGTTGGTCACATCGTCTAGCTCTGCAAAGCGCAGAGTTCTCCCGCAGCCCGGAGCAGCGGCGAGCTGGATAGGGAGCCTCATCCTGTTTCCTCCCCAAGAGTAAAAAAAAAACTGGGGGGACTTCGCAGAGGGCTCTACCTGCTCTCACCTCACATTTCCTTAAGGAAACGGAGTTTTTCGAGCCGCCTCCCAGCTGTAAGGGCGGCTCTTTACGGGCAGCGGGGGTGGCGGTCCCAAAAGACTGTCTAGCGACGACGGAAGCCAAACCAGAAGCCCCTTTATTCTATTATCAATCCACCTGTACTAATCATCCCACATTGTATAATATTCTGAGTCTTCTTTCTCATTTAATTCTAACATTAATTTGTTCATTTCGGCACATTCTAGAACCTTCTGAATAATATGTTCCTCTAGTAGTGTGTCATTTCCTTTCCAATATTGGGCGTAAGCTATTCTTGCTGCAGTGAGTATATGTATGATTGGATATCTTTTTCCCCCTGATATTTCATCTTTAGCATTCCAGGAGGAATGTTTCAGGTATCAATTCGATTTTTTCATTGGTTGATTCTTCTAGCCAATTTTGAATTTTTCTCCAATATCTCATCGCTTCGGGACAGGACCACCACATGTGAAAGAAGGTACCTTGGTGACATCCACATTTCCAACATTTGGAGCTTACATTTGGATAGATTTTTGCTAATCTCGCGGGCGCTAGGTGCCATCTGTATAGCATTTTATATTGGTTTTCTTTGTATGTTGCCGCTTTTGTTAATTTACAGTTACTATTCCAAATCATCTCCCATTTGTCCAAATTCATATTATGTCCAATATTTTTGGCCCACGCTATCATTGGCTCTTTTACTACCTCTTCCGCTCTATCGAATTCTAATAAATAATTGTATAATCTAGATAGTACTTTTTTTTCTGGGCCTATTAGTAATTTGTCTAATCTGTTTGTTTCCATCTCAATGCCAAATTCTTCCTTATCTTTTTTGTACTTAGATTGAATCTGTAGGTATGGCCACCAGTCAATATGTGTTCCCTGTTCGCCTAGCGATTGATTACTTATAAGATTTCCTTGATTATCTAGAAGCTCTTTGTAACTAATCATTTTATTAATCTCTAATGTATTTGGGTATATCATGGCTTCCATCGTCGATAGCCAATTTGGGATTTTCATGTATTGTTTTCTTCTAATTTCCTCCCATACTTGTATTAATACTTCTCTTATCCTGTGCCTATGGAAATACGGTTTTGGTCTTTTTCTTTTTGTCCCACAAGAAGGCGTGCCACCCTTTTTGTAGATCGTGCCCTTCCAAAATTAGGATTCTTTTGTTTCTTAAATTAACCCATTCCCTTATCCATACTAGGATGGCCGCTTTATAATATACTTCCCACGCTGGGAGTCCGAAACCTCCCCTGCTTCTGTTGTCTTGTAATGATCGCAAATTAATTCTTGTTTTTTCCCCCAGCCCAAATGAATTTTCTAATAATTTTATTGATTTCTGTGAAATTTTTTTTGTCTAAAATGACGGGTATCGTTTGGAATAGGTATAGTAACTTGGGCAGGATATTCATCTTTATCGATGCTATCCTGCCCAAGAGTGATAATTGCACTTTCTCCCACTTTTCCAAATCCTGTTTTATTCTTTTAACCAGAGGCATGTAATTATCTTCTTTCAGAGCTGAGCATCTAGCTGATATCCATATCCCTAAATATTTAAATTTTTTTACTATTTGCAGGTCTAATTCCTTTTCTAATTCTTTCTTTTGCGTTTCTGTTAAATTTTTAACTAACAATTTAGTTTTCCCTTTATTCAATTTAAGTCCGGCTACCTCCCCATACCTTCCTATTTCCTCCAAAATTCTCGGGCCCGTTTCTAACAGTTCCTCTATGATGAGTACTACGTGGTCCGCAAAAGCCTGAGTCTTATACTCCTCTCCCCTAATCTTTAATCCTTTTATTTCGCCGTTTTTCCTAATTCTATTTAATAGTGTTTCTAATGTCAAGATGAATAGCAGAGGTGATAACGGGCATCTTTGTCTTACACCTTTCTTAATTTGAAATGAATTTGTCATATCCCCATTTATTATTATTCTTGCCCTTTGTAATTTATAAATTGTTTCTATCATTTTCTCAAACTTGTTTCCGAATTTCATATCTGTCATATAATGAGAGTTTGAAAATTTTGAAAGCACAAAATGATTTTCACCGATGGAAATACTGTTTGTAAGCGTTTGGAAAGTCGATGTTTTTATGTTGTTTTTGTTTAAAAAATAAAAAACTTTTTGGAAAAAAAAATTGGTTCCGAATTTCATTATTTTAATTTGTTCAATCAAAAATTTCCAATTAAGGTTATCAAAAGCTTTTTGGGTGTCTAAAATTACAAGAGCCATTTGCTTCTCCAGGTGGGCTTCATAATATTCGAGAGCATCCACAACTATTCTTATGTTATTCCTTATTTGTCTATCAGGTAAGAAGCCGTTCTGATCCGGGTGTATAATGGAATTTAATATTCTTTTTAGTCTTTCCGTGTCAGGGCATTGATTAATCCCATGTTTGGCTCTGGGACAATCACCCTGATTAATTAGAGGAGATGGGTCGAGGCTTTCTCCAAGTTGTAATATTCTGAAAAGAAACGCGAAGAAAAGTTCTCTAATAAAACTCATTTATTTATTATAAAGAAAATAAAACACCTCACTAACTAAGAAAAGTAATTGCTACATTTTGAAATAGTTCTTGCCGGCTATTTCTCAGCCGGACCTTTCTGGCAAGAGAACAAAGGAATGTGTGAAGGAATGTGAAAGAATGCGGAAGCACGTAGCTTACTGATAAGAAGTTGGCAAGCTACGGAAAGTCAGACAGTCCAGAAATGATTAGCTCAGCTGGCAAATAAAATAACGCAGTGACATTCCGCAATTATGATCATGAAAATTTTATAATCTGTGTTTAAAAGGGAGATCGGTCTATAATTTTTAATTTGTTTTTGGTCTGTACCTTCTTTCGGAAGTAGTGTGATATATGCTTCCCTCCATGAATCTGGTATTTTTGCTTCCAATAGAGCCTCATTACATATCATTACATATCTGTGAGTTGGCCAGTCATTCACCTGGTACCAAAACTCTGCTCAAATCTTTGCTCCTGCACAATTCTTATTCTGGATGCCCCAGCTTCATGGTGATTCGCAATGTCCACTGCCCACCACCGTCGGAGCAAAGAGTTTTCTCTGGCTTTTCGAGGAACTTGCCTGTTCCTCTTTAGCCAACAGAGATGCCTCTCTTTCTTCACTGTCCCTACAGGACAGTTCCGGTCCAAAGACCCCCTGACAGTGGTTCGTCTGGCTGAGTTTTTGCCAGGCTTGTTAGAGCCTGTTGTTTTCCCAACCAGTCTCACCGCAACGCTTCCAGGTCTTTGCTCTACTGAGGGGACCTTGCAAACCATGTCCGAACGAAGCAGGGAACAGGGAGAAACCGAATGCTGGGGGGAGACATCAACCACCACCCAGCAGGATGCCTGTTTCATACACCCCATTGGAGAGCATGAGGTAACCCTGGAAAATCCCCAAAAGCCCCGCTGGTCAATTGGCATCAGGAAGAAAGATAGCTGGGATGAGAGAACCAGAGGAGTCCCCCTCAGCATCAGTAACCGAAAACTGGGGTGGAAACTGAAACTAGAAGCCCTCGCTGATCAGGGGGAACTAACTGAAGCACCACTGAGGGAGGATCGTCTGAAGAGGCATATAACCCAATTGGTGATGGAAACTTTGAAAAATCTCAACATCTGAGGGGAGCCAGGACGACAGCCAAGGAGGGCAGAAAGGGCAGCAGCTGCGGATGAGGCCAAGGGAGCCCCCCCCTCTGGAGCCCGCCTATCGAACAGATGGCAAAACAGCAGTGGCAGAAGACCTAGCAAACCCTCCCCTCCAGGCAGCATGCACACTGGCGCCCATTCCCAACCAGCCCCGAGTCCCACAACTGGAAAGAGAAACTCCCTCCCTTGGGGTGAAGTTTGATGGGGATCAAACAATTAGGATTCTTTGTGGCACTCGTGCTCACCTACATGCAAGAATACGGGCATGATTTCCAAACCCAAGGATCCCGAGTGAGAGTTGTGACCCTAGCTCTGGAGGGTGCCACTGCCAGATGGATGGTGACCCTGCATAACGCTGATGCATCAGAACTGCATGATTTCAACCGTTTCATGATGGCCTTGTGAGGGTTTGAGGACCCCCTAGCAGGTCGCAAAGCACGTGACCGCATTAAGGTGGTGAAGCAGGGGTGACGGCCAGTAGCAGAGTATACTGAAGAATTCTGGGACCTCGCGTGTCGTGTGAACTGGCCAGAGGATATATTGGTGAGCTGTTTCAAGGATGGTCTGAGTGATGATCTATACAATGCCTGCGTGGACCCAGGCACACCGAATCACCTACACGAGTGCTACATCACCGCTGAAGAAGTCGAGATCAATATGACCAGAAACCAGTACCGAATGGGGTGAGTACGGAAGAAATCCCCACCCCAATGGAAGCAAGAGCCCCTTAAACCACAAACTGCATTTTCTCTGAAATCCTCAACCTGTTTCAAGTGTGGAAAGGAGGGGCACTGAGTTGCAGAGGGTCGTTCGCAAACACCCGCCCGGAAATACCTGCCGGAGGGGAAACTTGCGAAACCTGGCCAGCGCAGGAAGGAGACTGCCCTGAGGAGCAGGAAGATCATAGAATTTCCATCCCCCCCCTTTGGGGAGGAAACCCCAGCATCTCAACAGGAGGAATCACACTCATTCAGAAGCGATCCAGAAGATGAACCACTGGTAAGCAAATTAACTAAACCACTTACCCTTCCCTTAAGACTATTTATCCCAAACCGGGACAGGGAGACAAATATCTCCATTTTAGTGAACTCAGGGTGCACCTGCTGTTTGATCAGCCCAACCCTAGTATGGAAGTTGGGGATTAACATAAGAAAGCTGAAAAACCTTATCATTTTCTGCCAACTAGATGGGTCAATAGCAGGGTGGGAGCCAGCTTCTTTTGCCACCAAGCCTTTACATATAGACATCGGGAGCCACGAGGAAATACTTACATGTATAGTGGCACCTGGCATGGAATGGCTGTTTGTCTTGGGCCTTGCTTGGCTGAAAAAATGGAACCCCAAAATTAATTGGAAGCAAGGCATCATAAAATTTCAGATGCATGTGACTTATGCCGAGAATCCACATAAAGAAACTGAGGGGGCAGAGCACCGAGAAACAGCCATGCCTAGTCACATCATGCCAACCGAGGGCATACCCATAGAATAGAAGGATTTGGCTGAAGTCTTTAGCGAAAAAGCCTCAGATGAGCTCCTCCCCCACCGCGCCACTGACTGTGCGATAGAAATCTTACCCAGCACTAAACTCCCTAAACCCAAGATGTGCAGCATGTCCCTGAGGGAGCTGGAAGAACTGAGAGCATTTATTGAGAAGAACCTAGCAAGGGGTTTCATCGAGCCAGCCCGACCAAAAATCGCAGCTCCAGTGTTATTTAGAGAAAATAAAAGATGGCTCAAAACGTCTCTGTGTTGATTTTAGGAATTTAAATACAATCAATGTGGAGAATATGTACCCCCTCCCCCTTATGAAAGATATGCTAGCACACCTCGCTAAAGGGAAAAAATTTTCAAAGCTGGACTTAAAGGAGGCTTACTACCGTGTCAGAATTAAGGAGGGGGATGAGTGGAAAACGGCATTTAACACCCCCCTTGGGTGCTACTAATTCAAGGTGCTCCCCTTTGGATTACAAGGTCCCCCGCGCAGGGTTTATGCAGTTAATAAATGAAGTACTACATCAGCATTTGTATAAGCGGGTCCTGGTCTACTTGGACAGCATTTTAATATACATTGAAACCAAAGCAGAACATGTAAAAGTCTTAAACAAACTCTGCTCTGCCAAACTTTATGCTAAACTTTCTAAATGTGAATTCCACCAAGAAAAAATTGACTATTTGGGGTACCACATTTCACACCAGGGCTTAGAAATGGATCCTCAAAAAGTGCAGGCTGTACTTGATTGGGAACCACCGCACATGCGTAAACAGTTACAAAGCTTCCTTGGATTCTCCCCACTTTTGCTCAGATTGCCCTCCCCATTACCAAGCTCTTAAAAACGAAGGGGGAGGACAACCCTAAACGGAAGCAGCCTTTGAACTGGACAATGGAATGCCAAGCAGCATTTGAAAAACTTAAACAGCTGTTCTCAGCAGAACCAATTCTAAAACACTAGGACACAGAGAAACCATTTGTCATACAAGCAGATGCCAGCAATGTGGCAAAAGGAGTGGTCCTGCTTCAGAAAAATGAGCAAGACCAGCTACAACCATGCACTTACACATCCAAAAAGTTGAATGAGACTGAACAAAGGTGGACCATTTGGGAGAAAGAGGCTTACACAGTTCGTTGGGCACTTTTAACCTGGAGGCATTTCCTAGAGCGGAGTAAGACGCCTTTTGAAGTCTGGACTGATCATAAAAATCTAGAAGCCCTAAAGACCCCAAGGAAACTCTCCCTGAAACAAGTACGATGGGCTCAGTACTTTAAACAGTTTGATTTTACTCTCAAATTCCTCCCCGGGGGAGAAAACTTTCTGGCACTTTCTGCACTATCCAGAAAACCGCAATACAATGGTGCAAAGTCAGACATAATCAAACCTATAGTACAAAACAATCAACTGGCTGCTAAAGTAATCACCAGATCCCAGGCAAAACAAGAAACATTGACGGACAATGACACCACCCAAACTTTTAAACAAGCATTGGCCACCAATGAATGGTTTTTGAACCACAAATCCAGCTGTCTGATGAAAGAGGACTTGGCTTGGGTGGGAGGGAAGTTGTATGTTCCAGACAGCCAAAGACTATGCTTAATGGCAAGGTGCCACGACTCCAAATTAGCTGGATATTTTGGTTTTGTGAAAACTTTACACCTAATTAAAAGTCAATTTTAAGAGCCTGTAGTACAGTGGACTAAAGCACTGTTATTAACATCTGCTGCTTGCAATTACTGCAAGTTGAAATCCCACCAGGCTCAAGGTTGACTCAGCCTTCCATCCTTTCAAAGGTAGGTGAAATGAGGACCCAGATTGTGGGGGCAATAAGATGACTTTGTATAAATATACAAAGGTATGAAGGCTATTGCTTAACACATTGTAAGCTGCCCTGAGTCTCTGGAGAAGGGCGCCATATAAATTAAAGCAAAAAAAAATTGGTGACCATCACTAAAAAAGGACATAGAAAGCTATGTAGCAAGCTGCCCCATTTGTGCAGCAGCAAAAAGATGTCAGGGGAAAACCCCAGGACTCTTACAGAAAGTAGCTGAGCCTTCAGCGCCATGGAGAGAGAGAGTGCTATGGATTTTATTGTAGAATTGCCAGACAGTGCTGGAAATACTGTTATTTGGGTTGTGAGAGACCTGTTTTCAAAACAGGCACATTTTATACCTTGCCAAAAGATCCCAACTGCTAAACGTTTAGCCAGATTATTCCTAATACACATTTATCGGCTTCATGGAGCTCCACAAAAGTTCATCTCTGACAAAGGGGTCCAATTCACCTTCAAATTTTGGAGAGAATTTTTGAGCTTACTTGGCACTGCCCAGTGGTTGATCTTATCTCATCACGTGTGTACTAACGAAAATTCTGAGAGGATGAACTCGGTGCTAGAACAATATTTAAGATGTTTTATTAATTTTTAACAGGATAACTGGACAGAACTTTTACCTTTTGCTGAAGTTGCATTTAATAACTGTACACTCAAGCACTGGTGTTACTCCTTTTTGAATAGCAACAGGCCAGGATTTCAGCCCCATGCCTGAACTACCCACAGAAGAACTCACCATCCCCTCACTTAAGAAGTGGATGGATAATTTGCAAAACACATGGCCGGTGGTTAGATTGGCCTTAACTGAAGCTAGAGAGGCTTTTAAAATTCAAGCTGACAAGAAAAGGATGGAACCCAAACTGTTCCGTGTTGGAGATAGAGTATACTTGTCTACAAAATTCCTGAAATCATTACAACCATCAAAGAAACTAGGGCCAAAGTTTATTGGACCTTTCCCCATCACTAGAATCATCAATCCAGTAGCAGTTGAACTACTCCTTCCAAAGACACTTAGGCAAGTCCACCCAGTGTTCCATATTAGTTTACTCAAGAGAGAAGTAATCTCATCCCTTAGACCACCTGCATCTACACCACCCGTTCCCATCATGGTTGAAGGTGAACAACAAGGAAATCAAGGAAATCCTTGACTCTAGGATCCACAGAGGGAAAATCCAAAACTTAGTTGCTTGGAAACATTTACCCTCATCCCAAAACAAATGGGTCGCTAAACACCATTTTAGGACTCCTATCTTACTGAGAAAATTTCACTCCCAATACACCAACAAACCTTGTTAATATACTATAATGGATTTTTTTCGTTTATATCTTTTCATAGGTGGATCCTTTCTTTTTCTAAGGAGGCAGCATATCAGATCCCTAAAAGTGATACTGCCATTCAATTGGGAGAAGGGGGGGTGGGCTTGGATTCGATTTATTAGCATTGCCTGTGCCAACAGATATTTTACAACCTATATCCTGGCGCCAAAGAGCCCTGAAATCTCCTTAACTTTGGGGCAATGTTTATGACGGTCATGTGGGCTGTTTCACTTTAAAGGAAATGGAGGATAGGGATGGGAATACATACTTATCTGGTTCTCAGGGCAGCTGGTAAAGAAAACATCTTCATACTTGTGTATTGGCTAAAATCTGCATTCTGGCTAAAGGGGTGGTGGTGTCTCTACTGCTTTAATCCTACTTGTCTTGCCTAAGGGTATTCAGACGTTGCTTTGAATCCATTGCTGTCACTTTTGCTTAATAAAAGGTTCCTTTTGGGCTTCCGGTTTCCTCGTCTTCGGCGGCGGCGGTGCCTTTTGAAGCTCCGCCAGCCCCGCCGCTTGTAGAGCCGCTTCGCGACTAAGAAGCGGCTCGAAAACTTCAAAAATCTCTAGGATTTTTGAAGAGAGATCGCAGGGCACAGGTTGAGCCCCTGCAACCCCCCCAGGGAATAGTTTCTGGGGAGGGAACAGGAGCGGCTCCCATTCAACCTGCTGGAACTCCGGGCGGCGTGGGACAAGTCTGCTTTTGCAGAACAAGCCGGCTACAGGAAACTTCAAACTGAAAGAAAAGGAACCAGCCTTAATAAGCGGCATACTGTTACTTGAACCCTGAAACTCGGAATCGCAAGTATTAGAGTTTTCTTGGCTTTCTAATTTGAGTGAAAAAATGCGGATGAGTGAAAGTGAACTGTAAAAACATGGCGCTTAGCCTTAGAGTTAACGAGCTGGCGAGTGTGGATTGCTGAACTCATCTTGCTTTGTTACAAAGTTTCTAAACTGCTACGAAGTTGCTTCGCTTGTAACAAGAGAAATAAGAGAGAAATTTCTCCTTTTTCAATACTGGACTTTGCTTTACTTTGGTTCTTATTTGATTAAATCTGGGGGACTTTTTCAGAAGTCTTTGTGGAGGCGGGAGAGGAAGAAGAACTTCCCTTTTTAGTAAAACCAGCCTACGTGGCAGGATGGCCTCAAAGAAGCAGGAAGCGAAGGCAACAGGAGGTGGATCTCCCACACATAAAGCACAGCCTCCCCCTGCACAACAGATACAGACTCAGAAAAAAGATTTTGATGTGGGAGATTTAAAAGAATTTATTTCTAAAACTTTGGATGATAAATTTCAAAAATCTCAACAGGAGATAGATGATAAACTTCAAAAATCACATCAGGAATTTATGCAGGAAATTAATGAAGTTAAAGATATGGTGAAACAGAATCAAAACAAGGTGACCAAAAAAATATCAGAAGTGGCGTCTGGCCTGGCAGAATTTATTATGAAAGTTGATTCTAAAGTTGAAGAATTTAAATCAGAAGTTAATGTTAAGATGAAAGACAATGATTATAAAATTGCTGATGTTGACAATAAAATGCAAAGAGTTGAAAATGAGATTGTGATGGTACAATTCAGGGCAATGGAGTTTGCCATACGGCTTCGAGGAATTCGAGAAGAGGAAAGACAGGATTTGAGACAGGTTTGTTCTGAGGCCCTGGCCAATATTCTACAAGTTAATCCTGATGTGGTTTTTCACAAAATAGATAAAATTTACAGAGTGAATTCTTGGGTGGCCAGACAAAGACAATTGCCCAGAGACGTGGTCATATATTTTACAGATAGAGAAATAAGAAATGACATCCTGCAAAAATCCTTTTACACTTCTGTGCAAGTGGGGGGCTCACGAATTGGAATTTATAAAGAATTACCTCCTAAAATGCTGAAAACCAGAAAAGAATTTGGCTTTCTTGTTAAGGAATTGCAAAATCTACAGATACCATTTCGGTGGGACGCCCCAGTTGGTATAATTTTCAGATACAAGGGAGAAAGATATCGTTTGAATACCGTGGAGAAGGCAGAGCACTTTTACACTACTATTCTTAAGGAAAGAACACCATCCCCACGTACATCTACAGTTTTGGAGATTAAGGAGAGTGATGAGAAGCAACCTCAACGAGAACTGCAAGAACAGTCTAAGCCGGAACTAGAGGAAATGCAAGGCGCAGAAGGAGGTTTTCTGGATGAGCCTTTGCTGGAATCTTCTCCAATCTTGGACCCGGTTCGGATGATTGAAGTTAAGGATCAACGTATAACTCGAGCTCAATCTAAGTTACTTAAACAAAAGCAACAACAACAACAGGAAAGACAAGACAAGAAGGTAGTTAAGAGTACTGCACAAGAGACTGGAGCCATGGGGGGAGCAAGATCGAAGCTTTCGGATGACATTCGATTATTCTGCTCTTTGCTCCAGAAAGATGAAGATGACGCTTAAGTGTTTATCTTGGAATGTGAATGGGTTGAATTCAGCACAGAAAAGGAAGAAATTATTTACATATTTGAAACAATTTAATAATGATATAATTTGTTTACAAGAAACGCATATCACAACTCAAGATCAAAAATATTTGATAAACTCCAAACTAGGAACACATTTTATATCTTCAACTTCGCAAAAAAAGAATGGTGTGGTTATTTATGTAAATAAAAAGTTAACAGCTAAAGTTATAGAAGCAGATGAAGATGGCAGGTTTGTAGCAATTGAATTGCCTACAGCAAATGGCCAAATTCTTCTGATTGGAATTTATGCTCCCAATCAACAACAGGACCATTTCTATAAGATGTTACATACTAAAATACTGCAATGGGACTACAGATCTATTTTAATTATGGGAGACTGGAATGGAGTAATTGATTCTAAATTAGATAAAAAGAGTTTGGCAAAGTCTAGGATCAGATTACCACAGACCTTTTTTGACATGAAAGAAGATATGGAACTAAAAGATGTTTGGAGAATACATAATCCAAAAGAATTGGACTACACTTTTTTTTCTGACAGACACAGATCCTTCTCTAGGATTGACTTCATTTTGTTGTCAGATGATTTACTTGTCAAGACCAAAAGAACAAAGATTTTTCCAAGAACTTTGACTGACCATAGCCCAGTATGGATAGAAATTGAGATGGATAAGGTTGAGAGACGTTCTTGGAGATTAAATGAGAACTTGTTTAGATATGAAAAAAATACAACAGAACTTAAAAAGCATTTGAAAGAATTTTTTGAAATAAATTTGAATAAAGGTACCCCAATTGAAATTGTGTGGGACGCAAGTAAAGCTTATATGAGAGGGGTACTTATCTACATGAACTCTAAACATAGACTGTTTCGACAAAAGAAAAGATCTGAATTGGAAATAGAAATAAAGAATAAAGAACAGTTACTTATTAAAAATCCAACAGATGAAAGAATATGCGGTGCTATAAAACTTTTGAAAGACCAATTTCAAATGCTTATGGCGGAACAAGTTGCAACAAACTTACAATATGCGAAGCACAATACATTTTGTAACGCTAATAAACCGGGCAGATGGTTGGCTTACACATTGAGGAAAAAACAAAGTATACGGACTATTGATAGTATTGATATTGGAGGGAAAGAAATTTTTCAACAAAAATTAATTAAAGAAGCTTTTGTGGACTATTATACCAAACTATATGCTAAAGAGGAGGTGCAGAATGGATTTATAGAAAAATATTTAAACGATAAAAGAGTTACAAAAATTACTGATCAACAAAAGGAAAGAATGAATTATCCTATAACAGAGGAGGAGATAATAGTAGCAATTAAACAGCTAAAAACAGCCAAAGCTCCTGGCACGGATGGTTTGACCGCAGTGTATTACAAAACTTTGCAAGCTGAAATGGTGGAACAACTCAGAGATTTATTTTGCAATATTCAACAAGGGGGTAAAATACCCCCATCATGGACAACAGCTTACATATCTTTGATACCAAAAGAACAAGTCGGTCCTAAAAAACCAGAGAACTATAGACCAATATCTCTTTTGAATACAGATTATAAAATCTATGCGAAAGTATTAGCCAACAGGTTGATGCCAGTAATCCAAAAGGTGATTCATGATGATCAAGCGGGATTTATCGAAGGCAGACACATGAAGGATAATGTAAGGCAAGTAATAGATTTATTGGAATATCTTGAGAAGAATAAACAGATTCCTGCAGTGCTGGTCTTTCTGGATGCAGAGAAGGCCTTTGATAGAGTGGATTGGAATTTTCTATTAAAGACTTTAAAAAAGATGGATTTTGGGGATCAATTTATACAGGCGATTTCAGCAATTTACCAAGAGCAAAAGGCACAGATCATTATTAATGGAAGTTTGACAACAGAGTTTAAAATTGAAAAAGGAACAAGACAGGGATGTCCGTTGTCCCCACTTTTATTTATTCTAACACTAGAAGTCTTGCTAAATACAATACGGGACTCTAATATCTTGAAAGGTATAATGATTCGGCAAGAGGATTACAGAATAAAGGCATTTGCAGATGATCTGGTTGTTACCCTATCACAACCAATGGAATCAATAATCCTGATGAAGGACATTATACAAGACTATGGTAAAGTTTCAGGTTTTAGACTGAATCCAAAAAAGACTAAAATGATAGCTAAAAACATGACACAAGATCGTAAACATGAGCTTGAAAGGAGGGCAGGTTTTGAGACTGTACCTAAGGTAAAATATCTAGGAGTTCAGGTTGCAGAATCAAACATGAAATTGTTTCAAAATAACTATGAGGTGTTGTGGCGAGAGGTGCAGAAAGACATGGAGACTTGGAAAAAACTGCAGCTGTCTTTACTTGGAAGAATAGCAGCAGTTAAGATGAACATTTTGCCAAGATTTCTTTTTTTGTTTCAAATGATTCCGGTGCTTAAAAGTGATAAACAATTGAAAGTCTGGCAAACTGGACTCAATAAGTTTGTCTGGAACGAGAAAAAGCCGAGAGTGAAATTGAAAATTATGCAAGATGTTCCAGAAAGAGGAGGTCTTAAACTTCCAAACCTACAGTTATATTATGATGCAGCAGCTTTAACTTTAACAAGTGATTGGTTTGGAAGTAAAAAGGCTGGAATATTGAATGCAGAAAGTTTTGATCTTGAATTTGGATGGCATGCTTACTTACTTTATGATGACAAAGTTGATAAAGTATTTAAAAGTCATATACTTAGAGACTCTTTGATGAGAGTTTGGAAGAAGCACCGACTCAAATGGGATTATAAAATACCGCTATGGCTGGATCTTGGTCATACCTTGTGGAATACAAATATAATGTCACTCGTGGGGTTTTTATACAAAGAGGTTCTTTTTACAGATGCGGGCAGATGGCAGCTGAAGACATTGCAGACACTGTTGGACGAAGGGATTAATTTAACTTGGTTACAATATAATCAATTACAATTGAGATGGAAAGAGGACCAAAAAACTGGTATTATGTTGCACGAGGAAGAATTGGTTAGACATATAAAAGAGAAAGGTCCAATGCATATCAAAAGGCTTTATAATGTTTTGCTAGAAAGGGATTCAGAAACTGAATTAGTTAAAGATTGTATGATTAAGTGGGCACAAAATTTTGAAGAACCAGTGATGTTGGAAACATGGGAAAAAATTTGGGTTCAGAATGTTAAATTTACACAGTCGCAGAACCTGAGGGAAAATTTCTATAAAATGTTTTATAGATGGCATTTAGATCCCAAAAAGTTGTCATGTATGTACCCTAATGTTCAGCCAAAATGTTGGAGATGTGAATGTTTGGATGCTACGTATTATCATGTTTGGTGGACCTGTAGGAAAGTTAAGGCTTTTTGGATAAAAATTTGGTGGGTCATGCAGAATGTTTTGAAGAAAAAAATTCAATTCTCTCCACAATTGTTTTTATTGGGCATAGTTAAGGGTTTTACATCGGGTGAAACAAAATTGATATTGTATATGATAACAGCAGCAAGATTGTTGATAGGTAAATATTGGAAAAATGAAGCTTTGCCCACTATTGAGGAATGGACTTTGAAGATGGCCAGTTTTGCAGAGATGGCGAAGATTTCAGCGTACTTAAAAGATTGTTCACAAGAGACTTATGAATGGGAATGGAAAAGGTGGATAGAATATGTTCAGAACAAATATCAAACTAGAAAGTATCAAATAGCTTTTATTTGAAAATAATGTATTAGAAATATTTTAATGTAATGAGGGTAAAAAGAAAAACTATACAGGGGAGGGAGGGGTTCAAGTTTTTACATAAGTGTCATATTAAGGGTTTTTTTTGTGTGTTTTTTTTTATCTTTCTTTACCAGTTATGAGTATATTATAGGGAAGTCTGGGGGGAGGGTAGGGTTAGGGAGGGTGGGAAGTTTGGGGGTGGGGGGGAAAAAGGGGTGAAAATGTAATTGTAAAACTTTTGCAATAAAAAAAAAGGTTCCTTTTGAAATACTACATTTCAAGAGTTCGTAGTTTCTTAAGTTAGAAGGCGAGGCAATCCTTACAGATAGTGAACTTGTATGGTTGCCCTGCTCCCCAGCCAGGGACTCACCCAATTACTACTACTTCTTCAAGAAGCAGTCTGAGAGCATCCAGCTACTCAGGAGAGTAAAAGGGTTGATTTCAAGTCCTCCCCTTTCCTGGTGTGTGTATGTTGTTCTTCTGGCTTAGAAAACATTCTAAACCTGTAACTATGGAGAAAATTTAACAGAGATCAACTATCTCTACTATTTCAAGAGCTGGAGGCTCTGCTGGAAGTCCAATTGCGTTTTGTATAAGAAGAAAATATTTGTGGATATTAATGTCTATTTTATGTGTATTCCTAGCCATTTCTCATTTGCTACTAGTTTTTTTGTGATCTATTGATTCATTTTTTTTCTTTGTTTTCCCCAATTGTAGAACTTGAAGCGTGTAATGGCAGATGAGGTAAGAGCAATTGTGCTATATATTTTTGGCATTAACTGATTTTGTGAGTTATCTATAAATCCTGATACAAATTTTGTGCATTCTCTTCCCTGGGTTGTTATTAGCTTTCTGATTGCTAATTTTTCTCTTTTGTGTTTTCCTTGATAGAGTATATTAACCATTTTTAAGGATGGTATAGTATTCTTGTCTCTGTTACTGTATTCCCTGATGTTATTTTTTTTTTTTTTTGCAAGGGATGTGTGTACATGTTTAATGATATCATTTAATGGTATCTTTTGTGGAAGCTGAGTCACTTTGACTCTGGCTTCCAGTTTGCTCAATGGATAAATCTATAATCTGCACCAACAGATTGAAAGGAGAGCTTCCTTGGTTATTTTTTTAGAATGGGCCTGGAAGATAACATATGTTACCTCCCTTCTTTATAAAAATCTGATTCTCTGAACTATTCCTATACATAATAGGCATTATGATGATAGGCAAGCACAAGAGTCCCCATTGTTTTCTCTTATCTTTAAGTATCTTGATACTTAATTTGGAGTATTGTTAGTTCTTAAACATGCTTCTAGTGAAAAAAATAGAAATTCTAAATAAATCTTTGTATCCCAAAGGTGGTGGTAATCAGGGTGGATTTGATTTAAATCAAGTCGATTTAAATCATGATTTAAATCATGATTTAAATCACTAGTAAAAAGACTTGATTTAAATCAACTCGATTTAAATCATAATTTTTAAAGAGCAACTGTCATCTCTGCTACTCCTTTGATCTGCTGTTGACTCACCGATAGTCCCGGTGTTGCAGAATATACAGCCTTGTGCTACATAACTAAGCTCCATTTCATGCTGAATAAACTAAATTATGTATGTATCTTAAATAGAAAACTATCTTACGATAGATTTTTACCCCAAAAGTTTTTTATTAAAATAAATTCAATAAAAATAAAAAAAAATCTGATTTAAATCAAAAAATCCCATTTAATTCAAAAAAATCCGATTTAAATAAAAAAAATCCGATATTTTTGATTTTTTAAAAAAATCATTGATTTTTATCCACCCTGGTGGTAATGGATTATTCATCAGTAAACAAACTGAAACTTAATTTAGATGAGAGTGAACTCTGATGGTTATAAAATGAGCCTATTCAAGGACAGGATACTTTGCTTTGGATAATGTTGCACGCCTCTTTAATATAGAAATTGAGAGAGACTGCTTTTAGCTGGTTGAGTGACACAATGAAAACTGCAGAAACTGTCCTATCCCATTTTAAAAGAAAACATTTCAAATATTATTCAAAAGGTAAGCATTTTGTTTCCACCCATTTTTCTGAGGTACCAGGCTTGGTATAAAACTGAAGAATTTTAATTGATTTACCCCTATAGAGTACTGTATCTTTGTTGTGTCTGGGGTTTTTTTTTGGGGGGGGGAGTTCTGGGATACAAAGAGGCATGGCATAGCTAGTTGGCAAGCAAATTCACAAGCTGAAAGGGGTTAGAAGAATCAGGATTGTCTTAGTATAGTGGCTTGTGAAAATATACTATATTATTCGGAGAAGCAATAGGAGTAAGCTGAAACAATGAGATAAATTAAAAAGTAGCATTCATAGTTTTGCCATCCCTAATCCTAGAAACACATACAACATTGTTTTAAATGTGTTATAGCTACCAATTTTAGCAAAAGAATAATGCAAAAAGCAGTACTTTAATCATACGTTTATTCTTTGAAACTCATGCTAATGCTTGGGATAGTCCCTATATTATACACTTGTTCAATCATTGTCAAAAAGTTTAAATCTGCCCTAATAAAGAGTTTGACCCAAGAGTGCATATTGAGTTTCCTTGAATCAATCCTCCATCTTGAGCCCATATGGAATTGTAACATCATTGTCACAAGGGACAATGAGTTTATTTTATTTTATTTATTTATTTTTATTTTATTAAATTTCTATACCGCCCTTCTCCCGAAGGACTCAGGGCGGTGAACAGCCAGAGGATAAAACACAGAGATACAAAATTTAAAATAGATTAAAAGAAATTAAATAATTTAGGCTGAATTTTAAAATACCCCATAATTAAACAGATTAAAATTTGTGTTTAAAATTTAAATTTAAAAAAGGAGAAGATTTAGGCCAGGCCAGTTTGATGAAATAAAAAAGGTTTTAAGCGCGCGACGGAAGGTGTGAAGATCCGGGATCCTCCGTATCTCCGGGGGGAGCTCGTTCCAGATCGTAGGTGCCCCCACAGAGAAGGCTCTCCCCATAGGGGCCGCCAGTCGACATTGTTTGGCCGACGGCACCCGGAGGAGCCCCTCTCTATGGGAGCGTACTGGCTGGTGGGAGGCTATTGGTGGTAGCAGGCGGTCCCGTAGATAACCAGGTCCTAAGCCATGGAGCGCTTTAAAGGTGGTAACCAAAATCTTGAAGCGCACTTGGAAGACCACCGGGAGCCAGTGCAGCTCGCGCACGAGAGGTGTTACATGGGAGCTCCACGTTGCTCCCATCACCACCCGCGCGGCCGCACTCTGCGCCAGTTGGAGCCTCCGAGTGCACCTCAAGGGGAGCCCCATGTAGAGAGCGTTACAATAGTCTATACGAGAAGTGACGAGGGCATGAGTGACTGTGTGTAGGGAGTCCTGATCTAGAAAGGGACGCAACTGGCGGATCAGGCGAACCTGATGAAAAATCCTCCCGGTCACGGCCGTCAAGTGCTCTTCTAAAGACAGCCGTGAATCCAGGAGGACGTCCAAGTTGCGAGCCCTTTCCTTGGGGGCCAATGATTCACCCCCAATAGTCAGTGAGTTAAGACTTAAATGGCCACATCAAAGATATTGAGAGGTGAGAAAGTAAATACAGTTCAAAATAATATTAGCTTTGCCATCCCAAAAGAGTCAATTTAATAGTTTAATAAAATAACTCCTTAAAGTGGGCATAATTTCAGTAACAGATTATTCATTAGCCATTCTGCATTTAATCTTTTCACTGGCCTCTCTGTTTGGAATTGCAACAGTGTTGTGTGGATGTGTGTGTTGTATACAGCAGCAGAAAAGAAATCAATTTTGTAAAGCATTTTGCAGACGTTTGATTCAATACTTGTGAATCTCTACTTTGATATGTAATCTCTTTTCATGGAATGATTCAGTTGAAACTTTGGTGAAAGGCCCACTAGAAGCTTTGCACAGACAGCCCTGGTAATTAGCAGAATTGCATGAAGAGATTTAAAAGAACATTGATTTTGATTTTTCCAATATATTGCCAAAGTACTCACACATTATAGTTAAGAAAGTAGCACAATTTAAAATTGAATGGAAAAGAATCGAAAAAGAACACTGATGTTAATTTTATATTTTATTAATCAGCTTGAAAGGTTCACCAGTATGAGGATAAAGAAGGAGAAAGAAAAACCCAATACAACATATAGGAATTCATCTACTTCATACTCAGATATTTCTGGGTCAGGTCAGACATTGCAGGATATCTCTGATGAAGATGTGCTGGTTCTCTTTGAGCAGATGCTGGTAAGTACCATTACAATTATATCTTGAGAATAACAAAGCTAAAAGTTTCCTATGCTTATAGTTATTCTGAAATGAAAGTGTGATTTCTGTGATGTGAAAAATTCTTTCTGCTCTGAGAAGGAAGACTTTGATTTGTTTTTCTACTACAGCAAGTAAACAAAAATCCTAAAACCAGAATTCATTTGGGAGAAATCAAGTATTGTAATTTTGTCAAAGGAATATAGCTTCACCTAGTAGGGATGGTGTATGGAATCATTCCTGCAGTGTACATGAGGATAGACTTGATGATTTCCTAGATACCTCCCAACTCGATAATTCTATGACTATTTTTATGCTTTCTTTGCTAGGTGGATATGAATCTAAATGAGGAAAAGCAGCAGCCTTTAAGGGAGAAAGACATTAGTATCAAGAGAGAAATGGTGTCTCAGTACCTGCATACTTCCAAAGCTGTGAGTTCTTGGATTGTGGTCAAATTTATAGAATACTTCTAGGGTTTGCTTGATTTATGTTGCAGGATAAGTGAAACTGATTAAAGATAATCAAGCAGCACATTTGTGAGCATGGAGAAAAGAGCAAGAAGATTACTACAAGCAGGCATGGGTTTGTAAAAACAACATACTAGACAAACCTTATTGCCTTCTTTGACAAGGTGAATAAATTACTGGATAAGGTGAATGCTATGGATGTAGTTACTTAGACTTCAGTAAGGCATTTGACAAAGTAGTCTATAGCCTACTTGGTAAGATAGAAAAATGTGGAATAGACAGTACCACCAACAAATGAATTCCAATGGAATTACATCTACATCAGCGGTTCTCAACCTGGGGGTCGCGACCCCTTTGGGGGTCGAAGGGCCATTTCACAGGGGTTGCCAAAGCCCTCTCCCCCCCCCACGCCTTCACTCACCCTCACCCTCTGCGTTAGATAGCCGTTCGCCGTTCGCTTACCCCGCCCACTCCCAATCTATTGCTGCCTCCGGAGTCCCAGCTAATGTCTAGAGGGAAAAAAACTTTAAATTCTTGCCGCGGGGCTTCAAAGGGCCGCCCTACAGCTGATCAGTGTTAAAAGAAAAAAAATGAATAGACCGGTGCCTGCAAAAATAGAAAAAACAGCCCCTTTCAGCTTCAGCATAGGTTAATTATATAAGTTGATTTGATCAGCCTCCGGACTCTCAGCTGATTTGCTCTCAGCTGTTTTGCGGAGGGCTCTTTTGCTAGCTAGCTGCAAAGAGGTAAATTCCTGGAGCAGATTTTTTTCCCCCTAGCTATGCTGAAAAAGCGAAATTGAAAGTAAAGCAGGGTCTTTGCTGCAACGTGACAAAATGAGGCAGAGAGAGATTTCTTTTTCTTTTTCCTCACCAAAAAAGGTAGGTGCAAACAATGGGAAATTTAGGGCAAAAGAGGAGAGTTCAAGATTTTAAAACACAAAAGAAAAAAAGCTCTATTTAACTAGGGAATTGTAATAATTGAGATACTATTAATTGTATATTGTGTTGAAAGCAGAAATGGTTAAGTTGTGGTTTGGAGGAATATATGGGGGAAATTATTTGGTTTATTATTATTGGTAAATATAATTAATTGATTTGTAAGAAATTGGATTGCATGGAAATAATTGGAATATTCATGTTCATATTGATTAATATACAAAAAAAGATAGTTATATAACTAATTTATATTAAAATGTTGAATTTGTATTAAACAACTGTATTACATAATTACATAATTAACCAATGTGAGGATGGATATAAAAATAGATGACAATGGGAAGGGGTATAATATAGAATAGAAGGGAAAAATTGAATTTGATTAAGATTAGAGATGAGGATGAAGGGTAATATTGGTTTTTTAAAAAAATAGATGAGGAATAAATATGGTAAAAAGGAAATATAGAAATTGTAAATTTAATTGAAATGACTAAACACTGTGTTGGAAGAAATATCCTTCGGGTTCTGCTCCAAGTGGGGAAAAAGACACTGGAAACATGGAGACTGCTTGGAAAGATGGTTTAATGGTGGACAGGATCACATGGCTTGAGTTCCTGAACAGAAAAGGAGCAGATACAGTAAATCCTCGGGTTTTTATGCTCTCTCTGGCTTTGCATTTCTTTGGGCCCCAAAAGAGTATCCTGATTGGTTGTCAGACTCCCAGGGGGTGGGGGTCTTAGCTAGCCTTGCTGGCTGATGGTCACATGTGCTTCCCAGGTCACATGCTTCCCAGGTCACGTGTGGTGAGTTTCGGTTGCTAGATGGGGCCCATTGTGTTAGTTTCTGTTGCTATTGTGTTGCAAATGTCCTTTGACAAAGGATTGACTTTCTGCCTCTGGCCCATTAACAAAGGGTGGGGGGCAGGAAGGTGGGAGCTGCTTTGTCTGTAAAATATGCTTCTCTATTTCTCATCCAGGGAAATATAATATTCTGCCTTTTTAATATTTCCCAAAATATTTCATTCTTCTAGGAAAGGGGTGGGTGCTAACCTCCTACAACTGTTTAAATTTGTGAACCAGCCAAATACTCTGTTCAAAGAAAATACGTTATATGTTTGTATGTGTGTTTCTAATTATTGCTATTTATTCCTGTTTGTTCTCTTTTATTCTTTAAAATTTAACAATTCATTCTTTATCTTAATATCTTTATATTTGTTTGGGGTTGGCTTTCTTCCCTTTCATCTTTTTTATTGTACAGCAATCTTTCTCCTCAAACCTACCACCTCTCTCTTTTCTTTCCTTCTTACTTTCTCTTCCCCCCTTCTTCTTCTCCCTACTTCCTCTTCCTTTCTCCTTCTCTTCCTCTCTTCCTCCCTCTCTTACCCTCACTCCTACTCTAATTTCCCTTCCCTTCCTTCATCCCTCTCTATTGCTGTATCCTTTTATGCATATGGACTATTCAGAGGGCTGAAAAAGTTATTTTTGACTGGTCCTCGCACTTTTGACCAGTCCTCGAATTTACGACTGTCCTCACATTTTACGTTTTTTGCCCTATCTTATCACCATGTTGAAGAGAAGCAGTTGTGAAATGAGTGACATGGTTGTTAAGAATGCTGCACAGGCATAAATGTGAGGATGGTCATAAGTGTGAGGACCAGTCAAAAGTCCGAGGACCTGTCAGAAATGACTTTTTTCAGCCCTCTGAGTAGTCCCTTAATACATAGCCATGGCCACCTGGTCACATGACCTCCAAGTCACACCCACAAAATAAGCCACACCCACAGAATCGGTAGTAAAAAAAATTTAGAACCCACCCCTGGTTGGGGGTCACCACAACATGAGGAACTGTATTAAAGGGTCGCGGCATTAGGAAGGTTGAGAACCACTGATCTACATGGAGGGAAGCCTGCAATGGGATACCTCAAGGTTCTGTCTTGGGGGCAGTAATCTTCAACATCTTCATAAATGATCTAGATGAGAAGATAGAAGGGAAACTCATTCCCTTAGCGAACATTCAAAGTTACACAATATGCGTCTCCTAGCATTTATTTATTTATTTATTTATTTATTTATTTATTTATTTATTTATTTATTTTAATTTTAAAACAAAACTTTATTCATTCTTAAAAAACATTTAAAACATACAAGTTTCTCTTAATCAAAAACAAATTTACATATACAGTACACAACTTCACCTACTGACTAATTTCTATTATATATACATATATACATACACACAGTGACTTATTTCCTTTTCTATCCATCTGACAGTGCTATTTTTAATTGTATTGATTTCTTCTGGATTTCATCTTTACCCATTCCCCCTCCTCTGGTTTATCCACTGGTATCATCTATTCCATATTGTAAAATATTTTGAGTCTTCCTTGTCCTGTAACTCTAAAGTTAATTTGTCCATTTCTGCGCATATATAGATTTTTTGTATTAGCTCCTGGTCGGTTGGCAAATGATCTATTTTCCAGAGTTGTGCTAACGCTAGTGTAGCCGCCGTAATTATGTGAAGTATTAAATATTTTATATCGTTTCTAATATTCTTTTTAATCATGCCTAATAAAAAGATTTCAGGTTCTAATTCAATTTCGTAATCTGTTATTTCTACTATCCATGTTTTTATTTTGTTCCAATATTTCTTAATTTCTGGGCAAAGCCACCAAGCATGGTAAAAAGTTCCCTGTGTTTTTTTACATTTCCAACAGGCCGGATTTACGTTCGGGTACATTTTGGCTAACCTTGCAGGGGCCAGATACCATCGGTACCACATCTTATAGTGATTTTCTTTATAAGCTACCGATTTTGTCATGCTGTAATTGTTTTCCCATGCTCTTTCCCATTCTTCTAACTGTATACTGTGCCCGATGTTCCTCGCTATCATCTGCCCTTTAACCAATTCTTCTGCCAAATCATATTCAAGTAAGTATTTATAAATTTTCAAAATTAACTTCCCTTCTTTAGATTCTAATAATTTGTCCAATCGATTTTGTTTTAAGTCTATTCCTCCCTCCTCTTGGTTCTTTTATATCTTATCTTTATTTGTGAATAGGGCCACCAGTCTATTACTATTCCTTGTTCTTTAAGTTCTTCCCTAGTTTTCAATTTTCCCTGTACATCTACTATTTCTCTGTATTTTAACATTTTTTGTTTTGATAATATATTGGGGTGAGTTATTGCTTCTATCGTTGATAGCCAGCTGGGAATTTTCATGTAGTGTTTGCATTTGATTTGTTGCCATGTGTTGATTAAAGATTTCCTGATAGTGTGGTTGTTGAAATGTTTGTATATTTTATTTCCAGAGCTCCATATAAAGGCATGCCATCCCTTCATTAAGTCATGTCCTTCCAGATTTAACAGTCTTTGGTTATCCAGGGTTATCCATTCTTTGATCCATAATAGGCTTGCAGCCTTATAGTATTTTTCTCAGTCACGGAGGAAACGCCGGTCACTAAAGGGTTACAACCAAGCCAGTAGCTCTAGGACCGAGTCCACCAACAAAAGAAGCCCCGCCTCTTCCTGTATCCAGTTTTTCGACTCGGTCCGGTAGAGGACAGTCGTGTCTGTTAGTTCTCTCTCATTAACTCTTCGTGGGGGAGTTATTTGGCCATTGCTGGCTTATTTCTACTTAGTTTGCTCTTTTCTGCTCAAATTGCTGGCGTTTTCTTCAAAAGCGGCTAAACTTTATTGGAATCAGCTGGGGAGTGCTAGAAACGCTCCAGCAGCCCTGAGCAGCCCTGCAGCAACGCCCACGTGCGTTTTGCATCGCCCTACCTTTTGCAGCACTTTCAAAGGATTTTGGAGGCTTTTGGAGAGGTTTCCCTGCCTCCTGCTGCTGTTGGAGAATTCTGGCTGCTAATTTCTGGCGCGAAGGCTTTTCCGCGCCCAATTTTGCCACGCTGTTAAGCCCTTTGGCTAGTGGCCATTTCCTGCCTCCTGAGTAATCTTCCTGGCTCCTGGATTCTACTCTGCTTCTCTCCTGGTGCAGTGAGTTACCTGAACCACCAATTATTCCCTGTGGGTGCATTTAAGGGTGATTTCTATCCTTTGCATTTATTCTGAGCTGCAAAAGTAAATTTCTGCTTTATCATGGCTGATGCTAGGAGCAATAAATCCCAAAGCAAAGGAAAAAGGGGCCATTCTTCTGATCCTAAAGAAAGTTCCTCAGGGGATTCTGTTCCTCCCAAGGCAGCCAGAATTTCTACTAGATCTAATCACTCCAAGAGTACTAATATTGCTGCATCATCAAGAGAAGAGACCAGGAGGCATAAGGTCATGGAAAAGGCCTTTCAAAAAGCTGCTTCAGAGGCCTCTAGATTTTCATCTCCTTCTGTGGGGCCTTCTAAATCTCCTGCCCTCCCCACTTCCAATGTGGCTGTTCCGTCTTCCCAAATTCAAATTGAACATGATTTTTCTCCTGATCAGTCTACTCTGGGTGAAAATGTAGTTGTTGATGCTTCTTCAGTTTTTCCTGCTGCTAGGCCTCTATCTCCAATTGTTTCTATTCAGGCCCCCCCAAGGCAAGAATTTCCTGAGGCTCAAGCCCAATCCTGCATTCAGGGGTCTGAGGCTCCTGTAAATTTAACTCCTGCCCTAGCTGAACTTATTTCTGTTTCAATTAGGCAGGGTATTGCTGAAGGCCTTCAGCAAAGGGCCTCTTCTGAGGCCTCCAGTTATGTGAGTCAGCAGAGCCGTTCTGTGAGGGCCCAGGTGGTTGCTGATCCTGTGCAATGTGAAGAAAGGGTGGATTCCCCGGAAAATGCAAGTCAAGGTTCCCTGTCTGAGGGGGAAATTGCCCCTGATCAAGATCTCTCGGATGATGAAGGTCTAGAACCAGACCAGCCTTCCTTCATTGGTCTTTTCAAGCCTCAATTATTCAGATCCCTTCTATTTAAAGCTCAAAATGTTACTGGCCTGGGAATTTCTTCTACTCCTTCCTCTCAAGGGGCTTCTACATCCTCTTCTCAGCATCCCTCTTCATCATTATTATTTCAGGAACCTTCCATTCGTGCAGAGGTCGTTCCAGCTCCCAAGCTGTTTTCTGATGTCGTTCAAAGACAGTGGTCTTCTCCTAGTTCTGGCCCGGTTCCCAATGGTCTAGATAAAAGGTTTTATAATATGGCATCTGATTTTGCTAATATTCTTCAAGTTCCTTCTGTAGATGCTCCCGTTGTCGCCCTCTCTTCTGCATCTCCTCTTACTGGTCCGTCAGAGGAATTCCTGCACCCTGAAGATAAGAAGTTTGAACGCTCCTTGGTCAAGGACCACCAGGCCTCAGCTTGGTCCATTCAGGCCTCCTCGGCCGCTTCCTTTTTTAACAGGGCTTCCATTCTTTGGCTTGGCCAACTACAGGAAAGGCTGCCTCCTTCTGATATGCGATCTCACCAGGACATCAACAAGATCCTAGCTGCTGTTGAGTTCTCTGCTGATGCTACTCTGAATGCGGCAAGGTTTTCAGCTAAGGCTATCGGGGCTTCAGTCACTTCTCGTAGACTCCTGTGGCTTCGTCAGTGGCAGGCAGATGTTCGGAACAAGTGGAGACTGGCATCAGCTCCTTTCTCGGGGAACTATCTCTTCGGCCCAGCCTTGGACCCACTCCTCATTGAGACGAAGGATCATCGCAAGATTCTGCCCGCCTTATCGAGAAGATCTGATCCTCATCAGCAGGGTTCCTTTCGAAGCCATTCCTTTCGCTCCGACTTCCTTCCAGTCCAGGCCTCAGCGGTACTCTCAGCCCAGGGGCGGACAACAGCAGGATTTCCAGGTCAGGCAGGGGTCCCGTTTCCCTCCCCGCAGACCCTTCAGGGGGGGTAGGGGGCGTCCCTTTCGCAGGTCCCGTTAGTTCTCCTTTACCTATCTCTGACTCCTTAATTGGAGGTAGGTTAGCATTTTTTGCTGACCAATGGGATTGTTCAGTTTCAGACCCCTGGATTAGACGTACTATTAGGTTTGGGTTGACCCTTGAGTTCTCTTCGGTTCCTCCTGACTTGTTTGTCAGATGCCCTGTCTCTCATGTCAGGTCCGAGAGGGTTCTGCTAGATGAGGCTATTCAACATCTTTTGGAGATTAGGGCTGTTCAATGTGTTCCCCTAGGGGAAGTTGGCCAGAGATTCTATTCCCGTTTGTTTCTAGTTCCCAAGGCTTCAGGAGGCTGGAGGGCCATATTGGATCTTAAATCCTTGAACCGATATATAGTCTATCGTCGGTTCAAGATGGAATCCCTCCAGACCATTCTCCTTTCTATCCGTCCAGGTAATTTTTTGTCTTCCATCGATTTGACGGAGGCTTATCTCCATGTGCCCATTTTTCCGGACCATCGGAAATATCTCCGTTTTTGTTATCGGGGTAGGCATTATCAGTATAGAGCCCTTCCCTTTGGCCTTTCCTCAGCTCCTAGGGTCTTTACAAAGATCATGGCTGCCTTATCGGGCCATATGAGATCTTTTCCTATTAGAGTTTTGTTTTATCTAGATGATATTCTTATTTTGTCTAGTTCTGAGGTTAGGGGTAATGAGGATATTCAGGTCACCCTTCAGACCCTGCAATCCCATGGTTTTTTGGTTAATCGTTCTAAAAGCAATTTAGTTCCCTCCACGTGCATTCAGCATTTAGGGGCTGTTATTGATTCTGTCAGGTTGCAGGTTTCCCTTTCTCAGGATCGTCAGGACAGCATTGTTGAGCAGGTAGGTCAGGTTAAGGCCTCTCGCTCTTTTTCCCTCCTGGGGCTTTCCCGCTTGCTAGGGAAAATGGTTTCTGCCTTCGGGATCACTCCCTGGTCTCGGTTTCATAGCCGGGAACTTCAATGGTTTTTACTTCCGTTTCAACGGTCTCGCAGGAGCACGTCAGAGGCCAGAGTCCCCTTGACTCCTCAAGTTCTCCGGTCCTTGGCATGGTGGACCTCTCCGGCTCTTGCTCAGAGATGCCTGTTCAGAGTGCCTCAACGCGTGAGCATCACCACGGACGCGAGCCGCTTCGGATGGGGGGCTCACCTGGGGTCTCAGCTGGCCCAAGGGCAGTGGTCGGTCCAGGAGAGGGGACTTCACATCAACATCTTGGCGCTCAGAGCCATCTTCAGAGCTCTTCGCAAGTTCGCTCCTCTCCTTCGAGGTCTGGATGTCTTGATCAGAACAGACAACGTAGCTGCCAAGGCCCACATCAACCGGCAAGGAGAGACCCGCTCCAAGGCTCTCATGAGGGAGGCATCTCATCTCTTCAGGTGGGCGGAGAGTCACTTGGCATCCATCCACGCCTCTCACATCTCAGGGTCAGCAAATGTTCAGGCGGACGCTCTCAGTCGATCGGTGGTGGACCAGATGGAGTGGAGCCTCGATCCACTTCTGTTCCAGGACATCGTGCATCGCTTCGGCCTTCCAGTAGTGGACCTCTTCGCATCCGAATCCAACCACCAGCTTCCGAGGTTTTACACGAGATTTCCTGTCCCGGGAGCCGAAGCTGTGGACGCCTTGATCAGCCCGTGGCCTTGTGGTCTTCTTCTCTATGCTTTTCCACCTCTTCCCCTCATCTCCAGGGTCATCAGGAAGCTGTTGCAGGAACAAGCCGAGCTCATCCTTCTGGCTCCCTTCTGGCCCAGACAACCGTGGTTTGCGGATCTGATGGCTCTCTCTGTTGCTCCCCATTGGCAGATCCCAGCCGACAAAATATCTCTGTGGCAGGGCCGTCTAGCTCATCCAGACCCTCAGTGGTTCCGGCTGACCGTCTGGAGGTTGAGCGGTTCCAATAATTTCTATGATCCAGGCCTCCCGTCGAGGATCAACGAACCGTATTTACAATGCCACTTGGATGGCCTTCTCTGCTTGGTGTCGCCGTAAGAAGGTCCTTCCTACTGCTGCTTCCATTCTTGACATCCTGGGCTTCCTTCACGATGGCTTCAATTCGGGGCTTTCTCCCAATACCCTCCGGAGGC
Source organism: Pituophis catenifer annectens (assembly GCF_029215685.1). NCBI lineage: Eukaryota > Metazoa > Chordata > Lepidosauria > Squamata > Colubridae > Pituophis > Pituophis catenifer. Next base: position 100,113,562 of record NW_027256883.1, on the reverse strand, counting down.
AAATCTCTGCCATCTCATCTATCCTCACCTGCGGCACCGCTGAGTCTGTGTCCACTCATCCTCTCATCCGTTCATTCCTCAGAGGCGCAACCAATCTACGTCCTCCGGCTGTTCATCGGTTTCCCACCTGGGACCTGAATAAGGTTCTGTTAGCTCTTACTGGTACTCCTTTTGAACCTCTCCGGGAAGTCTCGCTGAAGTTCTTGTCTTTTAAGGCAGCCTTTCTAGTGGCTATCACCTCAGCTAGGAGGATCTCGGAGTTGGCTGCCCTCTCAGTTCGCCAGGATCTCTGTATTATTCATCCTGATCGAGTAATTTTGAGATTGGATCCAGCTTTTATTCCAAAGATCAATTCAACTTTTCATCGTTCTCAAGAGATCATTCTTCCCAACTTCTGTCCTTCCCCCCGTCATCGCTTGGAGACTGTGTGGCACAAGCTTGATGTTTGTCGGGCTCTCAAGATTTATATCTCCAGGACTTCTTTCTTTCGTCGCTCCGAGGCTCTCTTTGTGTCTTTCCAACCCCAGTCCACGGGGTCAAAGGTTTCTTCTACTACCTTGGGTCGATGGCTCAGGGCTTCCATTTCTTTAGCTTACGAAGCTCAATCGTTGCCAGTGCCTCGTGGTGTTACAGCCCATTCTACCAGGAGCGCGGCTACTTCGGCTGCCTGGTCTACCCAAGCTTCACTCGAGGAGGTCTGCCGAGCCGCTACTTGGACGTCTCCATCTCCATTTATCCGGCATTACCGGTTGGATGTTTATGCATCGGCGGAAGCCTCCTTTGGAAGACATGTGCTGCAGCGGGTATCTTCCCAGGACCAGGAGAGGCGCCGGCCTTCTCCCTCCCAATAGGTACACGGGCTTTGGTATATCGCTTTAGTGACCGGCGTTTCCTCCGTGACTGAGAATGAGCGTTGGTCTTACCTGATACGCCACTTCTAGTCACTAGGAAATGCCGGTCACCCCCTCCCAATTGGTCCGGCACCTCTCGTGCTGGCTTTTGGCTGTTGACAGAGGGGGGTGGGTCCTGGGGATTTTTTACCTTTCCTTTATTTTTCTACAGACACGACAGTCTACCTTTCGTCCTCATCTCAAACTGGATACAGGAAGAGGCAGGGCTTCTTTTGTTGGTGGACTCGGTCCTAGAGCTACTGGCTTGGTTGTAACCCTTTAGTGACCGGCGTTTCCTAGTGACTAGAAGTGGCGTATCAGGTAAGACCAATGCTCATTCCCATGCTGGGAACCCAAATCCGCCTCTAATTTTGTCGTCTTGTAATATATTTAATTTTATTCTTGATTTTTTCCCCTCCCACACAAATTTTGTAGTTATTTTGTCCAAATTATCAAAAAATTTCTTATCTAATTTTATTGGAATTGTTTGGAATAAATAAAGGAGTCTTGGAAGTATGTTTGATTTTATTGCTGCTATTCTCCCCCAACAAGGACAGTTTTAATTTCCCCCATTTATCTAAGTCCTCTTTTATTTTCTGGACTAAAGGTTCATAATTATCTTCTTTTATTGTTGCAGTTCTAGCCGTCAAATTTATCCCTAGATATTTCACTTTTTTAACTGCCTGTAATCCTGAATCTTTTACTAATTTCTCTACTTGTTTTGTTGTCATATTTTTTCTTATGATTTTTGTCTTTTCTTTATTAATTTTTAGGCCTTCTACCTTTCCAAATTTTTCAATCTCTTTTATTAATTTTGGGGTTGTTTCTATTGGATCTTCTATGAAGAAAACAAGGTCGTCCGCAAAAGCTTGGACCTTGTAATCCTCTCTCTTAAGCTTTAATCCTTGTATTTCTTTGTTTGCCCTAATTCTAATTAACAGGTTTTCCAAAGTTAAAATAAAAAGTAGGGGTGACAGCGGGTATCCCTGCCTTACTCCTTTATTTATTCCAAAAAATTTTGTTGGATCCCCATTCACCAAAATGCATGCTTTTTGGTTCTGATATATTGATGTTATCATTTTTGTGAATCTCTCTCCAAAGTTCATACTTTTAATTTGCTGTTTCATGAATTGCCAGTTTACTTGATCAAACGCTTTTTGTGCATCCAGAAAGATCAGAGCCACCTGTCTCTCTGGATGCACCTCGTAATATTCTAAAACATCCATTACCATCCTTAGATTATTTTTTATTTGTCTTGTGGGCAAAAAACAATTTTCATCCTGATGTATTTTGTTGTGTAATAATTTTTTCATCCTATTGGCAATTATACTCATGAAGACTTTGTAATCGGTATTCAATAAAGAAATCGGCCTATAGTTTTTTATTAATGTGATGTCTGCCTCCTCTTTGGGTATTAGGGAAATATATGCTTCCTTCCATGTGTTTGGTAATTTTGCCTCCATCAAAGCTTCATTATATATTTCTAATAATATTCCATTTAATGATTCTCCAAATGTTTTATAAAACTCCGTTGGTAGACCATCAGTCCCCGGAGTTTTATTATTTTTCTGTCTCTTCAGCGCTTCTTTTAGTTCCCTTATCGTAATCTCCTTATCTAATAATTCTTTTTCTTCCTCTGTTAGTGTTTGCAATCCCTCTCCTTTTAAGTAATGTTCAATTTCCTCCGCTGTTACTATGTCCTTTTCGTAAAGTTTTTGGTAATATTGAACTATTATCTCCTTTTTCTTCTCTATGCCCTGTTGGATCCCTCCCTCATCGTCTTGTAGCTTCTGAATTGTTCTTTTTTCCCTTTCCTTCCTCAGCCTATACGCCAACCACCTCCCTGGTTTATTTGCGTGTTCAAAATAATTCTGCCTTACATATTTCAAAGTCATCGTATATTTCCTTTGTTCTAATATATTCAGCTTGTGTTTTGCCGCTATCCAATTTATCCTTATTTGTTCATCCCCTTGGTTTCCTTGCAATTTACATTCCCAATTTTGAATTTCTTCTCGTAATTTATTATATTCTTTTTTTCTCTCTTTTCTCCATCTTGCATTATAAGCTATTGTGAGGCCTCTTACATATGCCTTAGTTGTATCCCATAAGTTTTGTAGGGAGGTGTGTTGTTTTGTATTTTCCTTATAAAACAATTCTAACTCCTTTTCCATATATTTCTTATATTCTTTTTCTTTTAATAGCTGTGTATTCATTGTCCATCTATTTTTCTTTCTCTGCTGCCCCTTCCACATCAGCCCAATTGTGATCAGCCCAATTATTTGATAAAATTTCTACCACTTCTATTTCCATCATTAACATATTGGTTACCCAAGCCATGTCCAACCTAGACCAGGACTTGTGTGGATTCGAATAATATGTAAAGTTTTAATTTCGGGGTTATAGAATCTCCAACTATCTACCGTATTTAACTCTTCCACCACATCTGTAAAAGTTCTGGGCAATATATTTTTCTTATTTTTATTTTGCTGACCATATTTATAATCTTTTCTTACATCTAAAATAGCATTAAAGTCTCCAATCAGACATACATTTTCCATTTTTTGATCCATAATTTTCTCATGCACTTTTTTATAGAATTCTGATTGTTGACTGTTTGGAGCATATATTACTACCAATAATATATTTTTGAAATCAAGTTTTAGCGCTATCATCACTATTTTACCTTCTGTATCCACATATCTTATATTGCTATCTATTCCTTTCTTGATATATACCACTACTCCTCTTTTTTTTCTTCTGCCAATGATGAATATACTTTACCTAATTTCTTATATTATACATATTTTATATCTTGTTTTCTTATGTGTACCTTCTGGAGGCACACAATATCTGATTTTTGTTTCCAATTTTTTTTTGAAAATTTGGTGTCGTTTGGATGGTGAGTTGAGGCCATTTACATTCACCGGTAGAATTTTTAGGGTTTGTTCCATTTCTTACTGACTTTCCTGTTGTTTCTTCTTTGTTTCTTCCTGTTCCTTTTTTTTGCCTCTTGTTTTCACTCCTTCTTCTTCCTGAGTCTCTCCTTTATCTTCTTTTCCTCCTTGTTGTGGGGTTCTTTCACGTTCTCGTCTCTGTTTTCCTTTGGTGTTCTGTCCTCCCTCTTCTTTACTGCCACTTGTTGTCTCGATGCCCGTCATTTGATCTTATAGTTCCCTTGCTTTACTCTGCGAATCCACCTTTATTTTCTTTCCCTGCCACGTTACCAGCATTCCTTCTGGCGTTGTCCATCTAAAGGGTATATATCTTTTATTTAGTAATGTGGCCAAGAACCAATAATCTTTTTGCAAGTCTCTTATTCTTTTGGGAATTTGCTTTAAAGTAATTATTTCTTTGTTCCTATAGAACATAAGTTCATCCTTTGTTATCTTATATACAATATCCCTCACCTTCCTTCTTACAAATCTTATATGTACCTCCTGGGGAAGTTTGTTTTGTCGGGGGTAATTTGTATGAACCCGGTAAACTTCATCTAATTCATTTATTATTTTGTCCTTTTCTCTTTGGAGTGCCTCTGCTATCATCTCCGCCATTACCATCGTCAGATTTTCCTCCCTGTCTTCACCTACATTTTGGAAATGCAGATAAAATGCTGCTTTTTCCATTTCCAATTGTGCCACGGTATTCTCAAATTCCTTATTTAATCCCATCATTTTTGTATCCAATGCTTCCAATTTTTCTTCTGTCAATTCGGTTTTTTGTTCTATTTCTTTTATCCTTTGATCATTTTTTTGGATGATTTCTTGTATCAGATCCATTTTTTCATCTATCTTTTGGATGTCGTTCTTCTCTCTTTACCTCATCCATGTCTTTTCTAGATTGTTCGTGATTTCTAGTCATGCATTCTTGCATTTTGGCCATGGTCTCTTGGATTGTCATAAGCGTGGTCTGCATTGTTGGCATTTTGGGTGTGCTAGGTTGCTTCTCTGATGCAAACATTCCCTCCAAGGTGTTCTGCGTCATTGGGGAGGCCGACGTTCCCGTTAGAACTGATGTTGTTTTCTTCCCTTTCTTCAACATTGTTGTCGTGGTGCTAGTCATTTCTTTCAAAATTCTATATTGTTCCACCAATATTTTATCAACTTTCTCCCAAATCACCATCCAAATTCTATATAATTTCTTTCTTTTCCTTTTCTTTTCTCTCGTAAAAGTTCAAATCAATAACCTCTCAATCGCTTGGTCTCTTTCCTTTAAATAAATTCCTTTAAATAATTAATTATCTCTATAAAATACTCCGTAAAAATGTAACAGAAATATAAATATATATATATATATATATATATATATATATATATATATATATATATATATATATATATATATATATATATATATATATATATATATATAAATATATGGCTTAAATAATCAAAGACTTAATCAGACAATTCTTAATACTTAATATTTGATTATTCAGTAATTAGTAACTGTAATACTTAAGTTATATAAAATCAAGAAAAGAAATATTTTTTTTTTTTTTTACTATTTCAAATTTAATTATTTCCCAATAATTACTTCTAAATCTCTATGTATATTATAAATTTTAAATATTTTTCTAGATTGTTAAATACTGTTTTATTTGCTAATAAATAAGTATAAATAAATAAATATCACTATAATTCTTAATTGATTCCAATAAATGCCAGTAACAATTTATCTATGTCTAAATAAAAAGGACAAATAGGAGCAGTATATTTTCAGTGTTCTATGAATCTTGTTTGTTATATTTTCAGCAAAGGAAAAGACAAGTTCGTTTTATTATTGCTGGAATCTTTTCCGGTTTCAATATGGCGATCTCTAATCTGCACACTCACAATATGCAATTCTTATTTTGCCAAACTACCTCTCTCCTTCTATTAGGGCAGCTAAAAAGAGGATACAAGAGATGTCCGTTCTTTTAATCTCCACAATTTAAATCCACTTCTCCTCACCTTCGTCTTCACTGTTTTAATGTTTTTTAGTCTTTCTTCACTGATCTATATTCCGTCCTCTTCCTTTTTGCTCGCCTCTTCAGTTGCCGCCCATTTACGCTCTGAGCTCTTCTTTTTTCATGCTGCCCCTCCGAAAAATACTTTCTCCTCGATTTTGCGCCAAAATAATCCAAATTAATTCTCACTTTCTGCTCACCCTCAGTGATCTTGCACTGTACTCACTCCTCTGCTCCCGATGATCTCATTCGGCTCGTCGGGCCTCCGGGCCAGCTGCACTCACCGCGCCAGCTGGCTTCTTCCAAGCCTGGATTAAGGGATCTTCTCGGTACGGCGGGAGATCGCACCTCTCCTCGCCTCCCCCGACGCTTCCCCTCCTTATTCCCGATCTCTCCAGGACCAGTCTTCGCCGAAAAAGGCACCAAAAGCTTAGAAATCTGATGCTAGAGAGAGAGCACTTCTCTCCCATGCCGCCACGACCTTACGTCACCGCTGGAAGTCTCGTCTCCTAGCATTTATGAACAAGTTGTGAAACTACGAATGTTGCAGCACCACGGCAGTTATTCGCTCTTATGAACAACTGCAGAGGCTCTGCAACATTTGCCCTGTCTATTCCCCACCTCCCTCGCGCCAGGTCTCCATAGGTATTAGGCCTGTGGATACTCACCTTGTGAAGATCTAGAGAGCCTTTGCTTTCTTGGCCTGTTTTGGCACTTCAGGCCTTTGGTGAGTATGCAGAGAATGGAGGCCTAAATTACTGCAAGATCACACTAGTTCAGTAGCATGAGAACTCACACTATTGATCTCGTGTGATCTCACGGTACTTTAGGCCTCTGTTCTCTGCAAACTGAGGCCTGGATGAGAGCTGCAGCAAAAGGCTCTGCAAATGGTGGGAAGGCCTGAAACATCGAAGCTTTCCCTCTGTTTGCAACGCCTTTTGCAATCTTTGCAAAAAGCCTTTGCTCCCTCCCAGAGGGAATGTGCGCTGCTCTGAAGCTCTGTTTTTGCCAGGACAGGCCTCTCATCAAAGCCTCTGCTGAAGAGAAGGTCCCTTTTCAAGTGCCCCATTTCCATGCAGACAAAGTTTCCGTCAGGGCACCAAGTGTTTCAGCGACCCTGGGGCAGTGGGAAACAGAGTGATCTGCTTTGTTTCCAACTGTCCCAGGGTCGCTCAAACACTTGGCACCTTGATGAGACCTGACAGAGACTGGAGATTTCTTCTGCATGCAAAAGGGGCAGTTGGAAATGGAGCGAATAGTGTCCATTTCCAACTGCCCCAGGTCCATGCAGATGACGTTTCCAGTCTCTGTCAGGACACCAAGTGTTTGAGTGACCCTCGGGCGGTTGGAAACGGAGCGATTTGCTCCGTTACCAACTGCCCCAGGGTAGCTCAAACACTTGGTGCCTTGATGAGACCTGACGGAGACTCCAAACTTCGTCTGCATAGAAATGGGATGTTTGAAAACGGAGCTTTTCGCTCCATTTCCAACTGCTCCAGGGCTGCTCAAACACTTGTCACTCTAACAGAGACTGGGAACTTTGTCTGCATGGAAATGGGGTGGTTAGAAATGAAGTGAAAAGCTCCATTTTCAAGCTCCCCACTTCCATGCAGACAAAGTTTGCAGTCTCCATCAGAGTGATAAGTGTTTGAGCAGTCTAGGCAGTTGGAAACGGAGCGAAAAGCAATTCCCTCCAACATCCCCAGGGCCGCTCAAACACGTTTAACCCAGACGAAGACTGGAAATGTTGGGGGTGCATGGTCTCGTATGAGTTCAGGCACCCATCTACTTTTGTAGAGAATGGGTGCCTGACGTCCCACAGAATCAGGGCACCCAGAAGGTTCCAGTCTCTGTGGAAAAAGTGATTGCACGCTAATGAGGTGCTTGGAGCAATGCGAGTTTGCTGTCCCAAAGCCTCACTTTGTGCAAATGGTTTTCCGCATGGAACCTGGAAGCCTTTGGAGGAGAGTCACTGAGACTACCCACCACTCCAAAAATGGTGGGCAAGTTCAGGGATCAGAGAATCCGAGCAGGGCGTGCTTGTCCTCCTCTCCCTCTGCTCTCGCTGCTGGCCAGGAGCAGGCAAAGAAACAAACGCTGGAGTGGAGACAGATCTTCACAAGGTAAGTGACCCGGCACGGCAGGTTTGGAGGGGAAAGAAACAATTGTGGGGAGCATGAGGTATTTCAGTGGGTTGGGGGAGGCCTTGGGTGGCCTGTTCCATCACTAAGTCCCTCCCAATAGCCTTCCCCACCCCGAGATACCTCATATGCACTTAACGAGGCTCGCATTTGATTAGTGGATGCGTGGGTGAAAGGAGAGAGTGATCACGTTCAAAGTATGGACAGGCTCCATTACATTTGTAATTCGAGGACTACCTGTATAAGGGATCTGGAGGCTAAACCATATGATGAATCATTTAGGGAACTAGGTATGTCTAGTCTAGCGAAGAGAAGGACTAAAGGTTAGGGTTAGGGGCTGTTACAGAGAAGAGGGGTTTTTGACCTATTCCCCAAAGAACCTGAGAGCAGGACAAGAAGTAAGAGTGGAACATCCATTTGGTGTGGACGTGGATCCACGTTTGCGCATGTGGATCACACGCAAATCGCATGCACAAAGCAAACCAGTGGTAACACCAGTTGAAACCCACCACTGGTGAGTACCCTTGTAAATTTTTGGAAATTTCAGGTGGTGTATAAGCTAGGCAGTATAGGCTGTTAAGAAGTACAAGGTGCAGAAACTATGCAGTACTTCTACTGAAAAATTGGTTGCTGGCAGTTTACTGAACATAATTTGAGAGCTCAATTTAAAGTCTTAAGTAGCTTGATGCTGACTACCTAAGTAACACTCTTTCCTGTTAAGATAAATATTTGGATCCTACTATCCTATTTAGAACATTTGTAAATCCCATCTTTTTTGCCAAGCTTTTAATTGTTAATTGATTTTAATATTTTATTATTAAACTCAATTTATAATAAGTTTATATTCCATTTTTTGTTTTAGTCTAACTTAACGAGTCTCACTTGTTTTTGTTTTATTTTTATTAAAGAGTTTTACAAAAAAAATTTTTTTAATGAATATTTCCCCCTCCCCCCCCTCCCAACCTCCCCCCCCCCCGAACTTCCCAGAACAAAATACAGGGTATAACAATTAATAATCATATTAAACTAAGCTAACTAACTATGGATTCCTATCCCCCCTTCACACTTTAACTCCCCTTTTACTTAACTAAATATAAATACTCTTAATTTTTCTATTCATTCATAAGCTATTTGATACTTTTTAGTCCGATATTTGTTTTGAATATAATCAATCCATTTTCTCCATTCGGATATATATCTTTCTTGTGAATGATCTTTCAAATATGCTGAGATTTTCGCCATTTCTGCCAAATTCGCTACTTTTAATGTCCATTCTTCAATAGTAGGCAAATCTTCCTTCTTCCAATATTGCGCCACCAGAAGTCTAGCTGCAGTTATTAAATTTAAAATCAATTTAGTCTCTATAACCGTACAATCTGTGATTATACCCAGCAAAAACAATTGTGGAGTAAACTTTATCTTCTTTTTAAGAATATTTTGAATAATCCACCAGATTTTAATCCAAAATGCTTTAACTTTTTTACAAGTCCACCATATATGATAATAGGTGGCATCATCACAATCACATCTCCAACACTTAGATTGCAAATTTGGATACATACAAACCAACTTTTTAGGATCTAAATGCCGTCTATAGAACATTTTATAAAAATTTTCTCTTAAATTTTGTGCTTGCGTAAATTTTACATTTCTAACCCAAGTTTCCATCATTATTGGTTCCTGAATGTTTTGTGCCCATTTTATCATACAATCCTTAACTAACTCCGTTTCTGAATCTATTTCTATCAGTATATTATATAATCTTTTTATATGCGTTTGACCTTGATCTCTAATTTGTTTTACCAAATTTTCCTCGTTCTGCATGATACCAATTCTCTGATCTTCTCTCCATCTAGCTTGCAACTGACCATACTGAAACCAGGTTTGAATTATTCTTTCTTCTTTTAATGCGTTTAAAGATTTTAACTGCAATATACCCCCTTCCATTTTACGAAGCTCTTTATAGGTAATCACCTCTTGCTTTTGTTCTACGCTTATATTCTCTATTGTATGTCTGGGTATTGCCCATTTAGGTATCTTATAATTTAACTTATATTGATACTTTTTCCAAACTCGTAACAAGGCATTCCTTAGTATATGGCTTTTAAAGGTCTTATCCACCTTTTTATCATATAATAAATAAGCATGCCAGCCATATAACAAATCATATCCTTCAATATTCAATATTCTTTCTTCTGTTGAATTAATCCAGTCACTAATTATTGTTAGGACAGCTGCATCATAGTATAATTTTAAATTAGGCATTTTAAGACCTCTTCTTTCACATATATCTTGCATTATTTTTAACTTTATTCTCGGTCTTTTCCCTGCCCAAACAAAATTATTAATACCCTTCTGCCATTCCCTCAAATTTTCATCTTTCTTGAGTATTGGTATCATTTGAAACAAAAATAAAAACCTAGGTAAAACATTCATTTTTATTGCTGCTATTCTTACCAGCAGAGATAATTGTAATTTTCCCCAATTCTCCATCTCTTTTTGTATTTTTTGCCATAACAATTCATAATTATTTTTATATAATTTTACATTTGAAGCTGTAATATATACCCCTAAATATTTAACCTTTTTTACTATTTCAAATCCTGTTAGTCTTTCTAGTTCTTCTTTTTGCTTTACCGTCATATTTTTAGTTATTATCTTTGTTTTCTGTTTATTTATTTTAAATCCAGACATTTGTCCATATTGGCTAATTATATCCATTAAACCTATAACTGATTGTACTGGTTAAGTTAAAGTAACAACCAAGTCATCTGCAAATGCTCTTAATCTATAATCATGATGTCTGATTTTAATTCCCTTTATTTTATTTGACCCTCGTATTTTATTCAATAAAGGTTCCAAAGTTAAAATAAACAATAATGGTGATAAAGAGCAATCCTGTCTTGTTCCTTTTTCAATTTTAAAAGTTTCTGTTAAACCATCATTAATTATTATTTGTGCTGTTTGTCTCTGATATATTGCCCTAATAGATTGTGTAAAGAATTCTCCAAACTGCATCTTTTCTATTTTCTACTTGTTTTTGTCTTCTTGAGTACTTGCTGGACAAGAAATGTACATATTAAACAGTAATAACCGATTCCACGTTCCTGAAATCAACCCTAGACTGACATTTTTACAAGAAGATCTGAGTAACAAATTTCTATTGTGAATTATAAGTATAAGGTAAACATGCAATGTATTGCCAGCTATATTCTAATATATTTTTGGAATGAAGTATAATAATAATAATAAAACTTTTTAGGATGGAGAAAATAGTAGAAAGTCAGTATTCAAATACTGAATAATAAATAGCCCTAAATTATAGCAAATAGAAAAGGAATATAATTCTGGAATGTAATTGGATATAGCTCAACAATATCCAATTGAACCATTTTTAAAAACTGAAACTTCGTTGTATTCATCTGTTGAGTATTAGAGAAAAAATCAATTAAAGAGTTTTATTCTGGGCTGTTGAGACATACAGTATTTAATTTAGAAATAAAGGACATACATTTATCATTATTTTTTCGTTTGTAGGGCATGAGTCAAAAGGAGAGCTCGAAGTCTCCTATTATGTATATTCAGGAACTAAAATCTGGTCTTAAAGATGCACAGCTCCTTGGATGTTTAGAGTCTCTACGTGTGTCACTCAATAACAATCCTGTCAGGTAATGGTTCAGATAAAACTTTCTTGATTGCTAAATACTGCAAAGTTTAAAATTTGTGGGCATGATGCATGTCTGGAGACAGATGTACAGGTAGTCCTCGACTTAAAACTGTTCATTTAACGACTGTGTAGAGTTATGATGGCCTCAGAAAAAGTGACTTATGACCTGTACTCACACTTATGATGGTTGCACCTCCCCCACAGTCACATGATCACAATTTGGGCACATCTTATCCAGCTACTGGGTGCAGCACTCTGTGGTCATATGATTGTGATTTGCAATCCTTTTTGCTAATTTCTGGCATAAAAACACTCTTTGGAGAAGCTGGATTCACTTAACAACTGCATGATTTAATTAACAATTATAATGCTTTGATTAATGACCACCATAAAAAATGTGTTTACCGTATTTTTCGGAGTATAAGACGCACCTTTTCCCCCCTAAAAGGGGGTGAAAATTTAGGCGTGTCTTATAAACCAAATGTAGCCCCGCCCACACACTGGCCCTACACCCTTTGGCCTCTGCCTCCCAGCAATTACCTCCTTGCTGCAAGCAGCAAGAAGAAACAGCTCCTTTCAGCTTCCGCACAGCCTAATTAGCACAAGTTGATTGGATCGGCCTCCTGTTTTGCTCTCAGCTGCTTTGCCCGGGCCTCTGCTGCTTGCTGCAAGGAGATAAATTGCTGGAGCAGATTTTTTTTTCTTGTGCTAATCAAGCTATGCTGAAAATGAAAGAAAAGTAGACTATTTGCTGTTTGCTGTAACGAGGCAAAATTGCTAGGAGGCAGAGGCAGAGGCAGATTTCTTTTTCTTGTTTTCCTCACCAAAAAAGGTAGGTACATTTTATAATCCGGTGCAAGTTATACTCTGAAAAATATGGTAATCAGGTCCAGATCGACTTATGACCACAGCAGTTTACAATGGAAATTCCAGTCCCAATTGTGGTTGCAAGTCAAGGACTACCTTTATGCAATCGCCAGTGCAATGAGAAGATGAAGTGGTAATTATTTTATTTAGGTAATAATGTGTTTTATTCTGCAACAATTGCAGCTGGGTGCAAAATTTTGGAGCTGAAGGTCTGAATTGCCTGCTGGACATATTGAAAGGTCTTCATGATGAGAAGGATGAGTTTTCTGGGTAAGGAACATTTGAATTAAAATAGTTTAAATTGTGGTAAAATGATGATAAAATCTATCCATTTGTATATGGATAGATTTTTATATGTATTTATTTAAACTAGTATAGATGATAAACTTAATATAGTATAATATAGATAGAATATGCTTAATTCACAATCCCCCTAGATGGAATGCTTGCACACACATATGCATCTGGATAAATTTGTGTATACGCCCACACATTCTGCTCATTTGTATATACGGATTATACACAAATTATATGGATTGTAATCTACCATGCTGGTTGGTAGAGAGATATTTTTTGACTTCTCAGAAGTGTAGGGCTGAGAGGGTGTTATTGGTCCAAAATCACCAAGTGAGTTTCTATGCCTAAAGGAGGTCTAGAACCTGGGTCTCCATACCTATTCCAGGACTTTAAATACACTGGCTTTCATAAAGTAGATAAGTTGGAATGTTGAATGAATATAACTTTAAATACAGATGGGTGGATGGATGGGTGGATGGATAAGATCATATTTGCATGCTGGAAATATGTTTTAATTGTGTGTTTTATTTGGGTATACAAAAATTAAAGGAGAAAAATAAGGACATCTGGATAGGATAAGGAGAATAGAATAGGAAATAGGAATAGGAGCAGAGCAGAGCAGAACAAAACAGAACAGAACAGAACAGAATAGAATTCTTTATTGGCCAAGTATGATTGGACATACAAGAAATTTGTCTTGGTGCATATGCTCTCAGTGTACATAAAAGAAAAGATACATTCGTCAAGAGTAGCAATAGCAATAACACTTAGACTTATATACCGCTTCATAGTGCTTTTACAGCCCTCTCTAAGCGGTTTAGAGTAAGCATATTGCCCCCAACAATCTGGGTTCTCATTTTACCTACCTCGGAAGGATGGAAGACTGAGTCAACCTTGAGCCAATGAGATTTGATCTGCTGAACTGCAGCTAGCAGTCAGCTGAAGTAGCCTGCAGTAGTGCACTTTAACCATCGCGCCACCTCGGATATGGTAAAACACTTAATGATAGTCATAGGGAACAGATAAGCAATCAAATCATATTAGGAAACAGTCAATATAAATCGTAAGGATACCAGCAAAAGGTTACAGTCATACAGTCATAAGTGGGAGGAGATGGTAATAGGAACGATGAGAAGATTAATAGTAATGCAGACTTAGTAACTAGTTTGACAGTGTTGAGGGAATTATTTGTTTAGCAGAGTGATGGCGTTCGAGAAAAAACTGTTCTTGTGTCTAGTTGTTCTGGTGTGCAGTGCTCTATAGTGTCATTTTGAAGTTGAAACAGTTTATGTCCAGGATGCGAGGGGTCTGTAAATAATTTCACAGCCCTTTTTTTGACTCGTGCAGTATATAGGTCCTTAATGGAAGGCAGGTTGGTAGTAATTATTTTTTCTGCAGTTCTAATTATCCTCTGAAGTCTGTGTCTGTCTTGTTGGATTGTAGAACCAAACCAGACAGTTATAGATGTGCCAATGACAGACTCAATAATTCCTCTGTAGAACTGTATCAGCAGCTCCTTGGGCAGTTTGAGCTTTCTGAGTTGGCACAGAAAGAACATTCTTTGTTGTGCTTTTTTGAATGGATGTATGGATCCATAAGATTGTGTATAATGGAATTTGTCTTCTGCGTAGTATTCTTATCCTGTCATATCTTTCCCTGACTCCTCTACTGAATTTTGATATAGTTAGGATCACTCTGCTATAATTTCTTATGGTGTTGCATGTTTTTTTTAATGTTCTGGGATGGAAGGCCAATTGTATAAATAGATAATTCTGTGTGTATAATTATTATTTCAGTTTTGTTTCTTGTTTTTACCAGGTCATATGACTTCAGGATTGAACATGAAATTATTAGATGCTTAAAAGCTTTTATGAACAACAAAGTAAGTCCCCTATTACCATATTTTTCAGAGTATAAGACACACTTTTTCCTCCTAAAAGAGGCTGAAAATTTGGGTGCGTCTTATACTCCGAATGTAGCTTTTTCAATTTTTTTTTCTTCTCTAACGAGGCGCTAGCAAGAAATCTTCCAAGCTTTGCCTGCTCCCTCTGACTCTCAGCTGTGCTTTAGAAGCTTTTTTCAGCCCTAACAAGGCGCTAGCGATCTAGTGAAGCGATCTTCCGAGCTTCGCCTTCTTTTCTCATTGCTTCTCTCTCCAAAGATCAGCTGTGTTTTAGAAGTTGTTTTTATTCCCCCAAGCAGGGGAATAAAAAACATGCGCAAAACCAGCAAAGTAATGGGAACATATTCCCTTTCTCTTGTTTTCTGAACATATAATGTAATGTTTTTGTTAGATTTGCATCATTTTGTGTCATGAGTATTATTTCTATAATCTAAGTTATTCACCCAAGGGTATATTGATTTTTACTTTTTAGTTTGGAATTAAGACAATGCTTGAAACAGATGATGGGATTCTACTTTTGGCAAAAGCAGTTGATCCTAAAGTCCCTACAATGATGATTGACACTATCAAGCTACTCTCTGCTCTCTGCATCCTGCCTCAGCCTGTGGATATGTATGTGACAATGAGTAGTTTATGTTTTGGTTCACTTGTATGCTGTAGAAGAATGGGTTAGTTTACTGATTTAAATGTTTGGAAAAATATATTAAAATATGGTTTCTTTATCAGTTATGCCTCCTAATAAGCACATAATTGGTGCAATAGATGAGTTCTGAATATCCCAAGGAAAAAAAAGTTGAAGCAATATGCTCTTCCTTCTCTTCCTGAAGCCATTACCCTTATCCCATGTTTCTTAAGGAAGTTTTACACCTATAGCTTTTCAGAACATAAATGGAAGTTATGGCAAGAGATGAAGAAACATCAAAGTTAGTTTCACAAATTTACTTCTGTTTACATATCTTCCTAACTTTTACTTGTTATGAATGGTTAATTCAAGTAAAGTATTTTTTGTAACATCAATTAGATTCCTCGACCATCACTTTTGCACAATTTTGTTCAAAACGTTTTTGATATATGAAGAGAAATAAAATATGTAGCTATATTTAGGAAGGCAGTATTTTTCCCTCTTCAAGAAAATAAAACAGAAAAATGTAATAATGAGAGAAAAATGAAGTGTGTGCTACAAGGACTCAAAGAGATTTCACATGTTTTCAGTTTATATCCCCAAAAGGTAATAATTTATTAATTGAGCCTTTTGTAATGAAGAAATGAAAGTTTAATTTTTTATTTAAACGTTTAGTTAATGGAACTATATTTACATGGAGAGAAGTATTCATTAGATACTTCAAAGTTCTGTCTTGGACCCAGTACTCTTCAACATCTTCCTAAATGATCTAGACGAGGGATAGAAAAGGAAGTCATCAGATTTGCTGGAGGGAATTGCTAATACTTTGGAACAGAGGTCTTCAAACTTTTTAAACGGGACCAATTCCTCAGACTGTTGGGGGGGGGGGGCGGACTATAGTCTTATCTGTCTAATGACCGGCAGGGTGGGCGTGGCTAGGTAGTCATGTGACTGGGTGGGTGGGGCCAATTTAGCAGTCCATTTTGCCTTTGTCCTTTCTTAGCTGTACTTGCTCAAAGGCATCTATTTATTTAATAAGACCCCCCTCCCCGAAGGGAAAAAGAGCGCAAACTTTCTTGCCATTTGCCTAACTTTATTACAACAGCAGCTTCAAGTTCCTTAAAATAGGCCATTAAAAAAAGAATAAAACAAACAGGATTTCCTTCAAAATAACTCCTGATCATATGTTTCAGATGATCACACAATAAAACAGACTGAGAACTGCACCAATTAAGACTGTAACTAAAACAGAGATTTCTCACGAACAAAAAAGGAGGGAGAGGAAGAAAGAGAGAACACACACAGACACACACAACCCCCCAGCTCACTTCAGAGTCTCCCCCAACCCCTCCCCCCAAGCCAGAGCTGCCACTGTTTCAAAATAACGTTGACTACATAGAAAGTGGGTGAGGATCCTCCTCACAGCTTCAGGCTTGCAGACAGATTCGGGCAAAGGGGAAGCTCAGCGTGCTTGGGGCAAGGTGTTTTTTTCCCCTTCTCCCCTTCTTCTTGGCCCCCTCCCCCAGCCTGCATTTCCAGCCACGGTGAGCAGAGCTTTGCAAGCCCTGCTGGCTGGAAGGTAAGGATCCTTGTAAGAAATTCACCAGAAACTCATACTTAATTTTGTTAATACTTTGAGCATTTTATGATGTCTATGCTAATTGGGAGAAGGATGGACTGAGAATCTGGCAAGAAGCTGGTGCTTGGCAATTTCTGAGATACTACAACGTGTTGTAGTTTCAAACTGGTTTGCATTTTGACAATTGAGACACTGTGCATTCATCTGATAATAGCTTTGACCACTCTAGTCTAATCAGATCATTAAACGGGGCAGACAGCGAGGAGAGAGAAAGAAAATAAATCACGCAGCCTCTTACCCCGTATCTATCTGTCTCTCTGTCTCTGTCTCTGTCTCTGTCTCTGTCTCTGTCTCTGTCTCTGTCTCTGTCTCTGTCTCTCTCTCTCTCTCTCTCTCTCTCTCTCTCTCTCCCTCCCTCCCTCTCCCTCCTTCCCTACCTACCTAGCAGCAACCCCTGAAGAAGGCAGTGCTCAGCACAAGCTGACTAGTCTAGCAAAGCGGAGGGCCACACTGCCCACTCTGTCGCAAGAGGGGAACAGTGGCAGGAGGGCAGGTACATCTTTGAAAGCGAAGCGAAAAGAGCAAGCGGCAGCGCCATTGTGTTGCCCTCTGATGCCCTCCTCTCCAGCCCTAGCAGCGCCTAACGCTGCCTTTCCAGGGCTTCCTCCCGCCCACTCTAGTTGCACACAACGCGATCGTGTCTCCCTCTGGGTAAGTTGGCACTGACTAACCCTAACCGTAACCCTATGGATCACCACTTAAATATGAGCCAGCAAAGTTTTGGCAGGATAGCATCAACATCACGAGAAATTTTAGTACTGGTAATACTATAATAGTATAATACTATACTGGTAAGTTCACAATTGGAATACTGGTACAGTTCTGGTCACCATGATAGAAAAAAGATGCTGAGACCCTCGAAAGTGTGCAGAGAAGACAACAAAGATAATACGTCTGGAGGCTAAACTGTATGAGAAATGGCTGAGGGATTTAGCCTATCAAAATGAAAGATGCGGGGGAACATGATAGCTGTCTTCCAAGTACTTGAAGGACTGACTTAATCTCCAAAGCACCTGAGGGCAGGACAGAAAGTAATGGCTGGAAGCTTGTTAAAGAGAGATCCAACCTAAAAGTAAGGAAAAAATTTATGACAGAGCAATTAATCAGTGGAATAGCTTGCCTCCAGTGGCTGTGGGTGTTCCATCACTGGAGGTTTTCAAAAATAGACTGGACAGCCACTTGACCAGGATACTGTAAGTTTTCCTGAGTTGAGCAGTGGTTTTGAGTCTATGTTCTAGGGGGTACAGTACATTGCCTGCTGAAGGAAGACAATAAAAAATTAATAAAAACACTGGCAGCTGTGAGCAAACTTTGAATTTAATAAACTTGATGATTAATTATTTGTACCCTTTACAAAAACATCAAATGCCAGATATAATCTGTGAGTACATCCCAGTTGTACAATTGAGTCTAAATTTGATACATTCAAATTCAGAAGGATTTGATTGGCATCCTAAATTTTAATATCGGATCTTTAAAATGCCACGTCAAAATAAGATTTTTTTTAAAAAAATGCAGACTTGGTATCTAACAATGATAAAAGCTGGTTTTTATTTCCCTCCTTTTTCTTCCTTTTTTCTTTCTATTTTTTATGATTCCTTTATTTTTTGTTAGGCATGAGCAAGTTTTGGGAGCATTGACTGAACGTGCAGAAATGGATGAAGTAGAACGATTTAAACCCATTGTGGATGGCCTGAAAAGTGGAACTTCAGTGGCATTAAAGGTAATAGGAAGCTGGAAAAAGAATATAACAGTCTATCTATCTTATCTTTCATAATATTCTAGTGCCTTTTGTTTTCTCTTTCATTTCACCATTACTGAGTACACTTGATTTCTCAATGGATTTTTATCCTGAAATTCTTTTTGTATATCTTCAGAACCAGCCCAAGGTAGCAATCAGGCAATTTGTTTAGAATAAGGTAATAGGAAGATGGTTTGATTAGCTTAACAAACCCTAGAAGAGCATATTAGCTATCTTATTAATTATAAAGCATTTTGTAAGCATTGTGAGTCTAAAATTCTACATTCTGGTTTTGAGATAGAAAAGGAGGGAGAAGTCTTTTCAAGTTGCTCTAGGTATATTATTCCAAGGTTACTCGATTCCCTGCATATATATAAGAGGAACAAGAGACACCATTGGCAATAAGTATTAATTACTTTTATAGAGAAGACTTCTGTTCTGGAGTAGATTTAGAATATGAGCTGGGTTGCCTTCAAATCATTGTCTGGTGTTTAATTGAAACATGTTCTTTTCATTTGGTTTCTTGTGTTGTTTTAATCTATGAGATTTCAGAATTCCAACTATCAGTGTTGATTCCTTACTTGTTTTTGTTTTTTCTCAACACTATTTGTACTGTTTACCTGAATTTCACTTTTAGGTTGCTTTGCTGTGATAAAATTTGGTGGAAAAAAGTATTTTGTCTGGCAGTTTTTCATAGTTGTTCTGACAAATTAGCTAGCTTATAATGAATGAAGGAAAAGAATTTGTTGATTCAACACATATTTTTTTTTTGACTTTCTTAGGTAGCTTGTTTACAGTTGATCAATGCTCTAATCATCCCATCAGATGAGCTTGACTTCAGAGTGCACATCCGCAGTGAATTAATGCGCTCTGGACTGCAGGAAATCCTCAAGGTTAGAAATATATCTCCTTTCTACTGTGATAACTTTGCTATATTGGGAAAGATAATATCTATAATCTTAAGACTCCGTTTAAAGTGTAAGTGATTTGATAGGGTTAATTATATTTCAACATTATTTTGGGGGGGGGGTTACGGGTAATTCTTGACTTATGGCCATAATTAACACTGGAATCTAGCACATTGAGCGAAGTCATTCAGCAAGACATGCATATGATTGCCTTGCCCAAAAAGTGCATTTCCAGCTCTTCTAGTTTTAAGTTGAACAAAGTGAAAGCACCGTGCCTGCCGAAAGAGGGCAGGCAGCTCCCCTCTGTGAATAGAAGAGAACTCCTGTAGTGGAGTGTGGGAACAGAGCTGTGGGATTCTTATTTTGTTTCTCTAGGTCAATGAAGGAATTCCCCTCCCCATCTTGCGCAGGAGGAAAGTCTTGTGCTGGAGAAACAGAGCTTGGATCTTTGCTTCATTTCTGCAGCCCAGGGCAAGATTTCCTTTCCATTTTGTGGCTTCGTTTCTGCAGCCTGGCAAAGGATTCCTCCTCCCCACATGCATGAAAGGAAAGAAAAATCTTTTGGCAGACTTCCGGTTGATGTCACAGCGGGATCGGACATGTGGGGCGGGTTTCCACGCTCCCGTGCTGAATTCTTCCTGTTTGTGGGCTCTGAAGGGAGCCAAAGCCCCTCCCTAGGGGCAGTGAAGCAAAGAGGGACACCCTGCGAGGTCGAGGAGAGTCGCAGCTCTCCTGTCTGGCCTGGGGTTCTTTTTCCCTCTCAGCCATGGTAAGAAGAAGAGTCAGCTAAAGATGGTTGCTACAAAACTGGGACAATCGATGAACATCTAAGACTGGTATTGGAGTGAAGTAGGTGAACAGTGACTGGAACTGGGGGAGAGGATTTTCTTTTGCTCTAAATTTAACCCCAAGAAACAATCTAGAGCTACTTGCTCAGAACTATGTTTTAAGCGGCGTCTAAGCATTTTAGGGCATTCAAAGGAAATACCTGACCGGAAATGAAGGCACATGAGAGTAAAATAATAGACTTTGAAATAAATAGAAAATTGGACCCCTAAATTTGGAAGACATGGTACTGAGAAAGCATTTTAAATGCTGGAATTATTTATTTACAAAACTTATTCTACTTTTATAACTGTTTTATAATCAAAATGACAATGGACGATGGACTAGTAAATTGAAATTTAAGTGGAGAGTGCCACCTGCTGACGAAAGGAAAAATTACAAATCTGGGAATACCTGTATGAGAACAGTGAAAACGCCCATTGGATTACTTCTAGCTACCCTATGATTACTGAGACCCAAATATGAAAATGAGGAGGCTATTCAATTAAAGAGACACTTGAACGTTATACTAGAAGATTGAATCTGTAAAGGGGCTTTTGATAACCTCTGGGACTATTCAAATGGAACCTTTGGGACATAAAGAACGGGGACTAATGCTCTCCTTGAAGGGTAACTTAAAGACTGAATAAATAGTTCTTGGACAGCTGGATAAAAATTGAATTTAAAATAAAACAAGATACTTAAGAAGGAAGAAATGAGTGGAATTGTGAAGGAGATGGACTTACTTTTTCAAAATACAAAAGACATAATGGAGAAAGGATTTAAGGAGATTATGGGAAAAAAAGGAAAATACTGTACGAGGGATGATGAGCAAAGACCAAGATACCCGGGAAAGGGAGGAGTCAACAGAAGAAATGAAGAAGGAAGATGACAAAGAGGAGACAACAATGGAAATAATAGTGATTGGTGAATTAAACCAGGGGGAAAATATATTAAAAGAGTGGGAAGATATGTTTGAAAGGAAGACAGGGGCCTGAGTAGAAATTTTAGAAATTAGGCAGTGGAAGAGGGTAGAGGTGGGAAGAATACCTAGATTGAACAGTCAAGAAGCAGACAGAGACAGAGAAAAAGATTTGAGAGAGGAATTCGGGAGGCAAGTTTTAAAAAAAGCATAGCAATTAAAGTACTGAATCGGGCAAGAGATGATGGATAAATGATTTTTGTTGTTGTTTTGATTTGCTTTTCCTTTTTCCTATTTTTCTTTTAAAGCATAGCAATTAAAGTATTGAAGGGGGCAAGAGATGATGAATGGATGATTTCTGTTTGTTGTTGTTCTGAGTTGCTTTTCCTTTTCTCTTTTCCTTTTCTTTCTTTTTTTAGATAGGTGATATGATTAGAAGTTAGATAGGAAAGAAAGGAAAAGTCTCTTAATAAAGGGTGATATGATTAAAAACTCGAATAAATGATAGAAATAAGAGAAGGGGGAATATTAGTGTATACATTTTATATCATAAAATGAAAGTAATAAGAGAAAACATGAAATAATTGAACAATGATAGACTATAATTTAACACAAGTGTGTATTAGAAATACATAAGCGGATTGAATGTAATGATTATGATTAACCTGAAGAGTTTTATGTGTATTAGAATATATGACACCCAGATGCCACACTGTTCATGCTTTGATTTGATATCTTTATAAAAAATAAAAAACTTAAGAAATATTGTTTGGCAAGCGGCAGCAGCAGCTTGCAACCTTTCCTGCCAGCTTCCCCATTGTCTTTCTGAACTGGCATAACAATTGGTCATAAGTCAAGGAATACCTGTGTTCTTTTATAACTGGCCATATTTCAAAAGAATAACTGCCTTATTTACCTAGGATTCTCAAAAGGAAGAATGATACAGAACTAAAATAATAAGGAATGTGTAGTTATGCAAATGAAGTAGTCTCCGTGGTTGGAAATGTAATGGATTATTGAATGAAGATGAGAACTCTGCTGTTAGCCCTTTTCATAGAAGCTCTTACATACCTATCCCTTGTACGGAAAGGATAGAACTGTGCTTGGTATCCTCAGCCTCACATCTTTTTTTATTAATTAAGATCTGTATACAGCTAGTCCTCAACATTCAGTTACTGTTTGAAGGTACAACAAAAGTTGCTTACAAATTGTCCTCACACTTATGACCATAGCAGTTTCACCATGTTCACATGACCAAAATTTGGGTACTTGTTGACTGGCATGTGTGTACAATGGTTGCAATATCCAGAGGTCATGTGATACCATTTACGACCTTCCCAGATGACTTCCAACAAGTAAAGTCAATTGGTAAAACTAGGTTGCTTAAAAGCTGTGTGATTTGTTTAAGGACATGGTAAAAATATTGTGAAATCAGGTGCAACTCACCTATCAACTGTTTGGCTTAGAAATGGAAATTCTGGTCCCAATTGCGGTCATAAGTTGAGGACTACCCTGTATGTCATTTGTGCCCTTGAGCAATTTGTGTTCAATTATGAATTGTCTATATATAAATAATACAATAGCTTCTCTTCTTATGTCCTGGGTGTTTGGACAGGGACATTGTCATCAGTTTTGTGTTTATCAACTTTTCTCTTGTCTCAAGTAATTTCAACAAATTAGTTCTCTTATTGGGTGGGGAGCAGGGAGGGGAGAAAGGAAAGGGAAGAGAGAAAACAAAACAATCATTAAATAATCTGAAGTTTTCTTGGAATAAAAAAGGGTCATAATGTCTAGTGGATATTCTCTGAAGTGACAGTGTCCTTTACAGGAACTGCATGCTCAAGACAATGAGGAGCTGAAACTACAGCTGCAGGTGTTTGAAGAATATGGTGAAGAGGATTCTGCAGAACTCAGGGGCCGCTTGGAAGACATTCGAATAGAAATGGAATATCCTTTTATTTCAAAATATATGACTCAATCATCCAATAACTCAGCATATAAGACAAAGATAATAAGGGGTCTAGTGGCTAAACCATACAATGAACAGTTGTGGGAACTAGGTTTGTCTAGTCTAAAACAAAGAATGAGGGATGATATGATAGCAATATTCCAGTATTTGAGGGTCAACTTATTCTCTAAAGCACGTGAGGGCAGGACAAGAAGTAATGGGTGGAAGAGCATTAAAGAGAGATTCAACCTAGAATTAAGTAGAAATTTCCTAACAGAACAATTAATTAATGGAAGGTTTAATTATTGGAGGTTTTTAAGAAGAGATTGGACAATCATTTGTCAGAATGTTACAGGGTCTCCTGTTCAAGCAGTGGGTTGGACTAAAACACCTCCAAGGTCGCTTCCAATCCTATTGTTTTATGTTATTTTATGTTGTTATTGTCTCCAAGATTCTCTTGTTACAGTAGGATTATAGTTTGTCAGATTTATATCCTGTTCTCTCAGCTCTAGGCAGCAGGCAATGGCAAACCACTTCTGAGAAACCTTGTCAAGTTAACAGGCAGTCACGAGGAGTCAGCACTGACACATCACCATGTTATATCTTATGTCAGTGCTGACTCCTTGTGACTGCTTGGACTGCTTAGTCCCTGAACTTGACAAGGGTTCTCAAGGTGTGTGTGTGTGTGTGTGTGTGTGTGTGTGTGTGTGTGTGTACATATACAGTACATACTTACACACACACACACACACACACACACACACACACACACACTCTAGAAAATATTCTTCCCTAAGGAAATATATTTTAAGCTTCCAGTAACAGAAAATGTGGCATAATCCTTGAAGGTATATGTGGGAACTCCTACTGAAGCAGAGAGATAGCTAAGTGATCAGAAATCAGGTTTTAATTAAGTAAACTAGGTCTCTTTTATGAATTAGCACTGTGCATCTGTATTTCTTTTGAATGGCTTTTGAATCCTTAATTTTTTTTACTGATTTCAACGAAATCTTCCAGATTCTCCTGAATACAGTAAAGGATTCTAAGGCAGAACAACATTTCCTCTCAATTTTGCAACACTTCCTGCTAATCCGCAATGACTATGAGGCCAGGTAGAGAAGGAAACCCTTTATAATATTGTGAAAAGATATTGATGTGTGGATGTATGTACCGTGTTTTCCCAAATATAAGACCTACCCTGAAAATAAGCCCTAGCATGATTTTTCATGCTGCTTGCAAAATACAGGTGAAACTCGAAAAATTAGAATATCGTGCAAAACTTCATTTATTTCAGTAATGCAACTTAAAAGGTGAAACTAATATATGAGATACTCATTACATGCAAAGCGAGATAGTTCAAGCCTTGATTTGTCATAATTTTTATGATTATGGCTTACAGCTCATGAAAACCCCAAATTCACAATTTCAGAAAATTAGAATATTACATGAAATCAATAAAACAAAGATTGTACATAGAACAATATCGGACCTCTGAAAAGTATAAGCATGCATATGTACTCAGTACTTGGTTTGGGCCCCTTTTGCATCAATTACTGCCTCAATGCGGCGTGGCATGGATGCTATCAGCCTGTGGCACTGCTGAGGTTTATGGAAGACCAGGATGCTTCAATAGCGGCCTTCAGCTCTTCTGCATTGTTCGATCTCATGTCTTTCATCTTTCTCTTGGCAATGCCCCATAGATTCTCTATAGGGTTCAGGTCAGGCGAGTTTGCTGGCCAATCAAGCACAGTAATCCCATAGTCATTGAACCAGGTTTTGGTACTTTTGGCAGTGTGGGCAGGTGCCAAGTCCTGCTGGAAAATGAAGTCAGCATCCCCATAAAGCTCATCTGCGGAAGTGTTGCGATCATCCTGGCGCGCTCCTCATGAGAGGTTCAGATTAGAGATAACACAAGGACAGGTGTTTCTCGGGATGAGAGAGCCTCGAGCTGACTCCAGACCTCTCTTTTATTAAGCAAGGGTATTGGGCGTATCAGAAGGCATGATTACAGCTATACATTCTCATATTACATCCATGATACAAAGGATTTTCTCCATATCTGGACATAACTTTCACATCCTACCGTATTACAGTAAATCACGTGAATTCTAGGAAAGCGATACCTAATGTAAAAACAAAACTTAACTTTGCCATGTTATCATATTTGCTGCTAGCCGGGAGGCCCATCTTCCCGGTATCAGATTACCTCAAGCCTCAGGAATGTTCTACAAGGAGATGTCTCTGCTATGCAGGCACAGCCTATGTTATGAACAAAGAGAGAACGAATAGGGCCCTTCAGAGAGTATCCATATGAACCCGCTTTTTCCACTCAGATTATTTCGGTGCCAAGCTCCATACATGTGTCCAACCAATTAAACTGGTCTATACATGTACTATGGCCACCGCATTCCCACACGGAAGGAAGCATGAAATGCTCCAAAATCTCTGGTAGACAGCTGCGTTGACCCTGGACTTAATGAAGCACAGTGGACCAACACCAGCAGATGACATGGCTCCCCAAATCAACACAGACTGTGGAAACTTCACACTGGACTTCAAGCATCTTGCAGTGTGTGCCTCTCCATTAT
Organism: Pituophis catenifer annectens; assembly: GCF_029215685.1. Lineage (NCBI taxonomy): Eukaryota > Metazoa > Chordata > Lepidosauria > Squamata > Colubridae > Pituophis > Pituophis catenifer. Next base: position 100,087,659 of record NW_027256883.1, on the reverse strand, counting down.
TCCTCCTTGGTTTCCAAATGAGATGCAAAAGTTGCTCTCATCAGAAAAGAGGACTTTGGACCACTGAGCAACCGGCTGCGGTCATCCCTGCTGCTTGTGCACCTTTTTCTTCCACACTTTTCCCTTCCACATAACTTTCTATTAATGTGCTTTGATACAGCACTTTAGGAA